>NW_028327175.1:97109273-97724987 GCF_987537825.1 Furipterus horrens | reverse complement strand
AGGATCAGTTCAGAGCAATTCACTGAGGCATTACAGTGTGCCAAGGTCTGATCTAAGCAGGTGACCCAAAGATGAACCAAGCAGTCCATCTGTCCTAAAGGAGCTGGTGTTCGAGCTCCACACACAGCAGCCATGCTCCAAAACAGGGTTTCACTCTCTTCCTGGCCCAAGGAGGCAGTGAATGACCCCAGCTTTGGAGCCCAGCCAATCAAGTTTCCGTCCGTGCCCTACCCCCTGCCTGCCTCAAACTACTCACTGTTTAGCTGGCCTTCATCGAGTCTGAACTCCTTCCAGTTTCAGCACAAAAAAGCAGGCACCTCCTCTACCTATGAAAACTATGTTCCAGCCTCTGTGCTGAGAGCATTGAATGAATTAAAGAAGTAAGTACACCTACTATTCCCATTTTATAGATGAGGAAACTGAGCCTTGGAGAAGTAATGACTAGTACAAGATCACACAAGCAGTAAACAGAAGAGCCAAGAATTAAACTCTGCTGGGCCTTATTCCAGAGACCCAGATCTCAATATTAATTGTTATTACACTTAGAATAGCAACTAATGTTTGTCAGCCTACTGTATGTGGGCACTATGCCAAGTGTATTACCTGAACTGTTTCATTACTCCCCTAAAACTCTATGAGATGGGGTTATAATACCCATTTCACAGATGAAAAGTTGAGTCTTAGAGATGGACTTGTACAGATCTCAAGACTAAGTGGATTCAGACCCCAGATACCATGGGCCAGAGACAAATGCTTAATTCACATGCTCTAACACTGTCACCTCAGCTATCCAGAAATCAGATGCTTACATAGCTGCCTCCTTTAGTGGACTCATTTGTGACTCAGGGGAAGCTCATGACCAGTGGCAGGATTTGAACTGGCTCCCAGTCTGGTCCACACTCACCTTCTGTGTTCACAGGAAACAAGTGTCTCCTTCTGATGAGGGTCTTAGTCGTAGCTGAGGGGCCATCTGACCACAAAGCCCCAGACAAAGACAAAGGATAGTGTCCATGAAGATTTGTGCTATAGGCTGAATGTGTGTGTGTCCCCCCACCCACACACACACAAAGGAATAGGCTACAATCCTCATGCCCGCCGGGAAGGTGTTAGGAGGTAGGGCCTTTGGGAAGGGCTTAGGTAATGAGGGTGAAGCCTTCATGAATGGGATCAGAGTGCTCATGAAAGAGACCTCACAGAGCTCCCTTGTCCCTTCTGCCATGTGAGGATGCAATGAGAAGTCTGAGACCTGGACGATAACCCTCACCAGGCCACGCTGGCTCCCTGATCTTGGACTTCCAGCTCCAGAACTGTGAGGAATAGATACTGTTGTTTATTAGCCACCCACCTCGTGGTATTTTGTGATAGCAGCCCAGATGGAGACACTCTGGCTGGAAATTTGCAGGCTGCCCCCACACCTCTCAGGCCCCTAGGCTCAGCAAGACCTCAAGGCAAGAGGTAGGGCATCAGACGTCTGTGGTGAAAGAACAGGCTTGGAGTTCCTCTCCACAGGGAAGTTCTATTTTAAGAAGCTGGAAGATCTTGGGCAAACCCCCTCCCTCTTTGGCCCCTTTTTCCTCTGTCTCTGAAATGAGGATTAAATAAAAATGTACACAAAGGGCTTGTCCTTTCTAGAAGTTTGGCAAATGATAGTTATAATTATTCACAATTGTTGTTATCGGCTCCGTGCCAGGCTGCCTGGACAATTCCTTGAGTTTCTTCTGGGATCCAGGGACCAACATCAGGGACGACCTAGATGGACCCAGTCCCTTCCATCAAGACCCAGGTCCTCCATGCTACCCTCTTCTTTACCACCTGCACCTTCCCACTGAATTTCCATTTAGAAAGAGCACTCTGGGCCTCAGCCTTCCCCTCCCATTCATCTCTGGGGCAGGCTTTGAGGCTCTCATCTGGACGTAATCAATGTGCTAAGTGCAGGCAGAGACAAATGGCCTGTTACAGTTTTCCTATGTACCTCATTCATCCTAATGGAGAGCTAATACGATATTTTAAAAGTTAATATTGTAATATGTATCTCAATTAGCTTGCCACAGACCCTCCCAAGCAGAGGCAGCAGCTGGGTGAAGGCAGGCTGCGGGTTCTGTGCTGAGAGACAGGCCGCAGACATTCCAGAAGGCAGGTCAGGGCAAGAAGGAAGGCTGGGACTGGCAAGAAGCGCAGAAAGAGCTGCTCGAGACCTTCTCCACATACGAGCTCCTGGACTTTACTACATTAACAGCATGGCCTGAAGTTCCTTCCATCCTTAGGAGAAATGCATTTCTCAGCGAGTTATTCTATGACTAGTACTTCTCAAAATTGCATTTTAATACCAGAAACCTTCCAAGCAGGGCAGACAATGCAGCAAATGCATACTTGAGGTCCGTGGTGGCTTTGGGTTAAGTTTTCCAGTGTTGCCTCAGGGAGGTAAAAAGAGAACAGATTGCTTTGAGATTAGGGGACATGAAGAGTATTTCTCTCCTCTTGAAATGCACACATGTATTATTGCCTTTTTTCTTCATAATCACTTATTCCAAGCAAAGCCTCATTACTTAAAAAAAATTAAAAAGCTAGAGCATCCTAACAATAGTCCATAATTACCTTGCAAATGGTTCTGTGGAGTAATTATGTCATTAGTCCAAGTGCCTTCTACTTCAAAGATTTTACTCTCTGTCTCAGCACCATCCATCTGGGTTAGAAAATGAGAGGGAGCTCCCAGGAACCTGAATGACAGGGACTCAGGCGGTGCGCAGGGGATTTTGAAGCGCCCTTCTTAGTGTGACTATTGTCAAACCCACCATTCCTGCAAATGACACCTTCTCGCAGGAAAGCAGGACACTAAGGCGGAGTTTCCAAGGAAAAGAGATTAACAATCAGCATTAGGGGAAAATGGATGTAGGCAGCTGCCTTTAAGATTTCTGGCCACACTGGATAGAGACAGGGCCCTCTGAGCCTCCTTTAGCTTTACCCATCAGTTTGGAATGACAGGCTGTGACTATGTGAAGGCCACCCCACCCACAGTTAATAATATATCCAAGTGGGAAAACCTGTGGTTTCCCCTAAATCCTGCTGAGAAGGCAAAAAAAGCACAGGTTGAGTGTCTACTCCACATCAGCTCCTGCTCCTGGCTCTTCACTCATATTATCTAGAAATCCATGCTGTCTTTATTGACCCCATTTTACAGAGGAGAAACTGAAAATCACAAAAAAAAAAGAAACAATGAAGTCACCACCCAACATCACACATCTGGGAAACTGTGGTGCCAAGCTGAACACACAGATCTGTCCAGCCCCGAACTGGGTGTTCTTTCCAACTCTGCGAGTCACGGCCGCGACAGCCCTGTGGGTCCTGCGTCTGATGCGTCGTTTACTGTCAGCTGGAGGTTGGCTGGGTGGTAACCTCGCTTCCCTGAGCTTCCGTTCTCTCATCTGATGATACTGTAGGAGTAAAGGAAGACATCAGGGTGAGGATAGGGAAGAGCGGGATGCACCAAAATGGGAAAGCGAAGGAAACCTTGATTGTTGTCATTTAAATTTATGAACCTGAGGTTGAACTGTTGCAGGAAGACAGATCTCTGGGTAGGGGCATTCTCATGCCCCTCCGCCCAGGTGTCATCCCATGACTCAGAAGATGATGAGCAACTCTTGTCTCCACCTTCAGCTTTAGGCTGTCGAGGCCACTGAGTCATGGAATCCTGGGTAAAACAGGTTCTGTTGTGTACTCCATCTGCCTCCTTGTTAATGAAATCTTAAAATGGAGCTGGCATTGAGGATTAGTGTGTCTACCTTGCTTCCTTGATAGGTGCTAGCTAAACCAGGAGTTACCCTGGCTGTATTTTACATATTAATGACACTTTGTAAGAATTCTTTCACTTGTATAATTCTCCTGTTGTTGGCTGGAATGTCATACCCCCTGTTCTGGTAGCTTTTGAAATCCTAATAAAAAGAGGATGAGGCTTCCCGCTCTCCACTGTTGGTCTGAGCGAGCCACAGTCCTCTGTTCATTACTGGCCAATAATCCTGCCTGAAGGATTTATTTCAGCATCCGAGATCATAATTAACACTTCATTGAACCACAGGCTCTAAGCTGGGAAGAGCAACACCAAGACTTTGGCGGGTTCCAAGTGGGCCATGTCAACATTGTCATAACCCTGTCATAACAATCATGATAGATACCATTTGGTAAATGCCAGCAAGGGGGCAGGCACCGTGTAAAGCATTTGCTTCTATTTAAAATTTTTTCTGATTCATATGCCAGTAATAGAAACTTGAGATAACCATGGTTTGACAAGATTGAGATTCCCTTTTCTCTTCTAAAAGGAGTCTGAAGGAAGGCAGTCCATGCGGAAACTCCATAAAATCATCAGTGCCCAGCCTTCTCCAATGTTTTTGTCCCAGCATCCTTAGTGAGTGGCTTCTATCCTCAAGGTCATCCCCATAGTCATAAATGACTGCAGGAGCTCCAGCCATCACCTCCTTGTTTTAGGCAGGAAGAAAGAATGGGAAGTCAGGGGGCCCCATAAGGAGCTTTTCCAAATTCCTACCCACTGACTTCTTCTCAATTTCATTGGCCACCCCATCACAAAAGAGATCGAGGAGTAGTTTTTGGCCAAACAAGAACACCTCAAAAAAAAATAAGGTTTTATTACTAAGGAAGAAGAGATTGGACAATTGGTGGACAACGTACAATCACTATCCTCATCCTTTACACACATTATTTCATTTAAACACTCACAGTAACCCTGCAGAATGGGTACTGTCACACCCATTAGATGAGGCTCAGAACTTAAGTTCCTTGCCTGACACAGCACAGCCAATAAGTGGGTCTGATTCCAAAAGCAGAGGTTCAACCACAGTGCCCACTGCGGCTCTCTGGCAAAGGCCTGGCGGCCAAGGGCAGAGCAGGGAGCAGGACAGAGGGGAACGATGCAGGGGTGGGGTGTGGCTGTGCACTGGCACAGAGGCATCTGACCACGCACACTGTGTGGGATCTTGTGGGGAAAGCGGGTAGGACAGTGAGCCCGTGAGACACAGGGTGGAGGACGACACAATGAGCTGCACATGGTGAGGAGGAAGCTGCCTGGGCTGAGCTGCCTGCAGTCCTGGAGCCTGGGAGCTGCCCCAAGAAGGCACAAACCACAGGGCCCACCTACTTCATTGCTCTGTTCCTAGGGCCCTGCGTGGAGCTCAGTAGTACCATTAGATCTGCGAATAAATGAACAAACCAGTCACTGGTTTGCAGCCTGTTGCCTTCTTTCTATTTAGATTAATTCAGAAAATAATTCTTTGACTCTGGTTCCATATAGTCTTACTTCGTAACTCTTAAACCCTACTTTTTTTTTTTTTTTTTTTTTTAAGAAGTCACCAATTAAAGACTCATTTGGTATAAATAGTCTGGGAAGACTACCGCTTCAGCATTCTGGCATCCCACCAATGAGGAAGAATTGCTCTGACCCCCAGGGCTCACTCTTCTGATGATAAGCCACTGCTTTGAGCGGCTGGGGCATCTGAGGGGGCTGGAAGGAGCGACCTTGAAGCCTGAATCACACAAAAGGGAGCTGGTAGAAATGATGGGCCATACCTGGGACAGAAGGTGCCTGAGGGCACTGGGCAGGGGGGCAGTAAAACTTCCAGAAGGGGAGGGGGAAGGACTGCCAAGCTGCCTAGCGGCCTGAGGAACGTTGGGTCCCTGAGGCCAACAGTGTCCCGGGCTTCCTATTTTCCTCCTCAGCTGCTCATTTACCACAAGCTTCAAACTCTAGGGTTAAGCTGATCAGTTCATTCATGTCCAGATTTCAGTTGTTCACCACCCCAGGGATTCTGATTCAGGGGGTCTGCAGAGCCCTGGAATGCTCATTGTTAACAAGAAGCTGGTGACTTCACTACAAACTAGAAAAACTGCTTTACTCTCTGGTAACTTGTTATGACTTGTTAATTTTTTTTTTTCTGCCTTTTCATAACCTCTGGGAGCAATCATCTTCCAAGCCAGTCACTCACTGGGAAGGCACTGAGGTCGCCTCAGTGTGGACCCACAGGCAGATGAGGGAACAAGCCAGCACCCCTGGCCTCCAGGACCCCAGCCCCAGGTCAGAGGCAGGCCTGGAGCCAGACGCACAGGAGGTGGCAGTCACATTCTGCCGCAGAAGGAGGAGGTGCAATCCCCTGGGAAGAGGCCAGGATGACCTCACAGAGATGGAATTTGAGCTGTGCCTGGAAGGATGCAGAGGGCTTTGAAATCAAGGGCTGGCCTGATGTGTCCTGGGTGGCCCGGCTCCAGCTGCTCCACTTCCAGCTACTCTCGTGTTGAGCTGAAACCTTTTCCAGAGCCTCCCACCTCAGTCCAGTTTCCCTCCTGCTGCAGCAACAGCTCTGCGCCCCATCCCAGGGCCACCCAGTCTGGCTTCTCTGCCCCACCACCTCCGGGAACACAGGAGAAGCATCACCTTCCCAGCCTGCATACTGGGGCCCTCAGGGCTGCTCCGCCTGTGGCCCTTGATCAGCTCTCATTGGCAGCTGCGCCTAAGCCTCTGTCCCCTCCAGAATGTCCCCAAATTCATCAGGGTGCAGCCCCAGTCAGCTTGGAACACAGGGGATTCACCTTCCAGACTCCTGTTCCCAACCGCTCCCCCAGCACTAGCCCTTAGCTCCAGAGCTCTCACTTCCGGTTTTGCCCACATGGCTCAGGAAGACTTTTCTTGGGGTGGGTGTGGCAAACCTGTAGGACTTGAGGGACTCCACTCTGGGAGGAGCTTCCATTCCTCACCCTTAAGCCCCACCCACAATATTTGCCTCCCTCATAGCTAATCCAGCTCATCACCATTTGCAGGGGAAACACTGTACATTCCAGAGGGAAACTCCCTTCCACACCTGCCTCCCCAGCATCCCCTCATCTCCACGGTGTGTCCCTATGGATTTGTCTGAGCCAGCCCCCTCCTTACCTCCAGTCTCCCAGCAAGAGGTGAGCCGCCTTCTTGCCAAGGCTCATCCTATCCCATGCTCCTTGCCTCTGCCTTCTCCCCGTCATGTGCACTTTCCTTCCCCCCGCTGCGTCTTAGAGTGAATCAGCTGAGATGCTTGTTTAAATGCAGGTCCCCAGGCCACCCACTACATCTACTGAACTAGAACCTTTGCAGTTGGGGCCCAGGAATATGAATTCTGACAAGCACCCCCACACACATACTTTATGCCCTCCTCTGGGCAGTGGTAGAGACCAACAATCTCAACCCCTTCCTACCCCACCCCACCCCCTCAGCAGCCCTTACAGTCGGCTGAGCCCTGAAAGACTAGATGTTGGCCAGTTTCCTGAACCCACACTATCTGCCATACCCCTCTGCGTTTGCACCTCCTTCCTCTCTGCCAGAGTATTCTTCCCACTCCTATACCCCAGCTCATACACTTTGACTCATGCGTACATCCTGCCCTAAGCCAGCTTAGACTATTTGTATGCCTGGCTCACTATGATATTTGCAACCTTTCCTGGTGCCTCTGAAGATCCAGGGACTGGCAGTCCTCAGCCTGCCCTTTCCCGACCAGCAGCATACATGATTGCTTCCTCCTTCTCAAAATTCTTCACTTGACCCACAGCCAGGTTCCCTCGCACCTCCCTCTGTCCTCCATGCTGCTGAGTGCTCCAAGCTCAGTCAGTGGTCCCGCCTCATGCCTATCATCCTCACTCCCCAGACAGACGCACTGAGTTCAGTGGCTTTCAACACCACCTGCAATCTGAAAATTCTGAAGCACAGATCTCCAGCCCAGAGCTCTCTCCTCCTGAAGGCCAGATTCACTTGCCCACAGCCCACCCAGTCTCTCCACATGTCTAATGGGCATCTACAACTTGCTGCACCCAACCTTGAACTCCCAAGTCACCTCCCCAAACCTCCTAATCCCCTGTGCTCCCCACTTCAGAAAATGGTATCACCATTCAGCAGGTTGCTCGTACCTCAAACCTAGAAGTCCTATTCAGATCCTTCCCTGCCCTGCAGCCCAGGAGGACAGATCTAAGCCATCAGGAAGTCATTTGGTGCTACCTTCACTATACATTCTACATCCATCATCCTGGGCCACACCCACCATCACTCACCTGGACTGCAGTAGGCACATTCTTTCTCGTGAACTTCACCTGACCAGTCCATTCCAGTCTCTGGTCCAATACCATCTTGGAGAGGCCTTCCTCAACCTCTTTTTCTGAGAAACCTACTTAAAATGAAATGACTTCTTTCTGCTATTTCCTAATAGCACTCCCTGAAGCTATAGCATGTGCTTTTGTTGATTTATCCATTTTCCAGCTCCTTCAGTACAAGGTAAACTCAGTACAAGAGCAGTGACCCTCTCCAGGCAAGTCGCTTCTGTCACCGCAGCAACCCCCCAGTACCCAACCATAGACACTCAGAAGAAATTCATTAAAAGTGAAATAAACTCTTTAAAGGATTTACAAAAATTAACTTAATCTTCCCAGAACACCTCCCCCCCATTACTGTTTCTTTTATTATAGATGAAGAAACCAAAGTTAGGTAAATTGTAGACAGCACAGCATGTGAAAGGCAAAGCTGAGATTTGGACCCAAGGTCGCTAGAGGTCAGACAGTATCAGCTATTTAGTGCTGTATAACAAATAGTCCAAACTTTATTAGCTTAAAATAGTATTTATCATATGAGTTTCTGTGGGTCAAGAATTCAGGCTGATTCCTCTGGCTCAGGGCCTCTCAGAAGACTGTAACCAAGCTGTTGCCTAGAGGAGGATTTGCTTCCAAGCTCACTCCATGGTTGTTGGCAGGATTCAGTTCCTCTAAAGCTGCTGGGTGGAAGATATCAGTTTCTCCCCAACTGTTTGCTCGGAGGCCACCTGCAGTTCCTTGCCACATGGGCCTCACCATGGCACAGCTAACAACATGGCAGCTGGCTTCATCAAAGCAAGCGAGGGTGACCAGAGAGGGTGGGAGAGAGAAGCAGAAATCAGTCTTTTTGTAATGATATTAATCTGCTAGGGCTGCCATAGCAAATACCACAAGCTGAGGAGCTTACACAACAGAAATGTATTGTCTCACAGCTCTGGCAACTGGAAGGCCAAGATCAAGGTGTCAGCAGGGTTCATTCCTTCTGAGGGCTGCTTCTCCCCTTGCTTCTGGTGTGTGCTAGCAATCTTTGACTTTCCTCAACTCGATGGCATTACGCATCTCTGCCTTCACCTTGGAGTTCTCCCTGTGTTTATATTTCCCATTTTCATAGGGACACCACTTATATTGCATTAGAGCCCACTCTAAAGACCTCACCTTAACTTGACCACATGTGCAAAGACCCTATTTCCAAATACGTCCCATTCTGCAGTACTGGGAGCTAAAACTGTAAAATATATTTTGGAGGGAGGACACAATTCAACCCATAACAGTAACCTAATCTTAGAAGTGACACGCCATCATTTTGCCATAATCTATGTGTTGTGAGTCAACAGGCCCAGGCCACATCTAGGAGGCATGGATTGCACATTGGCATGGATGTCAGAAAGCAGCGAGCATTGGAGCCATTGTAGAAGCTATCTCCCCCACACATCTTCATAAACATTACTTGAATGAGTAGTCTACCCTCTAGTCTGCTTGTACTATAATTGTTTCTACATTTATTTCTCTCCCCACCCCAGGCTGTGAGCTTCTTTGTAGCATGGTGTGTGTCAGTTTCATCAGTAGAACATTTCTAGCACCTAACACTGGACCTGCCATATGATGTGATAGGCGCTCAGTCAATATTTATTGAATAAATGAATAAATAAGTGAATGAATGAGAAGCAGATAATGTTTCTCTCTGTCAAAGGGAGCAATTACTTCTAAACTCTGTGTCAGGAGAGCATCACAATAGGTCATTGCCATTATGTCTGGAATTAAATGGATTCTCCTCCAGCAAGCCCAATCTTAACTATTGATCCTAAAACTAAACAGTTTTTTATTTAAGGGGGAAAAGGCAGCATCTTCTGCATACAAAGAATTCATGGGGCAGGTCAGATGTCTGGTGAGTAATTTCCCTGCCGTTTAATAAGACCTACAAGTTACATCTGTTTCAATCACTTTGATCAGAACTTAAAAACAACCTCAAACATGCTGCCCGATGCAGCATCTACCTGACAGGTGCCCAGGAAGCAATTATATTATCTTGTTCCATCCTCGGGAGCAATTAATGAGGAACAACATGACTGGCAGCCTTAGCTGCAACTTTGAAAGGGGGTGGGGAAAGGAGCAGAGCAGAGCAAACCGACCCCGAAGAGCAGCTGTGGGCTGGTGTGCACAGGGCTCACGTGGAGCTCTTGACTAGAAGGGGAAATGAGGGCCGAGGCCAGAGCTTTTGGACCTCATCCAACAACAGGCCAGTTTCTCAGAACTGAAATCAGGCGATCTGGTCTTCTCTTAACACTCACAGGAAAACAAACAGATTGATGCTAGAGAACCAATATGTCAAAATAAAATAATTGTCAACAGAGCAACATGGGAAAGAGTGTCTGCATTATTCTGAAAAGGCATGAACTGGGACTCAGGATGCATGTGTTTGCATCCTGTGCCCGTCCCTTGCTAGCTCTGTGATCTAGAGAGATCTGCTTGAGCCTCCATCTCTCCAACTGTAAAAGGGGGGTAGCAGTCCTCGGAGTAAAGTGACATGACATTTACATATTATGTCTGTGAAAGAGCCCAGCACGGAATCCAGTTCATCAGTGGCTTTCAGAACACATTTGGTCATTCAGTTTCCTGTTGCAATAGTCAAACTTAACCTCAAGTAGTCTGACAATGATTTCTAAAATAAAAATTTTTTTGACTGAATGACTAGGCAGAAATCAGTGTGTGTATTCTGTACAGCTGTGTCACTCACATCTGCACATTTGTGCTCAATTCCTGGGCTCAATTACTTGTGCTGTCACAGACTCTGATAAAGTTCTAATAGCAGGGCAATTGGTAGTCAATTTCTGGGGGTTCCATTCAGTCCACTACATGGAAATCATGAACGATGAGCTCCATGTGGTCTAGTTTCAGCCACTGCTCATGGAGGAATATAGAGCAATGTTTAAGGGCACAGACTTTGTTCCTAAAGTGTCTGAGTTGGGGGACCTACTCTTTGTGCCTTAGTTTCCAGAGCTGCAAACTAGAGACAATAAAAGCCCACCTCGTAGGGTTGTTGTGAAGATTAAATGAATTAGGTTTTAGTGTCCAGTCACAGCCCGCAGGGGATCTCCTGGTCCTAATGTGGCCGAGTTCTGTTTTGCTTGGATGACTCTGGGAGGCAGGGCACTGCTATCCTCACAATGTGGATTCAGGGGGAGCAATTCCATCCAGTACCCAATGCACAGGTAATGCAGGTTTGGCAGGTGAAAATAAATGAATGAGTAAATGCAAAGAATTTCATCTACTGCAATGGAGTACATTAAGAAAGAAAAAAATAGTCTATATATTAAATCCTTTAATACACAGATGCTGTTTAAGTATTGGTAAGGAGGAAACTATTGGCAATTGAGCACCTCTGTGTTTGGCTGGGTGTTGGAATGTTCTCACAGGCTGTCCTGGGCAACCCACTGGAAACCCAAACACAAACTGGTTTCCCCATCACAGCCAAGACATGTCTATAGACAAGGGGACACCCACATGACCCAAAGCCCTGGGGCAGCCATTCCCTTCTGGCCAGCCCCAGTGCAAAATTCTGAATATGTCTCCTTCCTCTTCTTGTCAAAATCTACCTCCTGCGTGACTGGGAGCTGTCAGTGTGATCTATAACCTCCAGGCAGGCCTGGAATATGAGCTAAATTGCCTGAGTCACTAGCGATGATAGAGTCATTCTGCAGGAAATTGGAAATCAATTCTTGTCATCACTGTACAGAACTGTTTTATCAAGAGTTCCAGCTCACCATGTAATGCAACAAGAAGGACTTGAAATCCAATACAACAACAATAAGAAACAGGGCCGTGTGTGTGTGTGTGTGTGAATGTGTGTGTGTGTCCAAGAAACATATCAACATACAAAGACAGTGCCAAGACCCTTCAGGCTGCAGAGACCTTGCTTCCAGTGGATGGGGATGTTGCACCCTAGGAAGGCTGAGGGCTAAGCTGTGCATCCCCCACATAGTCAACATGAAAATGAGATGCTTTCCCGGAGCCTGCTGCACACCCTCCTCTGCAGAACGCCTCTGTCCGTGCTGGGCTAGTGCAAAACAGAGAACGGTACAGTCATGTGCCACTTAATGACAGGGATATGTTCTCAGAAATGTGTCATTATGTGATTTGGTTGTGTGAACATCAGAAAGTGCACCTGCACAAACCTAAACAGCATAGCCCGCTACACACCTAGGCTGTATGGTGTAGCCTGTTGCTCCTAGGCTACACACCTGTACAGCATGTTACTGTACTGAATACTGTAGGCAGTTGTAACACAATGGTAAGCCCTGGCTGGGTGGCTCAGTTGCTTAAAGCATTGTCCCATACACCAAAAAGGTTGCGGGTTCAATCTCCAGTCAGGGCACATACCTAGGTTGCAGGGTCAGTCCCCAATTGGGGTGCATACAGGAGGCAACTGATAAATGTTTCTCTCATTCTCTCTCCCTTCCTCTCTCTCTAAAATCAATAAACATATCCTAGGGCGAGGATTTTAAAAATTAACACAACAGTAAGTATTTGTGTATCTAAACATATCTAAAAATAGAAAAGGTAGAGTAAAAATATGGTATAAAAGGTAAAAATGGTACACATGTATATGGGGCACTGGCCAAGAATGGAGCCTGCAGGACTGGGAGCTGCTCTGGGTGAGTCAATGGTGAGTGAGTGTGAAGGCCTAGGACAATATTGTACACTTAGCCTACAGAAAATTTATAAAACAACACAAGATTAAATCAAATAAAAGAGAAAATTATGCAATCAAGAGACACAGTAAACATGAGATTATAATGCTGCTGCCGGTAATAACACAGCAAACTGTTCTACAGCAAACATTTTTAATAACTAGAAAACATACACTCTAAAGCAACAATAGAAGGTATAGTATAGTAAATACATAAACTAGCAACATAGTGGTTTATTGTCATTATCAACGATCACATGCCGTACATAATTGCATGTGCTATACTTTTATAGAACTGGCAGTGCAGTAGGTTTGTTTACACCAACATCACCACAAACATGTGAGTCATGCATTGCACCACAACATTGCCATGGCTACCAGGTCACTAAGCAATAGGAATTTTTCAGCTCCGTTATCTTATGGGACCACAGTCCTATATGAGGTCCAAGATTGACTGAAACATCATTATGGAGCATCTGGCTGTGATAACAATGTTCCCCCTTCAGAGAACACTGGGACGCCTTCAGGGAATTCTCGGGTGTGTTATCTCAACAGGCAGGACAAAGGGCTTTGGTTTGCCGCTGATCTTCGATGGACTTTACTTGCATTGTTTGATTGTTTTGTATCTTGAGAGACCACAAAGCCATAAAAGTTACCCCAAAGAGCTGAGTTCAGGTTCTGAATCTTTTATTTATATATATTCCTATATATAAATGCTGGATTTCTCTGAATCTCATTTTTCTATGTTGTCCATAAAATGTAGAAAGTAGCATACAACATACAGAGCTGTGATGAGCAAAATAAATGTTTGTATACAGAGAAATGTTCTCTAAGTTTACAATGCTATGTAATGATTGGTTAATAATATGGGTGAAGCCACTTATCCATTAGGCCAATGGGTAAACTAGCCCCAAATAAGTGAAATGACTTGCCTAAAACTAGTTCATATGAAAATAAAAGGAATAAGCAACAATTATTTTAAGTTACAAATACTTTTCTATAATGGATTTTGGGATAAGGATCTAAAAAGTCATTCTCCTTCTTTTAAGAAAGAGGTTTGAATAGCATAATTTAGGGAAGAGCTCACAAATGGGGGTTTGGGGAACTTGGTTCTCTTCTTCACTGGCACTCACTCCTAGTTTGTAGAGACCTCTAGGTACCCCTAACCTCAACTTTCTTAGTGGTTCTACTAAGCTCTCCCGTAGAATCATTCTAGAGAACTCTTAACATTATGGGCCCACATTATCAAATCTTTCTCAGTGCTTGCTAACAGGAGCATCCATGTTGAAGAGAGGCATTGGATGGCTGCTCCCAGGTGATGCTTATCAATATCTTACCCTCCCACAGCTTGGCTCAAGCACTCATCTCCTCCAGAAAGACTTCCTGACTGCACCAATCCTCAATGATCTCTCAAAAATCATTGCCTTGCCTGTAACATTTATTTGGCACCTATTTCTTGCTTTTCCCCTTATTTTTCTTTTAAAATCCTGCCTCCCAATCTGACTGCAAGTCTCTTGAGGGAGGAAGCCACATCTATATCCTGAGTGTCCAGGTGCTGTGCTATGGATTTTAAGCCCACCAAGAGATGCCAAAGAAATCTTTGATGATGATGGGGATGATGTGAATGATGTGGACGCAGTTGTAAGTCTAGTGGTGAGGCCAGAGCTAAAAAGTCACCCATTTGGCAGACTTCATGACATGACTTCAGTACATCGCACAGGTACTCACTCCAAAAGCTGTGGCCACATGACGTGATGCTGGGGTCTCAGCAACATAGCTGCCAGAAAAAGAGAAGAACCAGATCAACTAGCTGTATGCTGCCCAGCCCTGGAAGGGTTAGCCGGGGTCCAGCAGACAAGGTCCAGGGCTGTGGCAGGAGTGCACGGAGAGGCAAGGAACCCATCGAAAGAGCAGGACCCTGCTGAGGGGGGCCAAGCAGCGAGTGGTGCTCAAAGTCAGGAGGTAACACCTTCCCCGACCCCAGCATCAGACACAGCCCATGGCCCAGGTACATGAGTAAGCCTAAGGAAGAGAGAGGACTGGTATAATAACGAGTAAGACTCCATCTTTGGTGTTTCACTACTGACAGCTGTCGAGCCCCACCACTCCTCCCCCTTCTGCCCCACATCTGAATAAGAGCTAAGAAAGCCCAGGTGCTACCTGCTTTGACATACCTGGGAAGATCAAACCACATGTGCATGGGAATTCTCACTTTCCCCCTCCACTCCCCACTGACCACCTGCTGTGGATTAACTGTGTCCCCCCAGAAATTCATCCCTCTAACCCCCATTGTGATGGTATTAGGAGGTGAGACCTGTGTGAGGTGATTTGGTCATGAAGGCAGAGCTCTCATGAATGGGATTAGTGCTCTTATAAAAGAGGGAGAAATAGTCAAGGTCATGAAAAGCAGGCACCCACAGCCAAGATTATCCTACCCAGCAAAGCTATCATTTAGAATCAAATGGCAGATAAAGAGCTTCCCAGAGAAGAAAAAACTAAAGGGGTTCATCATCACCAAACCATTATTATATGAAATGTTAAAGGGACTTGTTTAAGAAAAAGAAGATCAAAACTATGAATAATAAAGTGGCAATAAATGCATATCTATCAACAATTGAATTTAGAAAACAAACTAAGCAAACAAGAAGAACGGAGACAGAATCATGGATAGAGAGGGTTTTGGTGCTTGCCAGTTGGGAGGGGGATGTGGAGAGTGGGCGAAGCGGTGAGGGGACTGAGAAGTGCAAGGAGGCAGGTGCAGAACAGCCGTGGGGGTGTCACGTGCAGCACAGGAGGTGGGGCCGCCAGAGGATTTATACTCATCAGCCATGGACCTGAACAATGGTGTGGGGAGCGCCTGAGGGAGTGGGGGGTGCTGGGTGAAGGGGAGAGGGCAAAATCAGGACCACTGTAATAGCATAATCAATAAAATACAATTTTTTTTTAAAAAAAGGCTCCAGAGGGATCCCTAGCCCCCTCCGCCATGTGAGGTTATGGCAAGAAAGCAACCCTCTTGAACCAGGAAGCAGGCCCTCAGCAGACACTGAGTCTTCCAGCCTCCAGAACCGTAAGAAATAAATTTCTGTTTCCGTAAGTCACCAGTCTACAGTCTTTTGTTCCCGCAGCCCGCACAGACTGCGACAGGTCCCGTGGGAGGGAATGAGGTGTAGAGGAGGTCGTGAGGATGGAGCCCTCACGATGGGGTTCCTGCTCTTTCATAAGAGACCCTGGAGCGCTTGTTCTGTGTCCCCGCGTTGTGAGGACACAGCAAGGAGGGTTCCGTCTGCGAGCCGGGGAGCGCGGCCTTGCCAGACACGGAGCTGCCGGCGCCCGGACCGCGTGAACCCCCAGGGCCGCAGCCTGCAGGGCCGTGGGACAGCCTCCTCGGTACGGCTGCCCCCGCCGACCCAGACACCGCGTCACACCCCAAGGCGGCCTCCTTCTCCCCGTTTCCCTTCCCCTGTCAGAGCGGCTCGGAATGCCCCCCCCCTTCCCCCCCCGCTCTCTCCAGAAAGCCTCAGTGTGTGAGTAATAAGTTCTTTTCTGCTCCCGGTGCATCTGCAGGCTCAAATTCCAAGCCAAATTTGGGGCGGTGGGTTCCACCCCACGTTGGCGGGGTGACCACCACAGCTAGCCCGCCGCAGGGAGCACAGTCCCCTCCCCACAGTCAAAAAACCCAGGGCTTGGGGCAGGGGCACTGGCATTCAAGGCGGCGGTTCTAGCCAGGCTGACATGGAGCGGAGGTGAGGAAAGACAAAACTTGAGAAACTACGTGAAACCCTAGGTGTCAAAACATGGCGGCGGCTGGACTGCCGGCCCGGATTTTTGACGCACGCAAATGAACTGCACGCAAATTAACCTGCCGAAAGTGTTGCTGGGTAAACTCACCCTTACTGAAATGAATGTTCGGAAAGGTGTGGCGATGAAGCCTGCAACAGCTGGAGCAAGTTATGTGTACAGGCCTGCGTGGGGGACTAAAGACCCCTATTATTTTTACGTTTGATCCTATAGGTGCCCTGGCTGGTTTAGCTCAGTGGATTGAGTGTTGGCCTGCGAGCTAAGTGTCGCTGGTTTGATCTTCCAATCAGGGCACATCAGAGAAGGAAAACTCTGACTCCAAAAAAAAAAACAAAAAACCTCCGCTGCCTTGCGGCATACCTCTTCAGGGGAAAGGCTAAGGGAGTAAACCCCGACAGAAAATCCGGAGCCGGAGTCCCTAAGGCGGTTTGACGTTGTAGTCAACACCGGCAACTCCTGCGGCGCACCTGAAGCCAAGCTGTATTGACTCCGTCTTTCCCTTGGACCCTTCAGCTGCGAAGAGAGGGGGGGTCTGCTGCATGGGCAACAGCAGACCCTCCATATCACCCTGCCCAGGCTCTGTAGCTTCAGCGTCATCACAAGATGTCAGTTCAACACAGGAGGAGACAGATACCATGTCACTCCCGAGTCGGACTGCACAACCATTCTCAGCGGTGCAGATAGACTCTTAAGAAGCTACACCATCGTCTCTCGAGACGGACGGCTGCCGCCGCGGTCCTATAGGTCCTCGAGATGGAGTGGAAGTTACTTTTTCTTGATTCTCTTGTTTCTGTGGGTTTCGGGGTGCTCACGTCGGTCTAGGAGTTTTTTGCATCTTTTACCGCCCTTCTTCCTTTTTGTTCTCGGTAAACCTGTTGTTCAAAGTTAGAGTGATCTCCAGGAAATTTCTCAGAGCAAGGCTACCTGACACTAGATTCCCACAGGACCGGTGTCAGACCCCACCCTCTGGTCCTCTGAGGCTCATTGGAGCAACTGCAGGGCTGAACCTACAAAGAGAGGCCGGCATGCCGCCACCTAGGAGGGACCAAGGAACACGGACATTGATTCTGTACAACATGCTTAGGTAAAGAAATTCTGCCTCTAAGGAAAACCTTGGCTCTGCCCCAGCCAGGCCCTCCAGTAACCTTCAGAGCACAGCATTCAAGATAGAAGCTGAGCAGAAATTGTAGCTTTGTCTCCCCTTCGCAATACCCAGACCTGTGTTTCTTTCATACTGTCCTCTTTTTTAGAGATTCTTTTTTTAAGCTAAAATATTCTATCTTTATTCTCCTTCCTAGCTGAAGGTGATATTGTGACATGCTTTTTGACGAGGAGATATAAACAAATTTTCTAGGGAAATGAGATCCTCCAGGTTGAAAAAAATAAAGCCCAGCAAGGAGAAAGCCCTTTGTCTCTTTCTCCTTCTTTCTGCCTGGAATGTAGATGCAAAGCAGTGAAGGGCAGCAGCCACATTGTGACCATGGGAATGAAAGAAACATGCTAAGGATGATGGATCAGGATAATAGAAGGAACTGAACCAGCCCTGGACTGCTCTCGCATAAGGCCTGGCTTGGTTAAGCCACACAGTTGGTGTTCTCTTACTCACAGGCAAACTGGGAGGGAAAAACAAAAATCACTGGCACATCAGCAAAACTAGAAGAGAAACCCACTGAAGGCTGATTGAGTAGTTTTAGCCTCAGACAGACTTGAATCTGTCCCATCTCTGACTTCTTACAAACTGGGTGGACTTGGGCAAGTTAGGTATCTCTCTAACCCTTAGTTTCTTCATCTGAAAAATGAATATGATAATAGTACATGCTTCAAAGAGAGGATGCCAGACAAAAGCACAGCACAGTCCAGGGCCCAGTGCAGAGAAAGTTCTCATTAAATGGGGAGTGTTTCTGTTAAACAGTTTGCTTCAACAAGGTCAATTATCCCTTTTTCTTGAAGTAACAATCACAGTTGTCCCCCTTTACCCATGGTTTCACTTTTCACAATTTCAGTTACCTGTAGTCAATTGCAGTCCAAACATATTAAATAGAAAATTCCAGAAATAAACAATTCATTCGTTTTGAATTGCATGCTGTTCTAAGTAGCATTATGAAATCTAGCACCATCCTTCCCTGTCCTGCCCTGAATGTAAATCATCACTTTGTCCAGAATCCTCATGCTGCAGACAGACACTCCGCCATGAGTCACTTAGTAGCCTCTCCATTATCAGATGTACAGTCTCAGCATCACAGGGCTTGTGTTCAAGTAAACCTTATTTTCCTCAATAATGGCTTCAAAACACAAGACTAATATGCCAGCAATTCAGATATGTTCAAAGAGAAGCCGGAAAGTGCTTCCTTTAAGTAAGAAGGTGCAAGTTCTTCAAATGAGGTGGGGGGAAAATCCTATGCTAAGATCTACAGTAAGAACGAATCTTCTAGCCATGAAAATTGTGAAGAAGGAAAAAGAAATTCGTGCTAGTTTTGCCGTTGCACCTCAAACTGCAAAAGTTACGGCCACGGTGCGTGACAAGTGCTTAGTTAAGATGGAAAAGGCATTAAGTGTGTGGGTGGAAGACATGAACAGAAAATGTGTTCCCGTTGACAGCACCGTGTTGCGCCAGAAAGCACTGAGCCTGTACGAGGACTTCAGCAAGGGAGCCTCTGAAAGGAGTGACACCAAGCCATTTACTGCAAGTAAGGGATGGCTACACAGGTTCAGGAATAGGTTTGGACTGAGAAACGTAAGAACTGCAGGGGCTGTGCCTGCTGCTGAGGAGGCTGCTGCCACATTTCCGACAGAGTTGAAGAAGTTGGTTAAGGAGGAAGGTATGTATGTACAGAAAAAAACATAGTATATACAGAGTTGAATACTAACGATGGTTTCAGGCATCCACTGGGGGGGCGGGATGGGGGTTGGTGGTCTTGGAACATATCCTCCACAGATAAGGAGGGACTACTGTATGGATAAACCAAAAATACCTTTATCTTTTTTTCAACCATGTAGAGACTGTTGTGCTGCCATGATATTCATATTCAAAGGCCAGCAGGTCACATAAATGATTCAATCTCCAAAGACTCCCTTAGAGGGAAACTGGAATTGTCAGCTATTACCTCTTCCTTAAAATTAAGAGCAGGAGACAGGTCTTTAAAAGGGTTTTAAGTGTGTCCCAAGAGGAATGTCAAGATCAAGCCCCTGTGTTCTTAGGGCAGTAGACTGGACACGTTTTCCATTTAAGAAGCAGAAAGAGAAATCTAAGGGGCAAAATATCAGAGACATTGGAGAATCTTCCTCACCCCACCACCTTTCTCAATGAAATCTTTCTAACAGATAATTGAAGCTTTGCTTCGGTAATGAGCTTCGAGCATCAAATACAAATCCCCTGGGGACAGAGGATACTGAATCTTCATTCTCCTTAAAGTGCAAACAATTGCCGTGTAGTCCTTCTGAAAAGCAGTGAAGGTGGGGAGAAAATGCTAGCACAGGAGGAGGAGACCAACTGCCCCATGACACACTTTTGCAACGTTGACAATTTTGCCAGGAGCTGGTGTTCAATGTTGATCCGGTTATAATCCCCGAATAATACATTCTGTCCCTGAAGGATTTTCCAGGTCTTTGACTCACCCCTTCCTCCTCACTCAGAGATCACCAGCCAACTGGGAGCCAAAATAGCCAGAACTTCTGCCCAGCAAGTGCGCAGTCACCTCAAAACACAGGGCACAATGGAGCCTCCCACCTCCCACCTCCCACCTGGGGACCAGGACCATCACAATAAAAATTGCCACCGATGTGCTGGGGGCTTCAGACCCCACATGGAAGGCCACCCACAGCTGCCACATGATGAGGTCCACTGGCAGCTTCATCAGGCAGGTGGGGCTGGAGCAGAGAGCACTTGCCAAGCACTCCCGGACCCACTCGTAAATCTCAGCCCACTGTTTCCAAGCACTGACTGATGGGGGACAAACCTCTCATCTCCCATGGGAAGGAATGAAGACACGGGAAAAGCAGATCCTCTACCTCTGAAGCAGGAATGTAGGTGTACAAGCACGCATGCACAATTTAAATAGGGCCTCATTTGATCTTTTCAACAGCCCTGTGAAAAGTTTGGGCAAGTATTATCATCCCAATTCATGAGTGATCAAACTGAGGCTCAGCTAATTTAAATAACTTGGTCAAACTCAGCCCAGCTAGTAAATATAGGCCCAGGCTCTCCACATGCCCATTCTCTGCCTTTCTGGGTAATTTCTCTTAAGAACTGCCATATGCTCCACGTAGAGGATCATGAGGCCACCTGACTCCTCAAAGGCAGCAAGGAGGTTTTACATTTTTTTTTTTTTCAAATGTGGAAATGTTTTCAATAGTTCCTGCCTCTGTTAGCGCCTCCAGATGAGAAAGGATCTGGCTGGCGAGCCTGCCCCGCAGATGGCTGCAGCTAAATGCCTAACAGCTTGGGTCCTGCATTTGATTGCCAGGCATGAAGGAAAACAAAGGCATCCTTACACAGTGCAGAGGCCTGCCTGGCTTTAGCACATTCTTTTGTGCCGATATTCAAGATGTGCACGAGGCCGACTTTTAATAACTTTTAGTGTGTTATTCTCTAGGATCTTTGAAGTTTCTCTTATGGAGAAAACATTTTCTTAAGTTATTGGCTTTTTAAAGAAGCAAAATATGGGAGCCTTATGATCTTAACTCTCACAGCTCATAAATACTTGTGCAGAAGCGGTAGCCAGGCCACGTGAGGACTATTCCCTGTTCTCCAAGAGAAATAAAAAGCACCTCACGGCGGGACCCAGCTCCTCCAGCTCCTCCAGTTCCTCCAGCCCCTTTGGCAGGACAGGAAGGAGACACTGCCTGTGACCGGGGCCTCTAGGCCTCTCGTGGAGACACACAGGAAAGAAGATGAGGACAAAGCCACTTTCCCTGGGCAGTAAGGTCTGGATTCATCTGGGAATCAAGGCAGCATGCAGACTTTCCTCTTAACATGTCTCCCCAACCAGCCCCTTCGTTGAAATATTGCCTTGCACTCGATTGTACAAATCTTTTCAAATGTGTGTGACCTACCGCTGCCTGTTTAGGAACATTCCCAGGCTCTCTATAGCCCCTTGTATCAACCAAAACTCTCTGACCCCAAGCTATGTGCCCACCCACTGTGGCAGCTTTGTGAGGGTCCCACTTCACCTGGTCTCTGCCACTTTGCCTAAGCGGCCTTCTTCATCTGTCATGCCCTCCTGTCTCTGGGCCTTCGAGGGCTTCTCCCAAAGCTGTGTTTCTGAAAAGGGTGCCTTTGGCTTGGCAGTCAGGCAGACCTGAGTTCAAATCCTGCCTCACACCTTTTGGACAAGTGAGTAGGAAAACTAAAACCAATAGGGTGACACATGCAGCTTCATGCCTGGCACAGAGGAGACGTTTACCACACCTGGTTGAAGACACCCAAGTGCTTCCACACACCTGTGTGGGGAGAGACAATGCATTAAATTGTGTGAATTTCTTGGCTCTTCCTTTTAGTAAGGATGCTTAAATGCATATAACTACATACATTTTTAAGAGCCATAAGCAACCCTTTTCCCCAGGCAGCCTGTCCTGACTTACCTAACATCTCTCTGACACCCCCTTTCTTTCCTTATTGAGAATGCTAAGTCAGGGGCTGGCCTGCCTGCTAGCCAGTCCTTCCCTAGGCTAGTCTTCACACCTTTGTTTTGCCTCTCCCGTGTGTGCTAATAATTTCTGCCCTAAACCAGATCAGTTTGGCAGCAGGGTGCCCGGGACTGAGGTCGTACTGATCAGAGGGGAGAAACACGGCTGTAAGGTTGTGGGAGGGCATTAGAGCAGGCCTCGGGTTTAGGAACTCCATCATTGAGGCTGGTCCCAGCGGTGGAGCAGCCAAGAGCTGGGATCCAAAAGATCATCATAAAGTCTGGCATATCCACATGCGTTCTGGCTGGCTAATAGGGCCTACAGGATGATCCCTGCTTTGGGAAAATAAATGAATGAATGAATGAGTGAGTGAATGAATGAATGAATGAATGAACAAAGAAACAGAATGCCAAATTTAGGATCCTCCAGATCAGATTAGCCACTTCCTGCATCTGAACAACACTGAGATATGTTCAACCAACCTGCTAGTACCCAGGTACATCGAAATGTGAAAGCCAAGTTCCTTCAGTGGCCTTCTCCCTGATAATGCATGTGGAAGGTGGTCTCACACAGGACTGTGGGATCTTGGGAGGGCTACAGGGTGAGAGGGAGAACCATTAAGGGCACCTTGAGAAGAAGCTAGGAAGCCAGGAGATTAAGACATATGCCTCTGCCCCACCAGAAGCCCATAATCCATGTGACCAAATCTGTTGGGTGAGGTACACTTAAACCCCCTGGGGTGAGGCAGATGTCAACATCCAGAGGATGCGTAATGCGGTTAGAAAGTTTAACAGGAAACTGATGTTCGGAAAAAAAAAAAGCCATCCAGAATTGGCACAGCACATAGAGCAACCTAACTCCAGGCCACCTCGTTAGCAGAGAAGATAGTTCAGTTTACCATGTAGTTCAGTTTAACAGATGGTAGTAGCAGTAGGGTTTTGTTTTGTTTTGTTTTGTTTGATGTTTCTTCTGGCAATAGAATATATCCTACTTTCAAAGAAACATCCAGATGGGACAGATCCCATCCCCATCTTCAGGAGCAGTTAGGAGACTAGGGTCTGTGTAATTAGACTACTCCATCCCCCTCACAGTAGTGATTGGTTGGTAGAGGGTCATGTGAGCTGAGCTGAGCTGAACCAAAGGGAGTCATCCCTGGGACTTTTAGAGCTGTGGTTTGCAGGGTGGGATTGCTTTCTTTTCACTGAGATTCCCAGCTTTAAGGACTATATAGAGCTACAGCTGTTGGAGGCCATCCTTACCAGCACATGAGGAGAGCCTACCTGGCAATGAAACACCCCAGAGAAAAAGAACCAGGAAATTAAAAAGAGAGAGACCCCTGATGATTAATTGGTTAAAACTCTGGGTCCAACCATACCTGAAGACCATATTTGCGTCCCTTGAACCTTCTGGAGCATGAGCCAGTAACTGTCTTTTTTTCTTTTAATTCAGGTTTCTTTTACTTAAAACTAAAACCATTCTGATTTATACACCTGGCTCATTAGCTCAGGGCCAGGCTGAGCTTCATTCGCCAGGTATCTTTTCTTCACTCCTGGATGCTAGTAGGAAATCGGGGCAAGTAGGGTGGGCATATGCAGGGAAACACTACACAAAAGCACCAGCCCCACAAAGCGGAGCTTGGGGAGCCCATGGCACCAGCCAGGTTACACCCCCTTGGCACAAGGAAGAAGACCCAGAATTTGGAATCAGGCAGACTGTATTCAAGTCTCCGTCCATCCATTCCCCAGCTATGTGACCTGGGTTGGTTATTTAATCACTCCAGGCCTTCGTTTTCCCATCTAAAAAAATGGTAACAATAACATCTACCTTGCAGGCTTTTTGTGATGTTTTAATGAGATCAGAAATATAAAGGACTTGAACTTGTGTCTGGCTCACAGCGGGAGCTTGATAAATGGCAGCAATTTTATATCACCATGGTATATCTGTCCTTGCTTGTTCGGCACTGGGAAAAGGAACAGCATAGATTACTGAAATATGTACCTAAGGTCCTCAAAATAGCATTGCCAACAATGGTTTCATTTTCTTATGTCTCTCTCTTTTTTTTTTTTTCTTAACAAGAGCTGCTAAAAAACAACCAAATTGCCCAAAGGGATAGCAAAAGAAGAGAAAAATCATAGTGCTATAGCCTCTGGCTGATGATGACTAGCCCCAGGGGTGGCATCCATAGCTGCTTCCTCCTTTGAGGTAGAGCTATGAGCACGAGGAGCCTGCCTCTCCCCTGAAGACAGAGTCCTTGCTCTCTACAAGTGATACCTGTGAAGTCTGCATCTCAGCCCCTTTCCCTCATAACTTAGACTCAGAGACAGTGTGGAATAGAGGCACCTCCACTGGGCTAGGAATCTGGAAACCAAGTTCTAGTACTAGGTATCATGTGGCCCCTTTCACAGTCAGCTGCAGTTGGCTGGCCCTCAGTTTCCCCATCTGTAAACTGGGAATGCAAATCAGATGATCCCTAAGGTCCCTACCAACTAAGAGACTTTGAGTTTATAGAGAACAGTCTTAATTAGGGATTCTTCTATTTGTTTCAAAATAACGTTCCTACCTAAACTTCCCATGAGATCTCCCTCAGTGGCCTCCAACTCCCATCCCATTCACTAGGAATAAGTTTGAATTATATCATTGTATTGGCGTGGCATGTAGCTCTTTCTCTTCCTGCAGCTAGCATTTGAGGGTGTTCCAGGACAGGAGAGATTACCAGGTAGCATGGCTCTCAGAGTGCTATCCCGGAACCCATAGCATCAGCCTCATCTGGTGCAAATCCTCAAACCCCAATCCGGACCCAGTACACTCTAGAGCTGTACTGTCCACTGTGATAACCACTATGTATAGCTATTTCAATTGGTGAAAATTAAATAAAACTTGAAAGTCACTTCCTTAGGCACGCTAGACACATGTCAAGTGCTCAATAACCACATGTGGCTAGTGGCTATCATATGGGACAGAACCAAAATAGAATATTTCTATCATTATAGAAGGTTCTACCAGCCCTGGCCAGTGTGACTCAGTTGGTTGGAGCATCATCCCATAAACTGAAAAGGTCACGGGTTGGATACCCAGTCAGGGTACATGCCTGGGTTGTGGGCTCAGTCGGGAGGCAACCAATTGATGTTTCTCTCCCACATCAATATTTCTCTCCCTCTCTCTCTCCCTCCTTTCCCCTCTCTCTAAAATCAGTAAGCATGTCCTCAAGTGAGGATTTAAGAAAAAGAAGAAGGTTCTATTGGATAGTGCTTGCTGGTCTAGACAAGCCTGGCTTCCCAGAATGTGGTCTGCCGACCAGCAGCACTGGCCTCACTGAAAGCTTATTAGAGATGCAGGTTCTCCCACCCTGCCCCAGATCTGCTGGATCAGAATCTGCAACTCCACGCGATCCCTGGATAACTGGAATACTCCTTAAGGTCTGGGAAGCACTGGGTTGAACAACCCAGAACAGAACCTGTACCCTAACTCTGCCAGCACAGAATAAAAAGCACAGAGACTACCAGCGGCAGGACACAACACCATTACAGCCTCCATGAACCCAGCTTTGCCATGACTACCCATACCAGCAACAGTGGCTTCCAAACCGCTCAAAATTACAATAAATGGGAGTCACGGGTATCACAGCCTCCTTAGCAACACATTATCATTACTAGACAAACAAGGCAAGGCTACATATGATACAACATCACAGTTGCCAGAGGTTACTTTATCGCTCTCCATATTATAGTATCGTCTTGTTCATCTCCGTCTTAACTGGGTTCTAAACTGGCCTCAGGAAAGGGGCCTCCTTCAGGAATCTATACACTATAAGGGGCAGATACCCTCCTGGATTCATTGCCGCAAAGCTCTCAAAGGCCGTGGCTTGTCCAAGTCCACCTGTAGTGTCTGATTTCCAACGATGCTAAAATTCACATTCAGCCTCAGCTTCCTGTGTTGCAGTAGAAAGTCTCTGTCACCCACCCCTGATCCCGGACTGAGACATCGTTGCTCCTCTCAGAGAAGGGGAGCCCACCAGCTCATTTTCCAGACTCTCTGAGAGGCTACGGTCCTCGCACCAGGAAAAGGTGGTCACCTCCACATCTGACTCTGATGAAAACATCCACTGGCAAAACCATCTCAAGGTGGCCACACCGCAAGATTATTAATTGGTCTAAAGGACCAACCAGCCAGTCATTCACTGACCTGACAACCATTCTTTGGAGTGCCTATTACATGCCAGGTATTATGGAAAACTGAAAGATGAACAATACTTGGTCAGAGCCCTCCAGAGAGGCTGAAATGCACACTTCAAGTAACTGACACAAAATGGGCACAGACGGAGGAAAGCAGGAGAGTCCCCTCCTCCACTGCTCCCCAGTTGCCATCTGCCACTTTCCACAGTTGAATCTGGCTCTGAAAAACCAACGCCCACTGCCTGGAGCTGCTGAGAAAGCCCTAGAAAGCCCTGGAAAGCCCTGGGTAAGCAGAGCCCTCCACCTCCACTGGAAGGACGCCAGCCCCTGGCAGCTTGGTGGTCATTCCGTTCCTTTCTGGCCCCTCTCCTGGCCCCTGCCTTCCTCTGGGCCTGGCCTCCGTTGTGAAGATCCGCATGTCTGCCTCTAATTCCTATTTCCCCACCATTTGGGGGTTAACATTTTCTAATGTTCCCTGCAGAGTTTGAAGTGCAGCTGTTACTGCCATTGGGAAATTGCTTTTTCAAATGGCTGGGCTGGCTCTTGGAAATGACCACAGTGCCATCCTCTGGTGAGAGTCTGGATTCCACTTGCTACAAGCTTCCTTCTGTGGCTGAAGGTTGGACTTTAAGTGACTCCTGAGGCTCTTTCTGAAGGACACCCAACTGTGTGTGGGACCTCACTACCCTCACGTAGCGAAAATCCTGGAAAGAGAATACTGAAAATCAAGAGCAAGTCACCAGGTAGCCTGGATCCTCAAAGAAAGAGTGGTCGGTGAGGGCACTAAACTCTGTGGTCCCTCTTTTGGGCAGCAGAAAACTTAACCCTGTGGTGTAACAGTGGCGTGGGCAGGGAGCAGTAATTGGAGGAGCAAAAGGTGGCATGATCAGGTGTCCACATTGGCACTCAACGGTTTGCATTGAAGTTTTCTGCCCAAGAAAAAGAAAAATTGAGAAATCAACAGATACTTACCTGTATATATAATACATATTTGTGTCTGGTATGTTTTTAATATTGGATTTTATTATTGTGTTAAAATATGAGAGATGTGAGTTTCTAGATTCATTTATTCATCTAATAGTTTCATTCATTTGTTCATTCAGTGCACCAGTCAAGGTGCTCGTCGTCGTCGTCGTCGGCGGCAGCCGTCCGTCTCGAGAGACGATGGTGTAGCTTCTTAAGAGTCTATCTGCACCGCCGAGAATGGCTGTGCAGTCCGACTCGGGAGTGACATGGTATCTGTCTCCTCCCGTGTTGAATAGACATCATGCGATGACGCTGAAGCTACAGAGCCTGGGCAGGGTGATATGGAGGGTCTGCTGTTGCCCATGCAGCAGACCCCCCCTCTCTTCGCAGCTGAAGGGTCCAAGGGAAAGACGGAGTCAATACAGCTTGGCTTCAGGTGCACCGCAGGAGTTGCCGGTGTTGACTACAACGTCAAACCGCCTTAGGAACTCCGGCTCCGGATTTTCTGTCGGGGTTTACTCCCTTAGCCTTTCCCCTGAAGAGGTATGCCGCAAGGCAGCGGAGGTTTTTTGGAGTCAGAGTTTTCCTTCTCTGATGTGCCCTGACTGGAAGATCGAACCAGCGACACTTAGCTCGCAGGCCGACGCTCAATCCACTGAGCTAAACCAGCCAGTGCTAAGAATACAAAATACACAAAACTCCTGACTTCATGGAGCTTGCTCCCTGGTAGACAATAAGTAAAATATGTAAGTAAATACATAGTATATTAGAAGCTGCTAAAGAAAAACAGCTATAGCAACAAAAGGTGAGAAGGAGCGCTGGTGGTGAAGTCATTACAGATGGGGGTTCAGAGTGGGCCTGAAATTGATACTTAAGTAAAGACCTAAAGACAGTGAGGAAATAAACCACTGGCTTCTAGAAGAAGGGCATTCCAGGCAAAGGGAAGAACAAATGCTACGGCCTTGAGATGAGATTGTGCCTGCCATGTTTAAGGACATGGGGTGGCCAGTATGGCAGGAAGAGAGTGAGTGAAGAGAAGAATAGACAGAGAAGCAGAAAAAGAAAAAAACTGAAAGCCATGTGCAGAATTCAGCTTTTCCTCTGATGAAAAGGGGGCCCTTGCAGGGTTTGAGGACATGGTCTGACTTATTTGTAAACCTCTGAGCACAGAAGGAAGGGAAACAATGGTAGAAACAGGCGGAGTAGTTAGAAAGCTATTGCAATAATCTGAGCAAAAGGAAAATGTGGATTAGACCAGGGTGGTAGCAGTAGGGGCCATGTAAAGTAGCTTGATTGGGACATATCGTGACAGTCAAGCTAAGTATTGAAATTGCTGAGAGATTAGGCAGGGGTGAAAAGAGAAAGAAAGTAACTGAGGAGGACTCCAAGGTTTTTAGAAAGCAGCCTCAAGGCTCAAACCAAATTCTGCCTCCCAAGAATTTGAAATAAGAAATAGAGATTTTTGACAGTCACTGGCCAGTGCTGGAATGGAAAGATAGTCAAGTAGAAAGAAAACATGGTGGGAGCCATGTTGGGCCACATGCAAGAGAAATAAATAGAAGATGGATGAGAAAGAGGAATGGGATAGACGTGCAAAAATGAGCCAGAATAGGAGGGATCTCCTCCAACTTAATCGAAGAAGAAAGAGGCCTCAGTCCCTAACTCTCCAGATTGGCTCCAGTACACAGCCACCATGTCACACATCTCTAAAAATTACCATGCACATCACATGCCATGTAAACAGTGCCTCTGGTGTTGTGCAGTGCACAGCTTGTGCAACTGAACGTGATTGCCCTGTCACCAGCTGTTTCCTTCCTTTGGCCAGATGCCCATGGAACTGCCTACTGCATCTTCACTGAGCTAGCACAGCAGGTTTTTGTTCCTTTCCAGCAGAAGAGTTTTAGCCAAAAACAGGCTCAGGAGCCAAAGACCATTACGTGGGCCCCTACGCCGTTGACTGACTGACTGGCTCCAGGACCATCAGTATCTGTGTTGCACATCTCCAGCAAGCACCATTTGTCCAAGGACATAACACCCAGCTCTTTGAGGCCCTGAAAAGCAAGTGCACGTTACATGGACTGTTGTGGGGACTGGACATTCTCTTCTTTAATGGAAACCAGGATCCCAGTCTCTTCTGTAAATCTGTAGTATTCTAGCACTATAGATTTATAAGAATCAGACTGTGAAAGACAGTGTCTTAAGGCTTTCATCAGACAGCTGAGAAACTGGTTTGGTAAGGGGCTGAGTTCCCCCTAGCTCAGGGATTTTTGAGTCAGTGCCCAGTGACTGGTGGGTCCCAATACCTGGGATTACCAATTCTGCATGAACTTCCCATCCCTTGTAAGCAAACCCGTCTGTATGCTTCTCACCATCTTTCCACTGATCCCCACCACCCCAGTCTTTGCCTGGGAAAGAAGCAATGTGGTACAGAAGGAAAGCTATTACCAGACTAATCTACAAATTAGCACCTAAGCAGAGAGAGGCCGCTGGTCAAGGATATTTGAAAATCATTTCCCTCCTCTCATCTTCTTACCTCTCCAGCTGCCTAGAGTCTGAGATCCCCCGTGTTTAAGTCTCCAATTTATCTATGCCGCAGCTCATGAAAAGAAATTTTTCAACAGCATCTTAATATCTATTCACATTTCACGTACCATCTACATTTTGAATCAAGTACATTTCCCCAATGATCCCCCCACTTATTCTAAGCACGTTGGAAAGCCCACTCTACCCATGCTCATTGGTTTTTCTGAATATCAGAGTGTCCTCCTCTTCTCCAAGCTGCCACTGACACATCCAATAATTTAATGCTGTTTTTAATAAATGGAAAGATCAGAGCACAATTCAAATGCTGTGGCATTTGGCATTTGTTTGATGGAGGTAACATTTTCCACAACAAGATCCATTTCTGTTTCCTAGGGTTATTATTAAAAACAGAAATTGAGCTGTGCATTGGTGGACTCAAAACTGCAGCACATACATAGTGTGGATTCTAAAAACAAAAGAATCACTGGATACTCTCAATGACAGCACGAGTGTTCCCTGGCACTCTGGTACATGATGTCTCAAGCAGCAGTTCCGAGCGGTTGCAGACCAGCCACAGCAGCATCACCTGGAAACTGGTGAGAAATGAACATTCTCAAGCCCACACCCCACCTACTGACTCAGAAACCCTGGGATCTGTGTTTCCCCCAACCCTCCGAGTGATTCCAATGAACGCTCGAGATTGAGAACCAACAATTCCTAGATGTTAGAACTCTTTAAAAACTGGCAATAAATTATTGCTTAAGGAAGACATATCTAACCAGGATTTTTAAAATATATAGCCAGTCTCTGAGGAGAAGTGGCTGTCTCCAAGCAGGGGTACCAGACAGCAGGAAAATCCTAATTATATCATGGTTGGGGAAGGCTGTTCATTTAAAACACCAGTGAAGTTTCTACAGTATCCCAGAAGTGAGGATTTGAGGCAAATAAGCAGTGCTTCCTGCCTTCAAGGGCACCTAGTTTTGTGGGAAAGAGACAGAGAACCTAAGGATAATTAGATGTCATAGTGTCGACTCAGAGATGTGGGGTGACCCATGGAGCAAGCACAGAGGGAAGCCTCACTCGGCTGGGGCAATAAAAGAAATATTCACAGGGAGGAAACCCTCAACTCTGCCTTGAAAGGGCAGGAGTTGTGGAGGAAGCCATAAGGATCACCTGTTGGGCAAGGAGAATTGCATGTGTAAAAAGAACCTGACAGGCCCAGAGAGCACAGAGAAGTGTATGGTAGGTGAGGCTGCTTTAAAATTCTGCTCTAGGCCCAGCAAAGGGTGCCACTTTTTGTGGACAGGTGTGCCAGGGGATTCAGAATCATGTCCCAGCTATAAACCTGCTGCATTTTCCCCCCTAGGAAGAATGTTAGAGTCACTCTTCATCAGATGCTTGAATTTTCTTTTATAATATTCCTGCTGATTGTACTCCAACTCCAGGATAGCCCCTAGCACTTCTTCACTCAGAAGGCCAATGCATTCTGAGCAGGGCCCCTCACAGAGGGAAACAGGAGCACTACCATGAGAGAGAAAAAATGAAAATCTGGGACCATAGGGTTAACCTCCTGTACTGGTCAGAAAGTCTTCCTAGTGCACCCACCAGACGGCCATCTGGCTCCACTATCTATTGGCTGATCAGCTTTGGGTCAGTTATGTAACCTCATCTCTCTGCCTCAGTTTCTTTGTCTGTAAAATGGGCAGAGTAGTGATCTCTAATTTATAAGGTCATTATGAGGATTAAATCATTTAATATAGAGGTATGTCTGGAAAAAGTCTAACCATTGTTAAAATAATGAGAACGGTTTGCGTAACACTGATATAAATGAACAGCCAAGGAGAGTGCACTGGAATTCACATGAGTGAACAATGACGATTTCACTGTAATAGTCAGTGGGGGCAGTAGATACCATTGAATGAGTATGTGCACTGTGTGGCAGTCACATTCAAAATGACTGAGCAATGAATGAATCTGCATCAAATTTTGCATTAAGCTTGAGCATTCCTCAGCGGAAACTATTTGGATGATTCAAAAGGCCACAGTTATGGGCAACTGGTGACTGGAAGTTTCATCATGACAATGCACCTGGCTCATGCATCACATCTTGTGCAGAGTTTTTTGGTGAAATATTAAATCACTCAGGTGACTCAACCCTCCTACAGCCCAGATTTGTTGCCCTGTGACTTCTGGCTTTTCTCAAAACTAAAATCACCTTTGAAAGGGAAGAGATTTCAAACATCGATGAGATTCAGGAAAATACAATGAATCAGCTGATGGCAATTGAGAGAACTGTGTGAGGTCCCAAGATACCTAATTTGAAGGGGGCTGAGGCATCATTGTCCTATGTACAATGTTTCTTATATCCTGTGTCTTCTTCAATAAATATCTCTGTTTTTCATAGTATATGGCTGGATACTTTCTGGAAAGACCTCGTCATGTATATAAAGTACATAGCTCAGTGCCTACAAATAATAAACATTATACATGCATTAGCTATTATCACCATCACTATTATCATCTCCATCACATTCATTATCATTACCACCATCATCATCAATATCACCACCTCATAACCATCATCTTTATTATCATTATCACCACTACCACCCTCACCATCATTATCACCACCACACCCCTACCATTGCCACCATTACCATCATTGTCATCACCATCATCATCACCTCTACTTAATCCCAGAGCCTGATGATGAATTGGGAAACACCAGGCTAATAGTATGACAATAGCTGATCACAGTGAACTAATAAATATAACTAAATATATTTTCTTTACCTCATCCCAATTCCATTCTTGTTGGAAGCTTGACTGTCCTCTAAAACATCTCTACAATGCAACTGCTGGTTCATGTTTTAATTCCTCCAATGGTAGGAAGTTGACTACATTTCCAAGAAGCTCATCTAACTGCCAGATCCAGCAACTTGACTCTAGGGCTTTAATAGTTCTGTGAATCCAAGAATAGCAATGCTATGCCACTGGAATTACTTCTGTTGGTGAAAATAAAATCAGAAAACAGGTCATTGTTTGTGCCACCTCCTTTTTTTATTTATTATTTTTTTTAATGCCCAGGGAAATTTTTTTGCTACTCTTCTCATTGACAGCTGGAGTCTAATTCCCCTTCCCTTAGATCTGGGATGGCCTTAGTGATTTGCTTGATCTGTAAAATATAATACAAGTGGCTTCTACCCAGGTCTCTTGAAACACTCTTGGAACCCAGCAATCACCCAAGAAGCCCCACAGAGATGCCAATATGGAGAAAAACTGAGGACCTCAGCAGAGCTTCAGGTGGCAGCCAGCACCAGCTTACCAGCCATGTAAGTGAACCATCTTGGAAGTGAATCCTCCAGCTGGTCCACCCAGTCTGGCCACCCACCTGATACCACATGAAGCAGTCCTAGCCATCTCCATCCAGTCGTGTTCAAATTTCAAAGTCATGAGCAAAATAAATCATTACCATTGTTTTAAGCTTCTACATTTGGAGATCTGTTAAATTGCAACAAATTACTGAAACATCTTATCTCTTATCTGAGTACCCTTAAACTCCTTCAAAACAAAGCATGTAAGAAAACCACTCACAGCTGATGTGAGTTGGTGCTGTAAATTAAATATAATCCTCATGCTGGTTAGAGGATTCTTCTTTACAATGAAGCACAGCCTTGCTCTCCTTAACTTCATTTATCCACTCCACGAACACTTATAAGCACCCACCTCACACCAGGTGCCATGCTGGAGACTATGGAAGACAAAGATGAACCAGCCACTCACTGTCTCAAGGAGTCTACGCTCTAATGGAGGAGATCAGAACCCTTTCAACTGAGGCAATATGTCACCTAACAGGAGCATTACACAGCTGTAAGAAAACTTAGGGAAGGAGAAATGTGTTCTGCCTGGGGAATGGCAGTGAAATGACTCAAGAGGGCTGAAGACAATTTCCCAGATGGAAAAGAGGAGGCGGATGAGGGGTGGAGGGACTGGGGATCCATGAAAAAATCTGGCACTTTCAGGGATCAGTTGGGAGGCTAAAGTGGAGGGGAGCAAAGGGCATGAAGCGAAGAACAGAGAGATGAGGCTGGGAAACTAGGTTGGGTCAGATCACGAAGGACTTTGTAAACAGAGTTTGGATTTTACCTTGAACACAGTAGAGCACTACAGGGGGTTTTAAGCAAGGGCGTAGCAGAAGCAGATTTGCATTTCTGAAACAACAGTCTTGCTATAGCGATAAGATCAAACTGGAAAAAAGCAAGCTAAGAATCTTTTCAGTAACTGACCAGATGAGGGGGTACCAACATAGGGCAGTGGAGATGTGAAAGGCATTTCTTCAGAAAGTTTACAAGACCCAGTTGGAGATCTCTTGGGTGAAGCAGAGCAATCATTCAAGGATGATGCTAGATTTCTGGCTGGCGAGGTGCTCTTCCACCGACTACCAATGACAGCAGGAGCAGACATGAGTGTGTGGCAGACAAAAGTCCCCTCTGGTTCTTGGGACATCTCAAACTCTGATTCCAATTCACATGTTCAAAGGCAGTCATTATGTCCTGAACTTGTTGCTTGGGTATCTTATTTGCTTGAGCTTCTTTGTTCCCATGATCCTCTTGTTTCTTCATTTCAAATAGGATTAGAGTACACCTCTAACTACAAGAAAGTCTGTTCTCTTAAGCATCATGCCAAGAAAAATCAGACACTGTTAAGGTTTCTATATATTTTTAGTTGCCTTTTTCAAGGATTACAATATGAGTATATGGTGTTGAAAATATTCAAAAAATAGACTTCCAGTCAAGATGGAGGCATAGGTTAGCATGGCTTACCTCCTCACAGCCACAGCAAAATTACAGCTGAAATACAGAACAATGTCGCTCAGAACCATCAGAAAATCAAGCTGCATGGGAGTCTGACAACTGAGGAATTAAATAAACCACATTCATCCAGACGGGTAGGAGGGACAGAGGGGTGGAGACGTGGAACCAGCTGGTCCCACATCCACATGTGGTGGATATAAAATGGAGGGGTATCTTAGGAGTGGGTCATCCCAGCCCCACACCAGACCACCCAGCCAAAACTTCCACTACCAGGAAGATAAGTCCCCATAACTTCTGGCTGTAAAAACCAGTGCAGGTTATGTTGGCAGAAGAAACTGTGGGATCCTCAGACCTCTCCTCTTACAAGGCCTTGCACCACACACAGACTTACTCAGACTCACTCTCTCTGGGCCCAGCACCGGGACAGCAACTTGAAAGGCACAAGTGACGTATGGGGAGAAACTGAAGTGTCTGGCATAAGGGCAAGAGCTGGGGGACAGCTTTCTCCCAGACAGAACTGCAGATAACAACCATTGTTCCTTTTCTGAGCCCTGTTCTACACAGAGCCACAGTGCTACAGCACCATATCTGACTCTCCATCAAACTGGCTCACATGGTAAACCCTACCTTGATGACTACCTAAGGGTCTCCCCATCAAACTTACAGGCTCACCCAAGCAACCTTCTCACCCTGGTAATAGTGGCTTTTACATATGAAGGGAGAGTGTAAAGACCCTCTGGGACAACTTCAAACATTCACATTTGTATCATAGGGGTGCCAGAAGGAGAAGAGAAAGAGCAAGAAATTGGAAACTTACTTGAAAATTTAATTTAAAAAATTTCCCTTATTTTGGTAAAGGAAATGGACATACAAGTCCCGGAAGCATAGAATCCCAAACAAGATGGATGTAAAGAGGACCACACCAAGACACATAATAATTAAAATATCAAAAGTTAAAGATAAAGAGAGAACTTTAAAAGCAGCAAGAGAAAAGCAGATGATTACCTACACAGGAGCTCACATAAGACTGTCAGCTGATTCCTCAAAAGGAACTTTGCAAGTAAGAAGAGATTGGCAAGAACTATTCAATATGATGAAGAGCAAGGACCTACAACAAAGATTACTCTATCCAGCAAAGCTATCATTTAGACTCAAAGGGCAGATAAAGAGCTTCCCAGACAAGGGAAAACTAAAGGAGTTCATCATCACCAAATCATTATTATATGAAATGTTAAAGAGACTTAAGAAAAAGATCAAAACTATGACCAATAAAATGGCAATAAATACATAGCCGTCAACAATTAAATCTAAAAAACAAACTAAACAAACAAGCAGAACAGAAACAGAATGATAGGTATGGACATAATTTGTAGGGTTATCATTTGGAAGGGGAAGGGAGAGATTGAGGGAAAATGAGAAGGGATTAAGAAGTACAAATTTGTAGTTACAGAATAGGCAGGTGGATGTTAAGTACAGTATAGGAAATGGAGAAGCCAAAGAACTTAAAGGCATGACCCATGGACATGAACAAAAGAAGGAGGATCACCAGAGGGAGTTAGGGGGGGCAGGGGGGCTGCTGGGTGGAGGGAGACAAAGGGGAAAAAATTGGGACCAATATAACAGCATAATCAATTTTTAAAAGTCAATAAAGTCCAAAAAAGAAAATACTTGAAAAATACACAGTAGTATAAAGAATTATACAAAAATTACCCATAACTCCATTTCTCAGAGGGATTATTAACATTGGGGGACATTCCCTTTCAATGTTTCTTCTGTTTATATGTATTTGCTTTCTATGATTAATATTACTATATGAGCATTTTTCTACTTCTCTCATACTAACCTAGAAAATATAGTTTTTAGATGACTGAATAGAGTCCAACATGGACGTACCTAAATTAAATTAACTTCTATAATTGAACATTTCAGCTGTTTTCATGCTTTGTTTTGTATATTGTTTTTGTTTGTGCTGTTATGAAAACCTTATGTTACCCATGTTTGTGTCTAAATCTTAGGTATTCTTTTCTAATTATTTCTTTAGGGCAAATTATTGGAATGGTCCAAGGATTAAAAGATTTGAACACAGTGAAGGATTTTGGTACTTATGATAAAGTTCCTATCAAAATTTAAAAGAATAGTTTTGTCACATTTTTTTTACCCTTCTCCACTCACCGGGGGATGAAAACACATGGCCACCCTTTTTGGAGCCTGAAGTTTCTGGAAGACATTTACTGACTCTTTCTTGGTGGGAATCTGAACCATTTTCCTCCTTCCAGGATGGCCCTGCCCTGTGATTTACAACTGGCCAGAGCCACAAATGCTGTCATTGCAGGCTGTGGGTCCACCAAATGGAGTAAAACCTCCAGAGTTATTTGGCCTCTGAGCAAACACAGGGGGATTGTGGCTAGTCTCTCCTGCTTCCAAAGGAACATGCTGCTTTAATAATACCTGAGAATGCTCTTCAGGAGTCTTGCTCCCCAGAACTTTTCTGTAAGGCCCAGGGCCTCTTTCCTGAAATGTAGCAGCCATCCAGCCAAGTCCCTAGCACCTCTACTGCCAAACCCTGTGCAAGGACTGTGGGGCATGTTATAAGAATAATTGACCAGTGTCCAGGAGCACAAAAAGCAAGCATGCCTTGGATGAGACCATGGACCTCCCTGACCCCCATCCAAGGGCTGGACAGCCTTCAGCTAGCTGTGTACAAAGCAGGCCCCTCCAGTCCTTTCTGCAATATGCATGGAGTGTCCTCCTTGAAACCAGACTCACTGCTTAGTGAGACCAGGAAGGAAAGATGTAGGATGATCTTAATCCCTAGCAAGTGTAGATCACTGCAGGAAAGTTGAGTCCAGACCCAGAGAGGAGGGCTCTGCTCCAGGCATCCTCAGACCCTACTGCGGGCTCAGCCTGCAGGGGAAGGAGCTGGATGAGGGGGGGCGTCACATGTGCTCTGGACAGGAGCACCCACCTCTTTTTAGGGGTGGCTGGTTGACAATGAAACAACTAAATGGAAGCAAGTAATGAGCTGGTGGAGACCACATAGCTGTGTTCCAGATGAGAGGCCAAAGATGAGGGAAGTGCCTTCATCTCAAACTCTGGTCCAAGCCAGACAAACATAGTGTTTCATTTTAGGAAGATCCCTCTGTGCCTTAAGAAGATCTTGAGTCTATAGGATATTAGGGAGATGTGACAACTGTCAAGGAGAGAGATGTTGAAGGCCCAACCAGAGGTAGGCAAGGAGATATCAAGAGCTGATGAAACTTGATGACTGTGAGACATTCAAGTGGGAAGAGTTAATAGGCTCCAATTTCCTCAACTAACAATGAAAGTAACAGTACCTGCTGCAGAGACTTTGTGGATCAAATTAAATGACATATGCAAAATGCTTAGGACAATGTCTAGCTTAGTCAAACTCATTAAAGATGAAGTCCTAAAATAAGTATGACACAACAATACCATTATTTTATAAGTCTGCAGGTCATGGCCAAACATACAGAGTCAGAAATCGGCATGTAAATGGCAGGGCAAGCCATAGAAATGGCCAGGACTGCCCAAGGCAAACCTGCACAGTAAGAACACTAATGCAAGGGACCTGCTCTGGAGGGATTTGTGGGAAAGAGGAGTAAGAAAGAGCAGCACAAACTGAGGAGGAAAAGCACTTTGAGAAGGAGAGGGTGCCCAGTGCAGCTCAAGTAAGACCAAGATGAATCAGGACTCATTAGAGTTGGCCACAGAGAAGTCACCAGGCAACGTGCTTTCAGTGGTGAAGGTGAGATTGCAGCGAATGGAAAGAATAAGAGTGTGCGTGGAAAATGTTCATGACCACATTATATATCATGGAGAAAAGGGGTACAATCTAAGTGCCCAACAAGAAGGGATTAGGTATGTCATGGTACAACTATTCTGTACTTCTCTTCATAGCATTATACAGCAATCACTATAAAACAATTGACATGTAGAAAAGTTATAAAATAAAGGTGGATTAACATTGAACAAAGGAAGCCGAAAGACAGTGGTGTGGAAGTAACACAGAACACATTTTTTAAAGGCCTAAAATGATATAAAGAAAAAACAGACAAGTAGAAAATAACCACTTTATGTCTTTTCTTAAGAGCTTTGTTAACACTAGAGAGTTCAAAAAGAACAACAAAGCAGACTCAAAGTTGAGCAAATATGTAGAAAATGAGTAAAAGGAGAATGTGGCCCAAAACATTAAATGGTGTAGACCACAGCTTCATAAGGATATCAAGGGCAATGGAAAAATGTAGGAAATGCAAATCCTCATGAGGACGCTATACTATAAATTTATAGAATTCCCCACTAACCAGGGATCACCATGAGGATAGGAGTCTCTCTGTCTTGTTTCCTTTGGGATTCCCAGTGCCGGGGACACTGCCTGGTGGACCTAAGGAAGAGGTTGAGAAAACGTGGGAGATTACTACAACATAACATTACATGGAAAAAAGTCAAAATACATAAATATATAAATTAGAACTACAACCATTTAAAAATGTGCAGAGTGGGGAAATGACATAAAAATAATTTTGAGAGTATATTAGGGTCTGGAATTTTGAATGTGGACTTTCTTCTTTTTTTATTTTCCTAATTTTCATATTGGGCTGATACTACTTTTAGAATGTAAAACAAGAATGAAAGAAATAAAGAAAAAGAAAGAAAGAAAGAAAGAAAGAAAGAAAGAAAGAAAGAAAGAAAGAAAGAAAGAAAGAAAGAAAAAGAAAGAAAGAAAGAAAGAAGGAAAGAAGGAAAGAAGGAAAGAAAGTGAGAGAGAAAGATGGAAGGAAGGAAGGAAGGAAGGAAGGAAGGAAGGAAGGAAGGAAGGAAGGAAGGAAGGAAGGAAGGAAGGAAAAGGAGGGAGGGAAGGGCAGGACAGAGACTGGGAAGGAGGAGAGGGGAGGGGAGGGGAGGGGAGGGCAGGGGAGGGGAGGGGAGGGGAGGGGAGGGGAGGAGAAGGGAAGAGAAGAAAAACAAGGCAAGCCAAGGCCAGGGGAAAGGTGATAGAGCTAGCAAGGGGACCTTGCTTAGACCCAACCACACCACCCACAAGCTATGTAACCTAGAGTGAGTCTCTTAACTATTCTGTGCTTCCGTTTTGCCTATAAAATGGAGATAAAATGGACCCAGGGAGTTTTCTGAGGAAGAAAACCCAGCAAAATTATCTGTGTTCTTTCTTTCTCACCTTGGGTTCCCGGGGCCCCAGTCCGTGGCACTGACACATGGATGCTGAGGGGTGTGAGCAGCGCTGAACTCATCCTCAAGCTCTGAAAATGGGTTGGAGCCCTTCTTTTTGCAGAAATGTCCAGTTTCTGGGTTTTTTCCCACCCAAAGCTCCAGGAGTCGTTGCTTCCTCAGAAGTGATCCAAATGACCTGCTTTATTTACAGGGAACTGCCCTGTGGAATAATAAAAGCTGGGACAACAGGGCTCCCTGAGCAGTTATTTACTAGAAGAGACTGGAGGCATGTAATCCTCCACCCGCTGAGCGGATGCCCAGCTTTGGCCCCGGGACACTGTACACATTGGCAAACAGCGAACAGGCTCTCCTTCCCAACATTCCGCAGCACCATTCTTACCGCTAAACAGTCTAAAAAATCCTGACAGAGCCATCTGTTTTTCCTGGCCTCCACATGGAGAAACACAGAAGAGGGTCATTTGTCAAAGTTCAAAGCAGCCCGAGAGGAAGTCTCAAGGGGTGACTCCCGTGCGACACTCATAGTATCAGAAGTCACTGTCAGAACATGGCGGTGACTGGACCCACACCCCACTTTTGACATATGCAAATGAGATGTATGCAAATTAACCCAGCTTCCCCCCGTAAGAAATGGGAATGGACTTTGCTCGGTCCCAGAAGAAATGTTGGTGGACCTAGCATGACCTATAGACTGGGGGAAGGTGGGGAGATGTAAATAACTGTTGAATGTATTGATGTATAAACTAGCCCTAACCGTAATGTATATCCGGAAAAGTGTGGAGTCGGCACCTGCTGGGAATCCCTAGAGAGTAGTTTTCATGCTTCATCTAAACTACCAGGAGCCTCCGCCTCTTTCCCCCTTTCTGCCCTTATTCCTTTACCCTCTTCGCCCCTTTTTCCCGCTTTCCCCAACAGGTCCTTTGAGGTGAGCCAGGAGTTTTTCACTTACTTCTAATTCCCTTTTTTGTCCTTTCTCTTAATAAATCTGCTATAAAATCCTAGACTGTTCTCTGGGTGATTTCTCAAAGCAAAGACAGCCTGACAGTCATCTCCATCCCCTTCAAAAACACTGAGTATCTGTTCCCCACAACCCACGTGTCCCCAAAGACCTCAAAATAGACTGGGCCCAGGTAGGTTCTTCATTCCTGGACTCAGTCCTGAACGCCTCTCCTCAAAGCACACACTTGACCCCACCATCTCCAACCACATCCCCTTTTCTCCCCTTTCCCTTCCTGCTGTGACACCTGGGTTACACGCTCCCCAAACTCTTGGCTCCTCTCAGTGAAGTCTCTGCTCTTGGGAGCATGGGGGTGGGCAGAGTTGATCCCATTAAGGCTCTTTATCCTTATAGGGCATGGAAATGCCCTGCTTGGGCATTACTGGTTCTGTCCTGCCCCCACCAGCCATCCCTTTAGAGGGGCTGACCTATCCCATGAGCACCCCAATTAGTACCCATCCGACACCTTCTCCAGCTCTTCCTTAAGACCCCACACCTATCGTACAGTGATCCACCATCATGGCCAGCAACCTTGTTTCTGACACCGAATTTCCAGTGGGGCTGGCTGCCCATTACATCCTCCCACTTCAGCATCCTGAGGCACTCAAGTGTCCGAGGTCCCAGGCTCTGTCTATGGACTCTCTGGGGTATCTCAGACCAAGCCTCAGCTGGGAGTTAACAGTTGGTAATCTCCCTTATCTCCCACTTGGCTTTATTTTTTAAATTAGCTTCTCATCTGACCTTGTTCCCCTTGGAGGTGTTTATAAAAATAACTAAGAAAACGAAGTGCAGAGAACTTCATATATGATACCATGCCATGCCCTCTGGTCTTCAAATGAATGTTTTTAAAAGCACTTTGACATCCTGTGGTCCCTAAACCTTCAAAATCTCCCTGTGAGGTGGGTACCTGAAAGCCATAGAGGTGAAGTGCATTCCCCAAAAGCACACAGCTAGTAGGTGGCAAAGTTGGCATCAAGAGCTAAGTTTTCGGATTCAAAGCCCAGTGTTTCTCTCCCACAGCTCACTCCCCTCCTGCGAGGGCAGGGACTGCGCCCCAGGTAAGTCTCCAAGACTAAGGTCCCAACTCAGTGTTATTGGCCACGAAGCACAGACCTCATGGCAGTGACAGTTCAGTGACTGCAAAGCCTGAGAGGGCACAAAGGGAGGAAACACTGTTGGAACGAGGAGGCTGAGAGAGGTAAGGGGAGAAGGGGAGCAGGTGGTCAACTTCAGAGCAGGGCAGGGTCCCACATGGTGCCCTTCTCCCACACTGTCCCTGCTGTCCCCTCTGTATACTCACAGATGGCCTCCTTCTGCACCAACCACCCCTCTTCATTGCCTCCATGGGGGCACTGACTGCCTACCCTCCTGGACATTCATGCCCATCCTGGCATGAAAATGGTTCCAAGGCCCTCCTGCTCCTCCTGTTTCCACTGTACACAGGGACTCCAAAAGACACCATCTTAGCCTGGATTGCCCCGAAAGCAGTGCCTCAGACAAGGAGTTGGGTGCAGAGAGTTTACTTGAGAGGTGATCCAGGGAGCAAGAAAAAAACAGTGAGAAAAGCGAGATCAGTAGGCAGGGAACCCTGACAGAGTTAAAGTAGCAAGGTCACTACTGTATACAGTATAGCCGTTACCACACTCCCCAGCACAACCAAAACAGTCTGCACTGTTAGACTCAGCCTCTGAGAAGCTTCCAGAGCTGCCTCAGGTTTATCCTTCAGAGGGACTGGAGCATTTACCCAAAAGTCCTCACCACTATTGGCCATATGACATAACTTAATCAAGAGAATGACATCTTATCATCTTTGCCACATGCTGTTGGTTAGAAACAAGTTGCAGGTTTCACCTGCACTCAAGATAAAGGATTATATGGGGTGTAACTCACTGGTGGTCATCCTTGGGTATGTCTGCCACACTAGGTCAACAGTTCTCAACCTGGCTGCAGATTAGAATAACTTGGGAAGCATTTTCCAAAAACTAGTGTCTGAGTCATGCTCCAGAGATCCTGATTTAAATGTCCTGGCAAGGCTTTGGGCATCAGCATTTTTAAATGTCCCCATGTGATCCTAGTGTGCCTCTGAAATTGATAACTACTGGTCTGGGGTACAGGAGAGGAAATGGGAGTTCCCATTGAAAAAGCTATCTCAGCCAAATCTATGAGTCTTAGCCATGACTTTTTAGGTCAAAAGCAATCTCTATTTTCCATTCCCAGCAAAACTAGCCACCCTGACTTCTCATTGCAGTCTTTGCCTTTGCCCATGGAGCTGGCTGGGCTCTGGCTCCTCACCTTTGTCCCTCCCAGTCTTTTTCTCTTGCCCACAGTTTTTGTAATTGCACACCGCTCTGGCTCCACTCTTTCCTTCTATCATTATACTTACCCCATTACCTCCTATATTTAACAGGGTTCTTCTATTGGAGAATCAGAACCTCCAGGAGATGTATACAATAAGGAAGTTATTACAGGGATTTGACCGTGTGCACCTGTGCGAGGTGGCCACAGGGCGATGTGAGACTGTTATTTCTGTGTCTGGTGCAAGGAACCTAAGGTCCACAGGACAGGTAGTCAGAAATGGAAAACGGATATGAAGTAAGGAAGAGCAAAGACAACTTGCAACCTGCGAGGATGGACTAGAATGCACGCTGGTCTCATCACCTCTGAGTTTCTACCTTCAATGATGGGGCTGATCTGCAGCAAAAGCTAGGGTCCTCTCTTCCAGAGTCAAAAAAACATGGGACCCAGGAATCAGAGAAGCCAAAACCAATTAGACAAGCCAGAAATCAGCACACATAAGCTGCAAATGGGCTCAGGGCCTGCTCTATCTGACCTGCCAAATGAATAAAGAATGTGCCTGCTATTCCACATCCACCTTCCAGCTATAGTGTATGATGTCCCTTGTGGCCCAGGCTAACCCAGAACTAAAGCAGGGAAGGGGGTTTGGGAAACATAGTTCCAGCTTAGCTAAGCTGACATGCTGCAGACTCAACATACTTCCACTCTCTCTTTCTCACTTCTCTCCTTTTCACAGTCTTCTTTCCCTACAGATACCGGAAGGCATTTTCAGTCAGGATAATTCTCTTCTATGTAAATCTAAATATTTAATTAGAATCTATGGGTTTTCAACTTTGTGCTAGTACCATTGAGGGTGGGGAGGTATCTGGTAAAGGTAGTGGAGGAAAACCCACACTAGAAGTCAAGTCTTCACCTTGGCACCCAGGCCAAAGGTGTTACAGGGGACCACACTGACCTAGCTCTGTTGGCTGCCTCCATGAGCCTTCCAGGGTCAGGGCCAGGACACCCTCCACCACTCACTGTATCTAAGCCCATGCAGAAAAGAGTTGTCCTTAGGTCTGCAAACCTGAGGCGTTGCCTCTGGCCTGGGACTTGATGGTATCTGCCACCGCTGTATTTCTTCATCCCGATACTTTTTGCTAAAGAAGTCCAGGCTGGCACCCACTAGTCTCAACAACACTCCATCCCTGAGAATGCTGTAAATGATAGACATGGTCAGCATCAGTTCTTGGAAAGACACAAGGCCCTTAAGTTACAAATGAAGAAACTGAGGCCCTGGAGAGGCAAATCACTCACCCACGATCCCTCAGCCAGGAAGCAATCGATTCATGTTTCCAACTCAACTGTCCTAACTCCTGGCCAGGGATCTTCCTCCTCTGACAAGCTATTCTGTGAAATAGAGACTCAGAAAATAATGGGGTTTGGTCCCCAAGGGGTGGGGAAGCCAGGCAGCCTCCTTCAGATCTAGAGCAGACGTTTCTTTGAAGTGAGGATAACACCTCAGGGAATCTGTCTGCTCAGAAGGGGTGGTGTGGAATTTGGGGCCCTCTTGTAGAATAGACTGGCCTCTTAGCTCAAGCAGTTAACATGTGTTCTGCTCTCTCTTAGAGGTCTCTGAGATGAAACGCAGCCGCCACACTTTCCAGCACAGCTGAAAACAGTCTGCAGGGGCCTATCTGGAGCAAATCAGTCTCACTGGAGTGAAAAATAGCAGACGTCAGGCTTTGCCAGCAGCCCCGGGAAACTGGAGCCCTGCTGCCCTCGGCTCTGCCCTCACAAATCATCCTTTGAACAAATCACTCACTCACACAAGGCAGCTTCTTGGCTCCTGGCTTCCTTTCTGCCCCGGAGGCCCAGCTGTGGCTGCCAAACAGGTTCACAAGCTGGAAAGGAACCCTAGAATCTCCTGGGGGGCCACCATCCAGGAGGTTTCCCAGCTCCAAGTCAAAGATTCATAGACTAGTAGGCCATTCAAACTCAAATGGGCCACAGGGGCCTCTGGTCTAACTCCAGCATGTTACAGACGAGGACACTGAGGCCTGAACTCAGCAGGTCAGCTCTGAGGCTTTGAAAACCAGCCTCGGAAAAACTCAGACCTCAATGAGGTTTGCGTCTACCGTAAACATCTTCTGTAACAGCCAGTAATGACTGGATAGAAAGGATATATGGATGGGTGGAGAGATGAACAGAATGGGAAAGAGGGAAGATGAGAGTAGACAGAGGTGAACAGAGAATACTAGCAGGAAGGAAAAGAGGGAGAGAGAAAGGAAGGGATGGAGAAACAAATCAGGGCACCCCCTTTTTGTCTTTGACCCACCAAGGGTTGTAGCAATTCCTAGGTGACCTCCACTGTAGCTCTTTTTTCCTTGTCGACAAGGTCAAGAGTGTTACATGGCCCTGCCTTGACCTATCTCCATCAGTCACTTCCCTGAGCCACCAGTTTCAGGGCCCAGGACCCCTCACTACTGTTCACTATACCTAGGGATTGCTTTGGCCAAGAACCATGCCCAGAAGAGTTTTCCTGTGTGTTTACCTTGTCTTCGGAACTTGCCAGAGTTTGCTTTCCAAATATACCTACTCTTCCCCACTTATTCCCCAGAAAAATAATGCCAACTTGACCATGGCCACTGAGGCTAGGCCCCTCTGAGGTTCTCCCCTCCCAGTCACTGCCACCATCCCAGAGCGTGGCTTATTGGAAGATGCTCATTCCCATTGCAGTCAGAGCGGCAACCCAGCACTGGGGATAGATCCATGGGATCCCACCCTGACTCTTATTCACCAGAAGGCTGATTTTAGGGGTATCATGTGATCTCTCACCTATAAATGGGGGTCCTTCTGCCCAGTGTTGTTGGGAGGATGAGATGAAAGTAAGCATTTAGTACAGAGCTGGGCCCATACAAAATTGCATGATAAATGGAAGACACTTTTAGGAAAGCACCCATCACAAGGGCCCAGCAGAGCAGATTCATGGCAGCCCTGAGTATTATGGGCTGCATTGCCAAAGCGTGTGACCTCTGTGACCACAACCACATCTGGGACGTAACAAACACTGCCTGATGGATTAGCTGTTGGCTGATACACTGTTTTCTCCAGCATGCCCCAGCAAAGGAAAGGAAGAATTGGTTTTGATTTCTTTGCAGCAAAATGACCAAATTTGCAAAGCCCATGAGCTATAGATTTCTCCAAGAGAACACAGTTTTGGTCTCATGTCCAGATTCCTGCAGATCATTATGTACTCACCCGCCCTCTGCTTCCCATGCATTCAGCACAACTTGGAAAACAGAATGTGGACTGGGAGCAGTTGTGCGTGTGATGGGGATGGCTGTGCAAGCTGCACTGGTGTCTGTGGGGTGGGGGCAGGGCACTCCATCAAAATTGTATCCAGGAACAGGAGTGTAGGGGGCTAGTTTGTTTCCACCAGGATTTAGGTATTTCATCTTTAATCTAGAGGTTTGAGGAATGGGGGAAAGACTTAATTGAGAAGAACTGAGAGAATATCAAGTGTGAATGATAGGCAATTCCTTTCAACAAACACCTGTTGAGCACCTACTGTGTGCCAAGCCCCATGGCACCCTAAAGGAGTCCACGGTCTTGTGATGAATCATACACAGGTCATTTCTCTCTCTGATCAGTTCTGAGAAAGGGGACTAGGGAACAAAAAGAAGAGAGGGATACTCGGCACAGCCTAGGATTCAGGTCCCTAAAGAAGTCACCTGGGCTCATATGGAACCACCAGGTTACCATCCACAAGACACGAAGGTGCAGTTAAGTGCCAAGCACTTCTCCATCAGGAGCAGCCAAGTCTCCAGCCAAAGTCTCTGCGCAGATTCTGGTTCCCACATCTTCTTTGCAGCATCTTTCCCCTGTACTCCTTGGACCACCAGGATCAGCACTTCCTTCAGGCACTCATATATCCAGAAGCTGGGTGGGCCACAGTCTCGTGAGTAAGGGTTTTCATGTGCCTGCTGTGACTGCCCCTCAGGCACGTCTGTTTCTGCCTCTGCATTTTCACATCTGTGCTCTGCTTCATGCTACTGAGTGGGAAATTATCCCTCATCAGGAAACAGCATTCTTTTTCTATTTCTGCACTTGGTTCGGGGACCCCATATTATCTGCGCTAATGAGTTCCATTTCCCTGGGTCCCAAGAACATGACAACCTGAGATTCTACTTCTCAAAGTTAAACTTTTTCTCTGGCCACCTGCCTTAAAGCACAAATCTCAGAAAGACACCACCCAGATCTTAATAGGGACCTACCTGATGGCACCTGCATATACACCCTTCTGGTTACACTAGCCAGTTGCTACCCAGGTTGTTTTGGCTCATGGCCACTCCTGGGCTCATTCTGGCAGTCACATCTCTGAAGTCTTCAGCAGGTTGACCCTCGAGAAATTTTATCTCAATATCCTTTCTTTGCTCACTTCCTGCAAAAACACTCTTACCAGTCCCTCTGTTACCTCAAGCTTATGAAGACTCTCCTCCTCTCCCCTTGTCTTGCAACAAGAGCTGAACTCTGATATGCCGCTGGGAGTAGAACCATAGACACAAACATATCAGATAATCTGCTACTTTTTTCAGCTTGGTACCTTCCTGCTCATGGCTACAACTGGTCAAGCCTTCAGGTGAAATGCAAGGGGCAGTAAGGGTGGCAGTGGTACCGCCACGAGGAGTGGAAGGAAGCAGGAGATTAATTTATTCAACAGCCATTTAATGAGGGCTTTTTCTGCACCAGGGGCCAGCCTCAATGGTGGGATTCCCAGTAAACAGGACAGATGGACTCTCTGCCATTGGAAAGGTTTTCTTTAAATGGAGGGAAACAAACATAAAGCTAGGGCTGTGAAGAATAAATAGAATAGCAGACTAGAAAGTAAAGGAGGAGGGTGAGATGCACTACAGTGATAAAGTGATGTAAGCTGAAGCCTAAGCGGTGAGAAGGAGGAAACTGGGCAGAGATCTGAGGGCAGAGATTTCCTGGGGCAGAAACAGCATGTGCAAAGGTCCTGAGATGGGTGGGGGAGGGGCAGACAAAGTTAGTGTGTAGCAGAAACAGAAATAAGGCCAGAGAATGGTAGCTAGATAAAAGTGACTTGGGAAAAGCGGAGAAGGGGCTGGGTAGGAAGATGGGGGGTGGGGGGCAGGGTGAGGGAAACATGTAGCTCCTGAGGAGGGACTAGAATTGCGTTGCCAGTGTTTGCGCTTGGGGCTGCTTCAGCTTCTGAGGTTGATTCCTCACAACGGGCATGATCCCCATGATCCCTAGAGTGGGACAGCCTGCATTGCTTACTGTTACCCTAAGAGCTCAGGAGCAGTCTGTCCTGCAGCTCTGAGTCTGGTCTGCTCAGCCACCAAGGGACCAGCCAGGCCAGATGGGAGTGTTGATTCCTGAAGTGCCCCCTCCCAGGAGCCAGATGACTCTCAGCTGGAATGCCTTAGAAATGCAAATTCTCGGGCTTCACCGCAGGCCTGGGCATCTCAGCACAGGCTCAGGGAGCAGAGTTTGTTCCACATATCCTGGCAAGATGGAAGAAGAGAGGCACACATAGGCACTACCCAAACACCTGCACCTCAGCCAGGCCAGCATGATTTGTGCATCTTACTCTGGAGGAACATTCCCCCTTCCCATCCTCAGAAGAATTCTCACCTTATTTTGCCTTATTAATTGTTTTTGTTTCCAATTACACATCTAATATACATCTACTGTAGAACTTTTTGAAAAATCAGAGCGTGTAGCAAAGAAGACAGCAAGTAGGCACAAACCTATTACCAAAAGAAGCCACTAACCTTTAGCACCGTGGTCTCAGGGTGTGGTCCCTGGACCAGCAGCGTCAGCATGGCCTGGTGGCTTGTTAGAAATGCACATTCCTGGGCCCCACCTCTGTCCTAGTAACACAGGGACCCCGGGGTGACGCTCGGTCCTCCAGGTGATTCTGAGAGGCACACTCAAGCTTGAGAACCACTGCTTTAGAATACTTCCTGTCTTTCATCTGTGCTTTTACATAGTCAATTTCATTCTGTGGATACAACTGCACATTTTGATTATTTTCCCCAACACTACATCAAAGGATTCTCCCAGGTCATTATAAACTATTCGAAAACCTTTAATGAGTGACCTTCCTGATGCCTGTATTACAACGTGTCCCAAGGCTCTGCCATCACTGACCTAACCAGAATTCTTTCCCAAACACGTTCTGGAGAGTTTTAGAAGTCCTCTCTATCCACTAGGATTCTCAAAGTCAGGAGGACATAGAACAAAAGTGAGAAGGCACAGCAGCAGCCCCTGCTGAGACACACCTGGATTTGGTTAAAGAGGAATCCTGACTGCTACCGACATGAGTCCAAGTGGTTCAGGAGAGAGGGTGCTGACCAGAAGCTAGTAGATGTGAGCTCCAGGTCTGGCTCTCTGGCCTTGAACAAGCCCCTCACCCTCCCTGTGCACAGGTCTAACCACTCAAAGGCTTGACCTCCACATCACTGAGGTCTCCTGAAGGTCTCTTTCTATGGGTCCCAAGCACTTCTAGTTGGCTGTCCCCCAAGGTGGTCCCTCAGCTCTCAGCATCCTGGGAAGCACAGCTACCGCCAATGCCAAGGCCATCTGGTTCTTCTCTCACCCAATCTACCCCTGCTTTCCTGCCCACCTGCCACTTGCTCCAGTCACCTCTGTCAACAAAAAGAGGAGTCTGCAACCTGTCAGGTACCTAATGCTTTTCTCAAGGTCTACCCAAACCCCACGCACCATTGGCCAAAGAAGGACCGTGACCAATGGCCAAGGCCGTGACCTCAGTGTCAGCCAGTACTGAATAGTTATGCCTCCCCCAAAACAAATAGCTACAAGGCAGCTTGTTTTGTCTTAAAGCATTTGAAATCCCAGATTCTGCACACTGTCACCTGGCCTGGCCAGTTATTGGTCACTGAACTGGGGGGAAGGCTGCAGAGGCCTCCTGCGCCTCCTGAAAGTTACCATGTAGAAGAGGCCTCCGTAAGTGTTTCCCTGCCCTGCTCCACTCCTCCTGTCTGAAACTGCCAGCCTCCAGCCAAGATTCCTTCCCGCACTTTCAACCTGTACATCCAAGTTCCTACCCTTCCCTGCCCTACCCCCCAGCAAGTCTCTCCAACAGCCACTGACCTTTATCAAGAAACTTCTTCATTTCCATGAACACTTCCTGGAATTCTTCCCTTCCATCTTCAGTTTCACTGAAACCTCAACATTCCACTGTCTCAGAAACCTCCCAAGCAGAGGCTGCCCAACATCCTGCCCACCAGCTACAGATATTTGGGGACCAGAAGGGAGAAGTCAGCCTGTCACTGGCTCACCCCTTCTGCATTGGGGCCAATGTCCCTGTGCCTTAACTTGACCACTTGTACCAACTGGCGACACCACACACTTCAAAGGCCCACAGACTTCCTAGCCAACCTGTCCTTCTCTCCTACACCAGGTCCACATCGACCCTGAGACCTTCTCCAGTTCAGCCACTATCTTCTCCTTCCACTTCTATCCCCCATAGCCAAGAACAAACCTAGGGCCTTGCACTTGGCCCCCTCTGAAATACTGAAATCTGCATCTGCCCTCTCAGCCTGTCTTCTGTCCCTCACCTCTGGCTGAACCTTCTCCTGGAACCTAGCGTACCCTCACCTCTCCTGACTCTTGGGTCTTCTCCAACCTGGCTCACCCACCTCACTCACTTCAGCTCTTCTTGAACCAGCTCCCGCAGCCTCCCCACACCTGGCCTCCCCGAGACAAAAACTAATAACCCACTATTGTCCATTCTCCACACACCCCAGGGCTTCAGCACACAGCAGGGAAGAAATGCCAGATGCAGGCCAGATGGGTTCCTCATGCACATCCAGCCGCAGCCGGAAGGCCAACCCAGCCACTCCACAAGCCTTTCTGGCAGCCTCACTGACTCCTCTATCAATACGCCACCTAAAATTTCTCACCACAGGGCCTGGCTCTGGAGGCCATCCTTTCCCTTCCCTCCCTTTCAAGTCCAGACACATCTATTTGCTCATCTGTTATCACCTCCTCTTCTGTAGCCCTGGGGCAAACAACCACAACCATGGTGATACCGTATTTTCCAAAACTGGCCACAGCAATGTTTCTGCTCCCTCATGCTCTTCCAGACTCCTGCCAAGACTCTGGGTGGGGGATCTATCTACACAGCCCACCCTTCAAACCTGAGCAGGCCTGTGTAACTGGCAACTGCCTCCTCGAAGAGAATACAGAGACAGGGACCGTATGTGACTTTTGAGGCTCAATCATAAAAGGTGGCACAGTGCTTGCCCTGCTCCCTGAAGGTGTGCACTTTGGAGTCTTCAAGCTGGAGAGGCCACATGGAGACAAAGAGAGATGCCCAGGGCAGAGGCGGATTAAGGTCAGTTGAGGCTCCGGGCACAGAAGAAAATATTAGGCCCTTTAAAAAAAGAAAGAGAGAGACAGGGAAAATAAAAATACATGTTAACCATATTTTTAAATGAATAAAGAAGTGTGAAGTTGGGGTTTTGCGGGGCCCTTCAGAAGCTGGGACCCAGGGCGCATGCCTGGTGCGCCCACCATTAAATCTGCCTCTAGCCCAGAGAGCATGCCCGCCCAGGGGCAGGCACATGACTAAGAAAGCCTCCAGGATGGCCTCAGTCAGCCACTGACTGCTGTCAAACGAGAAGCCCTGAGTGAGGACCACTGAGCTAAAGCCGGTCAACCCCCAGAATCATGAGAGGAAGTAGTAAAACAAATGCGTTTCGAACAACTTTATTTTGGGTGATTTGTTACACAGCATTTACCAGCTGATGCTCACCTCCTATCCTCCCCACAGGCCCCATTCCGCTGTCCTCTGTACTGGCTCTTGCAACTATTTCCATGGGCTTTGACAAATCCCTGCTTCCCCAGCTTTTAAATGTTCTGTCCTCTGACTACTCCTGCTGTCCCCCTGGGACCCCACCTCTCTTCTCACCTGCCTTACCATCCCTCCTAATGCATGTCACAGCCTGGCCTTGCTGTGCAGAGTAGGTTGGGTGACATTCTGGGAGTTGTGGGGGAGGAGCATTAAGATGCTGCTGCCGTGGTCCAGGGATGAAGTCAGAGATGGTGGGGACACAGAAAGGGGGTAAGGAACATTCTATCAGAAACCACTGGGTACTGATGGAGATGGGACTCCTGAAAGAGAGGAACCCAGCATGACTGCCAGGTTTGTTTTCGCCAATATTAGTGCTGTTTTTCAAGAGTATACAGGATTATCAGGCTCCGAGGATGCAAAAAGAACATTAATCTGACCTGCTGCAAGCATCTGTCTTTTCTCTGACCCCTCCCTCGGGCCTGCTCCCTGTTTCCCCAATGGCCAGTTCCAGCCCTGCCACCATTCCAGGGGTGGCTTAGCTGACAGCCCCCGCTCTGTGAGGGTGGAGCTGTCAGTGGTTTCCAGGGCTCCTGCTCCATTTTCAGAGCTTCACAGAGGCCCATAAGGAGGGTGGGGGGACGGCTGGAGGGAGGGGAAGGGGGCATGACTCACAGAGCAAAGGTGTCTGACCCAGGCAGCTCAGCTGTAACAGCCACCCCAGGTTCTTCCACTTGAACCCCATCACATAAGAGGCGGGCTTGGGGTCTCCAGTATGAAGGAGGTTCTCCCACTGTGAGGCACATCTCAGTCACCTGCAGGGCTGTGCCACACACATCCCTGGGCATGCCCCACCCAAGAGCTCCTGGCTTTGCAGGTCAGGAGGGGAGCCTGAGAATTTGCATTTCTAAGGAATTCCAGCAGCTGCTGCTCCAAGCACTTGAGAATGAGGGGGGCAGGGTTGAGGGGGCACTATGGGGGGAGCTCTCCCAACAATTTCAGGGAGAATGAATTCCGTCTTGTTCATTGCTCTCTCTCTCCAGGGCCAGACACATAGCAAGTCTTCAATGAAGATCTCTTAAATAGATGACCCTAAATCAGAAAATAAAGGTCCAAGAGCCCAAGGCAAACCTCTTTTGGATGGGAGAAGGCAGCTCTGAGGCAGAGGGCCAGTTCCTCCACCCATTTTCACTGCACAGCTCCAGGCACTGGGGTTCAGCTCAGACAACATAAGCTCCACACCCCCGACCCCTTCATCCTCCCCCGCCACCCCCAGAGCTGTGAACCGCCTCATTGGCATGCAGGTCACACAGCTGCAGGGCTCACTTCTGGATCACTGAGAAAAGGGTCCGATTGGAAAATGTCAAGATCTCGTTAGCAATTTCAATGGCCACAGCAGTAATTATGCCTTTTCATGTTCTAGTGTGTTACACGGCATCAAAACTGACACAAACGCCTGGTTTTATAATATCACGGCCTGGAAATAAATGTCCAAAATGATATGAAAATGTACTAGGGAGAGATTAATAACTGTTCTTCCAGGAGGAAAGATAGCCCTTTTCAACCAGTATATTATATATTTTTCCTCTTCAAAAAGCCTCTCTGATAGCATCTCTCCTTAAGGGGAACTGAATTATATTATCACTCACAGGCGGTATTCAGTTCTGTCAGCTGCAGAGCTGAGCTGTGGAAGGCAGGAAGGGGGTGGGAGACGTATTAGGGAGAGGCAGTTCCAAGGGGGTGGATCCTGAAAGGGATACCCCCCACCCCAACCCACCAACAGCCAGGAGTTTTTCTTCCCAGAGTAGACAGAACCTGGATCTGCTGACTTAGAGCATCTCGTTACAAAGCAGGAAGGTTGGAGAGGGGCAAAGTGGCATCTTTACCCAAAAGACCCTGTCTGGCCACCTAGGAGAGCATCCCTCTCCCACCCCAGAAGGAGCTAGGAGATGTGGGCCACGGATGGGCCTGAAGAGCAACCACTTGCTGAGTCCCCTGCCTTGGTCCATCTGGATAAGACAGAAAGGGCAGAAGCCTGCCACCTGCCAAGGATGGGCTGGGCACTTCATCTGCACTACTCCATTTAATTATCTCAACACCCCTAGGAGGCTGGCATAATAACCCCCATTTTAGTGGTAAGAAAACTGAGGCACAGTAATATAGTCCCTTTCCCAAGCCCACACAGGTAAAAGAGTTCCAGCATCTAGAACCTAAGCAGATCCCTCTGACGTCAAAGGCCTCTCTCTTCCAGTATGCCACATCACATTCAAGGCAGCAAGTGCTAAAGGCCACATCGGGACCCAGGCAGGGAGCAGATGTCTGAGCCAGAGGCAGCAAACTTCAAGGGGGCATCACAGTGAGTTACCTCAACCCCTGAATTTCACAGGGAGAGGGGGAACAGTGTGGAGAGGATGCCCAAGATTAAATATTTAAATTAATTCAGATACCCTGACTCTCTCCCAAGGCCCAGGAAGCCAAGATGAGCCAGGCAGAACTGGGGGTGGTGCCCTACACCCTGCCTTCATGCTCTGTGACCCGAGAGGAAGGTCTCCCTGCCTCTCTCAGGAATAGGCACCTTCCCTGCCTCAGACCTCAGAGGAGGTGAGGGGCCCCAGGGATGTTGAGCTCCCAGGCACTCGGCCACATTTTCATTGCAGACCTGGGACATGAGGAGGAGATGTGGGAAATAGCACTGAACAGAGCATCATGTCAAAAGCAAACTAGTCATTTTCAAAAGATGGGAATCAGCAAAATTAATGAGGCTGATTACTACCAGCTGCTTAAAGGAACTTGAAGGCTTTTGATGTCGGTACATTTATGATGACAGAGTAATTAGAGCCAATTAAGAAAAAACGAAGCTGAGAACAGTGCAGTTGGTTCATACTGGCTGAGTCTCAAGGGGCTTCAGACCCTCTCGGGAGTCCCCGGAAATGCTCTCAGGAGAGCAGCCTGCAGCCACGGCCCCCTGCGGCCTCTAGGAGAACAGAATCAACTGAGCAAGGACAGAGCTGGCTCAGGTTGGCTCTCCTAATCGAACAGGCTCAGTAGAACGCAGTGAGGAGAAGGAGGTCCAGTTTAACCCCAAATCAGGACTGTCTTGCCTAGGTGAGAACAAGTAACTATTCCAAAGAATTTCTCCTTCAACCAGGTGTGCAGGGTTATACAACTTAGCTAAGAGAGAAGGCCCTCAGTTAGGTTTTTGTCCCCCAGTGATTGACAGAAAAGCTGCATCTACATTGGACAGATACATTCCAAGACATAAACATATGCTGCACGTTGCTAGTGAGTGTGGTCCCACAACAAGTAGCTTTTCTAATGGGTGGGTGGGCTGTCCAGAACAAACAACGTTCTTTCATTCCAGCTTCCATTTCCCACCAGTGTGGGAACTGATTTGCAAGTGGGCCAGCCAGGACTGGCCAGGGTTGGTGGTCTAGAACAGACAGGAGGCAGGTAATTGTTCTTACCCCAAAATTCAAGATGAGAAAAAGCAGGAGGATTTACAGTGCAGGGTGGCTCATGACCCACAATTCATTTGCCACCCTCTTCCATGATCTTCCTACGGTTGTTGGAGGAAGGTATTCCCTTGGCCTTACTCATAGGCTGACATAGAGAACATTGACTAGGAGAGCCCTGGAGAGTTCCCAGATACCCCGCCCATCATCAGCTTTCTGATCCCTCAAATTTGATACCAAGAATCGAACCCTTTACCCTGCCAGGAGAAGCCAGGCCTAAAATGCAAACTCTCTCAGGCATGAGGCATGAGAACCAAAATTCTAACTCAAAGATGAATAACTGTTACAGCTCATTCAGCCAAGGTGCAGTAAACCCAGCCCCCGTTCCTGCCATGGTCCTCATGGCCTCGGCCCTACACCCCACAGCAAGCCCCGGGGGGCAGGGCCAGGGGCAAGTTCTGCACAATCGAAATAAAAACCAAGAATAAACTCTGAAGCCCATTTTTAAAGACCCACCCCACCAGATGGTAGTAATATGCTCCCCTCAACCATTTAGTTATGGTCCGCCTTTGTGCTCAGAGATCTTCAAGGCGAGAGCAGAGTGAAAAATAAACACAAGCTCATAAACATAGAAGATAGGTTCTCTTCTAACAGGCCGAGAAAACCAAAGCACATGTGCTAATCCCACTGCTTGCCCTGACCAGCTGCTTCCACGGTGGGTCTCTCTGCCTCTCTGGGCCAATTCACGCATCTGTAAAAAAATAGAGCAGTGCCACATGGTTCCTAAGGTCCACCCGCCTCTGTGCATCTAAGACTCTGCACTCAGCTCTGATTCTTAAGTAATTTTGCTTAAGTGTAATCAGAGGGGGGAGAAAAAAAACCTACAAGAACCAATGGATATGTTTCTTGGCTAAAAAGGACCATTTATTCTGGAAAATGAACTACATCTCTGATGTGAGCACTAAATCAAGCAGCATCCTGAAAGCACATGTTCAGCGCCGCAAGAGACATGCGAGTCCAATTAAAATATTTGAGCTAGTTTTCTTTCTTCAGAGAATCACAGTCTAACTACATACACATGTCTGGCATTTTCTGGGGATCGTGATGAGGTTTTTGCATGAGTTGCTCGGCGTTTGAATTTTATTGGATCAATACCAGGTGTGGGTCATGTAACGAAAAAAAATTTTTTTTTAAATCTGGTGCATTATTCTTTCCATATGGTTTCTATGCCTTCTTTTTATTTCTCTAGCCATTGTAAGCATACAGGGCTTGTTCTATAGTTTCCTTCATCCTGTTGCTCTTTTACCTCTGGTGCCATTGTTCTCATGATGAGTTAGAGATCTTTATTGGGTATCAAGGTGGATGTTTTATCTCCATGATACCAGGGCAGGCAACCAGGATTGCCATTGGGTTAGGAGCTGCTGGGCTCTCCAGGAGAAATCTTAAAGAAGACCAGGTACGAGGTTGAGACTTCCTTCATGTTGGTGATGGAGAGTATCCTTCTATTTCTGAGGCAGGTCCTGAGTAAAGAGACCAAACTAATGTATAAGAGAGTTAAAGGCTCCTGGATCTTAGGCCAGGAAACTAGATCATTGGTAGCAGGAGTATATCTGTTAAGGGACGGTGTGAGCTACTATAACAAAGTGACCCAAAACACAATAACCTCACCAAGTTGGAATCGTATTTATTTCTCACTTAATCCAGAGAAGTCATTCAGGGCTAGGAGGGCAGCTCTGCCATCTTCAACAGGCAGCAATGGGAGATGTTTTCTTCCAAGTAGCACTAGAAGAGGCCATGGACCTTCCCTCCAAGCTGAGGGCAAAGGGAGCATGACAGTGGGTCCCACTCTGCTCCACTGGGCTCAGAATGTAGCAGCAACAGCAATAAAGACATCAGTCCTCACAAATAAAAGAAGCCCAGGAGTTAACATTGCTAGATTTGGTGTAGTGGCTCAATCATGTCATTAAAGACAGGCTTCTTCTGTATTCCTGCTTTGTCATCCCCAGGATGTTATTGGCTTTCTATCTTCGAGAAAACATCTCCAGTTCTGCTATTCATGGTCACAAAGGGTTGCTGAAGCACCACATAACCACATGCAAGGCAGAGATATGAAAAAGGGTAGGAAAGGAGACTTGTCCTATAGCATCCTCTTTTTTTTTTTTTTTTTTAAGATTTTGTTTATTTATTTTTTAGAGAGGGGGGAGGAAGAGACAAAGAGAGGGAGAGATACATCAACATAAAAGAGAAGCATTGATGGGATACCTTTCACACTGGCCCCGAACACACAACCTAGGCGTGTGCCCTGACCAGGAATCAAACCAGCAAGCTTTTGCTTTGTGAGATGAACCAACTGGTCAGGACAGCATCCTCCTTCATTACAGAAAAATGTCTTTCCCAGAAGTCCCCAGTAACTCGGTTCATTTCTTGTTAGCCAAATAAGTCTCATAGCCACACCTGCGTCAATCACTGACAAAGAGGAACTCAACCACGACTGCTAGGGAACTCAAGTTTTGTTCTCTGCGTCAGGGGCAGGTTTACCTTTCCTGCGTACATTGCTGCTGGCCCAGAAGTGGAACAAAACTGGGACCTGTTACCACACAAGGAGAAGGTAGGAATGGTTGAGTGGGCCATGTCCTGCCACAGATTGTTTTTGTTGTTGCCTGGAACTAATGATCCAACAGCCTGGGCAATGAGGGGACTAGAAGAACCATTCCCAGGGAACCGGGCACTGACAGAGGACCAGAGCTAGAATGGGACTTGCCCAGGGTTATTCATCTAGAGCCTGGCAGAGGACTCCCAGACAGCTCAGCCTCCCAGGACTGTATTTAGGTTTAGGGTCTGGTTTTTTTTTAATTGTGGTAAAATATACATAACATAAATTTACCATTTTAAACATTTCCAAGCATAGAGTTCAGTAGTGTTAAGTACATTTACACTACCGGGCAACCGATCTCCATAACTCTTTTCATCTTATAAAACTAAAACCTCACACCCATTAAATAATAATTCCACATTCTCTCCTCCCCCAGCACCTGGCAACCACCATTCTACTCTCTGTTTCTATGAGTTTGACTGTGCTAGGTCCTTCATATTTACAGTATCCGTCCTTTTATCACTGGCTTCTTTCACTTAGCATAATGTCCTCAAGGTTCATCCGTGTCATAACATATTGCAGAGTTCCCTCCCTTTTTAAGGCTGAATAATAGTTCATTATATGAATAGACCACATTTTGTTAATTCCTCTACCAATGAACACTTGGGTTTCTTCTCCCTTTTGGCTATACCATGCTGTAGAGGTCAGAGGTCAGAGTGCAGGCTGGGGACAGACATCAAGATGTCTGTAGTCCCTGGTCCTCATCTAGCCAGCTCTCAGCTGCCCACAGCAGGGCCAGGGACATATTCTGAAGACACTGTCATCTCTTGCTTTAGAGAGAGAACTAGTCACTTGGCAGTAGCCAGACCCTGCCAGGTGTACTGTTGTGTTGACCAGCTGACAGTACTGTCTGAAACATCACCATTCACATTTCGCCAGCCACATTTCATGGTGGTTTTTTACATTGAGGCCAGCCATTCACACCCTAGTGTGTCCTAAAGCAAAAACCTTTCTCCCTGAGACAGTTACCCTGTTGTGGCCCCTTAATGTAATGTTTCTATTTCTCACCCCACTTTCCATGTAGGCATGTAGGAGTGACCTGTGGTTTCGTAAAGAAGAAAGGACCAGGCTGGGAGAAAAGAACACAAACAAAAGGCCTTTGCCACCATCTCCCCCAGCCAGATTAGCCTTACAAGGCTTATAGCTTCAGAAAGAGAAATCTTTAACCCAATTATGTCAAACCCCACTGGATACATTTGATCCGGGGAAAATACCATCTCTGGCAATCATAAAGAATATTAAGGTATTAGCAGTCATCGTTTTAGAATTGCATTGGAAGGGGAGATGGAAATAATTGCACATCAGTTGCTCAAAAATCAGCAGTAAAAGAAATTTACATTAGTGTATAAATTACCCTCTCAGCAATATAAATTAGGATTTTATACCTCCTAATGACAACAGTGCAGGCTCTGGCTGTGCTAAGCAGAGATTTGTTGGAGGAAGGCGCGGCTGTGCTCTGAATCCAGCAGGCACCTGGGCCTCAGTGCTGAGCTGGGGAGCAGAATGATTTGAATCCGACTGTCACCCGCCTGGAAGCCGGCGCTGCTGGAAGATGCTCCAGTAGCAGAGCACCAGGGAGGCATGCAAACCCAGGCAGGCTCTGCAGAGAACAAAAGTAATTTGCCTCTCCTGTTCCCAATAGCCCATACAGTCTCCTCCCCACTTGGAAAGAGAAAGCTCTGGATTTACCTGGAAAAGTGTTACGTTATCAACACCTCCATTAAGAACATTTGGTGGCTTGAGCTACAATTCTTCAGCTTTGTGGCAGGAAGAGCCAGCAGAAAACACCTAAAAACTCCTTAAAATTGGGAGGCCAAGGCCCAGGGCAGGAAAGGTGAGTGGATGGGGTGGGGTGGGAAGAATGGGGGGCTCTTCCTGTAGCAGGAAACGAAGCCAAAGGCAGTATCATTTCACAGGACCTGTGGCTGGAACAGGAAAGACTGCCTCTGGCTTCAGGGATAGAGGGTTCATGAATTCAAACTCTAGCTGTCTACCCATCTATCTCTCTATCTTCCTATCATCTACCTACCTATCTATCCATCTACATTTCAGGTCCGTGTGCCTCCTGTGCTGCCTCCTTTTTCTCTTGCTATATAGACTGATTTTTTCCATTCAGGCAAGGAGGATGATTGCCAAACAAAAGAAAAATGAAACAAACAGAAATAAACAGAGCTGTTTCTTCTCAATCTGAGGGAGGAGTTCTGATTGTCTCTTGCTGGTTACAGGCCACTCCCCCTGGGTCGATCAGTGTTGAGAGGAGATGGAATATTACAATCAGCTAGGTCTGGGTCACATGTTCACCTATCACTTCAGTGGGTAGTAGTGGGGGCCCTGTTGGATTTACAATCCTATCACACCCATGGAGAAAGGAAGAATAGCAGTCCTCTCAGAGGAAACAGCAGTGCTGGGCCCTCTAACAAGTGGTTTGTCCAAAGGGCTCAAAGAAATCAGGGATGGAGCCAGAAACAGGGCTTCACTCCTCTCCCTGTGGTCCTGAGCATTTTCTCCGGGCAACACACCCAGTGAGCACCATAGAGGCTCGGAGAGAGACTGAGCGAGAGAAGACAGAGCCTCAGCACGCTGTCTCTTGACCAGTTAGAGACAACAGCCCATGTACCAGCGCGTGGGAGAGAGAAAATGGAGGAGAGTAGGCCACGAGATACAGCCAGGCTCCAGCAGGCCTGTGCATCTGTGATTTTAAACAGCTCCCCAGGCAATCTCAGTGAACAGTGATCATCGAAGGCTCTGGGCTAAGAGGCTGGGGTCTCCAGAATGTCCCTGTTCAAACTACACAGAGGGTCAGGGCCATATCACACAAGCAGGAGTTCTACTGTGTGGTTTCTGGTGGGATCCATAGTATTAATGGGTTAAAGTCCTAGAATCAGGATCACTGACTCTTTCAGCCTTCCCCAGAAAGAAGATGCTTTCTAGGGAACCCATTTCAGAGGTTCTAAGATGTGAAAGGACCTGGCCAAGGTCATACCAAGGTTGTGGCTGAGATGGGACTAGAACCTACATCTCCAGACTCACTCCTCTGCCTTTCTGGCCACCTAGCCACAAAAGAGAGATGGTAGCAAGGTGGCATCTTCTGACCCACTGCCCCAACCTCATTTTCCTCCCACTTTAACCTGCAGCTTCCCTGTCCCTTTCCTGTGGGACCCCAGGGAATCTGGGGGGCTCCCTGAATCAGGGAATGAGGACCAGTAAAAAATGTCTGGAACCATAATTGCTTGTTTCTGCCACATTGGAGTCTGACATCTCCAGTTGGATCAGAAATGCTTTGAGGAACCCAGGGCAACAGTAAGATTATGGGGAAATGTGCCACCAGGAAGCAAGAAGGAGGGTTGGTGCCTGCCTTGCTGTGTACAAGCTGTATGAGAGCATCCTAATTAGTGGGGATTCTGGAGCCTCAGTCTCCTCCTCTGCAAAATGGGGATCATGGCACCTCCCTTCCTGGGCAGAGGTGAGGAGTGAGAAGATGACATGTGAAGGATCTAGGCCCTGAACCAGGAGAAGCTCTTGCTTCTTGCCCCTCTGGGAGGCCAAGGCCAACTCTTGCCCTCGCTGCATCGCCATGGACAAGAGCCAGGCCCTGACTGACTAGTTGATTAATTAATGCGGAGACCAGATCTCCACGAGGATGTTTTCTAATGATTTAAAAATAAAAATAAAAAAATCCCTGGAGAATGAAATGTTATGTGACACTTGTCAACAAAGCCCAGCCCTTTTTAGTGAAATAAGGATCTGATTCTGGAAAAACTTAATTAAAACTGCTGTTGGCACTCAAGTGATTTACACCATCATTTCCAGCCTGCGCCTGGTGACTCCCCAGGGAGACACCAATTATCTCCTGGGGATGTTGTGAAATTCTCAAAATACTCCTCTAAACAACATCAATCTTTAATTTGTTTTAACTTTTTAAAAAATTGGGTCATGCAGCAGTTTTCCCAGAAAAAACAACAACAACAAAACCTCTGAACTTTGGAGCCAAATGAAACCTCAAAGAAATGGAAGGCTCTGGCAAACAGGCCCAGCAGGCATGGATTCAAACTCCAGTGCTCATGTTTTAGAAAGCACTACTTGAAAACCGACTGTGTGCTAGTCATTGGGAAAATCTCAGGCCCACTCTCTTTGTCTGAAACTTGAGAGGAAATGAGTAAATAGAGGTGGCTGGGGTCTTGGTTACTCTGCCCGCGGGAGCGAGGCCTGGATTATCAGCTTCTTGCATCAACCCAGGACTGGCAAATGTCCCCCTGGGAAAAAGTGGCTGCAGATCATTAGCTCACCTCTCTGCCCCTGGAGTCTCAGCCCCTCTGGTCCTTGTTGCTTCCACAGTTCTCCTGCCTTTAAACAGTTTTTGTATTTCTTCTAACTTTTCTCATGGTTCTTAACAAGATTGTTGACCTGCTACATATTATCCCATCTTCCCCCAGAAGTGCAGGTTCAAAATTATATATCTGTGGCCAGGAAACACAGTCCTGCATTCATATGGAATAAATTTGTTCCTGCTTTCATTCAACAAATATTTATTATGTGACAGTTAATGTCTCCGGGCCCATCAGTTTGTGGGAAGAGGACACCTCCCCATCAGAGTGAATATCTAGTGCAAAGTTGTTACAAAAGGCTGAGCCTCCACCCTTCCTGAATGCTGTAGAACCGGTTTTCCTACCTTCTTGCTGCTCTTTGGGTAGCATTTACCCTTTGTGACCCCATTTCTTTTCTAATCTGCCTTCAAGGCTCTTTGTAATCTGGCTTCATCTGGATAAACAAAGTGTTGTGTAAGAATGGTTAGGACCTGGCAATTTATCTTATCCATTTCTGTACCCATGACAGGCATCACTAATCATTCATGGGGATTTCCCTCTGAACTAAGATATGGCCTCAGAATCACATTCGGCACTCACGCTCTAGTAAGCCACTACCAACTGATCACAAAAAGCAAGCAAGATGAAATATGCTTGCCAGCCCTGGGTGAAAGCAATAGTCCTTGGCCCTCTCCACACCTGCCCCTGGCTCCTGGTGCCTGGTAGTTGTGCTTCAGTCCCTGGCTTAGACCTTATCTTCTCTGACCTTTCACATGCTTTATCCCACAGCTGCAGATGACCCCTGGGTTGCAAACCTTCAACTTGCTTCAATCACTTGTTGCTAGCCTTAGTCCGGGTTCACCCTACCCTGATGACAGTCCCCTTCCTGTCTTCCTGGTTAGACTCAACTTCTTTCCCTTTATCCAGAGCCCTGTCACCCTCCTCCCAACAATCTGGGTACCACTCAGCTCCTGCATTACCCTGAAGGCTACATTATAACCCAGTGCATCATAGCCCAGTACTTCAGACTGGCTACATTTGAACCATGGATGAGAAAGTCTGACTTTAGGCCCAGCTTCGCCATTAGCTGTGGGACCTCAGATGAGCAATCTCCTTTTCCAGTCTGTTTATCACCCCAAGGAAATCAAAGGGTTTAAACTACTTTCATTCAGGAGGGCAAGTACCTGGCAGGCATGCTGCCCCTCCGTATTCTAGAGTTCTTGGCAGACACCATCCATCAATCATGAGACTCTCTCCCACTAAGTTCAGGCCCACTAACCCAGGACACTGCTCCAAACAGCTAGAGTAGGTCCATCAATAAAATTTGTTTGCCATCTGAATGGTTTGTCCTACAGCAGCTCTTTGAAACCTACTGTCTCTAGTCTCTTTAAACACTCAGCGCTAGCCATTCCCATGTGTGAGGGGCAGACATAGATATTCGTGTCCTAATCCGCAGAGCCTACGACTCTGTTACCTTAAATGACAAAAGGGACATCGCAGGTGGGATAAAGTTAAGGATCCTGTAATGGGGGATTGTGCTGAATAGCTAAGTGGTTCTAATTAATCACGGATCGTAATAAACAGGAAGCAGGAAGATCAGAGTCAGAAAGAGACACGATATAAAGAAAGAGCAGAGATGAGAAAGGAGAGAAAATGCTTCATGGCCATGAAGATAAAAGATGAGACCAGGAGACAAGGAATGTAGGTGGCCTCTGGAAGCTAGAAAAAAAAGCAAAGAAATTTCAGGGATTCTCCCCTGGAGCCTCCAGAAGGTACGCAGCCCTGCCAACACCTTGGTTTTAGACTTCTGATCACCAGAACTGTAAGAGACCAAATCTGTGTTGTTTTAAACCACTAACTTTGTGGCACTTCATTACAGCAGCCACCAAAAGCTAAGCTGGCAACCCACGTCTAGATCTCTGTGCGAAGAGGCTTTGCCTTTCCTCCACCAGGCATCCAAGGCATCCGTCTGGAGCGTATGTGTTCTCTCGCCTGTTCCACATGTATCCAGGTTTGTGCTTTGCATGGACCACCAGCAGATTGTAAACCCTATGGGGAAACAGCTGTGACTTGCACCCTCACATTTCTGTGGTGCTGGCAGCAGAAGGAAACCCATAAATTGGGCTTTGGACATGTCTGGGTCGGTGTCCTGGCTCTACCCCTTACTGTGTCACTTTGGAGATTCTGCTTCCTTGTCTGAAAAAATGAGCAGAGTAGAAGTACCCAAAGGGATGTTGCCAGGGTTTAATGACATGATATTCAGCATTGGTCCCAAGGACTCATGTGTGACACAAGGAAAGCTGTCATTTCCCTGACACACTGATTTGGTCATGCATACCATGGGCCCGGCACAGCCTCACAGCCTCACCTCTCCATCTGGTCACCCTCTTTTCATTCTTAATCCTCATGACAACCCTGTAGTTGTGGGTAATCCCACTTGACAGATGTGAAAACTAAAGAAATGATTTATGACCTCGAGTGCGCAGACTCAAGACTATATAATGAAGTGGTTACCAGCTCAGACACTAAAGCCAGACTGTCTGAGTTCAAATCCCGTCTTCAGTACTTATTAGTTATATAACCTTTGGCAGACTATTTAAACTCTCTATGCCTCAGTTTCCCTCTGTAAAACAATAATAGTGTCTACCTCACAGGGTTGTGATGAGAATTCAGTGACCAAGGACAGATAGGAGGCCCCACTTCCTTCTCCCTTCCTGTCCCAGAACCCCAGCCTATGCTGTTCTGGAACAGCTGTGGGGTCTGATTGCCCACCAAGAAGCGTGACTCTCAATATATCAGTTTGGTGAAAAGGGAAAGGGAATTTATTTAAAAGTTTTACAGATTCAGAATAACAGCGGGTTTCTGCCATTATGGTCCACTCTCTTCAAAACACTCAAAAACACTTAGTACTGCCTCCCCCGCCAAACCAGGCCAGTTCCAAAATATGCCAGTCAGAGGTACTGTCTTTCAGAAAAGAAGAAGTCCACAGCTCACTATTCCCAGTCACAGTTCAGCATTTCAGGCATCTCCCACTAATCCATATTTGGTTAGGCAGGTCCCCCCAATTCCAGCCTCATCAGCTGTGCCTCCGTGTTCTCCAGGCAGGTTTCCCAGTGGATCTCCTCTTTCTTACTCTGGCTCTTAATTCAAAACCACATGGTACCTTCCTTCACACCAGACCCCATGGAGGACTCGGGTGGGGATGGGGGGGTCTTCTATATCCTTTCAAACCATATGGCCCTTCTTTCATGGCACCCCCTAGTTTTAAATGTTGACCCAGAGCACCATTCATCATTGTTATAAAAAGTATCTTAAGCCATATCATCCACCTTTTACCAGGCAGCTATTATCTAGCTATCAGCTTGCCATAGATATGCAAAGTACCTTAAAAACTGTATTATCTCCTTTCCCCATCCCCCAACCATGGACTGTGGGGAACTTGGGGATCTCTACCCTGGCTCTGTTACACTCCTACATAAGTTTTCAAGAAATTTTCTCAAAGTCAACCGACTCTTACAGATTTCCTCCAGCTTGTCATCCTGGGGTTCTGTGTACACCCTGATGTGTTAATGCCCAAGTTCACTGACTCATCAAAGTCCACTCTGGACCTCAGCTGCAAGGAAGATGAGGCTGTGGTCTCCTCTCAGCTGCAAGGAAGATGAGGCTGTGGTCTCCTCTCATTCCCACCCACCTTGGGCCCCAGCTCTTCTTCCCATCTGCTAGGCCACATTCCCTATACTGCTTACAATGTCAACTTTGGGTCAGACTGCCAGCTCCAGAGAGCTAACAGACTACTCCTGGGTATGCAGCAACATGCCTTTGCCAAGGTTTCATATACCAGCCAAGGCCTGTGAGCCAATGCCCCTGGATACCTCCCACCACAGCTCTCAGAGCTCCAGCTACCACCGCTCTGTGCATGGCTCCCCTGGGGTCTGGAATCACTGGAGACAAGAACAAGTTTCTCCCATGACTCAGGGCATGGTTAGGTATGGAGACCCAGAGACACATGGAGCAGTAGCCATTCACTGCAGAGCCCAGAGTTCCCAAGTGTGAAATCATGCAGCAGAGATCTATATTAGAGCGGATAGGGTCTTAGCTCCCCTCTCTCCTCTGAGAGCACATGAATCCTTCTGTTCTACCTTGATTTCACCACAGACACAGGACCTATAGTACATAAGGAGCTCAATAAATGCTAAAGGGATGGATGGATAGCTAGGTGCATGGACGCATGGATGAATGGGTGGATGACTAGATGGAAAGATAGATGCATGAATGCATGGATGGGTGGATGGATGGATGAATGACTGAGTGAATGGATGAATCATTGGATGTATGAGTTAGTGAGTGAGTGAACAGATAAATGAGGGAGTGGATGACATCTGCTTCCAGCCAATTGAAAAATGCTATCCTCAGATACAAGTAGTTTGAGGCTTCAAGGACTGGTGTGTGATATATTTGGGCTTGGAGAATGGAGTCAGGGAGGGGAAAACCACAGCATGAGATCCATGCTGTCCCTGAGGATGGTTAGAGTCTTGGGGCTGGCCCTGCCCAGCTGTTAACTCCACACAGACCTCGTGGATGCCACCCAGATCCTTAGAGAAACCTGCCTGAATCCCCAAAAGCAGGGGACTCAAATTCATGACTTACTCAGAACCATTGGCTGGCCCAGACTAGGGCTTCCCCATCTACCAAAGCAACTTGAAGAGCCAATAACACTCTGTCTCCTGCTTGAAGAGATAGTCTAGGATTCGCCTCTAGCCCTGCCTTATCCACGGCTCCGCCAGATGTGTGGGATTAAGGACATGAATCCAGGAAGACTCATCTGAAGTGGCCCTTTAAAGGACTCCAGTCACCATTGAAAGAAAAGGTGGGAAGCAGGATATACAGAGATGAAGAATTAGGGTTCTAGACTCCAACCTTTTCACTAGCCCTATGACCTTGGGAAAGTCACTAAATAATGTCTTAGTTTCCCTGACTACAAAGTGAGTGCAATCCCCATCTCATGAGGCTATTTCAAGGATTAAATGGCAGTGTCTGGAAAGCCTCCCACAGAAGCACCTGCATAGAGTGGGTCTCCACTGGTGGTTGTAGTGACAGTAGTCATGATGTGAAGATGGTGACAGTGTGGCTCCTGATGGGGACAAGAAAGCCTGAACTCAAATCACCATGATAAAAGGAAGAATGTGATGCATGACTGTGGCATAATAAAGTATATATTTGTTCTTGGTTCTTGTTTCCTGGCACAAATCTTCAAAAATTCTTGGAATTTCTTGAGTGATAAAAATGGCTTTTGGAGGGGGCGGGGGGTGTGCTCTGTAATAATTCCTCCCTCTCAGACTTAAGGCCCTTTATAATCTTATAAAGGACAATGGGCAAAGGTCTCATGCTCCTCCAGCTGCTTCAGGCTCGACATGGTCATCATCCTACCTACCCTTGGGTCCAGAAATCTCTAATAAGAGTGGGGGGTGTGGAGGGGAGGGTGGCCTTCCCACGTGGGGAAGGATCTTGCAGACTCCAGGTCAGTTGGCTGTACCTGGACAGCGGTGTGCTTGATGTAACAGGCTGGCATCCTTGTTGTATTCTGGGGACAACAGATTTGGCAACAGGATTAAAAGGCATCATTAAAACCATAGCCACTAGATGACAAAAAGCAGGGATTAATTTTTCAATGTCCCACATTAGGGGGAAAAAAGGGTTTCTTTGGAGAAAGGTGTGCAAGGCACGTCATACCTGTCCAAAGCCCTTTTGCCCACTCCACTTAGTTTGGGCTGAGGGGAATATTTTAGGTTCCCCCCTCTCAGACCCCGAAGCCCTTTCTATTCAAGCCATTAGGATAGAAAAGAGAAACCAGTTTTAATGTGAAGCCCACAGACCACCCCATACTTCACCAACCCAATCACTTAGTTCAGCCATACCATTGAGTCTCAGGAGGCAGAGAGGCAGACAGAATTAAGTGAGGCCTATATATACAGACAATCACTCAGGTAATGAGATCACAGGCAACTGGTGGTTGCAGTGACAGTGATCATGACATGAAGATGGTGACAGCGTGGCTCCTGAGGGGGACAAGAAAGCCTGAACTCAAATCACCATGATAAAAGGAAGAATGTGATGTGTGACTGCCATAATAAAGTATATATTTTTTCTTGGTTCTTAGTTTCTGGCACAAATCTTCAAAAATTCTTGGAATTTCTTGAGTGATAGGAATGTCTTTTATTATTTATAACAAGCCCCTTTAGACTTATGGCAGAGGGGCTCCTAGACAGCTTCAGGATAGGATTAGGCTCCAGAAAAACCAATCTGATTAAAAAGTTGAAGCTTTCAGTTCCACCCTGGCCTCTGGGGAGGGGAGAGAGACTGGAAATTGAGTTTAATCACATGACCAATGATTTCATCAATCATGCCTATATAATGAAAATTCAGTTTAAAACTCTGAAACAAAGAGGCTGGGGGAGCGTCCAGGTAGGTGAACATACCTGTGTGCTGAGAAGGTGGAGAGAGCAGGGGAGCTCTGTGCCCCTCCCATAGCTGACCCTATGACTCTCTTCCATTTAGCTGTTCCAGAGCTGCATTCTTCTAATACAACTGTCATCATAAGTATAGCACCTTCCTGAGTCCTGAGAGTTGCCCCAGCAATTACCAAACCTGAGCGAAGGTTGTGGGAACCCACAAATTTGTAGTCACCCAGGTAGGAATGGGGGTGGCTTGGGGAGACCCTAAACTTTCAGCTGGCACCTGAAGGGGAAGGGGTAGTCTTATGGGCGGAGCCTTTAACTTGAGTAATCTATGTGCAGTGAGCATCAGAAGTGAATCAAATTGTAAGACACTCAGTTGGTTTTGGAGAGTTGGGTGTCAGAGCAGAGTGATGCGAATGGGAAGCAGACAAGTAACTTGGGGAATGAGTCCAGAGGAGGGAGGAAGAGAGGAGAGCTCCTAGCTGGAGGTGTTCAAAGCCTGCTTCTCCTCTCCAGCCTCCCCCTGCCCCACCTTTTCTCAGTCCTAGGAAACAGAAAGACTAGATGAACATGAATGGGAGACATGGCCAGGGCCAGGACTGATGGGAGAGGTTGAACCTCAGGCCCTGCTTGCCCATCTCAAGTTAAGGACAAGTCCCCCTGCCTCGGTTTTCTGCTCCCCCCACAGCCACCATTTGTCCAGTCTGCAGACTAGTGATTTCGTGGAAAGAGGGGTGGGGCCCTGAACAGATGCAGAGAGCCAGGCCTGGGCAGATAAACGCCCCGGGAGTGGCAGCCATCCTCCCAGGAACGTGACAATGCTCAGGAAGATATATTCCAAGGAAGATCTGTTTCATGACAAATTTCCCCCCACGGCAACACTCCCTTTAAGTGTTAATAGCAGAATCCAAAAGAAAAAAGTTTCCTCTGAACAGAGTGTATTCCTCAGGGGCCACTTTGCTTCTTGCTGTGGAGTTATGACCCTCCAAGGAGAGCTGTCTTCCCATCAATTGCAGAGGGTCTGAGTTCGACAGAACAGGACAAACATCTTTCAGCTGGGCAGGCAACAGGGAAAAGGAGCAGGGGAATATGGGGCAGGCAGTAGCCAAAATGGCACAGCGAAAAGTGGGTCTGCGAGACCTGGATTTAAAACTCTAATTTATTCTCTACCAGCTTTGTGACCTTAAGCAAGTCAGCTATTCTCTCTGCCTTCATCTTCTCAGTTTCCCACTGTGGGTAACGCTATACACTCATAGAGTTGATGGAGGACAAACTAAAGTGATGAGTATTAAGATTTGGGGCCCAGAAGAGGTATTCAGTCATGTGTGTGGACCCCATGCAGCCTCCACCTCAGCGCTGTTCCAGCCAATCTCCCACATCAGAAACACCAGGAAAGTGCTGCAGCAGCCCACGGGCAGGTGCACTGAGTCACAACACTGCTGAAAGGTGAACAGAGCCTGTGAGGTGGAGGCAGGGAGGCAGGGGTAGAAGGGAGGTCTCTCCATACTGTTATTTATGTTTTGGTATTCTAGAACAGTCACATCTTCCTTTCACATTTTCCTTAGTCAAACTGCCTAACATATCTCCATCTCCTTCCTCAAAATGCTTCCACCATATTCGCTGATTTGTGCAAACCTCTAAGCTGGTTCCCAAGCTGGAGAACCCATCAGCATCACCTGGAGCAGGGAGAGGTGAACTTGTTAAAACACAGATTCCACCCTGGCTAGTGTGGCTTGGTTGGAGCATCATCCAGTATATCTAAAGGTCGCCAGTTCAATTCCTGGTCAGGGGAGATGCCTAAGTTTCAGGTTAGGTCCCGGGTTGGGGTGCGTATAAGAAGCAATCGATTGACGTCTCTCTCTCTCACTTGGATGTTTCTCTCCTTCTCTCTCTATCCCTCTCTTCCCCTCTCTAAAATCAATAAGCATGTCCTCAGGTGAGGAAATAAATAAATAAATAAATAGATAGATAGATAGATAGATAGATAGATAGATAGATAGATAGATAGAAACAGATCCCTGGACCCTACCCCCAGAGTGTGGGATGCAGCAGGATTTACACACCTGAAAGGTCACCAGTGGTGACTAGGTGCTAGTCCAGAGAAGGCTCTGCTCCTTTTCAACAAGGGCAGCAGCCTGCTTTGCGTTCACTAAGTCCTGCTCAGAAAGCCATTCCGTCAGAGTAACCCAACCTCCATTCATCTCCATGGCTTCTATTTTTTCCTATTCAAAGTCTGTTTGGGTTGAAATCCACGTATTTGGGAGGGGTGTGGTGCCCCCAAATCCACTCTGCTCTTTTCTGGCTGGCCCCTCCTCTGGGGCTGGGGTGGGGGTGCCACCAGCCCAGACAGTCCCTCGTAGGCCCCTCCTGTGTCAGCCAGCTTCGGGTAAATGAACAGCAGGCATGGTGAGAGGGCTGTACAAATATGCTATTATCGCCCCCTGGCAGCAGAATAATCATTACAACATCTAGGCAGGACTCAATGGGTGCCAGGTCCCCCCCTACGCACTCTACATGTATTGACTCCCTGAGCTCCCTCCAGCAAACTGTGAGGGAGAGACTGCTTCGTGCCACTTTATAGATGAGAAGCTGGAGGCACAGAGAAGCTAAGCAACTGTTGAGTTCACACAAATCAGAAATGGCAGGACTAGGACTGGCCATTGGTCTGGCTCCAGAAACCAGTCAGCCTTGAAAGCTACAGACACTCGGCTGCTCCTTGCTTAGCTGAACCCAGACTCACAAACACACATACAAGGTCTGTGTCTGGGTTAGTTTTCCATCTCAACAACAAATAGGCAGCAAAGCAATGGGCTTCTGATCTCACCTCCATCGCTAGGGGACTGTGTGACCTTGAGATGAGGGTTACCATACGCAGTATGCAGGGTGTTTGCTGCACAAAGTTACCCAGTCCAGTGGGCAAGCAGGGTCTGGAGCCCAGAGAACCACTCTGCTCACCAACCCCTGCCCCCTGGCATGAGACTGTGTCTGCCTGGAGGGGGACCCTTTTCCTAGTTCTCACAGATGACTGAAACAAGCCTACTTAAATCATTTCCTTTTGCCGGTCTGTTTTCCACACCTGCAACCTGACAGTGTTCCATTGAGATGACCTCTCGGCCCCTAACAGCTATGAAAATCACTGCCTCAACAATGAATCACTATGTAGGCTCACCAAGGGGCCGTTCCAAGTCGTCTTGGCAACAGGTTGCTGTTAAAAGCACTCAAGCTGGCTTTTTTGGACTAAATTTCCAATAATCTGCTCCCTCTCCCTCCGGAGAGCTCTGGCTGAAGCTGTGGATTTGGATTACACAACTTCCTCCTGGCCATTTCTTCCTGGCTTTCATTATTTTGCTCATTGCTGCAGACGTGCACCAAAGTAAAGCACACAAAAGCTCCCAGTGGAACAGAAAACAGAAAACATCTGCTGGTGACCATGGGCAGCTGGTTGCGGGTGTCCAGCGGCAGAGACGTTTGCACTGAATCAGCTCCCGCTCAGATCTGCACACAGCTCTGCAAGCAATAAACCTTCCAGACGGGACGGCTTCATTGCAGTAGGAGAACGTTGGCTGGGCTTCAAAGGCCTCTGTGGAAAGTGCAGGAAGAAGAAATGACTTGGAGTGAGAACGCCCCAGGAAGCCTTATTGCTCTCCTTCCTCTGATCATTGCCAAGCAGCTCCAGTTTCTAGCTAGCACAGCACAGCTTATTTTAGCCATTTCTTCTTTCCTTCTGTTCTTCCACAAACATTTACCCAGCACCTCCCCCATGCCAGCCACTGTGGCAGTCTAAACATACCACTAGGAATCCCTGTCCTGTCCTAGAGGGGCCCACATGGTACAGAGCTGCCATACAGTAGGAGGGTTGATATCATTTTAGCAACCACCACATAGTACCATTGTTGAACACAATCCCTGGGAGGCTGGATGATGGATAAGGAAGAACATGGGTTAGAGAATCCTGCAAAATTGGTTTTAGACACCCAGTCCTCCATCACCATTTCTCATTTCTAAAGTGAAGATGCTCACACTTCCTGGGCCTTCCTGTCTCATTGCAGTCCCCTGCTACTTCCACCACCTATGGAGAACCATCAGACTTACCTATGATCACCCCATAAACACTTTTCAGGAAGTTTATCTTTAAAATCCAGGCAGAGTTCACCAGCCACTACAAACACTGGGCTGCAAGAACAAAGGGTACCGCAGAGCCTTCCCAAAGCCTGTGGCCAGCTGATCCCACCATTCTTCTCTGTCATTCTTGACCCCTGCCAAATGCACACCTCTCCCATTACCCCTGCCCACCTGGGGTCCCTCTCCTAATGACCCACCCTCCCACCATCTGGAGTCCTCATGATGAGCGAAACTTGCTCTCCTCAACCCACGGGGCCATCACAGAAGGCTCCATTTACAACTTGCCTTAACTCTAATTCAGGGTACAGGAGAGTCTTCAGAACAGAGTGGCCAGTGGTATCAAATGGCCCTGAGAGACCATATTAAGATAAGAATAGAAAAGTATACTCGGGATTTAACAGCAAGGCCACTGAAGAACTGAGTGGAGCCAGTATTGGTGGAACAAAGTCAAAAAAGCCAGATTGTGGTGGGTTGATTTGTGGGTGGGAGCTGAGATAAAGTGAGGAAGTATGAACAGCGCTTTCCAGAAGATGTAAGGGAAGAGAAGACAGGGTGATCAAAAGGCCCAACAGAGAACACAGATGGAGAGCCACCTGAGAGAGAACTCTGTGCCTTGCAGAATGTTCTCTAACCTCATGATAACTTAGACCATTAGTGCAGAGACTGGCATATGCTGCACATCCCAGCCTGAAGAGACCTTGTGGACCTAGCCTAGCACACTCACTGTACAGGTAAGGCAACTCAAGACCAGAGAGGCCAGGTATCCTGCCAAGGTCACCCAGCAAGCAAGTGGCAAAACCACTGTCTTCTCATCCTCTGAACTTGGTTATGCCTCTTGTGCCGTGTGAATCAATTCCCTGAAGTAAAGTAAATCATGCATGTCTAGGGGTGTCATAAGCATAGGCAGGTGCACCGAGAGTCTGTTTGCACCATGACCTGGGGGAAAATTCATCCTGGGAGAGGAATGACCTCAGGACAGTGAGCCCAATCCTCTGAAGTGAGGTATAGCTCGGAGTGTGGCACGGCAATGGCATCTCAGGGAACCGCCCCTTGCTGATCCCTTAAACTCACATCCAAGTCCTTTGATAAAGATGTTCTCAATAGAACCCAAATGACTTATTTCTGTAAAATTCTGCCTTGACCTTGGAGCACAAGCCACACCTTGGGGGGAAGTCTCTACTTGAGGGTCAGGCAGAAATTCGGGGGCCTTCTCCACTGCTGAGCCACACAGCATGTCACAGTGGACATCCACTGCTCTGGACCATGAGGGCAGAGGCAGAGCAAGGGAAGGCCTGGAGGGGGTCGGGAACTGATGGCAAAGCACAGAGCCTGGGGGAGCCTCAGTGTCCCCGCAGGCCCATCGGTGACACACCTTGGGCAGAGTGGCAGTGCCCAGCAAGGGACAGTAGGTCAGTGGCCAGGCCTGGAAGAACCAGGCACAGTCCTGAGCCACGTGATACACCCCTGAGGACTCCAGAAACACAAAGGGAGCTGCATACTGCAGGGAACTAGAGGACTTATAGCAGCAGGTCATGCACCTGCAAACGGGCCACAAGGCCTGTGGAAACTCAGGTTACAAGTAAAAAAAAGGCTGGTAGAAAAAAATGCGCCAGGGATAGCCATGTCCATTTCCATTCTGTCCACGCTTTACTCATATGGCCCCCTGGAATACCTCTCTTCTCTCCTACTTGTCTGCATCCCTCTGCCAAGGCCAAGTCAGGCCCCTCCCAGGGTCTTCTGTCCCACTGCCCCTCCTTCCTCTGAGGCCTTGTACCAACAGCATCACTGCCAGGATCACGGGGGCATGTTGACTCCGTCTCTTGCTTTAATGGTGTGCTCCTTCCTCCTGCCAGCTGACAGGTCTCAGGAAGGCTGGGACAACCCCCTCTGTTTCCAGCATAGGGCCTGGCTTCAAGGATCCCCTGTGAACCCAGGGTGACCACACCTTCAGAACCATGAGACAATAAAGTCCTGTTGTTTAAGTCACGCAGCCTGTGGTATTTTTTTATAGCAGCCCTAGCCAACCAATACGCTGGTCGTGTTGCCTTTGAGTGGCTTTTCTATTCGAAGTCATAAATGAAAATGACTGTCCACAAAGGGCCTCTATTCCCTCTCCTTCTCTGGGCCCCAAAATGGGAGCATTGATTTCCCTGCTGCATTTCATTCCTGACAGCACACAACATGCTCAGCCCCTCTAGATATCTGGTGTGAGGGAAGGAACACTGAGACAGGACATGAATAGGCAAGCACCTCTCAAGTCTCTCCTCACTCCCATACCACTCGAGCCCCACCTGCCTGCTCCACTTGCCAGAGGTTCCACCTGGACCAGGGAAACTAAAACCCCAAACCTTCCTTCTTCCCTGCTGCATCTCCTAGCCTCTCTCTGTCACATTCTGAATGCTCTCAGGGAGTCTAAGCAGGCAGAATAAAGGGCAATTCAGCAGAAAATCTACAAGAGGTTCTCTAAATGTTGATGAAGCTGTGGCTCATCCACAGTGTTGAACTTTGATTTATTATCATTTTAATATCTTAGCAAGTGAAGGGCACTCTCGTAAAGCATTACCGCAGCCTTTAAATGGAGAGAAATCATTTCCCTTGAGTCAAGGCAAGGAAACTCCACTCTCGTGATCTGCGGCCCAAGAGCACATCTTCAGCAGGGGTTAAGAGCATTAATACAAAGTAAGGTTCTTTCATATCCTACTGAGCAAACCACTTCACAGCCTTTAATGTGCCTGTATTTAGGACAAACTCACCTTCCACTCAGAGAAGCAGCTTGCAGCAGGTGGGTGGAAGAGATTGTGAGATAAACCATTCAGATTCTTCCTCCAGGGGGCCCTAGCTGCCCAGCTGAGGGACTGTGGTCAGCTGGTAGCCTCCAGCTATCCACTCCAAAGTTGGTTAAGAACAGCCTCGCTTTGTTCATTAGGTTCCACATACCAGTGAAATCATATGGTATTTGTCTTTCTCTGACTGGCTTATTTCACTTAGTGTAATGTTCTCCAGGTCCATCCATACTGTTGCAAGAGATAAAACTTTCTTCTTCCTTTTTATGGCTGAGTAGCATTTATTGTCTAAACTAACAAGCAAAATAGAGACAGACTCATAGATGGAGAACAGGATGTCAGCTAAGGTGGGGGAGCTTAGGGGGTGGAGGGATTGAGCAAAAAGGAAAAAGGACTCACAGACATGGACAACAATGTAGTGATTGCGGGGACAGGGGTAGAGGATATAAGGAGACTAAATGGTAATGAAAAAAAAAATACAATTTAAAAAAAGGGAAAAAAAAAACAGCCTCACCCAAGACCACGCCTTTCCCAGGCAGCCCAGGCAAAGATACAAAGTCCCAGCCATATTGGCCCAACAAGAGACAACTCTGAAGGGCAATGCTTTCCCCAGAGTCCCCCACCAGAGGCACCACCATTCAACTTCTTGTGGCCAAAGCTGTTTCTTCCCCTTTCTTCCCACAGGTGTGATCCCTAATAAACATCTTGCACCCTAAATTCCATCTCAGCATCCACTCCTGCAGTGTGAAACAGGATAAGTGAGGATGCCACAAAAAAGTGGGGAGCCATGGCTAGAGCCACCCTGACCCTGAGTACAGAAGAGTTTGCAGGGGCAGTAAGTCCATTATGCCTGGAGGGGTTACCATCCTGCCGAAACTTGCATGACACCAAGAAATGAATAAACAAATGGGCTGTACCAGGAGACTAGAGAATAAGTCAAACTCAGGTGCTGTGGACCATCCCTCATCAGGTGTTGGGAATGAGAAAGAGGAAGGACACACTGGAATTACAAGAAGAGGATCTGGTTGGGGGAGGAAGGAAGTGAACTCAATCTGATTACATTAGTTCCAGTGGGATCTGGACTAGAGGGGAGAGAGAGGAGTGAAAGTCTAGGAAGTGAGGGTGAAAAGGTGTGGAACTCTGAGCAGCAAAATGTCTGGAGATATAGATCTGAGGGGCATTAGCATTTTGATGATGCAATTGGAAGCATCGTAACACAGGAGCCTGCCCGGGAAGTGGGCAGTGGAAGAGAAGGGGCGGGTACCAAGAGTAAGGATTCAGTGGTTCCAATAGTGAGACTATGGGAAAGAAATTCCTGTGGATGGAAGTGGCCATCCAAGAGTTCCCCAAAGAGAGGGGTCTTGAGCTGAGTCTGGAGGGTCAGGTAGTCAGAGACCACATTTAAATCATAATGAAGCCCTGGCCAGGTGGTTCAGTTGTTTGGAGCATCATCCCATACACCGAAAGGTTGCGGTTTTGATCCCCAGTCAGGGCACATACAGGAGGCAACCGATTGATCTCTCTCTCTCTTTCTCTTTCTCTCTCTCTCTCTCTCTCTCTCTCTCATTCTCTCTCTCTCTCTTCCTCTCTCTAAAATCAATAATAAAATATCCTCAGGTTTCAAAATAAATAAAATAGTAGAAGTAGAAATAAATCATAATGGAGAAGGTGTGGTCAAGAGGTGAGTATGGATAATAAAGAAGATGTGGTCAAGAGGAGAGCATGGGAATTCTGGAGGTGGATGGTGCTGATGATAACACATTATGAATGTATTTAGTACCACAGGACTGTGCACTTACAATGGTTCTAATGGTAAATTTTATGTTCGTATATTTGTACCACAATTGTTTAAATATGAAAAAATAACTGATAATACATGGTATGACATAATAAAACAAACATAGGGCAAATGAACTTTGAGAACTTAGAATGCAGGGAGGCTAAGAAAACATTAAATATAATAGCATTTTTTTTAATTACGAATTGTCCAGATCTCCAAGCTTCAATTACAACCTCGCTCTTCACAGTCTCAAAGATGAGCTAAGAAATATAGAGCAACTCATTTCAAAATGGAGTGCAAGAATTATGGGAACAAATTGCCATCTATAAGTTGATTCATCTTTTCCCAAGTCAAAGACATGAATGGGAATTTTAGAGTTCCAAGAAAATTATTGCAAAACCCCAAATTTCTAGCCCATCATATACTCAATAGAAAACATGGACCAACCTCTGTTCCTTTTGTGAGCTGCCTTGGCCTTTCACGGGAGATCTGGAAAATAACAGAAAGAGCCTGTGATATTTGGCACTAGTCAGAAATCTTAAGAATCCTTCTTCCTATAAAGACAATGTTGTAGGAAATGTTTCCTTCCTTCCCAACAAAAGTGCTAGCCAATAGTTATTGTGTAAGTGCTCTTTCTGAAGGTGTTCCAGTGAAAGGAGAAACACTGGACCATATTACATCATGGGTTTTTAATGCAAAGGAAAAAAAAAACAATAAAAGGTGAGGATAGAAAGCACAGAAGAGAAAAGGGTATTCAGTGGTGTCAGCCAGTCACCGCTCTGTGTCCTTGGACCTCATATCTCCAAGCCTCACTCCTCCTCGATAAGATAGAGCCACAGATGCCTCCCTTGCAAACCGTTGTAAGGATTCAAGAGGATGCGAGGAAAACACTTGACACAGTGCCTGTCACTTGGCAGGTTCTAAACATTTCATAACTACTTTTAGGATGAAAGAAATCTTGCATTTGAAAATACAGCAGCAGATCCAGTGGCTTCCTTTTTAAATATTTTCCCGGAACAGAACTATTACTCACCGTAGCAGTGGAAACCTTTTTGGGCTGGTGATCTATCAGATGCACTTCAGAAGTTTGAGGGACCATGGTTTGATCCGTGAGGCATGCAAACAGATATACTGAGCAATGGCAGCATGAAGGGTCCACTCCCAAGTGGCTGTCTTGCAAAGACCACCCACCCCCTGCAGCCACACAGGAAGCCTGCCATCTCAGAGGCAAGACCAACTCTAGTAGTGTGAAAGGGTTTGGAGGGCCAAATGCCTTGTTCTTGTATCTCATTTTGTCCCCAAGATAACTGCTGAATAATTGATATCATCTTCATTTTTATCACTCAGGAAATTGAAGCTCAGAGGCATTAAGAACCTTGCCCAAGGTCACACAGCAGTAAGTGAAAGGACCCGGATCTGAACTCACCTGTCTGCAGCTGGGGTTCTGAGTATTCTGCTCTATTGCAAAGATTTCTGCCTTCTTTCCACTTGTCTCGCAATGACCTCGATGCTGTGCATCCCTTCTCTAGTTTGCTTGTTTTGCTTTCCAAAAACACACTTTCATCATAACCCTTCCCATGAAGCACTTGGGTGGCACTTCAGGTGTAGGCCAGCTCCTGTAGCTGGGTCTCAGCCTTCACAGCCCACTCCATTCCCTCTTCTCCTTCGCTTAAACAGCTCCAGCGTGGCCCAAGTCCTCGCTGTCCCCAACAGACCTCCCACCCCGAGCCCAGTGGGATCTCACTCTGCCTCTGGATCCTGGCCTCTCCAGCCCACCCTCCCTGCTCCACGCATCTCTCCATAACCAGTGGAGGAGACAAATCCAGCTCACCTGCCCTACCACTTTGCCAATGACTGTTGTAGCAAATCACCACAAACTGAGTGCCTTAAAACACCATAGATTTATTCTCTTACATTTCTGGAGGTCAGAGTCTAAAATGGGGCAGCAGAGCCGCATTCCTTCTGGAGGCTCCAGGGAGAACCCGCTACCTTTCTTTTTCTAGCTTCCAGGGGTGCCCACAGTCCTTGGCTCACGGCTCTCAGCCATCTCCCATGCCAGAAAATGCACCATTCTAACCTCTGCTCTGTGGTCACATCTCCTCTGTCCCTCTGCTTCCCATTGTCACATCACCTCTAGCTCTGACCCTCCTGTCCTCCTCTTATAAGGACTCTTGAAATGAATTGGCCCATCTAGATAATCCAAGATAATCTCCTCTCAAAATCCTTGGCTTAATCACACCTGTAAAGTCTCTTTTGCTCTGTAAAGTAACATCCACAGGCTCGGGGGGTTAGGACATGCTCCTCCTGCACCTACCATGCCCACCTTCTTAAACTGTCCTTATACAGCAGATATGGATTATATGGCCCCAGCTCAGATGTGTTCATTCTTCTATCGAAATTCAGTTTCCTTTTTGAGTGATTTCTGTTTAGCAGCTGAAAACTTAATCTTGTTGCTTCTAGATATTTTGGCCACTTCTGAGCTAAACCAGGTCCTTGGGGCATAACTCTTCCAATAAAGACAAAGATCATTATCTTTGACACTGTTCACTTTCCTCTCTGAGCTTCCAAGGAAGCGACATGTGCAGGTGAAGAATAAATGACGGGTGAGTGGCAGGGATCTGGGCTTTCAGCTCATTGGTTTTGTGTGGACTCCAAAGCTGGGACAAGGGCAAATGTCAGCTCAACCTCCCTGACACATGGCTTCCAGTCACATGTGCATGTTGGGGATCATTTCCGTTCCCCACAGGGCTGTGCTCCTCTCGCTCAGTGCACATTCATCCCCAAGGCTCTTGTTAAAATGAAGACATAATTAAGTAGGTAGAGGGCCTGGGGCTCTGCATTTCTGGCAAGACTCTGGTGATGTCAATGCTGTGGGGCCACAGGCCACAGCAGGAGCATCAGGGGACTGCTCTGAATGGGTCGCCAGCACAGGACTCCACATGCCACACAAGCACTTGCTGCCTGACTCCCGCCACACACCCCACTGCTGGGAGCGGGACAGTAGGATAGGCGAGGGGGGCAGATGGGCACTCTCAACCTCGAAGACATCTACAGGCCTGCTATGATGAAGCTTGGTGTGGCCTCTTTCCTCCCTTGTACAAGGATCAGTCAGAGGCCCTCATGCCAGCTGTTAGCAGCAAACTAAAACACAAGTTACACCATCCAATTCCATGCCCAATTTTCCAGCACTGCAACATTTATTATCCATCCCCTGCTCTCATTGTAGTAGAGGGAGTGCTCCATTTAAAAACATGCATGCAATAGACACTCCTCCAAGGAGGACATACAGAGAGATGCAAATTAAAACCACAATGAGATACCACCTCACACCAGTCAGAATGGCCATCATCAACAAATCAACAAACAACAAGAGCTGGTGAGGATGTGGAGAAAAGGGAGCCCTAGTGCACTGTCGGTGGGAATGCAGACTGGTGCAGCCACTGTAAAAAATAGTATGGAATTTCCTCAAAAAATTAAAAATGGAACTGTCTTTTGACCCAGTGATTACACTGCTGGGAATATACCCTAAGAATTCTGAAACACCAACTCAAAAGAATGTATGCACCCCTATGTTCATAGCAGCACTATTTACAATAGCCAAGAGTTGGACATAGCCTAAGTACCCATCAGTAGATGAGCGGATTAAAAATTGTGGTACATTTACCCAATGGAACACTACGCAGCAGAAAGAAAGAAGGAATTCTTACCTTTTACAACAGCATGGATGGACCTGGAGACTGTCATGCTAAGTGAAATAAGCCAGTCAATGAAAGACAAACACCATATGACCTCACTTATGAGAGGAATCTAATGAACAAAATAAACTAATCAGTAAAATAGAACCAGAGGCATAGAAACATGGAACAGACTGACAGCCATAAAAGGGGAAGAGAGAGAGGTGACTGTTTGGAAGAAGGTGAAGGGATTAGTCAAGGAACATATATGAAGGACCCATGGACATGGACAACAGGGTGGGGACTGACTATGGAAGTGGGGGGCAGGCTGGGTGGAGGGGAGCAGAGGGGGAAATAATTGGAGCTGTAAAACATAAAAATTTTTAAAAAGCAGATTGAAGACTAAAAAACACACATGTGCACACACATGTACACATCACACACACACATACATGCACAGGCACACAAGCACTTATTGCATCTTTCCTCAGCTTTGCTCTTGGTCCTTGTCAACTCAGCTGTCTCCTGCCTGTGCTCATGTCCTCCTGCACTTGCTCAGAGGAACATGGCCCCACTGTAGCCAATCAGGGCCCTCAGGCCTGACCAGACAATTCCAGATGTGGGCTGAAACGGCAGCAGCTACCATGACCTTGACAAGGGCAGGACCACAAAGAGCCCATAGGGTATCTTTGTGTAAATTAGAAAAAGCCACCCCTCGGGGCAGATGTGGGCCCCCTATGAGGGCACAAGGCATTCCAACTCCCACCTCCTCACCTTCTGGCTGGGCACCTGCACTGGGGAAAGAGGGACCACAGAGGTGCCTGGTTCAAGGGGCTTCCTCAGTCCCTCTTCCCACATTCTTGTTCTTCAGACGTTCCAGCCAGAAACCCCAAAACACCATCTTCAGGAAGAAATGGTAAGGATTCATGGAAGGGCTTAATCAAGCTTAAAATCCTGAAGCACACACTGTTGAGGCAGCCAAACACAAAGGAAAAAATTAAACTTTGGGCTAGAAAAATTAAGCACTAGAAAAAAATGCTTCTTCAAAGTCCCAATCAGCAAGCATATGGAGGGCATAAAAGCCAGCCCACAGCTGCAATGAGCACTACAGAAATCCCAGGTATGGCTGGCCCTGCCCAGTGTGAAGGGGGAGGCTCACTTGCTGTCTGAGGATGAGAAAAACACTTCCGCTTTGGGAAATCAACTCCCAGGAACATCATGATGACAGGAACACTGGGCAGCAAGGTTCCCAGCCCAGGCACACCCACAGCTTTCTCTTCAAGGTTGGCAGCTCAAATAACTCTTCTCCACCTGCCTGCCTCCTTGTTGGCCCATTTCTTTTGGTGTCCCAGAACCACACTTTGTGATTGCTGAAAGGAGCTGGAGTATAGACCCTTAACTCTTTTCTGCAGAAGATCCACTGGTTCCCAAATTTCTGGCACAGAGAGTGGAAAGTCACGGTAGGATAGGGGATGCTGCCATAACAAACAGCCCCCAGGTCTCAGTGACATAAAATGGCAAACGTTTCTTCTCTTTCCTGCTATGCGTCCAGCTGAGGCGTGGCTCTGTACCATCCTCTTTCCAGGACCCAGGCTGCTGGAGAGGCCAGCATCTCAGTCACTGCTGGTCACTGTGGTGGGGAAAGAGAAACAGGTTAGCACAGAACTGGCTCCTGAAGCTTCTGCTCAAGGCAACACACACATACTGTCACTCACATGTCCCTGGCCAGGACAAGTCATGCAGCCAAACCTCACTTCCAGTGGGAGGGGAAAGGCAGGCCTATTCAGCTCCCAGAGGAGAGAGTGGGGCTGTTTGTAAACAGCCCTAATGACTACCCAGGAAGGGAAAAAAGAAGAGAGGAGAGAACAGAGAAGGGAGGGAGAGAAGAGAGGGAAGTTCAAGTGTAGGAAGGGGGAAAAGGGAGGTTAGTAGAGGCGCAAAGAGGAAAGTCCACCCAGGGCTAAGATGTCCTCAAAAGAAAACAACTGGATAATTGAGGAAGGGCTTGTTTCCTTTGATGTGGGGAAAATGTGAGCATTTTTAGCTTTGTTCTAGCTCTGCTGAAAGGAGCTAAGGCTAGGACCCCAGGAATGCTCTCTGCCTTCCCGCTCCTGGTGGAGGGAGGCTCAGCCACCGTACCGCCGGCTGCCACCTAGATCATCCTGCCTGATTCACCTTGCCTATCTCCTCCCTGGCTCCCCAGAGGCCCCTTTAGCCCACTGAATGTTTTTCTGGGAAATCTCATTTTGCACCCTGGCAGCATGCTCAATGCCTCCTGTCAGATCCCAGAGGCAGCCCTATAAATAAGGTCCAAGTTCTTTATTGCGGGAGTCAGCAGAAGGCTCGCACACAGGATGTCATCATCACATTACAGTCGTATTTTCATAAAACCTGTGCTTAGAGCTTTGTATGAAGAGGGACGGGGGGCAGGGGGGGATGCATAGAACAACAGGCTTCTCTTTGCAGCCACAGCCCCTCTCCCTTTGGAAGGTCTCAGGCTAGCACAGAAGTCTGGAAATAAAAAAGAGTGCAGTGACCTTGACCACCTTCAGAATGAGGGTATGATGGCTGGTGACTCACAGGAACTTCTCTGACAGCATTGCCTGGTCTCCTGGTGAGCTAGGCCCTGCAGCAGTGTTTTGGTTTAAGCTGGGCCACCAAAGGCCGGGCCATGGACCCAGCCAAACTCATCCTCAAACCCCCACCTTCTCTGGCTCAGAACCATCTTCCTTCCTACTTTCAAGGAGGCAAAAACCAGTGAATTCTTCCTATATTCAAAGTCAAGATTTCAGGAAAACAAGAGCCCAGTTCCCCAGCCTTCACTATACTAAAGGAGCAGGAGCTGGGCTGTGCAGAGCAAGCAGAGCGGGAAGAGGGGCAAATGTGCAGGTGGTAGATGCCAGGGCAGGAGGGAGATGTGTGAGCTAGAGTCAAGGTATCCTCGAGGTAAGATACTGCTAGTGTTTATCAGTTCATCCACTTCTCCCTTCCAGGAACACGGGTAACCACACTTCCCTGTCCTCTTGAAGTTAAGCAGGCCCATGTTCTAGAGTTGGATTTAGCCAATGAGTTTAGAAAGAAGTAATGGGTATTGCTTTCAGGCAAAAACATAGAAAAGTCAGCATGTAGTTCTACAGTTGTCTCCTGCCCCTACCCCCATCACTGGATCATAAAGGAGCCTCATGTTGAGATGCAGCCATGAGATCAAAGGAGCCTGGATCATAGAATCACCGCATAGAGGAGAGTTGATTGAAGGGTTGCACAAACCCTCAGGGAATTTAGCGTGAGCAAGAATTAAATATCTAGGTTAAGCCACTAAGGTGTAGGGTTGTTAGATTTGGTTGCCATGGAACATAACCTAGTCTAACCCATTTTGACTGATACTGTCTTTCCACGTCTGACCTAACCTCTCCTGCAAAGTGGGCAGCTGAGAGTCAAGCCACTTGGCCCCTGATAGAGAAACAGACCCAGCTATGAATCACATCTTAAGCATCAGAGATTAAAACTGAACATGGAGAAAAGCCTTGACCAAAAAGACCTCACTATGCTTGCAGATCTGAGTGTCCATCTTAACTGGCATCCTCTCTAGAGATTGGCTGGATCTACCATGGTACCTGAGGTTAGATTTTGGTTGTTTAGGAGTTATATTACAAAGCAGAGACACACCAAAATTGTAGACTCCGATCATCTTTTCTGCACTCTTTTCCAGCTGAGTGACACCTCTCTACCACTCCCACCAGAAGAAAGTTTCAAACTTCAGGTCATGATCCAGTTATGGGTCAAAAATCAATTTAGTGGTCACATTCAGCACTTTTTTGGAATGGAGTGGAATTGATCAGGATAGTATTCATGACACTTTTGTTTGGTTTTAAATGTATTTATATGTACATGTGAGCATATGGATATAAATGCAGAGTCTATTTCTTACACTTCGGGTCCTGGTCAGAATGGTTCCAGGGAACAACCCACATGTCCATTGTCAGATGAGTGGACAAACATAATGTGGTATAGTCATTCAATGAAATGCTACCCAACAACAAAAAGGAATGGCCCACTGATACACTCAATAATATAAATGAATCTCAAAAACAGCACACTGAGCAAAGAGAACTCAGACCCATAAGACCATATACTGTATGAACCCATTTATATAAAACTCTAGAACAGAAAACCTAATCTAGGGTTACAGAAAGCGAATCAGTGATTGCCTGGGGTAGGGGTTGGGTATTGACCATGTTATGAGTTGAAGTGTGTCCCTGCAAAAGTCATATGTTGAAGTCCTAACCCCTAGCACCTCAGAATGTGACGTTATTTGGAGATAAATCTTTACAGGGGTAACCAAGTCAAATTAGGTTATTATATTATTAACCCAATATCATTGATGTCCTGATAGAAAGGGGAAATTTAAACACAAAGACATGCAGATAGGGAAGACAATGTGAAGAGACATAGGGAGAAGAAGACCATCTACAAGCTAAGAAGAAAAGCCTGGACCCGCTTTCAGAAGGAACCGACTCTGCCAAACCTTGATTTGGACTTCTAGCCTCCAAGATGTGAGACAGTAAATTTGTCATATAAGCCACTCAGTTTGTGATATTATTATAGCAGCTCTAGCAAACTAATATAGACTACAGGGAGACTCGAAGGAAGTTTTGGAGTGATAGAAAGGTTCTATTTTTTGGTTGGGGAACTAGTTACATGAGTATACACATTTGTCAAATTTCATCAGACTGTCTACTTAAAACAGGTATATTTTAGTAAAATATACATTATACCTCAATGAAGCTAATTGCTTTTTTAAGTTTTTAAAAAATGAACTCACAGCCCCTGAAGCAGGTCACATGGAGAAACAGAGAGAAAACCCCAACTCTCTTGAGCAGTAGGTGTGTGCCTCAAATACATCATCACCCTTAACCCTCACACAGCCCTCTGACTGGGGTTTGTGGAGTTCGAAACTGAAGCTCAAAATGGTCACTTGTCCCAGATTACACAAGCTGAGAGCGGCAGAGCTGGCTTTTGAACTCAATCTGTCAGGCCAACCTAAAAGACACAAATTTCTTGACGGTCAGGTGTTAGCAGGTTTTCCACAGTTTTATTTCTTACCCAATATCATGGACAGTCTGAAGATCCTATACAAAAGGATAGCTCCTAGGCTTTCAGCTCTGCAGATAAACAGACTTCTGATAACCTCTTCTTCACCGTGGTAAAAAAGTTAATTGTGCTAGGAATAAATACTCTTAGGAGAAAGCCACCATCTGACTCCTGGCTACAATTGTGCATGAGAATAAGAGGTGGCACAGAAGGAAAATGAATGAGACTACATATGAAACATTAAGAAATAACAAAAAAAAAGGGAAAAAATATATTACAAGAAAAGATCCACACGAAGTTGGTCCACATCTTAGGGAAGGATTATTACATGGTGTTTGGTCTAGTTCAGCTATTTACCAAAAGGACATGTTTCTCTGAGCAGATCGACAATTTCCTTCAGTTCTGACCAGTATTGTCTAACAAGTTTCAGCCCTGTCTGTCACGAATGAGAAGACATTCACCAACTCAAGGAGGGTTTGGATGCCAGCCCCATGCGTGGGGTCCAGAAGGTCTGAGCAGAGTCTGTGGCCCTGGCCACTAAGATCTGGCAGGAGCATGGGCTCGCAGGTCACACAGAGGGAGACCCCAGGGTCTGAGCACAGCTGGACAGAGGGCTGGTCTTGGAGGCTTGGAATCAGAAGGAAACTATGAACTTCGGTGTCTTCATTTGGGTTCCCCAGAAGCAGAGCCTAAGAGTAGGATTGGAATGCAAGGAGCTTATTTGGAAGGTGATCTTAGGAAACTCTGGTAGGAGAATAGAAGACAGGGAAGGGAAGGCAAATGATAAGAGGCAGTGACTGAGCAGGTTAGCAGTGTGAGTGACAGACTGGAATCCTGTAGGACCTCTGGGAGAGGGTATAGGACACACATTTCAAAGTGTTCCCATCTGAGGGGTGACGAGGCTGAGCCATGTGTCCCTCTGATTCCCAGCACCACTGGTGAGCGCTGCTGGAGGGTCGGGGGTAACTCTCTGGGACTTAGGGCCTACCGGGCCTGACCAGAGAAAGCCTTCTGGCAAAAAGACAATGATGGCTTCAGAAGTCTAGTAGGTGTGTGAAGAAGATACGTGCCCAGGAGATGTGGGTGAGTCCTGGATTAGTCTGGTTGGGCTGCCATAACAAAAAGCCACACAGCGGGCATCTGAAACAACAGACACTTATTTCCTCAGTTCTGGAGACTAGAAGTCTGAGATCAAGGGGACAGTGGGGTTGGTCTCCCCCGAGACTGCCATCCTCACCTTGTAGACAGCCATCTGCTCTGTGTCATCATACAACCCTCTGGGCTGTGCTTGTCTGTGTCTTAATCCCCTCTCTTTATAAGGACACCAGTCATATGGGGTTAGCACCCACCGTAAGGGCCTCATTGTATTTATGTCTATAAGGCCCCATCTCCAAATACAGTCACATTCTGAGGTCCTGAGGGTTAGGACTTCCATGTAAGAATCTTAAGGGGACACACTTTATCTTCTAACAGGTGCCATCAGCTTCTGCTATAGTACTCAGCTCATAATTTAGAAAGTCAGAGTAAAATACATACATGAAATCATTATGCTATACACCGAAAACTAATACAGTTATATGCCAAGTATATCTCAATTTTTTTTTTAGTTTAATAAGAAAGTCAGGGTGAGCATCAGGTTTAAAAGTGAACAGCCGTAATAGAACAAGGCACAAGCCACAATCCAAATGACAGCAGGCACACACGTCAGTTAGGATAGAGAGCTGTGAAGGACTGGGTAGTATTGGAGGCTGCTTTGTGGGGTGTTAGCTGTGTACAGTCAAGATGATCAGCCTCTGTCCATTTCCTTGGGCTCCTAAGACTGCAAGAGGCAGGTCCTGGACCCTGGCACTCCTGTGTACAGGCTTATCATCCAGTGATCAGATAGGCCACTTGTACTAATGATTCAGTGGTACAGGAGGGTCCACAGAGCATAGGCCCTAAGGTTACGGCTCAGATTTCATCACTGCCATTTGCTTGCTACGGGATATAATCCACTGGAGAATGGGTACAAGAAATGTGATATATCATATATCAGAATGCTGCTGCCCACAGCAACATGGGCCAATAACGCAGAATAGTTTGTTGTGTGAGTATTGAGAGTGTGAGGTTTTCAAGTCCAGGCACCAGGCCTCAGCACCCTGTAGAGAACTTGTGCCCACTAATTTCTTTTTCTGAATCAACAAATGCTTGTGTGCTCATGTGTGTGTGTGTGTGTGTGCATTATTACATCCTGATAATTAAGCGGAATCACTGCCAGTTGCCACCATGGCCTGGGTCCTGGAAAAGGGCCACAGCTGGTTGTGCACCCAGGAAGCCAACATGAGGAGTTTTTAATAAGCTCACCCTATCCCAGCCAGCCTGTGGCAGCTGGAGAGCTCTCATTAACCCCACACATCGCAGCAGCTAAGGGGTCTCCAGGGTGCACTTCACCAGGGCAAGAAGGCTCCCTTGTTCCTTCGCTTCTCCATTAGGCTCGTGACTCTCTAAGCTGTAATTCACCCAGCAACCGTGAGAGGTTGAACCGGCTTGTAACAGATTTGTTCACGGGTCAAAGTCATCTGATAGAGCATCTGGAGGCTGACCCCAAGCGCAGCGTGTGGCTCCAAGTGTCTGCACTCGGCCTGCGTGCGGGCAGATGGATTAGCAGAGAGGGAGCGCCCTTAAGGGAGCTTGATGACACAGTTCTCCTCAAGACTGCCAAGCCACTGTGTTTAGACCTCTGGTAAAGCCCCTTTCACACCGTGCCCCACATCGCAACGTGACAGGAGCAAAATTTATTAACAGGTGAGCCTTCCTCCACCTTTCCCATCTCACTGACTCTCCGTCATCCTGCTAAAAATATCTCTTCATCAGCTGGTTCGGGGAGACCTCCGATGTCAAGCAGAAGAAGCTAAATGATGAAAAGCTGTGAGAAGGAGGGTGGGGCAGCGGGACACACATGCCAGGACTGAGGAAGGGGGAGCTTGGACCTGGCAGGTTCTGGAACTGCTGTGGAAAATGAAAGGGGCGGGGGGGGGGGGGGTTGTTCTGAAAGCATGACTAAAGATTATAAATGGTGACCTAGCTGGTGTTTTTCAAGAAATCTAAATGGGCATTGAGCATTTCTTTTCATGACCACATATGGGACCTGATTCTGACTGGAGCCTCAGTCACATGAACCCCAGCTTACACTTTCTCTACATGGTTATTGGTGTTGCTGGCTTATTCTCACACTAGACAGTGGGTCCCCACCCAATTATGAACGAAGTCCCACCCGCTTACCCCTGAGCGCGGGCCAGGTCAGGATGGGGTGCATTCAGGACTGAGGTCAGGGGCAGTGCTCAAGGCCCATGGGACAACTCGTGGACGTCTACCTGCTACTTTGTAGTCAGCAGGAGGACAAAAAGCCCACCTTGCCCCCTGACAGGAGCATACAGCCTCCTTAGGATTTTCAAGTAAAAACAAATCCAGACGTACTAGAGAGAGACTTGATTCCAAAGGATTGGGGTGAGGACAGGACTAATGCAATAGGAGGGAAAGGAACTGTCCCAAAACAGAGAACTCTCTGACTATGAGGTCTGCCAGTATCTCAAGAATAGGGCAAAAAGAGTTTTCTTTTTTATAGGAAGGAGGACGCAAGGCTAGAAAGAACGAGTGTGGGGAGATGGGATGAAAGGGTAGGGTGATGAGAGAGTAGATCAGAGAACGCTAGTCTCTGAAGCCAATCCACTCTCTGGAAGGGCTGCCTACTGCCAAAGATCAGGGGTCTGGGAGAAATAGACCCTTAACCAACGTTCGCTTAACAAGCATTCGGCTCTGGTTGATCAGCGGAGACCACATTTCAGCTAATCATTCCTGAGGCCAAGAAAGGAAATTTGGAGAGTCTGTGTCTGGCCTTGCCATTGGCCAGAAAGCACAGGCTGCAGCAAAGCCTGCCTTCCTGGCAGGAATGACTGAGCTCAGGACAGGCCTCTAGTCCAGTGAGGGACACTCCACAGGTGCTTAAAAAGACAGATGAGCCCAGCCTTCACTTCTCAACACCGATCTCAGGCCACACTCCAGCCTTCCATCCTGCTAGCTGGGTAACCCACTCTTTCTGCTTCATTTCCTACCTTCTGGGTTTCCTTCCCCTTTTGTGAATCCTCACAGAGCCTTGACAGCTTCCTCCAACCCAAGAATGAGCCTCTAGGCCACTTGTTTCATGGAAAAAGACCTATTTTTGCTGTCAAAGCTTTGCCAAAGCTTAATCACAAAGTGGTGGATTCTTGTAAATTGCATAGGGCCAGGCCTGACTAGGGTTATGGTCTGCTTTTGGTTGGTCTTTCTGCATAAGTGAATTGAGTCACTAATTTTGATCTCAAGATGTAAATGATTCAAAGTTTCATATTTTTAAAGACCATGAAATATTGGTATTTTGCTAACAACTACCAATATTTCACCTCATACCCATTAAGATGGGTACTATAAAAAAAAAAGAAACAGAAAAAGAAGAAGGAGGAGGAGAAGGGAAGGGAGAGGAAGAGGACAAAGAAAAGAGAATAGAAAGGAAAAGAAACAAAAAGAAAAGAAGAGGAAAAAAGAAAAGAAGGAAAGAAAAAAGAAGAAAACTGGAATGCCTGTGTCTTGCCAGCAATAAATATAAAATGATGAAGGTGCTATGGAAAACACTATGGCAATTCCTCAAAAAACTAAAAATAGAACTACTATATGATCCAGCAATTCCACTTCTGGGTATATGTTCAGATGGATTGAAAACAAGATCTCAAAGAGATACTTTCATACTCATGTTTATAGCAACATTATGCACAATAGCCAAGAAGTGGAAGCAACCCAAGCATCCATCAGCCGACAAGTAGGTAAACAAAATGTGGTATGAGGGAAATCCTGTCACATGCTACATGGGTGAACCATGAAGCATTATGCTAAGTGAAATAAGGCAGTCACAAAAAGACAAATTTTATATGATCCCACTTGTATGAAGAATTTACTTTAGGTAATCAAATTTGTAGAATCAGAAAATACCACAGTAGTTACCAGGGGCCAGAGAGGGGGAGAAATGGGTTGTTATTGTTTAATGGGTATTGAGGTTCAGTTTTGCAAGATAAAAAAGTTCTGGAGAGTTGTTTAACAACAACAGAATCTATATAACACTACCAAACCATAAACTTAAAATTTTTTAAGGTGGTAAATTTTATGTTATGTGTTTTTAATTTTTTAATTACCAGTATTTCATCCCAGTAGAAAAGCATAGTATACCAGAAAGCCAGAGCCCTGAAAACCAGTTGGATGGCCATTCTTTGAGATAGTGATGATGCTGCCTCAAGAGTGTTGCTGCTGTCTCAGGGTAGTGGTGTGTCATCTGGGTCCTGCCTGGGGTGTAGACCTTCTTCATCCTCATCTCCCCGCATCTGAGTACTTCGGCCCATGTGCCAGGACCCTACCAACCTATACAACACCTTGTGCAAATTAGGAAAGGACACTCCTCAGTAGACCCAGCACTATCTACACATAGCCTGGTGAGAGAAGGAAACTTTGTGCAAAGAAATGGGCACCCCTTCCTCTGCATATACACAGGCCTATGGCATGGCGCATGACTTGGCCAGCAAAATGTACACTGGAATTCAACCCCACCCACCCTCCTGCCAGTTGCCTTTGTTCAGTGCACAAACCAAATAACCATATGTGGCAGGCCTGCCCATGTCTTCCTCCAACCATTACCTCCAGAGTCTGACCCGCCTCCCCAGGGCCTATCTGCCCAGCAAGTAATTTCCTGCTTGGCCTTTCTTGGGTCTCTGCTGCCCCTCAGTTGGGCCTTACTTGAATTCTGGCATTTCTTCCTACTAAATCCATTGGTTCAAATTGTCTGGCTCCCTAGGAAGTCTACCTCCACCCTGATCCCACTATAGCCACCATCACCATTTAAAATCCTCCCACAGCTTGTAGTGTTTGAAGGAAAAGAAGCACTCAAAGTATTTGCACTGAAGCCCTCAGGGCTTTTCTTCCTTGGGGAACACCTGGTAAGAGATGAAGTTGTTTTCCTCCTCCCAGTACCCCCCCATCCACATAGTCACCAGGTTTGTTGAAAAATGCCTCATTTCCCAGACCTCACTTGGTACTTCTTATGTTGTAAAAAGTGTTTAGAGCAACAAAAATTGAGACCTATTTCCCAGCACAAAGTGGAAGAGAGTAATTATGGCTGGGGTTATTGACCAATATAAGCTGAGCCAAAAGGGGTCAGTCTGTTCTTTCAATTTCTTGTCTTAGTGGAAACATCATTTACATGGAGGAAAAGAAATCCTTGCCCATTTTTTAAAGAAAATGAATCGAAACAGAAAATAAATAATTGCTATCATTTGACCTGTTAAATGACTTTGTGGCTCCCCACAAGTTGCTTATAGAATCTTATTTTTCCTCCCTGGCTCTTAAAGATTAAACTAAAATTAGTCTGGTATGAAATGCTGCAGCCCTGTCGTGTCTCATGAAAGGGAAGCCACCTCGATGCACCCAGTGCTCCTGTCCCTGCTCTCACAGGAAAAGGATCAATGTCACCACCATTGGCATGTCATCAGCCTTGGCAGGAACCACCGTGAGCAAGGCAGAGAGGCGGCTGTCCCACTGACAGCATCAGCTGTTGTTTTGCTGCTCCCAGCGGGATGTCAGGTACAACAGAAGGAAACAGTGGCAGGGAAGATCCCCAACAAGAAAGGAGTGTCATGTGGAGAATTATCTTGAGCAGTCCCTCTGCCTCTCCCCGCCTGTATCCAACAGACACTCCCACACCCCCTTCACTCACTCCCTCAACACACAAAAGTGAATATATAGATCTGCCCCTGACTCCCCTCATTCATTTATTCATTCATTCAATATCTTTTAATTTCTATTGACTGATTGATTTTAGAGAGAGGAAGGAGAAAGGGAGAGAAACAGTGATTCGTTGTTCCATTTATTTGTGCATTCATTGGTTAATTCTTGTGTGTGCCCTTACCAGGGATCAAACCCACAATCTTGGTGTATTGGGACAATGCTCTAAACAACGGAGCTACCCAGACAATGCCCATTTACTATTTCTTGAGCCCTACTCTTACAGGACAAACCATATTTCTCCCAAATTTATATGTTGAAGCCCTAACCCCTGGTACCTCAGAATGTGACTGTATTGAGAGATAAAGTTTTTAAAGAGGTAATTAAGTTAAAAGAAGGTCCTTAGGATGTGCCCTAATTTGCTCTGACCGGTATCCTTATAAGAGAAAATTTGGACACACAGAGATAACACCAGGGATCTGCACACAGAAGAACAGTGTGTGAGGACACACAAGAAGGCAGCCATCTGCCAGCCAAGGAGAGAGGCCTCAGGAGAAATCAACATGCCAACACCTTGATCTCAGACTTTCAGCTTCCAGAACTGTGATGAAATGACTCTGTTGTTTAAGCTGCCTTATCTGTGGTATTTTATTACAGCAGCGCTAGCAACTTAATGCACCTCCTGTGCACTAGGTTCTGTGCTGAATGCAGTGAAGGAGTCGTGAGTCAGCTTCCTGCTTCAAGGAGTGTCTTAGGAAGGGCACTAAGGGCTTTCCTGAGGTGCCCCTTGCCTACTGCCTACTGCCCCTGCCCCTGCCAGTTCCTGCCACACAGGTGCCTGCAGTCACCCCACTCAGCAAGCTAGTTCACTGTGGCTCACGCCCCCACTCTGCCTGACACACCCCTCCCGCCCCCCTCACCAGGCTGAGCCCTACCCGTATTTTAAGATTCAGCTCAGGTATCATCCATCCCTGATTTTTTCCCCACCACCCAGGTTGAGTTAGGATCTCTCCAGTCTGTTCCTATAGTCATTTCTCTGACATCGCATTCACAATATTGAGTTATAGTTATCTCTTTGTAAGCTTGTCTTTTCCACAAACTGTGAGTTTCTCCAGAGCAGGCATTGTGTTTCATTTATAATATAGCCCTGGAATCTAACAGTAAACAGTTAATAAAACTCATTGGAGATTGGTAGATAGATGGATGGGTGATGGATGGATAGACAGATGGACAGATGGGTGATGGATGGATAGACAGATGGACAGACAGGCGGTGGACAGATGAATGAATGGATGGAACAAGAAAGGAGGCAGAAAGGAATGGAGGGAAGAAAGAAGGAAGGGAGGAAAGGAGGAAGGGAGTAGAGAGAGAAGACCCAAAGTCCCAGGAAAGGATCCCAAGGTACCTGCCCCCTCCAGCACCCCTCTCTAAGCAGAACCCCAAGTCAGAACATCAGCTCATACACAACAAAAATATGTATCCTGGCCACCACTGCAAAGATGCTGGTCAGGGAAAGAAAAGGTGGAAAACAAAACCTTATATCTAGAGCAGGTTACAGTGACCCCTGGTAGGACTGCAGGATTTGTGTAAAAAGAGAAAAGGACTCCAGGCCCTGTTCCACTCTGCCTTCATTTAACCCTCACAAGAACCTCCTGGGGGCAGCATTACCATGATTCCAAATGTACAGAAGAGGAACTCCTAGAGCAGTGGAGCTGGGATTAGAACCAGATCAGGCTCCGCCCATGACGCAGCACGGCCTCCCCAGAGGGCACAGCATCCAGCAGGGTGGTGGGGCTGTCATTCCAGAGCTTAGGGCTGCTGCTCAGAGGAGAGAGGCACAGCATACAGGACAGAGCTGGTTCTGGCCGTCAGAGATGGTTCCCCTCCTCCCGCACAAATTGTCTAACTGTCCAAAGCTCAGCCCCCTTTTCCATAAAACCAGAACCCAACCTCACAGGGTTGGGGTCAGGATTTTAAAGAAATAAGGTGTATATGCATATGAGTTGGGTTTGAAGGTATTGAGATTTCAGCATAGGAAGGAGCAGGAGGAGCTTTTTTGTAGGATGGAAACTCTCCCTTCACAGCCTCCTGCCTGGAAAACCAAACTGTGTTAGAAATAGGGGTCAGTTTTCAACCAGAGGCCAGGACTTAAGAGCTGGGCATGTTGATGGGGTAAATCAAGGAGGCCTCGAGAAGCGGCCTGCTCCCTCCCTGTAAACCAGGACTACCGGGCGCTAGTTCCTGGGGCAGAGCGGTGCTCAGCAAGGACAGACTTCTTTATAAATGTGAACATAAAGATAACCATGGACTCTTGCTGGGAAAGACACCCTCTCATCTGTCTTATAGGTGAAAAACGTGATACCCAGGAGAGGGAAGATTTGGCCCAGATCATACAAGCAACTGAAGAGCCCTGATTTCTGCCCATTAGGATATTGTCCTTCCCTCACCCACTCTAAATGCTCTCTCTGCATTGATTGCAGCTCATTCTCAGCAACACATGATATTAAAATATTTTTCAACATAAATAGGAGCCTAGAATTCAAGAAGTAAATGAACTTTAATTTCTGTAGTTTGTTCACTAAAGGTTTGCTCCATGGCAGACATACTGTCGGTTTGTTCTGATATTTACTACAAACTTCTACAAATGTATTATGATGTAATTTTATAGTTGTGGAAACTGAGGCTCACAAATGCTTAGAGGACTTGACCAAGTATGTAAGCTGGGATGCTTTTGTTGCAGATAGCAGAAAACTCAACTAATGTGGCTTTAAGCAAAAGGACATGTGTGATGTTTATGCAGCAGGAAGTCTAGACTCAGGTAGCCCCGTGGCTGTTTCTGCAACTTAATAATGTCTTCAAGATCCCAGCCATGTTCAATCTTCTGCTCTGTTACTTCAGCATGTTGGATTTCATCCACCTTATTGTCACCTCGTGGCTGCAATATGACTGCCAAAGCTCACATAGCTCCAGGCAGCATCCAAAGGAGGAGGGGAAGAAAGGGTACAAAAACCTTTCTCCTCACTCTTATTATGGTAAAAAGTCTTTCTAGAAGCTGTCAGAAGACTTCTCTTGCATCTCATTGGCCAGTCTTGGTTAACGGGCCCACCCATAACCCGATTACTGCAGACCAATCAGTGGCAAAAGGGAAGAGCGCTCCCATGACTGATTTAGGCTGGGCATTTTGTTGCCTAGACAGAACCTTGGTTCGGTTAGGAATAAAGCAACAACTATTGAGTAGACATCCCACAAGGTCTGCCACACCAAACTAGTAAGTGATGGCACTGAGCTTTGAGCCTATGTAAATCTGATTCTTAATACAGACATCCCATGATGCTGCCCTGCCAACATCATCTCCTCTGACCCTCTCCCCTCAGGTCTGTGACTACTGAGAGGCAGACAGTGCAAAAGATATCCTCATAGTGGGTGAACATTTTCAGATACACTGGTGTACAGAACTTTTGGTTCCATAGGTACCAATTTCTTATAAAACCTGATGTTTCCAAATAAGTAGTTTTTAGCCCTGGCTGGTGTGGCTTAGTGGATTGGAGTGTCATACTACAGTGGAAAGGTTGCAGGTTCTATTCCCAGTCAGGGCACATGGCTAGCTTGTGGGTTTGGCCCCTGATCAGGTGCATACAGTCCCCAGTCCAAGAGCATGTGATTCCTGGGGCACATACAGAAGGCAGCCAATCAATGTTTCTCTCTGGCATCAATGTTTCTCTCTCTCCCTTCCTTTCTCTCTAAAAGCAATAAAAAAGGTATCCCTGGGTAAGGACAAAAAATTAAAAAGTAGTTTTCAAAGTAGGGGTACCACTTGGGAGATAGCACCATAGCCACCAACAGATGAAATGTCACACTCCTCATTCTGTAGACTTTGCAAATACTTACACTCTATAAAAAGTAAAATAAATCTAGAATGTCTACAGTTTTATTCTCATAGTAAAAGAAATTCTGTTGCTTGAAGAGTGGATCAGCTTAGATGCTGTTGCTTGCAAGGAATAGAAAACCTGGGTCAAATAGCCTTAATCAATAAGGGGAATTCATTGACACCATAGCTAAAATTTCCAAAGATAGGTTAGGCTTTAGAAATAGCTATTCAGGGTTTCCTATCTTTTTTCCATGATTCTCTTGTTTTTCTTTTTCTCTGAGTATCAGCTTTGTCTTCAGGCTGGCTTCCCTCACAGTTGCAATATAGCTACAGCAGTTCCAGACCTCACATCTGTATACTATATCATGCAAAGCAGCAGAGTAGCTTTGTCTCAGCGTTCCAAGATGGAGTCCTAAGATTTATTCTAATTTATCTAGCTTAGGTCCTATGCCAGGACAACCAGAGTCAATCAGTGGTCAGAAGGATGGATTGGCTTAGCTCAGGTCATGGGCTACTCCTCCTGATTTAAAAGTAAAACCAGCTTCCTCAAAATCATGTGCATCCCCAAACAGAAATTGGGGCATACTGGATGTCCACTACATCAAGGACCAGGAGAGGGATGTGAGAGAGGAGAGCCTGAAGTTGAAACACTGTCCATCCTGAAAGTGTTGCAGGTTGAACATAAAGGTTAAGGAGGAGAAGGCAGAGGAGTGGGAGGAGAAGGAGAAAAAAACAGGGAGGAAGGAGAAAAGAAGTGAAGGGAGAGGAGGAAGGAGAGCAACCACTATGGAAAACAGTATAAAGATTCCTCAAAAAATTAAAAATAGAACTACTATATGATTCAGAAACCCCACTTCAGGTATTTATCCACAAGAATTGAAATCAGAATCTTGAAGAGGTATCTGTACTCCCATGTTCATTGCAGCATTATTCATATTAGTCAAGATGTAGAAACAACCTAATGTCCATCAACAGATGAATGAATTGAAAATGTGAGATTATATATATACATACACACACACACACACACACACACATATTACATTATATATACAAATACACAATGGAAACTTATTCGGTCTTATAAAAAGAAGGAAATCCTGCAACATGCAACAACATGGACAGAACTAAAGGGAATTATGCTAAGTGAAACAAGCCAGTGACAGAAGGACAAATACTGCGTGATTCCTCTTAGACACGGTATCTAAGATAATCAAACTCATCAAAATAAAGGATACAATGGTGGGTGCCTGGGTCTGGGGGGAGGGAGAAATGAGGAGTCACTAATTGATAGGTATAAATTTCCAGTTATATAAAATGAATAAGTTTCAAAGATAACCCGTACAGCATTGTGCCTATAGATAATGATACTGGATTGGGCACTTAAAAACCTGAGATGACCGTAGATCACATGTTAAGTATTCTTACCGCAATAAAATACAATTTTTTTTAAAAAAAGAAAGAAAACCACTAGTTCAGAGCTAGTAGTCCTGGCAGTGAGAACAAAAGCAGCACAGGCAGAGAAACCAGCAAAGCCAAGGAGCAGAGGCCAGAGGAGCAGCCGCACTGGGGACAGGGGACAGCGTGCAGTGTGCAGCGTGATGAGACTGGCTCCTGGGGGACGAGAGAGAGATGGACCCAGGAGTGGGGGCAGGGCCCTGTCTCCAGGCCCTGTTCTCCAGGCTGCCATTCAGAGGCTGCACTCAGAGGAGGTAGAGTAGGAGAGAGTAAATGGTACAAGCTGCATTCCAGAAAGCTGATGCTCAGGAGTCTATGAGAGCTGACAAAGAGGTAGGAAAAGAGGCCCAGAGCAAGTACATGAAAGATGCAGAAGCCAATCCTTGGTCCTACATGCACACAGAATGTAACTTGGCCAAAGGCATTCACTCATGCCCTAAGTTGGCTCAGGGACTCTGGTATCTTTTAAATGTACTGGACTCCCAGAAATCCCTCCAAGGTCTGAGCGTCACCACCAATGGTCGTTCCAGAATCCACTTGCTGCTTGGATAGGACAATCCTGAAGGCTTCCTCAAGGGTCTGGTTGTGGGAAGCCCTGGGAACCTGCAGACCCCTCCTCGGCAGCTGTTCCCAAGTTTGAGCCTGCGGCCAGGACCTCCTGTATGCCATAAGAGTCCTTTTGGAGGAACACTTAATGTACCCCTCCCAGCAGTGGGCAGATGCTCTGGGCAGTCCCAGTGCAGGGTCCTGCTCATGGTAAGAGGCTCCTGCATACCCCGAGTGCCACCTCTGTGCCAGCATCCCATTTAAACCTCACAGTCTCCCCATTTTACAGATGAGGAAACTGGGGCTTCAAGAATTGAAGAGGCATGCTCAAAGTCACACAGCAGATAACCAGGACTTAAACTGGCCCTCCGACACCTGGCCCCAATCGCCTCTCCCACAGGCTGGAAGGGATGATTTAGTTTCTTCTTTATTAGAAAAGTTAGTCCTAAATCGGGGCAGGGGGGAGCTCCCAGAGAGAAGGTCTCGATTTTCTAAATGTGGATGCCAAAAGACTCTCTTGATAGACTGGTACATGAAGGCAGAGAGTGTTCCAATCCATAGATTTTTCAATCTTGAAAAGATACCCTGCACTCCTCTGGGTTCCAATCCTGACTCCAGCACTACCTGGCTGTGTGTCATTGGGCAAGTTACTGAATCTCTCTGTGCCTCAATGCTCTCAACTATAAGGTGGGAAAGTGCTGCTCTGTGGATTAAATTAGTTAGAACCTATAAAGGGCTCAACACGGAGAATGCTCCTGATAATGAATAGCTATCATCATCTGCATTATTCTGGATTGCAAAGTGTCCCCCATCCTCCCCTCCTCATCTCTATCATTCTTTTCCCCAAAACATGCACTTTACACAGACTGGACCAGCCATGAAAAGAGGAAAACCTCCAGGCTTGTGGATGCTTATTAAAGTGAAGTGCCATTAACAATATTTTCAGATGGAGAGTCCTGGGGGTCAGACCAGGTTCCATTGGTACTCCTGTTCTTTGCAGCAAAGTTGAAACAGGGATGATGTATCTTATTTGAGAGTATGTGACTCATCATCCCTCTGAGCAATCACAACAAGATGTTATTTCTGGAACCTTGTGCTGTTGTATCCTCCAACAGGAAGGTTCGGGGACTGTAGGAGTGGGGGGTCTCACGAGGAGAACAAAAGCCCTGCTAGCTGTTTCAGGCAGAGGATGTTTACTGCAGAGAACAAGTCTCCAATGTGTTGGAAAATCTGAAGGCAGAACTGGGAGGGTGTTATCTGCAGGAAGTAGCCACCCCCACTAGGACTGGGAGACAAAACGGAGGGTGGTGTTGGTAGAGCTGGAAAACATTCAGTGTTGTGCTTTGGGGAGCTGCTCAGTGGTCCGGGCCACGGTGGGGGGGCAGGGGGGGAGCATGTGAACCACTGCTGGAGCCTTGGAAGAAAAGGGACCACTAGCCAGGCGGGGCTGAGGCTACTGAGGCCTAAGCTGGCAGCACTGATGGAACATAGCCACTTCCATAGATGCTTCCAAAAACAGAGAAGAGCGGCAGCTTCTCCCTTCCTCTCGCCCTCTGATTTTGACCCTGCTTTCTATGGGCCTGGGAACGGGTTTGCAGATGCCTCACCCCATGTGAGAGTACAGGGCTAAGCATCACTGGTGAGAGAGTGGAGCAGGGACTGACGATTGGCCACATGCACCACCGGCTGCTCTGTGAAGGTCAGAGGGTGAGAAGGAGGACCAGATCCCGCCTCCAGGAGCACTGGCCCAGCCTGACAGGGGAGGCCTACCCACATGAAAGAGATAAGATAAGCCATGTGTGCATGAGATGTCAGAGGCAAGAGGCTGGTGGGCCATGGCTGTTTTGGAAAATTTCCAAGGAAATGTGGGATTTGAGCCAGAACAAGGAAAACTGGAAAACATGGGTTTTCTAGGAATGGGGAACAAAATGCAGATTCCCAGATTCTGCCTTGAACTTTGGAAAGTGAATCCGTGGTTGATTGGATTCTGCTCCCAACCTCGGGCTCCGTCCCTGCAGGGATGTAGTTCCTGCCCCACTGACAGGAGCTGACCAGCTGGCCGTGGGGTTGGCTCTGATGGTGGGACATGCCCGTTCCCAGCGGGGAGGGGGGCTTGAAGAGGTGCTGGTGTTCCCACTCACCCAATGCCTTGGCTGAACTGTATCTCGCCATGATTCATAGGTTGAAGTCTTAACTCCCAGAACCTCAGAATGTGACTACATTTGAAGATAGGATTTTAGAGGGGTGAGTTGAAATAAGGTTGTTAGGGTGGGCTTAAACCCAATGTCACTGATGTCCTTATAAGGAGATGTGATGACAGGTACACAGAGAGAAGACCACGTGAAGACACAAGGACAAAACGGCCATCTGTAAACCAGAGACAAATGTCAGAAGGAACCAACCCTGCCAACACTTCGATCTTAGACTTCTAGTCTCCAGAATCCTGTGAAGGTGGATTTCTGATGTTCAAGCCACCCAGTCTGCGGTACTTGGTATGGCAGCTGGAGATGGCTGATACCTTCTCCCTGAGTATTGGGGCCTAGAATGAGAAAAGACACGGAACCAAGTCCTGGGAGTCCAGCAGAGCTCCAGCTGACCCACAGTTCTCAGCTAACCTGAGAGTTTGGGGATGTTTGCTACTCCTGCAAAATCTGACTGATACAATCTCAAAAGCTTTTTATTATTTCAGGACCCCCTCCTATGCACCACCTCTCCCTCACCCCACCCATTGCCATGATACAGTTTTCCCGGGAGCTTCAGGAGTTCCCATGATCCCTCTCCTCTGGCTCCAGGTCTAGTACTGCACAACTGGCCTGAGGATTTTTTTTTTTTCTAACCTGAGACCTAAGAGAGGCCCAGTCCCTCTCTGGTGATAGAAGATGAAAATGTAAAATTCCAGCAGCTCACACTGTGGGAAAAGTAAAAGAGTTTATTCTCTGCATCAGAGAGAATCAAGTTGAGATGCAGAGAAAAGTGGGGAGGGTGGGGAGTGGAGAGAGAGAGAAGCTCTGGTGAACCCATCTTCCTGATTCTGCTGTTCCTGTCACCCTACTGCCTCCCTGCCCTTCCAGAGTTTGCTCCAGAAAGGTCTAAGCCAAGTGTGAGATCCCATCCCCCTTGTCTGGCAATGAATATAGATGAAGTCACATGACCAGTCATGGCCAGTGGGTCACCAGGGGAAAGGGTGCTTGGGGAGGAGTGTCAGCAAGGAAGCTTGCTCCTTCTTCCTGCCTTGAATGTGACTGTATGAGGCTGTACTGCCATCACAGAACTATGAGGCCAATAGCTTCTAGTTAAAGGCCAACATTCCCAGGAGTGGATGGACAGAAAGGACTTGGGTCCTTACAAATGTTGCTGAGCTTCTGCAAGAATTCTGGAATTGCCAGCCTTCAAATGTCTTTGTATATAAGATCAATAAACATCTTTGTTCCGTAAGTCATAGCTAGTAGGATATTTCTCATACAACTGCAAGCATCCTAACTTATTTGCCAGTAAGGAGCTGAAGCAAGGAGTTCGGGGGTTCAAGAAGAATGAGACTAGGAGGGGGGCTCAGCCAGGAGGGAGTTCAGACTTGGGGTTCACATAACAGTGCCTATTTTTTATGGTCACATTGTGGACCAACAGGAGGCCCGAATATGGAAAAATCATCCTTTTGGTTATGTAATTAAGAACTCAGGGGACATAAATAAATGACCCTCCTGGAAACAGTTTTTCCCAAAGCCCTGGTCAGCTAAGGCCTTGTGAGAAAATGATTTATAAATGTGGTGACATGGAGGACATGCCCTGTGAAAGGAAGTGGGCGAGCCTAAGCCTGCTGGCAGGCCACCCCAGAGTCACCTTCAATGAGCATGACATACTCATAATGGCCAAAGAGTGGAAACAACACCAATGTCCACCAGCTGAATGGATAAAAGAAATGTGCTATATCCACACAATAGACTATTATTCAGCCACAAAAAGGAATGAAGTTCTGATACATGGGCAAACCATAGAAATGAAAGCTAAATGCCACATACTGCATGATTCTATTTTTATGAAATGTCCAGACTAAGCAGATCCATAGAACCAGAAAGTAGATTAGTGACTGTCTAGAACTGGAGGGGTAGGAAACCAAGAGGTGACAGCTAAGGAGTGTGGGGTTTCTTTTGGGAGTGATGGAAATGTTCTAAAATGAATTATGGTGATGTATGCACAAATCCATGGATATACTAAATACCATTGAACCGTACACTTTACTTATTTTAAAAAATTTATTGTATTGTTTTCCATTACCATTTAGTTCCCTTATACTCCCATCCGCCTGCCGTCACCACACTGTTGTCCATGTCTGTGAGTCCTTTTTCCTTTTTGCTCAGTCCCTCCAACCCCCTTATCTCCCCCGACTTAGCTGTCATCCTGCTCTCTCTGAGTCTGTCTCTGTTAAACTTGTTAGTTCAGTTTGTTCATTAGATTCCACATATGAGTGAAATTATATGGTATTTGTCTTTCTCTGACTGACCATTTAACTTACCGTAATGTTCGCCAGGTCCATCCATACTGTCACAAAGGGTAAAATTGTCTTCTTTTTTACAGCTGAGTAGTATTCCATTGTGTAAAGGTCCTATAGTATTCTATCCACTCATCTACTGATGGACACTGGGCTGCTTCCATATCTTGGCGATTGTAAATAACATGGCAGTGAATATATGGCTGCTTATGTTTTTTCGAATTAGTGTTTTCGGTTCCTTCAGCTAGGTTCCCAGAAGTGGGATCGCTGGGTCAAAAGGCAGATCTGAATTATACACTTTAAATATTTGAATTTAATTACAAGTGGTATGGAATTATGTCTTGATAAAGCTGTTTAAAAAAAATAATCATGGCCATATGAGCTCAGCCCTCCACTGGAACCCCCATGAATATTCCTCAGGTGAACCCCAAAACTTTCCATTTCAGAGAAATGTTTGTTTCCTTCTGGGAGTCTAAAGCATCTATGGGAGCACCCAAAATAAGGGACTGATCACAGCTCTTCTACAGGCCCAGCCCATTCCCCTTGGAGCCAGCCTTGGCGTACAGGCAGTTACAGCAAGAGCTTGGCTCCTCTCTCCATCACCTACCCATCCTACCCAGGCACAATTGTGCCAATGTGAGTTCTGACTCACACACACACAGTATGTAGCCAGGAGGGACCCTGTGGGTTGTCCAAGTCTAACTGGCCCCTGTTATAGGTCCAGAGAGGAGAAATGACTTGCCCAGAGGCATGCAGCTGGTTAGTAGAAAGCCAAAACACTACCCAGTGAGCAGGAACCACAGAAATATCTTTGATCAGAACAGAGTATTAAATTTATGCCTACAGTGGGAAAAGTCCACTTCTCTATCCAGCTAGAGCTTGCAAAGCCATGACCTTGGAAGTCAGCCAACGTAATGTGCATGTAACATAAGGCAAAGACCAGGGAGAAGACAGTGTCAAACAAGGTCTCTGCCTCAAGCTGTCTGTGGCCTCTAATAGGAACAGACAAGTTGGTGTGCAGGGGAGGGTGCCGCTGAGCTGGCATCTGCCCATCTGTATCTAGTGAGACAGTGCTAAGCACACTCCTCACATGAGAACATGGCTTCTTACAATTACAGAGTGATTTAAAGGCACTTTGTCAGCTCCTTCCCCTGAGCAGAGCAGAGACTCCCAACCTTTTGTTATTGGGGTTGGGGGGGAAGATGTGTAACTTTGCAAGTGTTTGTGATGTACCTACTTTGTGCAGAGTTCTGCCCTTAAGGAACTTGTAAGAATAAGGGTTCCCACAATTATCTGGAATGTAAGATAGATGTATGATCAAGGGACGCTTGCCTTTAGAGCAGGAGGGAGCCTGCAGCCGGGACAGGGGGCGCTGAAGCAAGGCAGAAGCTGAGGAACAGGGGCAGGGGAGAGAGGGCTGCCTGGCCCCAGCAGGCGCTCAAGAACAGCTGGCTCCTCCTTCAGACGTCTGCTGTTCTGTAGTGAGTAGACACTGTGATATTGTGATTTATAAGGAATATATATCTGCTCTTCATCCCCATTTCTGGCACTGAGCTCCTGAAACCCTTGGAGTTCCCTGTGATGAGAGAATAAACATGTCTTGTATGTTAATGAGGTGACTTTGGAAAGCACCTCAGGATGAGGGCTGGTTGCCAGGGGAGCCAACCATGTGATTGATTAGAGGGCTGGGACTGAAAATCAACCTTCAGGGAGAGGAGAGGAGCTGGAGGTTGAGTTCCGTCACCAGTGGTCAGTGATTCAATCAATCATGACTGTGTAATGAAGCCTCTATAAAACACCAAAAGGACAGGGTAGGGGAGCCTCCAGGTTGGTGAACACGTGGAGACTTGGGGAGAGCACTGTGCCCAGAGACAGCATGGTAACTTCCCCTATACCTTGCCCTATGCATCTCTTCCATCTGGCTGTTTCTGAGTTAAAATCTTTTGTAACAAACTGGCAATCTCGTAAATAAAATGTATCTCTGAGTTCTGTGCCATTCTAGCAAATTCATCAAACCCACAGAGGGGATCATTGGAACTCCCAGTCTATACGTAGGGGATAGGGATTAGTCCTGCGGGACTGAGGCCTTGTCTGTGGGATCTGACATTATCTCCAGAAATGAGTTGAACTGTAGGGCACCCACCCAGCTGATGTCAGAATTGCTTGGCAGCATGGCAGGGTGGGGGGGAGGAACCACGGATTGGAATTGGGTGCAGATTCTTAAAAGCATAGACTCTCTTCACCCCATGCATGATAAGGTGCTCAGTAAAGTGAGAGATGATGAAGATTTGATGGTGATGCTGATCAAAATTCAATGAAAACCAAAAGACCCAGGAGGGTCAACAAGTAACGGTGGCTTTCCTGCAGGTGCGTAAGGAGGAGATCTTTGAATTACTCCCCTGGAATTAGCCCAGCTGAGGCCTTAAAGGAACCATTCCAGAGGTGTCTGGATTCAGGACTGAAGCACGACATTTGGGAACAAACTGAATCCTGAGAGGTAGAACAAGAGAAGAGCACACCTGGGTTTGGCTAAATCTCAGGATGACAAATAAACCAGCTGGAACCCTGTGGGGACACCCCAGCCACCTTCCTTTGTCCCCTGGGCTGGGCCTCCCCCCTCCACCCCTTTGGGCCCAATACCATGCCTGAGAAGGCCCCAGCTTGGCCTCTGCTGTCGAAGCAAAGGAGCTGAACTACTGGGAGGTTACTTGGGTCAGTCACAGGCGCTCGTGGCGAGATCGTGAAAGCAAGAGTCTAGAGGCCGAGCTGCCGCCCTGCTTCTGCTAAGCGTCTGACAGAGGCACAGGAGTCCTCTCAGCCACCGGCCACATGCACCTGGAAATGTTTCCTTCTTGCTTTGGCTGCAAGGACACTCAGAGCCAACTGGCAGGGTGCTCCTCCTTAACCCCCAGGTCTCCCTCCCCACACCAGGGTAAAACTCTCCAACTGTACAACCGGTATCCACGCACGCTATTATTTCCATTCTGGCTTCATCTTTCCCTTCCACTTCTATTTTCCCTTTATCCTGATTCTGTCTTCTCATTATTATTTATTTTAGTGTGCTGTTTTGGTTTTCTAAGCTGCCTCAGATAGTTTTGGAAAGAGATGGGGACTACATAAATCAGTACGTAAAGAATACCTAACAATAGCCAGCACTGAAGAATGACTCTGAACAAAGCCCCTCACGTGCAGTTCCTCATTTAATCCTCACAGGGCCCATGCAACGAGCTCCACAGGAGACCTATGATCAAATGTCTTTTATAGCTCAAGAAACTACAGAGTAGTGAGGCTACAGAATTTAACCAAGACCAGATCGTGCATGACAGGCCCTAGGCTTACCCGTGAGCAGTCGGCCCCACCTCGGGCTCTCCACCAGCAGCAGCCCAGTCAACCCCTGCAGATGCTCAGAAAGAACAGCGGCTCCCAAGTTCCTGCCTCTTGCCTGCACTGTTTATTCAGAGAGCTCCTCAGAAACCATTCCCCAAGTTCTCAGAGCAGGTAGTTGGGGGAAGTGGTAACTAATGAGAGTTTGCAATTTACAAACATCATATTAGCCATAGAAGGAAGTACGTTTGTGCCATTCAGACACCACAAAATAGATCACCCTAAGTGAGCATATTAACATATCCTTTTGTTACCGAGCAAAGCAGGGTTCATTTGCGTGACACCTTAGTGTATGACCCAACAATTAATGTTGAGGAAAACAGGTTTTTATTTACAATATTTCAACTTGGGTGGGGCTGTGAACACTTCAGCTCAGAGCCCTGTTCTCCCACAGGACCCAGCACTTCCCTTGCTCCCCAAAAGGCTATAAGCCTAAACCAAGCCCAATAGTTCCCCATCTCCTTACCTGTACCTCTCTCCTTCAAGATCTGGGGTATGATGTCTTCAGCCTCCATTTAACAGTCCAGGAAAGCATGTGCCATGTTACACTGGATCACAATGAAGTCCTCTCCACACATTTCCAAATTCCAAGAGTCCAGACAGAGTCCAGGTCTGCAAGGCAGAGTCCTTGGTGGCTTCGGGGTCAGCTAGAGCCAGTGCGATCAAAGCAGAGTCATGCCTGCTTTCTTACAAGCCCAGACCACGTGGCTGAAGGCTGACTACAAACTGCATAGCCCCTTCTCACATGGCCACTACAACCTGCGGCTACAACATGCTCCTCCATCATGGCACCCTCCCTCATGGCTCCTCCAACATGCTTCTTTGTCATGCTCCCTTACATGAAGCTTCTCTTTCACAATCTGTCTTGCTCTCTTGCTCTCTCTCTCAAGGCTGCCCTCCCTTCCTTTTAAATCCTAAAAGTCCCGGACACCTTTTGCCCCTGGGTGGTAGCACAGCAATTATCTAGCTATCAGCTTGGCATAGACATGCAAAGTACCTTAAAAACTGCATTATCTTCTTCCCCCACCCCACAAACCATGGGCTGTGGGGAATTTTGGGATCTTTCCCTGCTCTGTACCCTGTTTCACTTTCATAAGCATATTACAACTCAGGTCTTCAGAAAACAATTTTAGCTGCATCCAGTTCCCTATACCAGGGGTACCCAACCTCCGGGCTGCGGACTGGTATGGGTCTGGGCCTGTTAGGAACCAGGCCACACAGCAGGAAGTGAGCTTGTATGTAATGCACTTGAATCATCCTGAAACCATCCTCCCACCCCCCCATCCATGGAAAAATTGTCTTCCATGAAAATTATCTTCCTTGGTGCCAAAAAATTTGCTCTACACCATCATGTTTGCATTATCCAAGCTGTACAATAAGGCCCTGCCGCTGGGGGCTAAGCTCCCCTGGTCCTGCTGATGTGCAATGCCTCCAGCTGCCACCTCTGCACCTAACGGCCCCTGCCCTCCACACACTGTGCCAGCCAGGACCTCACAGCAGCAGAGCAGCTGCTGGACAGGGACAGGAGACAGAAAAGAGCCGGGACTCAGGCCGGCTGCACTTCCTAAATGGGAGCAAGGCCATCACAGTCCTCTCCTCCCAGACACTCAAGGGCTCCGAAGCCCTTAAGGAAATGTTAAGTGCCTTCTAAGTGTCTGATTTCAAGGGCCAAGCTCAAACTTTCCCTTCCAGCAAATTTGAAGACCCCTAGAGACCTGATACAAGTCACAGAATCTGCCTGGAGACAGGCCAGGGGACTCAGACCAAGTTCAGGAGAGCTCTGAGCTCCCCACACCCTCCCAGGAAGCCCAACCCCCTCCATTTCAAATGCACATGTGCCCATATGTGTACATACATGCACAGGGCATACATGCATGCACATGCACATGACATGCACTGCACATCATGCACACACCACCCTCACACACACTTTCCCCTTTGACTCCCTCCTGGGAGCTGAACTGTCAGTCCACAAAGACTCTGCAAAGTGCAAGATACGAACTCGTCTGCCCAAGTTCACATGAAGAGCTTGAGCCACGTGGAAATCGCAGTGAGCCCTGGAGGACATATGGGGAATACACATAGGTCATGTCTGCGCCGTACCAGACACCACTCTCACTGGTACATGGAATCCTTAGCTGGAAACAGATCAGAAAATAAACTCTGCTGGCGGAGGATCGTCCCGATGTGCTCAGTCCCTCCCAGCTGGTGTGCAGATGTGAGCGGCAGACGGGCCGGCAGACAAGTGGGGTTCCTGTATTCCAGGGTGGACTGTGGCACGTGGTCAGAGAGGCCCCGGGAGTGCGGCGAGCCAGGAGGGCCTCCGCTCTTTTCCAGACCAACTCCTTTACAGTTGAGGAAACCAAATCTCAGAGGCCGTGGTTCGCTGTCTGCCAGCTTGGCGGGCCAGTCTGGAGCCTCCCCAGCACCCAGGATCTCATACCTGCGAGGACTCTGGAAGTTTCTGTCAGTCTGAGGGACCCTTGGTTCCCTCCTCCCCCTCCCCTTCCATCCCAGCATATTCAAGCACAGAGCCTGAGGGTTCACAGGAGGAGAGGAGAGGAGAGGCGCCCTCTCAGAGAAAAGCGCAGTGGCCTGGGCAGTGTGCTCCCACCTCAGGGCCTCGGTTTTCCACCTGTAAGATGGCGGGATTGGATAAGCTCCCTTCCAGCCCTGCTGCTCCCCAGCCCTGTACCATCCCATGAACCCAGCAGAACTGTGACGCTCATGCAGGATGCCCTCTGTGACCTTTGCGTGCCCCTTCCTGGACTGGCTTCCCTGTCAGTTCTGGAACAATCCTAGTTTCTCAGGTCATGGAGAAAAGGTCATTAGGGAAAAATAGGTCACAAGGAAGTATAAGAAACCAGAATCTGAAGAAGATAGTGCTAAACCCAACGGAGAGGCAGGAAACGGCTGAACCCAACCCTAAAATCTGGTCATCTGACCCCCAGCTCAGCACCCTGCCCAGGCCACCTCCTCTGCTTCTGGGGCAAATCCCCTCAGGGCTGGGGTGCGCCTACACTCAGCTGGTCCTGCCCCATGTCTCCGCCTCCCGGGACCGTGTCCCAGACTCAAGCCTGCATACCTGAATGTTCTCTAAATAAAGATAATGTGCCTTGTTAGGGAGACACCCCTAGTGTACCAACTCTTTGCCAGCTTCTACCAGCCCTTGGCACCGTTCCTGCCTTGGCAGTGACCCATCCTGTGTGGCCTTAGATCACTTACCTTCAAGGGTACATCCACTGTCCTCAGCTTATGGTGCGCCACACTCCTCACAGCTGCTGCCCAGGCTGCCCTGTTGCATATGACAGAAGACACTCCAGACCCCTGTGCCACCTGCAAGGGGGGTAATTAATACCCAGAGTGGAACAAAACTCTGGCCAACAGGGTACTGGAGGCAGTGGGCACATTCTTCTCCTTCCTCTCCCAAGAGCTGTCCTGAAAAACAAGAGTGTACAGCCTTTGGGACAAGTGTCCCCTCCACCTGCCCTGCCCACCCCAGCCAAGAACAAACATCATCCATGCTGCCCCTTCAGTGGCCAGCTCCACAGCCCTCCTCAGCCCGGCTCTGCCTTCCTTGCTCCCTCACACCCCCATCCCTCACTCGTTCCCTAGGACCTCGCATCCTTTGAGGAGCACTCTGCTTTCTGGGGCCCAGACTAAGACCCTCAGTTCACTCCTGCATCATCTCTGCACTCCCAGGACATTGGGTGACCCCTGCTGCGTGCCAGGTGCCAAGATTAATAGCACACAGCTTCTTCTCTGCGGGTGCTGGCAGACCGAGGGGAGAAGAGACCAGCAAAGAAATACCTATAAGAGAAGCTGGTGGTGCCAGGTAAATCTCTTACTGTTAGCAGTTCCCCCTGGATAACAAAGTGGGTTGGAGATGTTCAGCAGGGGTGGGAAGAGGCAGGGAGCAGGGAGGCTCACCCACCCCTGTGTGGTGGGCATCCCAGCCTGCTTGCCCAGCTCCACTCGGGGGTCTGTGATATATGGCCCACAAAGCCCCACAGCATCACCTTCCCAAGGACAATGACATCGTTTAGAAGAAGTGTCTTCCAGATAAGAAACAACTAAGGCAATGGGAGCAGGGATTCTGTGCCCCAGTGTTTCCATCTCTAAAATGGGACAGATGATAATAATTGTGCCTACCTGCCCCGAGTTGAAATGAGACAATACGTGAAAGTGTTTGGCGCAGGCCCTAGTACATAGCAAGTGCTCAATAAATATTAGCAGTTTTTATTATATGCCTATATGCTCTATGCGCACACAGGCACACATGTATCAGATTGTGCCATCCCTGTGGGAATAAAAACCCTCTTCTCACCAGCACTCCATGACCTTTGTCACTTAATCAGGCTCTACTTCCCCATTCACTGTGCTTCAGCCATGGCAGCCTTCTGGCTTCACCCACACCAGGCTTGCTCTCACCCCAGGGCCTTTGCACTTGTGCTCTCTGTCTGTGCTTCCCTCAGATTGTCACATGGTCAACTTTTCATTCATCAGGTCATACCTCAGAGATCACGTCCTCCCGTCCACCCAGTCTAAAGAGCTCCTGCCTCTCTTCCCACTCCTCTCTAACATCATCTGCATTTTATATTTTTGGTACCACCATCACCATCTGAAATGTGCTGATTCGTTTATTGGGCCACTGGTTTAATGTCTGTCTCCCCACTCAACTACAAAGTCCTTAAGAGCTAACCCTGGATCTGTCTCATTTATTGCTGGGCCCCCACAACTAGAATGGTGCCTGGCACACGGTAGGCCCTCAATAAATGTGGGCTGAATACACAAACAGACACGGCGTCAGCTGCTCCATCTGGTATCACAGGGTAGACAGATAGTAAGTCTTTCCAGAACAGACACCACTTCTTGTCCTGTCCTCCGAGTTGGTCTCCTGTGGGGGAGAGAAAGAAAATGGCGGGTCAGGAAGGGCCAGGACCTCCAAAATCAACCCCCACCCACCAGCTCCTGCTACCCTGGAATCAGCAGCCTGAGTTGAGCCCTTCATGGTGAGGGCAGGCGGGGAAGAAGGGCCCCGGTGGGGCCAGCCCAGCGCATCAAGGAGGACATAGATCAAAAACTCGCCAACCCTACCTTTCGCCCCACTGCACAGCAACAACCCATAGAGTCGCTCATGTACCAGAAAGACCTTTGCCTGCCAAAAAGCTGAGACTGACTGTTACTCTGGCATTCTGCAACTCTGGGGTCTGGAACAATCACTATTCCACTAATGACCACGAACTGAGCCTTGACCCAGTCCAGCACCCTGCCCCAGTCTGCACGTGCAATTGTGCTTACCCCGCCCCCAAATCCTGGCGGTGGGCCCTGGCTCACGGGTGTAATGCCAGCTCCCCAGACTGCTGACTGCAGCGGGGCCGAGCCTGAAGCGAAGGGACTGGCGGCTGCAGCCCTGCTCACGGCTCCCCGGCTGGGCAATGCCAGGCGTGCAGCCACGCAACGAAGCGGGGAGCTGAGCCCTTGTTCCCGCCCCACCAGCAAAGCACCAAATACCGTGTGTTCTGGGGCCTCCCGGAGCTGCAGGCGGACCTGCAAACATTTTCCATGAATCAAGAGAGACCCCTGCTGGCTGTCACGCACACTCCTGCGACTTGCTCAGGTTGCCTGTCGCCAGTCCAGCTTGGCCTTCAGGGTGTTCACCTGGTCCAGCCGCCTCTGCTGGTGCACCCAGCCTGGCCTCCCCCTCCCTTCCTGAGGCTGCTGTCTTCCCAAAGGGTCTCAGGAGTCCTGCAGTGCAGGTGGGGAACTCAGCCCTGGAAGCCGTTGCCAAGGAGCCGTGGTTCCTCAAGCTGAAATGGTGGCCCTTCCCCGGGAGGGACTCTTGCTAATAGAACAAGATAAATAAATGTCTTATGAGTAGCATTTCCCCCAGCAGGGACCCTCAGAAAGCTGGTCCTGGGCCATGAGGCCCTGCACACCCCTCCACACAGCCTTCTACCACCTCCTCTTCAAGCCAGAGCTGGAGGGCCACCTCCCAGGAGTCTCCCAAGGTCCCCTCCCCTAGAAACACATCTGCCTGGAGGGACCACACCTTCCAGCCCACCCTTGGGACTCCAGGTGGGATGAGGTACTTGGTTCTTCATCTTTGATGGGACTGGAACATTCCTAACTTTCTCCTGGGATAGGCTGAAACTACGAATTAACGCACGGTGTTTTTTATTTTTCAGTGACCGAAGGTTTTTAATGCCTTGATGAGCATGGTGAGTTGTGCTGAGGCTTTTCTGTAGATACAGGGTATTTTTTCATTGTGGCAAATATACACAACATAAAGCCTAACCATTTTTTAGTGTACTTTAACTGGCACTGAGTATATTCAGGTTGTTGTGTGGGCATCCCAGAACTTTTTCATCTTCCTCAGCAGAAGCCCTGTTCCCATCCAACACTAACTCCCTATTCCCTCAGCCCCCCGCAGCCACTGCTCTATGTTCTGTCTCTGTGAATTTTACTGTTGAAACTGAATTAAGAATTCTATGCATTTTATCTTCATTCCTCTTGCCCCTTACAAGTGGGAGTGGGGATGAGATTGGATTTCTCTGATCCCTTCCCACGGATACACTCCATCCCAGCACCCGGCAAGGCCAGGCCCATGATGGAAGGGACACAACCAGAAGCTTGTTTATGCCTCACTTCACAAACGTCCTCTGACCTCTGCCGCGTCCAGGCGACGTGTTCACGGGGCTGGGCACCTACCGTGGAGAAGACAGCCGTGCCCTTCGTAGCTATAGCCCCGGAACCAGCAAGACAAAATAGGCTGGTCCTGATGCAAATGCTCAAAGAGTTTTACAATTGAGATGCTGCTTTCTGAAAACATTCAGGGACCTATGAGGGGTACCTCCTCAGGGAGCTCAGAGAGGCTTCCCTGAGGGAGCTGCATTGCAACTGAGGCCTCCAGGGAGACGAGAGTGTTCAATGAAAGTGTAAGAGGAAGGGAGAGGATTGCTGCTCTGCTGCTGCTGCCTTAACAATTAACTATCAGTGTGGTGGGTTAAACAACACAAATCTCACCTCTTAGAGTTCTAGAGGTCAGAAGTCCCAAAGTCAGGGCATCACCAGGATTCATTCCTTCCAGAGGCTCTAGAGAGGCATCCCTCTCCTCAGCTTTGCCAGCTTGTAGAGGCTTCTAGAAACTACCTGCATTCCTTGGCTCGCAGTCCCTTTCTCCATTTTCAAAGCCAACAGCATAGCACCTCTCTCTCTCTCTCTCTCTCTCTCTCTCTCTCTCTCTCTCTCTCTCTCTCTCTCTCTCTCTCCCTCCTTCCCTCCCTCCCTCTCTAACTCTCTGCTTCTATCATCACATCTGTGTCTCTATCTCTAATTCTGCTGCTTCCTTCTTTCCTTTATAAGGACCCTTGTGACTACATTGGGCCTACCTGGATAATCTAAGATAGTACTTCCATCTATAGTCTCATGTGCAAAGTCCCTTCTGCCATGGAAGCAAACATACCCACAAGTTCTGGAGATCAGAATGAGGGCATCTTTGGGAGTTATTAATCATCCTGCTACAGCAGGTAATGGGGCCAGAGCACAATGTCTCCTTTTCAGAAGGGAAAGAAACTTCTATGTATGAAATGCCTGTGGCCCAGAGACTGTGATGCCACTGTGGGGTCTCCTGTTCATTGTTCATACTGCCACGGACTGAGCGTATGACCTTAGCTGCTAGGTCAAGTTTACCCCTCCCAGTGGCCCGAAGAGGTAAGCAGTACAATGATCACCACCACCACCCCCTTTTCAGGAGGGTGCACAGGGGCCCCACAGAACACATCCAGGGTGCACTTAGCACAGAGCCTGACCAATGGCTAGACCTCAGCAGGTGGCAGAGGGGATGGCAATGCTGGCAGCAGTGCTGGTCACCAGCTGCAGGTGCCCCTTCCCCACTTCAACACATTAGCCCCACAGACAGCAGGGGGATGTGACCGTGTTAGCCACCGTTCCCGCCCCAACCACTCAGCGCCCTCTGCCCATAGCCCAGCTCACTTCTCACCTCCAGCCTCCCAGCCAGTGCTCATCGAATGTGCTCCACGTCCAGCAGCACCGGCCCTGCTGAAACCAAGTGGTAACACAGATAAATTCCTGGATACCTGCTGAATCAGAAACTCTAGGCCAGGCCAGCATTCCAGGTTTTACCAAGCTCTCCAGGAGATTCCAATGCAGCTCAAATGATAGGCTGCTTCCTCTTCAGGAGCTCAGCCAGACTTTGTCAGGACTGCCCACTTGTTTCTGTACTTGAACCCAGTCAGGATGTCCCCTCCGCAGGGCCTCCAGGGAACCCCTCCCCTGCCACCCTGTTCTGTGTTCTGGAGGTTGGTAGCAATGGTGGTCACCCAACCTATGAATATACTAAAATCCACCCATTGTAAATTTTAAAGGGGTAGATTGTATGGTAAGTGAATTCTGTCTCAAATTTTTAGACGTGAGGAGGTGAAAGATCTCACCAAAAGAAAGGATCCAAGGCTTAAAAGTACACAAAACTACTCAGCTGGCTGCTCTCCAGGGCCCTGACAGCTGGGCAGTCCCAGCTCTGGGGCCAGTGTCAGCCTCCAGAGCCACTGGGTTTCTCCAGGTTATTAATGGGGGACCAGTGCCATCTAGTGCTCACAGAGATAAACACCAAGATAGTGAGAAGGCCCTGGGAGGAGAAGCCAGCCACCTGGGGAGAGCACAGGAGAGGACCCAGAAAGCTCACGCCTCCCTCCTGCCACAACTACACACCAGCAGGGTGCAGTGCTCGCAGAGAGCCAGTGCCCCACTCCTGGGCAGGTAAGTAAATAACAAACTGGGGACATTCTAGGACCCGAGGGTCCCTGGACTGGCTGTGTGTTCATGAGTCCCTCACTGGCCCTCTATTGCCCTCTGCAATTGTCTCAACTAAAAAAGAAAGGGCATGAACCCAACAGGTGTTGTACCCTCAGTGCCTGCCCTAAGGTGGGCTCACCAGGTGAGGGGGCAGGCCAGGTGAAGGCTGGCACCCTATCGATCCTGGCCTGTCTAGGGCACCCACTGACCAGCTCCAGCAGGATCCCAGAACCAGGGAGCTGTTGGTTCATGAGAAAAATCCATAAGTTGAAATAATATATAAAAACTCTTGGGTTTTTGTTTACAACTGGTTCAGTATTTTTCAGACTACTAGCAGAAGATCCCTAGTTATAAGTTGTGTACTCCTGCAAGAAATGCGTAACCCATTTGGAAGACATCAGACAAACCCAAACTGAGGGATGTCCTACCAAACAACAGGCTTGTGCTTCTCAAAAATATCAAAATGAAGAAAGACAATGAAAGACTGACTGTTTCAGATTAAATGAAGGTAAAGAGACAAAACAATTACATGGTCTTGGATTAAATAATAGATCAGGTGGGGGGAGGGAGAACTGCCAGAAAGGACCATATTTGGAATAATTGGCAAAATTTAAATACAGTATTCCCTCACTTATCATGGTTATTACGTTCCAGACCCCCCGTGAAGTAGAAACCTTACACTTATTCTACACTCTTAAACCTACGTAACTTTAACAACATACATATACAGTACCGCAAAATCCCATGATACAGCAAAAAATCCGTGATAAATAATTAAATATAATATTTTTTTAAATCCTGCAATACAGTGAGGCCGTGATAAGTGAACCGCGATATAGAGAGGGACTACTGTATGTCTGTATATCAAATAATAGCATTATATCAAAGTTGACTTGGATAAGTGCAGTTTGATAGAGAATATCTTTATTTCTATGATATAAACACTGAACTATTTAGGGGTAAAGGGCACAATGTCTCCAACTAACTCACAGTTGGTTAAGGAAACACATGTACAGACTGAATGTTAATTGTTGGTCATTATACTGCAGTTGCAACTCTTGGTCTTTAAACAATTGTTGTATACTGTGGTTATCCTACTGCTTATACTATGGTTACAACAATAAGTTTGAAATTATTTTGAATTTTTCTGTTTTTTTAATCTTCTTCTGAAGACTTTTTTTTTTTCATTGCTTTTAGAGAGAGGAAGGAAGAGAGGGTGGAGAGAAATACTGATTGGTTGCTTCCCATATGCATCCTGCCCAACCAGGGATGGCTCCTGCAAGCTGTGCCCTGACCAGGAATCAAACCCACAACTTTTTGGCCTACAGGATGATACTCCAACCAACTGAGCCAGACCGGCCAGGGCTATTTCCAAAAAAATTTTAAAGACAGCAAGATCTAGCCGAGGACCACAAGTTTCCACCCTCAGGGCTAGTAGCTTGCAGATCTGACCTGGTGTGGAACTGACCAGGTTGACAAGGCCCAGTGGCAGAAGCAGCCCCAGCCTCTCGCTCAGCTCACCTCTTTCCCTGCTCATTACTGTCATTCCCCCTCTCTCAGTGTGAGGGTGGCCTCCTCCTATTTCCCCCTGACTCACAGGCAGGTCCTGTGTGCTGTGCTGCATGGGGGCCTTGAGCAGCATCAGAGGCAGTCCCAGACCAGTAGCAGGTGTAGTTCCAGTTGCATTCCAGTCCCAGCAGTGCCTCCAAGTTCTCAGGTGACCTCAGGTGAGTGGCTCAGCCTCCCTGAGCCCCAGTTTTCTTCCTGTTAAGATGGGGCAGCAGTTATAACAAGATGTTGTCCAGGGATGAGGGACAGGGCAGGTCCTGGGCACAGGTCCTGGAGCCTGTGGCCCTAGGAGCCAACTAGTGGGAGACAGAAAGAGGACAGGGAGAAGAAAAATGAGAGAACACACCCTTTCCTCTAGCACATCAAAGCTCAGCAACACCGGTGCTTTAGCTATCTGGCATCCTGAAAAGTAAGAGATGGGGCAACAAGAACTAATTAATCCTGAACAGAGGGTGGAGCCATACCCGTGGAAAATAGGAATGAGAAAGAGGGGTGCCTTGGTCCCCTCCTCAGGGTGTGCTGGGTCAGAGGATAACCTTGATCTGCTATGCTATAGTCACCCCAAATCCCCTGTGATTCCAGTCCCAAAAAATCTTTGGCTCAATACTACAGGTCTTCTTTGGTCACACTGAGTTTCAAAGGCATCAGAATGAGATCAGTTCTTCCCAGGCCTGCCCTTCCCTCATGTCCTGTACATACTTCCTGCTGTACACACAGGTCCCTGCAGTTGGGGGACCCTGCCATAAGTGTTTGCACTTCAGTGTTGAGTACCCCAAGCCAGAACCAGTCAACCCAGGAACTTCTCCCCCCACCACCCTATACCTGCTCAGTCTCTTAAATTATTCCTCAGTTCAGCTCTCTCCTCTACTTCCCAGAATCACCATCTTCATGCAAATCTTTCACAGGGATTTCAGCATCACCCTTCTGCTCACTGGTCTCCCGCCAGGACCTGCCTTCCAACTGCTGCCCCACACTCCATCCAAAAGCCCATGTCAGACTCTGTCATTCTTTGCTTTAGAAACTTCAACATTGCCCACAGCACTGGCTCCCCCACCCTGCCCCAGATGTTCGAGATGACTCTTCATAAGAGGGAAGAATATACTAGAACCTCTATTTATATTTATTTTATGTCTCACTTCTCATTCATTGTTTTGGGGGATGTTTTACATTGAGAAATATGTACATATCACTTACAAATAACATATATAGATATATATAGATATAGTCTCTCCAGAAGGTATCCAGCCATGTAATATGAAAAATAGAGACATTTATTGAAGAAGATAGAAGACAGAAGAAACATTGTGCATAGAACAATGATGCCTTATTCCCCTTCAAAGTAGGCACCTTGGGACCACACAGTTCTCCCAGTTGCCATCAGCTGCCCCCTACCACCATCATATTTTCCTGAATCTCATTGACAGTCTGAAATCTATTCCCTTTCAAAGTTTATTTTAGTTTGGGGAAAAGCCAGAAGTTGGGCTGTATGGGGGCTGAGTCACCTGGGTGATTTGATGCTTTGCCAAAAAACTCTGCATGAGATGTGATGCATGAGCAGGCACATTGTCGTGATGAAGCTGCCAATCACAGTTACCAATAGCTGTGGCCTTCTGAATCATTTGAAGAGGAGGAATGTTCAAGCCTAATGCAAAATTTGATGCAGATTCGTTGCTCTACTCGCTCAGTCATTTTGAATGTGATGACCACACAGTACACATGCTCACTCCATGGCATCTACTGCCCCCACTGACTAGTACAGTGAAGTCGTCATTGTTTACGCATGCGCATTCGAGTTCACTCTCCTCGGTTGCCAGGTTACATCAATGCCGTACAAACCATTCTCATTATATTAACAATGGCTGGACTTTTTCTGGGCAGAGAGAGAGAGAGAGAAAGAGAGAGAGAGAGAGAGAGAGAGAGAGAGAGAGAGAGAGAGAGAGAGAGAGATGGGATGCACAATCAGAAAAATCTATTGATCGCGGCCAGAGTGAAGGCCAATGCCCTCAGTCAGAGGAAAGGTCCTCCCCATTGGACCCAAGCCCACTCTCCAGGACTTTTGCTTCATTTCTCTGCACCCCCATCCTTGCTCTTCAAGCTCCCTTTTCCCCAGTTGTGCTGATTCTGCTTGGAATTGTGCCCACCCTGGAAGATTAACAAAACCCAGCATCTCAGTGGCTCACAGAGCAGTAGCACTTCCACGCATTGGTAAAGCATCCTTACATTTATCCCATTATTTATTCTCACAGCCTCACAGCTGATTTGCTCAGGAGTTATCGCCTTCATTTTTCAGATGAAGAGTGTAGAAGAAAACATAAGGAGTAAGCTCCTTAACACAGGTCTCGGTGATGATTTTTTGGACTTAACATCAAAAGCAAAGGCAACAAAAGCAAAAAATTAAAAAGTGAGATTATGTCAAACTAAAAAGTTTCTGAACAGCAAAGGAAACCATCAACAAAATAAAAAGGCAACCTATAAAATAAGAGAAGATATTTGCAATTCATAAGAGGGGAAATCCAAAATAACCTGGAATTATCTTCTGGAGGGTGGACCCCTTGTAGTACAGGTCTCCCCCACTAGGTGAGTGTTCCAGGGACCCATCTGTATCAGAGTACCAGCTGGAATTGTTGTGAGAGGCTGTGTTCAGCTTCAGTGAATTTTTTTTTTTTTTTTTGAAGAATCTTTCAATGTGTTGGCCCATTTTATGATGGGTAACCTCCATGTCCTACCCCACTATTCACCTGATCTGGCCCTGAGCAACTTTTTGTTTGTTTCCCCCATGAAAAGACTCCTCAAAGGGAAACGTTTTGCTGATGTGGAAGAGGTGAAACAAAAAACAGCAGAAGTACTAAAAGGCATCAAAATCGACAAGTTCAAAAATTATTTTGAGCAGTGGAGAAAACATCTCAATAGGTGTATTGCATTATATGGAGAGTACTTTGAAGGTGACTGAAGTTTAAACATGTAAGAATAAACACATAATTTTTTATAAATAAATTCCTGGGTTTTTTGGGTCCCCCCTCACATATCTGATGAGTTAATATCCGAAATATATAAAAACTCATACAACTCAATAGTAAGAAAACAATCTGATATTTATAATGAGCATGGGATATGAACAGACATTTTCCCAAAGACATAGAGGTGGTCAACAGGCATGTTAAAACAGCAGTCCCCAACCTTTTGGCACCAGGGACCAGTTTCATGGAAGACAACTTTTCCATGGATGGGGGGCGGGGAGTGTGGGGATAGAGCTCAGGAGGTAATGCAAGTGATGGGAAGCAGGATGAAGCTTCATTTGCCCATGGCTCACCTTCTGCTCTGCTGTGTGGCCCCTATCAGGCCACAGACTGCTACTGGTCCAGGGCCCAGGAGTTGGGGACCTCTGCATTAAAAGGTATTCAACATCACTAATCATCAGAGAAATGCAAATCAAATTCCCAAAGAGATATCATCTCACACATGCTAGAGTGGCCATAAGAAGACAAGAGAGAACAAGTGTTGGCAATGGTGTGGAGAAACGGGAGCCCTAGTGCACTGTTGGTGGGGATGCAGGCTGGGGCAGCCGCTGTGGAAAACAGTATGGAGGTTGCTCAAAAACTAAAAATAGAACTTCCATTTGATCCAACAATTCCACGTCTAGGTATTTATCTGAAGGAGATGAAAACACTAATTTGAAAGGATATCTGCATCCTTGTGTCCATTGCAGCATTATTTACAATAGCCAACATACAGAACCAACCTAAGTGTCCATCAGTAGACAAATAGATAAAGAAAATGTGATACACACACACACATTCAGAGGAAATCTTGCCATTTTGACAACATGGATGGGCCTTAAGGGCATTATGGTAAGATAAGTCATTTATATGTGGAACTTAAAAAAAAAACCTAAGAATATCAGAAATTGTTCAAGATCCCAGACATCATGGCAGCAGAGCCAGGAGGACTCTCGTCTCCTGACTAGTAATGCCAGGTTTTCCCACAAACCCTAATGTCTCCAAGGAGCCCCTGGAAAGCCTCCAAGTAGAGAAGAGTGGGTGTGTCTAACGTGCTGATGAACTTTGGGGAGGAGTACTGGCTTCACCTTCAAGGGGTTTTCCTTTTCTTGCCACTAGGAATCTCCTTCAGAGGCACTGCCCTTGAAGGCAAGGAAAGAAAGACTAATCATACCCTGAGCATCTCTCTCTCCAGAAGAGACCCAGGCCGCCCAGTTCAGCACTAGGCAAGTCCCACCCCCTGTTCTGCCCAGCCAGAGACAAGACCAGGAGGCCAGCTCATCTGAAGACGTGCAGGACAAGTCCACCCGGTCCTGCCAAGCCAGAGCCACCCAGGGTAGCCCACACAGAGCCCAGAGCTCAGCCTGCCTATCAAGCAGCCCATCCCAATAGCTGAAGAAGTTTGGTGTGAACCTTCCAGAGCCCAGTCTTATGCTTAGCACAGCCCAAAGGAGAGCCAACCAGAAGTCGGAGCCCAGGCCAGGCTCAGCACTGCACCTCAGCTACTGCCCAGCAGATAGCATATTTACCCCAGCGGGGCCGCCACCTCCTCCCAGTACCCAAGGCCTCAGCTCAGAGTCCAGGCCACGTGCCAGTCCAGAGCCCCGCATCTGGACATCCTAACAAAAGAGTCCAGCAGAACCCACTCTGCGCAGCCTGGACCAGATGACACAATCGTGAGACCTTCCTGAGGAGACAGCAGGAGACCTGGGCCTGGGTGGGGGTGTGGGGGAGGGGAAGAAAGCAGGCTGTGCCAGCCTCCCTCTAGGCCTCCACCACAGCCCCCACACACTCACTGAAACAGAGAGAGGAGTGTCCCTTCCCCACCAAGTTTGTACAGGTTTTCAGAAAGGAGATAAGAATATCAGAGGCATCTAAGAAGACCAAATCCAGATTTTTGAGCAAGGCCTGGGTGGCTTTCTGGGTGGGGCAAAGCTGGGAGGTGAGGAAACCTGTACCTCAGACACACGGCAGGCATCCTGGTGCAGGGACCAATGGATCATCCCTGATCTGAATATAGCTGTGAGACCCCAAAGCCCAGAAAAACCCAAGACCTCAAAAGACACCCCAGTGACTATACTGTTGAGTTCCTCTTCTCGTGTCGGGAGGGTGAATGGTTAACAGGACTGGCTCTGGAACCAGATGACCTAAATTTGACTCCTGCCCTTCTACTTCTTCCTGTGTGACCCTGGGACAGTATCCCAACCTCTTGGTGCACCCCCCACTTCCCTCATCTGTAAGCTGGAAGTAAATACTATGTCTTTCCAAGGGCATAAATCCAGTTACTTAACCACCAGACAGAGAGGCAAGTACTGACCTATGAAAATAGGGTTTATCGAGGATGTGCCTGGCTTCCATGGGGTGGCCGAGAGCTCCAGCACCAGACAGCGTGAGTGGCAGTGTCTGCCTCATCTGAGAGGGCATCAGAGGCCTCCTCCCACTGTGTCCCCTCTGCCCAGGCCAGCCCTGACACCGAGCTCTTGACTTCTGGGTTTCTGAGTGCCTTCAGCATTCAGGAGGAGGCCTGCAGGTAAGTGGCCACCATCAGCTCTGAGGGAGAGGCCAGGAGGAGGACTCATAAACTTAGAGGCAAGAACATAAGACAAAGCTTCAAGGAGCCACTAGAGCAGGGCCGCATGTTGGGGACAGGAGTTGCATGTAGGTAACATGCTTAGACTAATGCCTGGCACATAGTGAAAGTGCTCTACGATGTTTGGAGGTGGAGATGATAGACATGGTGAATAATCAGGTTTCTGTACACATAGAAAGAGATTTGTCTTACAGAAATGGCTCACATGGTTATGGAGGCTGGCAAGCCCAAAATCTGCAATGTGGACTGGCAGGCTGAACACGCAGAGGAGAGCTGATGCTGCCGTTCCGATCTGAAGGCATCTGCTACAGAATTCCTTGTTCTCTTGCTAGGGGAGGATCAACCTTTTTGTTCTATTCAGGCCTTCAAATGATTGGGTGAGGCCCACTCTCATTAGTGAGGACAATCTGCTTTATTCAAAGTCCACCAATTTAAATATGAATCTCATCCATAAACACCCTCACAGAAACATCCAGAATGTTTTACCGCATATCTAACAACTGTGGCCCAGCCAAATGGACACATGAAATTAACCATCACAGATGGAGATGATAAAAAATAGAAGTGGCCCTGACTGGTGTGACTCAGTGGGTTGGGCATTGTCCCACAAACCAGAAGGTCACCAGTTCAATTCCTGGTCAGGGCACATGCCTGGGTCTCGGGCCAGGTACCCAGTTGGGGGGGGGGGGGAGGCATGCGAGAGGGAACCCATTGATGTTTCTCTCACACATCAATATTTTTCTCTCTCTTTCCCCACTCTCTAAAAATAAATAAATAAAATCTTTTTAAAAATCGATGTGGGAGACAGAATAATGCCCCTCTCCCAAAGATGTTCACATCCTAATCCCCAAAACCTGTGAATTTGTTACCTTATACAGCAAAAGGGACTTTGCCGATCAACAAATAAAATACGTGAATGTCCAAAGAGCACATGAAAAAATTCTCAACATAGTAATTTGGGAAATGTAGGTTATAATCACCGCTATATACCATTACACATATACCAAATGGCTAAAATGTAAAAGGTTGACCAAATGAAGTGTTAGTGAATGTACTCTAATCTTCCCACTCCTTCATTTCCACTATCGCTTTCACTCAGATTCTTATGAGCTCTTGCCTTTACTGTCAAAATACTTTCCTTGCAGGTCTCCCTATTTTTACTGCTCCCACCCTCCAGTGGTTCACACTACAAATAGCTTGCTATGGTCTGAATGTTTGTGACACCTCCCTCCCGCCCGCCCCAATTCGTTGAAATCCTAATGTCCAAAGTGATAGTAGGATGTGGGGCCTTTGGGAGGTGATTATGTCATAAGAATAGAGCTCTCATGAATGAAATTAATGCCCTTATTAATGAGACCCAAGAGAGCAATCTTGCCCCTTTTCGCCACGTGATGATGATATGAGAAGTCTTCGACTCAAAAGAGGGCTCTCACCCAACCACGTTGGCACCCAGACTCAGACTTCCAGTCTCCAGACCTGTGAGGAATAAATCTCTGTTGTTTCTAAGCCAGCCAGCCTGTGGTACTTTGTTCTGGCAGTATGAATGGACTAACACAGAAAAATAGGTACTGTAAATAGGTGCTGCTGTAACAAATACCTCAAAAGTGAGGGGCAGGGGAGAGTATGGACCTTGAGGTAGAAGACTGAATTATCTGAATGGGCCCAATGAAATCCCATGAATTCTTAAAAGCAGAGAACTTTCCTGGCTAAGTCAGAGAGATTCTACTCAAGAAATATTTGATCTCTATTGTTGATTCTAAAGATGGAAGAAGGGGGCTATAGGTCAAGAAATGGGGCAGTGTCTAGAAGCTAGAAACAGTCCTAGGCCTCAAGGAGCTGAATTCTGCCAACATTCAGAATAAACGAAGAAATGGATTCTCCCCTAGAGCCTCCAGGAAAGAACATAGCTTGGTGATGTCTTGATTTTTCATCTGATGAGATTCATACCAACCCCTGAACTAAAGAACTGTGAGACAATATATCTGTATTGTTTAAGTCACTAAATTTGTGTTGATATATTGTGACAACAATCAAGAACAAATACAGTGGAAATGATAGGGACAAGGATGAAGATGGACATGGTAGAAATATATGATGGAAATAGATACTAGAAATGTTAGAGATACACACATTCCTTGAGATTTATCCTTGGGACTTATTCAGCATTCTTTGAAAGCTATGGTCACAAAAATTCCAGAACACCCCTGATCAGTCTATATGTAGGAGAAAGAGCAACTTCCACAGCTTCAGAAATCCCACAGGGGAAAGAAGAGAAAGATAAATCTCATTTGGAAGGTGCCTGTGATATGCCAGGCACTGTGCTGGGTTCCTTACCCATGTTCTCTCATTTTAGCTACATCAGCCTCCGGGATGAACATTTTTATCTGCAGTTTACAAATGAAGAAAACTATGCTCAGAAAGATAAAGCCACTTGCCCCAGATCACACAGCAGGGCTTGAGTCCAGGGTCCAAGGGGACTTCCCACGGCCTAAGATCGGAAGCAGTGTTGGGAGACTACAGAGACCGGCAGCCCTGACAACAGCAGCGGAAGCAGCAGCAGAAGCAGCAGCAGCACTGCCTGGAGCCCAGGCAGTGGGACTGAAACACGAGGGATAGAAAAGCCATGGGTCCCTCGGGCCAGGGGACTCTCAGGCGGGAGGCCTGGTGGCATCATAGGTGAGTTCCCACCCACCGCTAAAATTTACAATTCCTAAGCTATGTAACCTCAGAAGGTGACTGTATTTGGAGATAAGTTCTTTGAAGAGACAAGGTGAGGACATTGGGGTAGGCCTCATCCAAGCTGACTGGTGTCTTTATAAGAAGAGGAAATTTGCAGAGAGATGCCCAGGAGAAAAGACCACACAAGGACACAGTGAGAAGGTGGCCATCTACAAGCCAGGAAGAGGCTTCAGGAGGAACCAGCCCTTCTGAGACCTTTTTCACAGACTTCCAGCCTCCAGAACTGTGAGAAAATAGACCTTTGTTGTTTAAGTCACCCACTGTGTGGTTCTTGGTTAGGCAGCCCAAGCTGACTAATACAGTGTGAATGGCTTAGAGTCGAAACCCACTGAGGTTGTTGCCCACGTCCATGGAGCATCCCTCACTGGTGTGGCCTGGGAACAAGGGATCTACTTTAGATGGTTTGTCTGGAATAACCATGTCGCTTCAGAGTGTGCATCTGTACTCCTATCCCTTAAAAAGAAACCATAAAGCTGGCATTTGTAGCAACAGCTATGACACTGCTCATCCGGCCACTAAATAAATACAGCTCCCAAGTGTTAGGACCGTCACGGACCAAGCGTGAGGGAGAAATGAGAAAACTTGTAGTTTGTGGTGTGCTTAATATATTTCAATGGACAATAACTTTAATCTTTCTACATCCCCCAAACCCACAGCATAAAGGGATAGAAAGCTAAAATCTACACTCCCAAGACGCATTTGCTGCAAAGGCTCTGTGTGCAATTTAGGTTCAGCCAATGAGACACAAATGTGTAAAATCTGGAAGACATAAGGGAGGCAAAAGGAAGCTTCAACAACCTGACACACAGACTTCAACAGACAGGGGTTTGTGCAATGTCCGGACCCCAAGACTCAAACTCTCCCGCAGCTTCCTGGCCCTGGAGACAGAGCAGTCGCCTAACCCCTGAGAGGTCAAAGCTGCAGGGGAGGCCCCTGAATCTCTTTCCTCCAGCCCTTCAACAATGTTGTGAACACATAATAACTTGTATTAAATGCCTTTCTGCTTGAAATGCCAGGAGTGTGGGGATATCAGTCAACCATACTGAGATTCTATCCAAGAGAAAAATGGCTGTGAGACCCCTCAGCTTGAACGAGATACTTGGGATGATGTTTGGGCTAGATACAAATGTAACTTTGGACTTGATGCCATTTTCTGAACTAATTAGAATTCTCTAGAGCTCCTTGGAAAAAAACAGGCAAGGAAAGGAGGTATGTAGAAAGTCACTTTAAATTGTCTTTTCTGGGGGACATAAAATGCTCCTTTTCTTAAAGAAGGAAAGAGAAAAAACTTCAATTCTTGTCTGAAATACAAGTATTGAGTGCTTACTAGTCATGCCATAAATATTTATTAAGTATCTATTATGTGCTAAGCATTATATGAGGACAATTACAAAAATTAAAAGATGTTAGGAATAAACCACCCTATTATTCATCTTGGAATCTTTCCTTCAGATATTTTTTGATATACAGCATAAATATGTACATAATGCTTTTCCAAATTGCCAATAGTCAGTTATTCAATACTATAACTTAAGTAATCTTTCTCTCATTATCTGTGATGTCTGCTTCAGCACTCAGTATCTTCTATTAAATAATTGGTTCTAAGTTGAGTTTAATTATTGGGTCTGATATTTTCTTAAAATATTATTTTATAGTCTAATCTTTTTGTTTATTGTATTAGTCAGCTTTCATTAGATGGTGTTGCAATAACAAACAAGCCCCACATCTCGGTGGCTTACAGCTGCAAAGGTCAGCTGTGGCAGCTACTGTGGCACTGCTCCATGAGTCCCTCAGTCCATGACCCAGGCTGAAGATGCAGTCCCCATCGGGGACATACTATGCTAACAGCAGAGGGGAAGGAGCAAGAGGGCTGTTAGGAACTCATAATGCCTCCTAAAGCTTCTGCTAAGTTGTGGCATATGTTTTATCCACTCACATGCCATTGGGCAAAGCAAGTCACATGACCAGGCCCACTATCCATAGATAAGGGATATATATTCCTCCCACCAGACAGCAGGTGAGCAAGTTACATGGCAATGAACAGGATGCATGGCTCCCTTGAAGAAAGGGAGGATACTTCACTGGAAACACAAATATAATCTACCACATTCTTCCTCTGGATAAAAACCCAGTAAAAGCCTTTGGAGCTTTTAATTTACAGGATATTAAATATGTAACATGAAAATAATACACTTCTTATAGTCTTTAATGTCCCAACCAGAAACGTGGCATTTCCCTCCATTCATTCACAATTCATGGTTTTTCCATAAATATCCTGCCTTTCTCACATCTCACGTGTGTGTGTATGTATATGTGTGTGCCACCACATTAATACTGTCATTTTTTCTATGTACACTAAAGAGCTAAATATAAAAATAAATATAATAGAAATAAAAATATTAAATTGAGTAATTATCACTTCTTTGGTGACATTTTACTTTCCAAGTTTTGGAGCAATAGAAGAAATCACAAATCAAAGTTCATCAGTTTAATACACATAAAAGCCCTGAAAGTAGTACAATGAAAATTACAAGGGAACTATTGAAGTCAATAAGTGTTTCAAATACAATCAAAAAAGTGTTAATTTCTGAGTCTTAGAAAGGACTAACATGTTTGGCAATGGGAGGCGCCCCGGGGAAACGTACTTCCTCAAAAGAAGAAACTCGCGTCACAGAAGGGAATACCTATTTTTAAATGGTTCAGCCTCCCTAGTAGTCAAAGGAATTCAAATTAAAATTACAATAAAGAATCATTTATATGTTGTAAGTGAGCTCTGAACTCCTTTCATTGTAATATTTCATTCTAGTGAGATTGCGGTAAAAAAAAAAGAAAGAAAGAAATTGCTAGAACAATGTAAATGAAAAGTGCTGAAAACAACCCCTTTGCAAAACATTCAAACCATGCACACCAAGAACCTCAATGATGCTCATCCCTTTGACCCAACAACCCTACTTCTAGCACCTTGACCTCAGAAAACACTCAGCGGACGAAAAAAGGCTATTTTTAAATATTCACTGCAGCTTTATCTATAAAATCTGAAAAAGCAATACAGTAAAAGATGTAGTTAAAAAAAATAAAAAAAGAATGGATTCCAATTCTGGTTGTGCCTTTTTCCTCTCTTTGTCACTTGATGGCTTCTTAATCACCTCTCAGCCTCCATTTCTCCTCTGTAAACCTTTGCAATAAAGCAGGACAATCACCTGGCGGGTTGTTGGAAGGACTGAGTAAAATGTATGTACCCAACTGTTTTGTAACTGAATATAAAGACATTTTTATTATCTTTATCATCAAAGTAACGACTTGGGAACAGCCTGTCCAGACAATAATAGGAAAAATGTTAAGTAAATTATGCTACATCCACCCCACAGAGAATCGTGCACCATTAGAGACTGTCATTATGACGGTAACCTGAAAGAACACTCATGATTTTTTCAAGCAGGAAATAAAATGATATTACAATAATGTAAAAACCATGCACATAAACAAAAACAGGGAAGAAGCGTGGAGGGAAAAATGAGGATAGCTTCTGCATTAAGGTGGCAGATTGCAGGCAATCTTTCTTTTATTTTTGCTATTATCGCCATGATTTGTTTGTGCAGAAATGAAAGCTAGGGATAAGGAGAGCTGCTGTTGAATGGTATCATGCTTCCTCCCATCTTCTGAGATACCACAGGCTTCACTACCTCTCCCGTGGATGACGTGGATTGCAGAAATTTACCTCTCGTTACCCTAGCCTCGGTCCCCAGGGTGAACACCTACTAGACAACAGTGTGTTTTTCCACTTCATTCAATCAGAAAAGTTTTACTGAACAACTACTTTAACACCAAGTTCTGCAATGAGGCTAATAGGCATATACCTTGGTGGGAGTCAAATGCAGGCCCTTAGGAGCAGAGGGGCCATAGGATAAAGTGAAGGCCCGGGGCCCTCACAGAAGGCAAGCAGGACAGCCAGTCGATGAACACTTTGCCATGGGTGTCAGATCTCACAGCATAGGCTTTCCACATAGTGGGTGCTCATTAAACATTTGTTGAACTGAATGGATCTGAACAGTAGTGACTGAGAGCCTCACTCCCATGTCTAACCTCTCCTACCCTCCGGCCCAGGGTCAAGGATAAGCCATGGCCCTCCTGCAAAGCCCCTCACCTTTCACCCAGCAGCCCCTTTCACCCCGGCCTAATCAAAACCAGGGCTCTGCTCCAGGCTCCTCGCTCCTGCACGTGTGCTAGAAAACAGCCCTGCCTGTCCCCTACAGATCTCCAGGGCTTTGATATTTGAAAGATGAAAACTCCAGACCTGAGAAATACTGACAAATGCATTTTCCCATTTGCACAGTCACTTGTAAAAATATATATATATATATGTCCTGCAAAGAAACAAGAAACAGTCACAGTTGGGTTTAGATTTAATGAACCACTTATATCAAAAAGATCAAAACTACACAGGAAGACTAAAATTCCAGGGAAAACATTAATCCTGTGGCCTTGTCTCCTTTGTCATTCACCCTCTGTGAAAGCTGAAGAGGCCCCATTCCCCTCCTGTGTGTGTGAAGGGCTCATTGTGATCAATAACTGCTTCTTCTTTTTCATGTTTTCAAGGACCTTCGCAAGCCTGCTAGCAATTCAATTGGTCATTTTATGGATATTTTCAAGCCCACTGTTGTGAGCAGCAGCCACCCCCCTACCACACCACATGGAAATGTTTGCCTGGGGATGGTCACTTTTTTTTTAAGACAAAATTCCTCTTGCACAGCTAGGCTTGCAATAGGTTTTTATTCCCTGACTTTCTGACTCATTTTTATGCTAAAATAACATTTTGTAGATAGAATTTCAAACACACTTGAGCCACATCACATCACAAGGCAAGTAAACAAGTGGTTCACTTGGAAGATATGCCACCAGGGTCCCTGTCCAAGCCTGGTGGCAGCCGAGACACACCCCTCAATGCTGGTGCTTTTATGCCAGAGCCCTGTTCCTGCCTTTACTATTCAAAAATGCACACATATGCTCACAGCCAGGGGTGGACCTCAGGGAGTCGGCAGTATGCGAGTCTTCATTTTCTGCAATGTTCCTATTTTACTTAAAATGTTTACTGGTTTGATTGCTTCAGGTATGCATTTTCCAAAGCATTAGACCTTCAGGGCATTTTCTTGGTATGCATAGCAAAGAGAGAGAATGTGTGAAATCAGGAAGACTGCTCAGAAGATTTAGTGTAGCAGGGTGGTGACAAACCCAGTGTCCTTGGTCTTACCTTGGATACAAAGGACACCTAGGCACCACCAAATGGCACTTGGAGGGAAAAACCATCACCCGTTTCTGCATTAGGGAAGAGCCACTGGTTGGAAGAGTAAAGTAAGTTTCCACAGATCCGGACCAGAGAATCTCCTCCTCTGCCCTCTTCTGGAGTTTGAAATGATTTGAGAGGGTGGAAATTCCCCACAGGAACAAAGCTGGGGGCCTGAGAGAGGCCCAGGAGAGGTCCAGGAAAGGGGAATAAGCAGAAGTTGGCTCCTCAGGGGACTTAAACTAAAGGAGCTGTTCCAGCCAGCTACTCCTGCATAACAAACCATCCACTTTGTAGCTTAAAACAACTGGTTTTTCCTCATGAGTCTGCAACTTTGACAGAACTTATTTAGCCAGGGTAGCTCATCTCTGCAGCACTCGGTGTGTGCTGGGGCATCTTGAAGGCTGGGGCAGGAACCCTCTGAGGCTCAGTCACATGTGTGTGGTGGTTGGTGCTGGCCGTCAGCTGGGACCTCAGCTGGGCCAGCACATGACATCTCCGTGTGACTGCCTGGCTTCCTCACAGTATGGTGGATGAATTTTAAGGGTGACATTGTGAGACAGAGCCAAGTGGAAGCTGTATAACCTTTTCTAATAGACTTCATCTCTTGAGGGGGAATTGGCAAGGTTCTAGAAGAACTTGAGTAGCTGGAAAACCTTGTTGAAACCGTATTTCAAGAAGATAACCTGCCACAGGGCCTTAAAGTTTCCATGCAGCTCTACCCAGCTGCTCCTGAGGGAGGAGGAGGCTAGAGAGAGCTGGGAGCAGAGCTACAGGAGTAGCGGATTCGTTGCAGCCTGGTGTGTCTGCCACACTGAAGATCCCCCGCCGTCAGCTCAGGGCACAGCTCTAGAGCCCACCTCCTCTCCCAGATGCTACAGTCCCTCCTGGCCACACCCAATATCTTCTCTTCCCTGTCTTCCCCCCAGTGTCAGTCCTTCCCAACCAGTCACTCAGACCTTCTCCAACAACTTTCCTCCCCCAAATCAGTCCAGCTCCGCCCCTTACCCCCACCTTTTCTCAGCACCCAAGTGGCATAGTTTGGATTCAACCAAAGATACCGAGGGCCAAAGAACAGATAGATGTTGTCTAGAAGTTGCAGACAAAGGCTCCAACTCTGTTGATGAAGCTCAGTTTCCTAAGCTGAGAGTTGAGTACCATGGTCGCTCGTGTGCTATTTTACATGTCACTTGACCTGCGTCTAAAATAGTTGATGATAAATATCTATTTTAAAGACATCCCTAAACCTAGAGACCTGAGCACACCCCAGCCTTCTCTTCAGAGCCTCAGAAAGTCAGGTGGGACATCTGCACATCCCTCCCTTTCATAGCTGCTGTCCCCTCTCTCACCACCACCACCGCTCGTCCTGGTAACCACTGCTTAATCCTGCCCTCACTGCCACGGCAGCTAAAACCAAGAGTAATCGACCGGAGCAATCAGAATCTTCCCACCAGGCATCTGAAATTAGAACTGAAAGACAGCAAGGTGCTGTGCTGTTGCTGGCAAGGTATTGGGTGGTTTAGGAAGTGTGGATATTTCTCACCAAGAAAACCCGTTTGCAGAAAGAGGTGATAAGAAGGCAGGCACGTAGAACAGGGGCAGAGACTTGTACTGCCCAGGTCCTGGTTCCAATCCCTTCCTGATGCCAAGCTTTTCCTGGGGTTCTGAGAGCTAGTCCCATAATGTTAAAATAAATTCCAGTTTTCTGGTGTAAGAAAGGCTTTGCCATTGCCCAACTCCAGGGGAGACCACTCACATAGTCTTTCAATATAAATGTCATCCCATGGAGGAGATGCTGTTCACATGTAATGCAAAATAATTAGCACCCTCTGGAGTTGTGAAATGGAGATGTTCATAGAAACCTTAGAGAAGGTCAGATTTAACATTTAACCTGATCACCCCACTAGAAAATTGCCTGTATTATTAACCTCAGAAGCAATAACTGATCTGATTCCTATCATTATTGATTGGCTTTACATGTGTCTAGAATTTACCATAAATGAAATCATACATTATATAGTCTTTTGTGTAAATCTTCTTTCAAACAACATGTTTTTCATATTTATTTATGTTGTTGTATTATACTGACTTTTTTAATACAAGATTTATATTCTGATATTTTTTGTATAAAGCACTTTATTATTATACTACCTCTCCAAAATTTGTCACAAAAAATGTACAGATCTCACCTGTCTACAGTGTTCACTCCGACCTTGATTCTCATACAATGCGCTCTGCTGAACAGTCCTGAGTCTTTGATGACTCACCAGTTATTCCAACCATGGTTTGTGAGAAGAGACCAGATGTCAGCTCCTTCTTCAACAACTTGTCCAATATGCACCAAGAGAAATTGGAATAGAATGTGACAGGAGATGGTGGAGAGAATGTTCTTTTCCAGAAGATGTGGGGAACAACCTCCTTCCAGAAGCAGAGAACCTGATCAGAGGTGCCTTGGCATGATGGAGAGACTGACAGATATGAAGCTGAGAAAAAGGAGTTTTAGACCCAGCTTAGTCACTAGGCTTTGCAACTTTAGTTCAATCATTTAACCTTGCCTCATCCATAAGATGTGGATAACACACTTGCCATAATAATAATAACTGGTATTTACATATTGCCACAGAGAGCAAATGACTGGAGTGAGCATAGGGACCTGGCGAAAGTTAAACGAATAATCGGAAGTGCTTTGTGAACTGTGAGATGCTTGCTGAGACCTCTGCCCATGGTGTTCAGGGGCTCAGATAGCTGTACTCCTCAGGAATCTTGCAAGTTGGCCCTACAGAGCGATTCACCCTCAGAACTTCTGTTGTCGACATCATGAGCCCAAGAGTGTTTTCCAAATGCAGCCCCACTACAGACCTGCCGCTCAGATCTCCAGGCTGGGGCCCCACAGGCAACTGGTTTTAAGTTTCCCAAGTGATTCTGATCTTGGGACAACACTGTGTGGCTACAGCTCCTTGGAGAGCCCAGATTTTATATAGTCATTAGGACAGTCCCTTCCCAGAGAACAGATGTCCCTAGGTCTGTCTTTTATAGATGCATCTCATTACCTGTCATAGGTGGGCTGACCCCTGGGGGCAATATGGTGGACACCAACCCACAGTAAGGTATGATGGAGAGGAAGCCCACCACCCCACAAAGAGCGCTGCTGTGACAGAGAAGTCAGCACTTACCCAATATGCCAGATATGCCCCTGTGCTCCCCAGACACACAGATAGGTTGGAATCTTGTCAATAGTTTTAGCCAAAGGACTGTAAGCAAAAATGATACATGTCACTTCCAGGTCAAGGCAGCTAAAGCCAGCAGACCTCAGTCATCCCTCTCTTCTACTTTTAGAGAGACCTCAGAGATGACATGTCCTCAATGATGTCTTCTTCAGCCTGGGTCCCTGAGTGACTATATGGAGCAGAGGCTCCTGTCAGGTCTCATTGGAGATGTAACAAAATTGAGGGATAAACCTTTGTTGTCCAAGCCACTGAGATTCAAGTTTCTTTTGTTACCCTGGTTAACAATAATTATCCTGACCAATGCAACTGCATACCAAGAGATTTCTACTTACTTTCAAATATCTCTTGGAAACTGAAATGCTCTGAATATTAGTAGACAAAACTAAGGAAGGTTAGCAGCCTCGATAACCACCCGCAAGAACTCCCAAGTACATGACCAAGTCTATCTTCTGAAAACTTTGGAACAGCTTCAAAAAAGTCATTTTGACTGCTCCATGTCAGCCATTCTAAGAGAGCTCCCCACCTAGAGACCCCCCAGATGTTAGCTGTAGCCCAAAGCCAAGCAACTGGCCACCCATTCAATGCCTGCTATTGCACCCAATAAACATTTTATGGACCTGTTCAATTGCAAAGCGATGCAGGCAATTAACTTCCATCATGGTTTTATTGTGGAAAGATGTTGCAAGCTTGGGCTGTGAAATAGAGCCATGCGGCAGCTCAAGACATGCGCTGCCAAAGCCCAGTGGGGTCCATCGTCAGAGCAGGTGCAGAGCTCAGAACGGCTAATGGGCTGCTCCCAGTGTTGGCCATGGATGGCTGGCACTGAGCCTGAGCCTTCATTCTCTCAGAAAAAGTCCTGGAAAATGCTGGACTGAGCCAGCCCCCCAAGCATAGCATAGAGTAATGCTGAATTCACCCCCTAAAGGGATGCATGGGTCATAAAAATCTGGTATGTCAGCCTTGCTGGTCTAATCCTGTGCCCACTACAGACACGCTTCTGTGCAGAAACATGTATTAATGAATGACAGAGAAAGAGGGGGAGTGGGGAGAAAAAGAGAGAAAGAACTTGGCTACTCGGAGCTTGAGGAGTGAGAAGAAAGGCTGGCTGAGGCCCCCTCCCCAGTCCAGAAAAACTTGCATGGACTAGCATTTCCCCAGCAATAGTCTCTGATTGGTCTCCCTGTCCACCAGCTGATTCAGGTCTTGAACAGTCTTTTTTCAGTCCCCCTGCCCTGGGCAGAAACATGCAGAAGAGGTTGGGAGATCCCACTTGCTCAGGCTGTACTGGTCCTCCGGAGGCTCTAAGCCTTGATGGCCAGTCCATCTCTATATAATTCACAACAAAATGGCATTTTTCAAAATGACATTAAATTTACTTTAATATTATAAGTAAAACAGCCTTTTTCTCAATTTTCTGATTGCAAAATTCTGGATAAGCTTGTCACAATTGAGCTGTCCTCCATCTCTTCATGTGTGTGCTTTTGTGTGAGCATATGGGTGCATATGTGGGTGTGAGTGTGAGTGACTGTGTGTGAGCATGCGCCCCTTCCTGCTTTGCTGGGTTCCCACCTCTGTCCCCTCACCCCTCCTTCAGACCTCATCACCCCCAGTGCCTCCCCCTGTGGAGAAGCCCAGACAGCCCCTGCTTCCCCAGGGAAACCAGGTAAAGCCATTTGGTTTAAGGATGTGGCTGGAGGGCCAGGGGTGCCGGCAGGACAGCCGGAGAGGGTGCTGGGGTAGAGAGTGAAGAGGTGGGGGAGGTGAAGGGGTGGGTGTGGAGGCAGGACGCCCACAGGAGCTGGACACAAAAATGGAGGTCCTTGGGTCTGTCAAGTGACAGTGCTTCCCCGGATGCCCTTGCACCCACTTCAGGCACCACCAGAGGGACAGGCTGAGACCAGGGGCCCAGATCTACCACCACCATCACTTCCACCCCCACTATAATGAGCTACTACTATGTGCCTTGTGGTTTGTTTACATGATGATTTTAATCCACACAATAATCACTATGTACTCTTGTCCCAGTTTTACAGAGGAAAACTGGAAGCTCAGAGAAGTTAACTGACTTCCCCAGGGTCACACAGCTAGTAAGTAGGGGAGCCAGAATTCAAACCTAGTCTGCCTCACTCTACAGGCTGTGCTCTTTCTGCCAAGCCATGCTACCTCCAGGGAGTAACAAATCAGGTATCAGAAGTGGCAGCACTAACCAGAGGCCAGTGCCAAGGAAACCATGTGGCTAGGCGATAAGAAGACGAGGAAGTGGGTGAGTTCAGAATAGAAACTCTAAAGCCTTGTCCTGGCCACTGTAGTTTGGTTGGAGCGTTGGCCCATAAACCAAAATGTTGTAGGCTTGATTCCCAGTCAGGGCACATACCGAGGTTGTAGGTTCAGTCCCCAGTTGGGGTGCATAGGAGAGACAACCAATCGCTGTTTCTCTCTCTCATCAATGTTTCTCTCTCTCTCTCTCCCTCCCTCCCTCCCGCTCTCTCTCTCTCTCTCTCTCTCTCTCTCTCTCTCTCCCTCTCTCTCTCTCTCTCTCTCTCTCTTTTCCCCCACTTCCTTCCTCTCTAAAAATCAACTAATATGTCCTTGGGTGAGAATTTTTAAAAAACAAAACAAACAAACAAAAAAAACTCTAGAGGCTCTTCCAGGGTCAGGTGAAGGGAATGCTGGGAGTCACACCAGACTTTTCTGTCCCTGGGCTGTGGTCGGAGGTGGGGAGGGCAAGCGGACCACCATCTCTAGATGGAAAAACTGCAAATTCCAGCAAAATACAATCCTCTTCCCACTGCGTGCCCAAGAGCAAACAGCTTATGCTTTGTGATCTTCCATTTTCCCCAGCTGTAAAACGGCGCCAACGGTCAACTCGCTCCCGAGACGGAGGTCTGCAGCAATGAAGAAACATATTTCCTGAAGTCAGCAAAGTCCTTGGAGCCTCTTGGGTGCTCTGAAAATAAAGTTGCTTAAATGGCCAGAGCAACCGCAAAGCCGCCACATGTGTCCAAGCTTTCAGTGTGCTTGTTTAAACCAACACTGGGGAAAAATAATACCTAGCCAAGGCCTTCCCTTGGAGAAAATGACTGGACTGCTGGATTGATGCTCACTTAGCTGTGCGTGGGTCGTCCCTTCTGCAGCTCATCCTAAGCAAACTGTTTTATTAACAGTTTGCAGTCATCCTGCTTAATTACCCACTGCACTGACATTCGGCGCTGCCTTTATCTACTTTGCATCTGACGCACATCCCAGGGCCCCGGAACTCAGACACTTCACTTCTTTCCCTCCAGGAAAGGCCTGGAGACAGCTCTGCCTTGACCGCCTCTGTCCCAGGAGGGAGGGACGTTTGTTGATGAGCCAGCCCCACGATGGTCAGTGTCACCTTGTTCAGTTCTCAGAGTCATGCGCTGTGATGTAGATGGGGAAAGCCTCTAACAAAGGAAATCGCGGCCCATGAAGGTGAAGGTAATGGGCCCAAGATCCCAAAGCTAGTAAATGGCGAAAGCTCAGTGAGAACCCACAGCTGCGTGCTGGGTTCTATGCTTTCCCAGCCCACAGAGCAAGACTTGCTTGAGTGCGCTGCAGAGGAGACAATCCACATGCTGCCTCTTGAGAGCAGAGAAGGATCTAGTCATGAGGAGCTACAGAGCCATTTGCTAACCACTCCTGATCTGGACCTCACAGTGTGGCCTCATTTGGGGTGTGCAGTTTCCACTGTATCTGACCCATTCAGACTCAAATATATGCAAGGTGAGCTCAACTATCAGAGGTTTTGGGGGAAGCAGTGCAGTGTGGGAGAGAGCATTAATGATCTGGATTCTTCCACTAATCATCTGTGAGCAAGCCCCCTCCCTTCTTCTGGTTTCAATTTCCCCAGATATAAAATGAAAGAGATGAGCTAGATCAATGGTTCTCAAACTCTAGCAGGCATCAGAATCCCCTGGAGAACTTGTTAAAACACAATTCCACTCCCAGAGAAGGGGTACAGGGAGAAGGGATGTCAGGACTGGCATTTCTGACAAGTTCCCAGGTGGTGTTGACATCACTGGTCCTGGGATCAGGCTTTGAGAACCACTGGCCGAGACTAGCTCTATGTGCCCCTGCATGCGGCCACCTCCTCCATGTGGGTCCACCCAGCCCTCTCTTCTCCTGGTGGTGATGAAGGTGGGAGGCTAGAGCTTGGAAACTAAGATGACTCCCATTGACAGGCCTCCCTGGGGCTCTCTGCCTGACACTGTGTGGCTCTGCCATTTCTTGGCTCTGTGACATGGCCCAGTTCTTTATCTCTGCAAAAGTCAGATTTCTCTTCTGTGATATGGGTCTCATGTGAGGATTGAAAGAGCTGTACAAGGAAAGAACTTAGTGCCTGGTACATGCTAAGCCTTAGTAAGTGTTAACAATGATTAGAGTTTCTGGTACCTAGTCACTAATCCACCCACCTGGGAGGCCAACTGAAGAGAGTGTCCCCAACTTCCCAGCATATTATGAAGTGGCAACCTTTACTTGGGCCTGTGAGTCTCAAACCGGGCTATGTGTACCCCGGGGGCCTGGCACCCACAGGGTAAAGAGGGCACCTCTTTCTGGATTATACTCAGTAACAAGCCATTTCAAGGTGCATCTCAAACTGTAATATATAGGGACATCTGGTAGACAAAAAGGATGGGCTGCAAGAGCCCTTCCAAAAGACAACTCTTCCTGAGGGGAAAGAAGCCAGCTTGACCCAGGAAGTAGGCCCCTTACACCCTGATTCAGTAGGTTGGGGTAGGGCCCAAAACTCTGCATGTCTAACAGCTCTCAAGTATGCCTGAGCTCCCAGTCCATAGGCCATCCTTTCAGTAGCAAGGTTTGAGTAGAATTGCCTCATAAAGCAAGTGTAAATATATTATACAGTAAAACACAAAATGTTTATAGATTGTTAGCACAGTATTGTTTTAAAAAATTCAACTAAATGTTAAAGATCTTACTGGCTTCATTCAACTTCATGACTCACGCAGCATCCAATCTCGCAGACAGAAAGGATCCTCAAAGAACCGTACCAGGCAAGAGATTTTATAGAAAGAGGGGAGCAGGAGCAAGGAAGTTGTGGAAAACAAAGCCCATTGGTTATTGCAAGGTTACTTTCCTTATAGGGGACGGCAGGGGCCTATCAGGCAGATTATCTAACTAATGCTCATCAGGTGGTTCCTGGTTGGCTGACTTAAGATTCCATTTCTGGGAGAACAAAACTGTAACTAAGTCTCAGTTACGTAACATGGGGCTTAGCATAAGTGACTCCATTTTGAGGCCCGCTGTCTTGTTTTTAACAGTATAAAACACCAAACACACAGTAAATGCCACCTGGTGGTGAAGAGTTTCAGATGGCACCATCACTGTCATCCCCAGTCCCATCAGGATGCAAATTCTCTGGCCTGAGGTCTGCGTTGGGAGGAAATCACCTAATGAGCCTTGCCTGAAGCCACAGCGACCTGCATACTCACTTAGGTGGACTAAAAAATGGGCCAAAAGCACCCTCACAGGAGACAACTCATCTTCAGGGGAAAGAAATCAGGCTGCTCGCCTGTCCCAGCACCAATGCCTTAAATGACAGAAGGTGCATGGATTCCAAGGACACTAGAGTGTCTTCTGGGTAAACCCATCTCTTGTTGGCCCCCGGTCTCATAGCAGGATCCAAGAGAGAGGTAAGGATGCAGGTTAGAACTGAATTAGCTCTTTCAAAGAATCCAGCATCACATAAGGGCCCAGGGCCATACTGTCCTGGGACCCTTTCATAAAGAGGAATTGATGCGGGAGGAGTCTTTCTCCCCTCCCCCAGCACTGGTCTCAGGTAATTGTGACAGCCTGGAGTCTTGGAGTGGCCACCAGCAGAGCGGGGCTAGAACAAGTGTGGAGCCATTTTGGTGGCCCAAGGAAAGGACCAAACATGTGCTCATTAAAACCCTTCAAAGAGCATGTATCCAGAATTTACCAAGCACATAGAGATGAATCGACAACTTCATGGGGGTCCTTAGGTAAGGAAACAGGAACTGCTTGATAGCAAGATAGGGTCCCAGAACAAGAACATCTCACCCAGGCCGTCCAGGGGACATCCCAGCCTGAGAATGTGGCACCAAGACTGAGCGATGAAGAACTACAGCGAGTTCTGCATCCCCTTGAAGAGGGGAGAGAAGCAGCAAGAGGAAGAGACATGTGGCGAGAAAGAGGGGCTTTAAGAGGCCAGCAAGGGGCGCACTGGGGAGCAATGGGGGAAAGAGTGCCAAGTTAGGAGAAGGGAGCCAGGGTCAGTTATGTTAGACTTTCACATCACAGGGCAGAGTTCGGACTGCATCCTGGGGACCATGGGGAGCCATGGAAGGTCTTAGGAAAAGAAGGGGCATCGTCAGGCTTGTGTGGCAGATGGATCACTCTGGAGGCTGGGTGGAGACTCGGAGGGGCAAAAGCAGGATGCACAGGAGGGAAGTGAAGGCCTGAACTGAAGAAGCTGCTGTGGACGTGGAGAGAGAAAGTGCTTGGTCAGGCCTGGGCTAAAGGGGCCCTATGTGTCCCTGTGAGCTGGGCCTCTTTCAGGATGAGTTTGATCATGGGATGGGAGTAGAGGGTGTCCCCGAACCCCCTGCAAGAGGCTATTGGGGCAGGAGCAAGATGGGAGGTGGGAGAGCTCACCTCCATCTGCCCCCTTTCTGGTCATGGATGCGCCCCTTTCTCCATGCTTACATATGCACATCTGTGTGTGCACATTTTTTACACAAACAATAATGCCGTTTACACTGTTCATTTCAGCACTTCACTTATCTCAGTAATAATACTTCCCGAAGATTGGCCCCTTGGAGGGCAGAAAAGCTTCCTCACTTTTTATGGCTACACAGTCCATGTTATGCAAGCCATAATTTATTTACTGTCCCTCTTTGGATGGAGATTTGCATTGCTATCTCTTTTTTTACTATTACAAGCAACATTGCAATAAATATCCTTTTAGATCCTGTCACTCCTTATGTGTTTCAGGATGTCTATATTATAAAGCCCTAGAAATCAAGCTGCTACAGCAAGTGGCGTTTGCATTTTCAATATGAATGGATGCTGCCCAAATGCTCATCATTTGTACTAATGTACCCAAGTGCACTGGCATGGCGCAGCTGTGTCCCCTGCACGTCAGCGAGCTGGCTGGTCTTTGTCTAAAACAGCAGGTTTTCAGAGCACCTTCCACACCTGGTCTACATGCTGGAGGACCCCCTCCCTGAGCCTTGCGTTGGACACCCCAGGGACTGAGCAACTAGAGGCTGACCCCTGTGCTAGCTGCTGCCAATGGCTGTCTCCTGCCAGCCCACTTGCCCCTCGTGGGTCTGACTTGGAAGATTCACACCTTCTCCATATCCCCCACCCTAGGCCTGGAGGACCCGGGCCCAGGCAGACTCAAAACAGAACAAAAAGAGTTCCAACGAAAGGCTTTGGAAGGTCAGAGGCGTAGCAGAGGGGAGAATGACTAAACCTTGTGAGTTCTGCAATCGCTGGGCACCAAGGGTTTGGGGACGATGGAAAGCACTAGGCGTCTAAAACCTGTTCCCAGGAAACCTTGAAATATCCAAGAATTCCACTCGATTATTTATCAGACACTTACTTTTCATCAATGCTGCCCTCGTGGAGGCACAGAGCAGCCTCCAGGGCCCGAGAAATGGTGCCTGCGGGCCTCGTCAGGGCTTGCTGGCTACTTTCAGAGCAGCCTTCCCACTCCCAGCATCCAGAGGGAGGCACAGGTGAACACTGGGCTGCCCCAGCACCGCAGGGGTGTCTACCGGGAGGCCCAGCTGCCGGGGATGCGGGAGTTCGGAGGAGCTCCTTTGCACCCTCCTGCAGCCCAAAATCTCTTGGAGCACCTGCAACCCCACTCCTAGCCCTTTCTTATTGTTATGTTTAAACAGCTTTATGAACGTATAATTGACAAACTATACACTGCATATATTTAAGGTATATTATTGGGCTGGTTTTGACACATCTAGGCACCCATGAAACCATTGTCACAATCAAGAGAGCGAATTTACTCATTATTCCCAAAAGTTGCCTTGAGCCCTTTGCAATTCCCCCCTCCTACCCCTCCCTGCCCTCCATGCCTGTGCCCAGACAACCACCAATCTGCTTTCCGATTAGAAAGAGTGAGTTTGCATTTTCTAGAATTGTATATAAATGGACTCCTGCTCTATTACTCTTCTTTGTCTGGCTTCTTTCACTCAGCATAATAATCATTTTAAGGTTCATCCTTGCTGTTGCATGCATCGCTAGTTCATTCCTTCTTATCGTTCAGTAGTATTTTGCTGTACAGGTAAATTACAATGTGTTTATCAATTCACCAGCTGATGAACAATTGAGTTTTTTCTAGTTGTGGGATATGACAAATAAAGCTGCTACAAACATCTGTTTACAGTCTGTGTATGGACACATATTCCCCCTTCTCTTGAGTAAATACTAGGAGCAAAATGGCTGGCCCATATGGTAGGGGTGTGTTTACTTTCAGAAACTGCTAACCTGTTTGCCAAAGTGGTTCTCCCATCTCACATTCCCACCTGCAGTTCCACTTTCCCCACGTATCAAAAACACTTGCTTTATTTTCCCCACCATTATTAGCTCCTAACCACTCAGCACCTAGGTGCCTTGTCTCTCTCCAGGAGAAATCTAGAAATCCTTCACAGTTTCTCACAAGCACTAGGGGTGAAGGCCCATGGTTGAGGGGCTCCGGAGGAGTGATTAGAATTTGGAAGATGAGGGCGGGGGTCCCTGTGTCATGGGCTTTTTACACTAGCACAGCCCACCCCTCATATCACACACGCACGACCAAGCAGAGCTGAGCTTCGGACACTTAAACCTGCTCACCCGAGACCCTCCGCGCTGACTCCTTCCCTGCTGCAGCTCAGCCCCACCTCTTCCCACAGCCCTGAGGTGCCCCTGCCTAGGACCCCTGAGACTTGATTTCTGAAGGCTCCCACCCACCCCCATTCCTCTGCCACCTCTGCCCCTCAGATGTTGTTCTCACTGCGGTCCTTGCTAACCTGTGTTACCCCAGAGAGAACCTGCTCTATCTCAGCCTTTCCGAACCTTAAGTGGACACTGGTTCCTGGCCAGTGCCAGCAGGTCCAGCACTGCCAGCCCTGTGCCCTTGACCTGCCAGAGGAGAGAGAGAGAAAGGTGAGTGAGAGGGAATAGAAGCCCCTCTCCACCCAGCTCTGAGGTGGGCCCAGAAAAGGGTTCTTTCAGCCACAGCAAGTCCTTCCTGCTCCTACCCTTCCCTCTGGCTCTGCAGAGACTGAAAAGTGTCTGAGAACCTCCAACAGGCCTTTTAGAACCATCTTATCTAGGGCTTTTCAGGCCCCTATTTAGCAATGAGACCTATTTTTTAAGTGGTATCTTACCCACAAGACACAGAACAGTTCAGTACAGGCTGCACCAGGGAACCCACAGCCCACTCTGCTCATCCCTGCCTACCTCCTGGGTGGGCCCTGACTTGCAGCTCCGGGTAGGCCTCCTGTCAGGTAGGCCTAAATCTGAGATGATCCCTGCTATAGGTTGAGTTCTGTCTCTCAGAAAGGTATGTTGAAGTCAGTACCTATCAATGTCACTTTATTTGAGAACAGGGTCTTTGTAGATATAATCAAGTTAAGATGAGCTCATCCTGTGTTAGGGTGGACCCTATACCCAATATGACTAGTGTCCTTATGAGAAGAGGAGAGACACAGATACACAGAGGGAGAACACGTGGGACAATTGAAGCAGAGACTAGAGTGATGCCTCTACAGGCAGAGGAATACTAGGCATTTCCCAGCAACACCAGGAGCTGGGAGGGAGGCACAGGATTCTTCCCTAGAGCCTTGAGAGACAGCATGGCCCTGCAGACGCCTGGCTTTGGTCTTTTAGCCATCAGAACTGTGAGAGAATAGATTACCAAGTTCCCGGTAATTTATTATAGCTGCTCTAGGAAACAAATACAGTCCCCAAAATACTCCTGCCCCCTGGTGCACATACCCTGTATAATCTCTCCCTGAGTAGGAATGCAATGGGATAGTCACTCCCATGGCATGTTTGACTTTAAGAGAGATTATCCTCAGTGCACCTGACCTAATCGGATGTGATGGCTAGTTTCACATGTCAGCTTCATGGGATCATGGGATCCCCACAGACCTGTGACTTACACCATCAGGGTTCCCTGGTTCTCCAGCCTTTGGACTCAACATGGGATTTATACCAGTGGCTTCCCTGGGTCCCCAGGAGCCCTAATGGTATCAATTCAATCCAAGGGCAGAAGAAGCCTGCTGCCCCACCCCATGCAGTCAGGCAGAGACCCAGTTCTGCTTTCCTCTGCCTTTTTGTTCTATTTGGACCCCGAACCGGTTGGAAGATGCCCACGCACATTTTGGGGCGGGCCATCTGCTTTACTCAGTTCACCACTTCAAATGCTAATCTCTTCTAGCAACCCACTCACAGACACACCCAGAAATATAGTGTTTAATCAGATACCTGGGCATCCCTTGGCCCAGTCCAGCTGACGCATAAAATTAACCATCACAATGTCCAAACGTGGTGGCAAACAACCTCAGGACTGAGAACCTGCCCAGGGCTGGATGGACCTCTCCAGTCTCTGCTCACTCTGCTTTGGCAGGCAAGCACCTGCTAGCTGCATGTACACTTCCTTCTGCTTTCTGAGCAAGTTGTCCTGTCTACACACCTGTAGGTGCTAACACAGGCAAGGAAGCCGAAGTGGGATGCCCACAGGTGCCCATCCCTAAGGGCAGACAGGTGAGCCCACACAGCCCCTGCCACTGCAGAGAACAGGCTGGAACTGAACCCCTCTGCCCCCGACAATGAGAATAAAACCTGTCATCACCTGGGCCTGCGGCTGCTTGTGGGGAAGGCGTGGGAGAAGAAAGTGGACAGCTAGTGGGTAGCTGACCCAACAGGGACCTTGTCTGGAAGTAGAAAGCAGGCACTAATGTGGTTCAAGTCACAGGCGGAGAGCAAACCTGGAGGTCAGAACCTCATGGCAGAGAGAGGACCCATGAAAAGCCAGGTCATTTTCTGGTCATAAAGAAAAGTTCCTCCCCAGCCTGGCCGTCTCCACAATTAGACTCAAGGATGTCCTGGTTGCAGTGCTGTGGAATGACCCCCTCCCCCTACTCACTGAAGTCCTCAGATGCCACCCAGGGACCAGAAAAAGGCTCTGACCAGTGACACCACGTTTGTAGGCATGGCACAAATCAAAGGAACAGCTTCCCCATCATGTGGGTGGATCAAGTTCACCAGAATCAGCAGAAAGCGATGCCCTCCAAGGAAAACCTGCAGCTGTCAGCTGACCAAGACCCTCCTCGGGTTGCGGGAGACTAATAACCTCGGTGTTCTTCTTGAAAATTCCAGTTGCATAGATTTTTCAAGAGTTACAAGGGTTCCCCTGGGTGGGCAGGCTGCTTAAAACCCAAGAGGGCCAAGCCCAGGAACTATCCCAGCAGCTCACCTCATCTACCACAGATGAGCCTGAGTGTTCACCTCTTGGGGCAAGATAGGAGCTCACAGGTCTCAGAAAAGGTGTTTCTGAAAGTCACGACACCAATAAGACACCTGTCTCATGCTCATCTCTGTCCTGAGGGCAACTCTGGCTGTAAGCATGTGAGTCTAAGACAAACACCTTCTAAAGGCATTTTTCAAAAAGTCTTTGGCCAAGTTAACATTAATCCAGCTCTGGCATAAGAACTTTAAAAAGGAAGAGCCCTCAGAGGGATTCAGATCCAAGCCCTTCTTTTTTTATTTTTATTTATTTTTTATTGTTGTTCTATTACAGTTGTCCCATTTTCCCCCATTGTTCTTCTCTGCCCCACCCATCTCCCCTCCTAGCCCTTCTTATAATAGAGGAGAAAATTTGCCCAGGGCTCATCAAAATTAGTGACAGTCATGAACCCTAGGTACCTGATATCTTTGAGAACTAAAATGGAAACCAGTGTAAATATGTTGGTAATGTTCTATTTCTTACATTGTGTCATAAGTTTGTGGACATTTTATAATTATGTTCCAAAGTTATACTTAACTACAGTCTTTTGTGAACATTATTTTAATTTTAAAAATTTAAACATTTAGCTTTTTTAATTTCTGAGTGCAGAAGTACTTTCTAGCTAATGTACCCCAAAGGCTGTCTGTACGTCCACCTGGACATGACCCAAAATGGCTACTGGAACCCTCACTTGTAGACAGGGTTGGTGCACTTGGCCCTGATGGTAGTTTTGCTTGTACCCATGGACATTCACGACTTGAAAATTTGTCAATAGAGACATACCTGCATCATGCAGCAAATCCCATCACTGAGTCTTACCCTACTGCCATCCCTGATCTCCAGGCTGGGGAAAGAGAGGATCAGAAGCAGAATGAAACTCAAGGATCAGGTGAGGAATGTGGTGGGATTTGGGAATGGATGGACTGTCAGAGGAGGGTCATGGATTGAATAGAGGAAAAGGTGTTCTGTATGCTTTACCTAACAGTGAAGAACATGTGGTTTTGAAGAACACATGGTTTTGAAGAACATGTGATTTTACTTCATTGCCTATCCATTTTGCTATGGCAATATCAACATGGCTGTGTCAAAACTTTTATCAAGACATGACAACTAAATGTTGGATCCTCAACCAGAGAAAAGACATGAATGGGAACCTATGAAATTTGAGTAGTTCATCATAGCATACCAACATTGCTGTTCTGGTGTTAATCATTGAAACTTGGTTACAAAGCATGTTAACATTATGGGAGGCAGGTGAAGGGTTTACAGAATCTCTTTTTACTATTTTGCAACTTTTATGTAAATTGAATTATTTTAAAACAGAGTTGTTGTTTTTTTAAAGCACTCATCAACAGTGGGCTATATAACCCCCATCACCATCACCATCACCATCACCTGGGAAAGAACCTGTGTCAGAAGATTTCTACGGTGTTGTGTTTACCAGGAGGTCCAACCACTTGTTCCTGGGAAGTCCTGGAAGGAGCTTTGCTCCAAGGCAAACTGCTAGTCGAAGTTGACAAAAGTCATCAGCTGAAGCTGGCCTTCTTAAGAATAAACCCAAGCTTCTGGCCTCAGGGGTAAGTTGGTCAGAGACTTTTAACTTCAATCTTTTGGTTATTACATGAGAAGTTGGTTCTCCTGAGTCTTCCGCAGCACCGAAGTCAAGGCTAGGAAGAGGTGAGTGAGACACTCGCCTGGGGCACAGAACTTAAGAGAGTGCAAAAAAAACTCAATATGTGAGGCTGAGTAAGGGCCCCCAAAGTTGTTCAAGTCCTAATCCCTGGGCCCGTGATTGTTACTTATCTATGGCCGAAAGGATTTTAGAGATGTGAGTAAGTCAAGGATCTTGAGTTGGAGAGATCACAGGGTCCTTTCAGAGAGAGGCAGACAGTGATTGGCTACAGACAGAAGAGGAAAGCCAACACAGCAAAAACTGGAATGGTGCACTTTGAAGACAGAGGAAAGGGCCACAGCCAAGGAATACAGGTGACCACTAGAAGCTGAAAAAGGCAAGAAAACATTTTCCCTAGAGGGAGTATGGTCCTGCCAACACCTTGATTTCTGTTCAGGGAAACTGATTGCTGGCTCCTGGCCTACAGAACTGTAAGATGATACATTTGCATTGTTTTAAGCCACCAAGATTGTGGTAATATGTTGCACCAGGCATAGGAAACTAATACACTCAATAGTCAAGATGAATAATATTTAGTGTAAGATTTTTTTAAATCCTAATTAATGCAAAAAATTCATGATGAACAAACTATCAAAATGTTAATACGGCATCTTCCTTTGGCCTCAGGCACAGCACTGTGGCTGATCCTGCCAAACCCTTCCCAGCAGCAGTGGTCCCCAATCACCCAGCCAGCAGCATTCTGTCACTCCTCCCCTCTGCTCCCCACACCCCCAGCCTGCCCATCTCTGGCCAAGAAAGCTGCGTGGTAGATGACAACATCTGCGTGGCATGCCCATGGGGAGCAGTGAAATTACCACTCCTAGCAAAGGCACTGTCAATCAAAGGTGACCCAGATGTGGGAGGGGGGCTCAGAGGAGAACTTGACATCTGGAGAGAACATCCAGCCCAGCACCTAGTCATGCCAAGAACTGGGTCCTCCTAAGTCACAACCCATCCCCCACCTCTTCCTTCCTTTACTTCTGAAATAGGAAGGAGCAGCCCTAGCCCAGGCACTGCCCCCTCTAGGAATCACAGAATGGTCACAAAGTCAAGGCTATTTGTGGCACAAGCCACATACACAAACATGAGCCCTGGGGTTTCCATGACAGTCCTCTGGAGTCTTTTGTCCCATTTGAGCCTTGTTTGTTTGTTTGTTTGTTGCCTTTGTTCCTTTTAGAAGTGGAGGTTAAAGTAGCTCTTCCACTACTGTTTGCAACAATGTCAGTTCTTCAGTAGCAACAGGGAAAGATGTGAGGGTTCAGAAAGTAGGCCTGTCCTGAGCAAAGTTGCTGGATGATGCCCTGGGCACTGAAGGCATTGAGTAAAATAAAGGAACCAAGCATGAGCTGGTAGAAGAAATAGAAACCAGTAAAAAGCCCTAAAGCTGCAGAGCGTGGGACTGAGTCTGGAAGGCACTGTTGCTGTGAGGACAGAAAAATGCACGTTTTGACTTCCAGCCAAGATGGAGGCCTCCATCTCCCTCCACAGCAAAGAAGGAATACAACTACCACAAAACCAGAAATAACCAGAAGTTCCAGAAAATAAAGCTACATGGAAGTCCAACGTATGAAGTTATAAAGAAGTGGTGCTCACCAGACGGGTAGGAGGGGCAAACCCAGGGCAGAGAGATCAAGCTGTGCTGGCAGCGGCAGCTGTGGCAACGGGCAGTGGGACAGCAGTAAGCCCAGACACCCGTATTTAAGGGAGGCGAGAAACACCTAGGGAGCACCCCTGGCTGCAAACCAAACCCATCAGCTCACGATTCCAACACCGGGGAAGGAAGACCCCCATTGCCTCAGACTGTGAGGCCCAGAGGGTGTGGGGACAGAGGAGGAGGCTCCCGGTCTCTCCGCGGAGAATGAACAGCAGGAATCCATCTTGGACCCCCACCCCCACAGAAAACTCCACACTGTGGTGAGAAGGGTCACCCGGTAGTGACGAATGCACAGGGCTCTGCACTAGATAGTGTAGGAGGGGTGACAGCCCCGCCCAAGAAGGAAAAATAAAACAAACACTGCCAGGATGGCAGGGATCATGATAGAGATCCCAATCACGCAGCTGACCAGAAAGCAAATACATGAATTAACGGATGAACAGATAGATAATCTTTCTGAGGCTCAGTTCAGAGCTATAGTTATAAGACAGCTTACAAAAATAACAGGGGGACTTAATCAAAATGGGAAAGGAACGAAGGCTAGTCCTGCTGAAATGAACGAAAACACACATGAAACTAATGGTGAGGGAAGGACAACCAAGGATCAAATCAACAAATCGGAACATAGGGAAGGAACAAACAGCCACCCACTGCAGAAAGAGGAAACAAAAAGTGAGGAAAATAAGGAGAAGCTCAGAAACCTCTGGGACAACTATAAGAGAGCGAACATCCAAATCATACAGGTGCCAGAAGGTGAAGAAGAACTAGAAATTGAAAAATTATGTGAAAAAATAGTGAAGCAGAACTTCCTTAACTTGGAGAAGGAAATAGACTTACAGGTGCAGGAAGCACAGAGAGTTTCAAATAAACTGGACCCAGGGAGAATCATACCAAGACGCATTATAATCAAAATGTCAAAAATTAAAGATAGAGAATCTTAAAAGCAGCAAGAGAGAAGAAGAGAATTACGTACAAAGGAGTCCCAATAAGACTATCAGCTGATTTCTCAAAGGAGACTCTGCAGGCAAGAAGGGACTGGCAAGAAATATTCAAAGTAATGAAAATCAAAAACATACAGCCAGGATTATTCTTTCCAGCGAAGCTGTCCTTCAGAATAGAAGGGCAGAGAAAGTGCTTCCAGGACAAAGTAAAACTGAAGGAGTTCATCAGATCTAAACCACTGTTATATGAAATGTTAAAGGGACTTGTTTAGAAGAAGGAGGAACAAAACTATGAACATTAAAATGAAAACTGTATCACAACAACCAACAACAGAAGCTAGGGAATCGAAACAAAGGCAGACTAAGTAGGCAATGAGAGTGGGAAAAGAATTATAGGTATGGGGAACATTTTGGGGGGAGGTCAGTGGAGAGGGGGAGGGAGGAAAGGGAGGGAGATGGTGCAGGAATTAAGAAGCATAGTAGGAGGGAGTGGAGTAGACAGGAAGATGTTGAGAAGAACTATATGCACAACCAATGGGCATGGACTAGGGGTGGGGGAAAACTGGAGGGAGGGGCGTCACTGGGTGGAGGGGAGCAGAGGGAAAAGAAATTGGGACAACTGTAACAGCATAATCAATAAAGCATATTAAAAAAAGAAAGAAAAATGCAGGTTTCAAAATCCCTCAATAAAAATACATGTAATGTGAATAACAATGCTATTCCTCTCATCTTAAAACTTTGTTTAAATCAACAAGATTAGGGCAATAAGGAGGAAGGAAATGAAAGCTTATTGCATTTTCATCAATACTGAAAGGAATCAGCAAGCAGTGCTTTCACTGTTTTGGGGGAGCAAAGAAATACAGGTCCATACCTGGGCTTTTTAAAACCTGAAAGGCAATCACTAGCAGAATTCTAACAGGAAACATGTCTAATGACAGAAATATAAAAGCAAAGAAGGCATAATCTAGGTGGAAAGAGAGTGAAGTAAAGAAAATAACAAGAAAGCATAAGCTTCGGCAGATGTACAAAAATCTACTCTTCTCATATGGTTAAGTGAGGAAGACAGATTACAAAACAAGGTTTACAGAGCATTTCAATTTAAACCTATTTTTTAATATTTGAGAGAGGTTTATGGGGTAGAAAACCCCAGAAGTATATACCTTAAAGTGTGTGTATAAATAGTGGTATCTGAGCATATGCTGGGATTATGAGTAATTTTTATCTTCTTAAATATTTTTTTCTGCTTTGTTTAAATATCTAGAAGTAAACATGATCAGTGGACGCTAAAGAGTGAATGCCTGTTCCTCCCCCCAAATTCATATGTTGAACCCCTAACCCCCTATGTGGTGGTATTAGGAAGTGGGACCTTAAGGGTGACTAGATTTAAATGAGATGAGGGTGGGGTCCCCATGATGGGATTAGTGTCCTTATAAGAAAAAGCACTAGACAGCTTGTTTCCCCCCCTACTTTCTACCATGTGAGGGCACATGGAGATGGCAGCTAACTGCAAACCAGGAAGCAGCAACTGAATCTGCCAGCACCTTGATCTTGGACTTCCCAGCCTCCAGAACTGTGAGAAATTAATGTCAGTTGTATAAGCCACACAGTCTTTAAAAATAGCCCAAATGAACCAAGGCAGTGGGGTAGGGGAAGCATTGTTTTAAAAATCACAGGAAAAAAGAAACTGTCAAACTCACAATCACATGCAGGGGTATAGATGAGATGGGGTCCCAGCCCCCAACACTTGCCTCCGTTGCCAGGCCCTGTGTCAGCAGTGGGCTGTGGGACAGAAGGCACAGAGCCTTTCCCGGGCAACCCTGGGCTGGTGAGAGGCGGCCACATGAGAAATGACAGCACAGCAAGTCACGAGGTCATGTGTGGAGCAAGCGAGTTTTATGGGCCCAAGGAGGGGAATGGAGCACTTTGTGGAGAAGCAGACAGTTATCCACACCCTCAGATCCCCCCTGAGGCCAAGGAGATGAGGCTCAGGAACAGTGTGTGCAGAGGTGTTGGACATGAGGGAGCTCTGCATCGCTAGGGGCCGGGGACGGGGCAGAGTCTCTCAAAGCTAAGACATGGGACCAGGGAAGAGAGAGGCATCAATCTTGTCTCTCAAATAATGAAATGATTTAGGAAACGCATGCACCCCAGAAAGGTGTCAGCAGTTTTTTAATTGACCTTCCTAATTGCATGGAGATGTGGTCAAATGTAGCAGAGCTCTTCTAGGATCCCGCAGCCTGGGTTCAAGTGAAGCTACTTAACCTCTATGGGCCTTAGTTTTCCTATCTGTAAAATGGGGATAATAGTAGAATTTACCCCCTAAATTTGCTTCAACAGTTAAATGAGACATATCTATAATGTATATTACTTCAATTAAGTGAGATTAAATTAAAATTTATTAAATAATATCTAGTTTAATAACAATGCCAGTTATATAGCAAGCAAGAGCTCAGTGAAAGTGAGTTATTATTATTGAAGCAGGCCATGTTGAGCCTCTTTACATATTCAACTTTATTTAATTCTCATAATGACCCTATGAGAGAATCATCAGTATTATCCTCATGTCACGGAGAGGAAACTGAGGCACAGAGAAGTTAAGTGCTTTGCTCAAAGTCACACATCTGTATCTCATCCAGGCTGTCTCCCATAGGCCTGTAGAATTGAGAAGCCCTGAAGGGTGGTGGATGTGGGCAGAGGAAGGAAACCTGCCTTATTAGCATCGAGAGGGCTCCTAACCCAGCATATAAGCCTGTGACCACACAGCCAGCCAGACTGATTCAGTCTAGGCCCTCTGCACACCCTTCCTCACTCCTTTTCCCACCCCTCCCACCTGGACCGCCTTTGCATCTTAGGTTCACCCACTCAGAGGCTCCCCAGACCACCCGACCCTCTCTCTTCTGCTGCATTGTGTCTTCCCAACCTTATCCCCTTAAGAGGGGCCCACATCTGTCCCCTGCCCTGGTGCAGTTTGGCCATGCTGAGCCAAGCCTGGTGCTGCCACTGAGAAAGCTGAGAAGGGACCATCCCAGCCTCACCCCTGTGGAGTCCACAGCCTGAAAGGGAGGGGGACAGGGGCAGGAATGCCACAGTGCATTCAGGGAAGCAGGAGCATGGAAAGTCACCTTTCTCCTGCCTCAACCCTCCAAGGGTCATGTCCTGGCCCAGGTGGGTGACAGACTACCTGGCTCCCCCAACTAAGCTACTCAGACATATACCAAAGGATGCTGTAGCTTGGAAATTCCTCTAGGACATTTCCACCTTTCAGCTGAACCCAGTGAGGCAAACTCTTTTAACCCAATGCATGCCTCATATTTGGGGCCAGGAAGAGCCCCTCACACCTCCGGAGACAACTGCCACCCTCCCACCTACACTCAGAGGCCTGAGCGTGGGTAAACACCTACTCTGTCCCAGACACTTTGACAAATGCTTAATTTAATACTCACAACAATTCTCTAGTGAGGACTTATTAGCCCCATTTCATAGATGTGGAAACTGAGGCTCAGAGACAGGAATGACCTCCTTGCAGTGGCCTTAAATCATGGCCTGCAAATCCTCTGACACTCCTGTCATCAAAGGTGGGTCCATGTCCCTTCCCCTTGATTCTGGAGCGGCCTTACAGTCCATTGAGTAGGGCCGAAGTGATGCTCTCTAGAATATTTGTGCTGTAGCCCTGGGCTGCCCTGTAAACAGTCTGACTGCCCTGAGGCCACCATGCAGCAAGGAAGCCCAAACTAACCCTGTGGATCTGCCCACATGGAGAGACACCCCCCCGCCAGCCTCTACCTGCCCCATTCCCCTGGTCCTGCCCTTTCTACCCCTCTCCTCCTCCAGCACCCCCACCTGCCTGGAACAGTATGAGAGAGACCCCTCATGCCCAGAACTGCCCAGCCAAGCACTTCCAGGATTCCTGGCCACAGAAATCATGGCAGGCACTAAGGTGGGGTGATCCATTTTATGCCCCTACAGTTGGGGGTTTATTTAGGGTTTGTTGGAGCAACAACAGTAACAGAACACTCCTCAAGGTCACATAGTGGCCAAGCTATGATTTGAAACTGATTCCACATTGCCGCTCAGATTCACAAGCAGGGGAGGAGAAATCCCTATTTAAAATGCCAGAAAAAATTTTTAGATCATTATGGATCATGAGGTCATGTGCCTCAGAGAGAAAAACCCTGACAGGGGGTTGGGGGGTGGCGGGCGGAATCAGCAGGATGACAAAGGAGCGTGGACGCAGGGCGTGCAGTGCACTGTGGGGGTCACTCAGGACAAAACACTGAGGAGGTCTGTGTGGCTTCGGAATAAAAAGTATGTTAATAAACCTGATACATGGGAGGCAGGTCTGAATGCACTACTCCATGAAAGATGGCTGCTTTAATGAGGAGAGAGGCTGAGACAGAGGTGGGAGAGAAGCCTTGTTGTCAGGCCTCAGACACTGGGTCAGCATCCATGCTGCCATCAACTTTGGAAGAAGCCATGGCAGGGTCAAGGTCTTTGGCCTGTGTGTTAATAATCTGTGTCTTTTGTTGGGAGAGGGGTCACACGCTGCCCGGTCAATGGTGGGTGGCTAGCAGGCCTAATTGAGAGGAGGGGGACAGGTCCAGGCCCGCAGGCTGTGCCACAACAGAAGGCACATTGATCACTCTCTGGCCACAAAGGAGAGTCCCATGAGGTTCAAACATGCTGAGGGCTAAGGAGTTCACGAGATCCCCATTAAGCCAGCCCCACGGAGATCAAGGGATGGGGGAGGGAGGTCAGGAGGGCCCTCAGCATGCCGCAGCCTGCCCCTCCGCTCACCTCTGGCCTTGGCTTTCTCTCTTTCTCTGGGTCTCAGACTAAGCCTTTCTGGTAGCGGTCACAGGCCAGCCAGCTGGAATAATATTCCCTGCGAGCCTGAGCAGGCTTTATCAGCTCTGAACAAGCAAGAACTCCAGCCCCACACTTGAGTCTATGACTCAGCACTGGGGGGAGGGGGTCTCTCTTATTGGTTTAGTGTCTGTATTAGTTTTCTGTTGCTAATGTATCCAATTACCTCAAATTTTGTGACTTCAACGACATACATTAGAATTGAAAACAGGTTTTAAAAAAAATGTTTGTACCTAAATGTGCACAGCAGCACTACTCATAACAACCAAAAAGATGGAAACTGTGCAGGTGCCATCAACTAACAAATGGATTGACAAAATGTAGCCTATCCATACAATGGAATACTATTCATGCATAAAAAGGAATGAAGTACTGATACGTGCCACATACAATATGAATGAACCTGGAAAAACATTATGCTAAGTGAAAGAAGCCAGATATAAAAGGTCACATATTGTGTGATTCATTTTATATGAAGTGTCCTGAATAGGTAAATCCATAGAAACAGAAAGCAGATTAGTTATTGTCAGGGGCTGGGAGAAAAGGGAAGTGAGAATTTCCTTTCGAGATAGTAAGAATATTTGGGCATTGAAAAATTAATCCCTGCCTTTTGTCATCTAGTGGTTATGAATCGAATGATGTCTTTTAACCCTGTTGCCAAATCTGTTTCCCCCAGAATATGACAAGGATGCCAGTCTGTTAAACCAAGCACACTGTTGTCCGGGGACAGCCAACTGACCTGGAGTCTGCACGACCCTTCCCCATGTGGGAAGGCCACCCTCCCCTCCACACCCCCACTCTTATTAGGGATTTCTGGACCCAAGGGTAGGTAGGACGATGACCATGTCCAGCTTGAAGCAGCTAGAGGAGCTCGAGACCTTCGCCCATTGTCCTTTATAGGATTATAAAGGGTCTTAAGTCTGAGAGGGAGGGATTGTTATTTTTTATTGTTTAAAAAATTAATTAACTATTTTTTTTAAAGAATAATATAGGAAAGGGTGAAGCTGGAGAGCTTGTATGTACGACCCATGGGCATGGACTGGGGGTATTGCTGGGGGAGGGGTGCTGGACAGAGGGGAGCAAGGGGGAAAAGATTGGAACTATTGTAACAATATAATCAATAAAATAAAATAAAATAATATTTTGGAACTAGATAGAGTTAGTGGTTATACACCATGATGAATGTATGAAATGCCACTGACTTGTACACTTCACAATGGCTAAACAGATTCCATTAATTGTTCCATAAGTGTTTACCTCAAAATAAATACTTTTTTTTTTTTATCGTGAGTTCTGGAGGCCAGAAGTCCAAAATTAATCTCACTGGGTCAAAGTCATGGTGTTGGCAGGGCTGGTTCCTTCTGAAAGCTCTAGAGGAGAATCTGTTTTCTTGCCTTTTTCAGCTTCTAGATATCATCAGCATTCCTTGGCTGATGGCCCCTTCTTTCTTCTTCAAAACCAACAGTCTGGCAATCTCTCCACTTCACATCACCTACTCTTGACTTTGACCCTCATGCCTCCTTCATATAAGGATCCCTGTGATTACATTGGACCCATTTGGATAATCCTGGGTAATTCCCATCTCAAGGCCCTTAACTTAATCACATCTGCACATCCCTGCTGCCATGTGAGGTGGCATTCACAAATCCCAGGGATTAGGAAGTGGTTATCTTTAGGGGGCCATTATTCTTCCGACCATGGTCTCAGGGTCTTGTTTGCTTCATATTTAGATTTCTCTGGAGTGTGGACCCTGCCTGTCTTTGGTCATCAGCCTGAGCCAGCTTTGTCCCAGCCAGCAAGAAGGACCCTTCTCCTGAGGCACCAATGCAGCAAGGTGTGAACTGGTCTCTTTCCCTAGGAGCTAACCAGGTGAGCAGAACAGAGGGCTTCAGACCCTGGGCTGGGTGCATGGAAGGCTGGCCTTGGGTATAGGCTGCTGGCAGTGGTGTGCTGATAAACCAACTTTCAGAGGGGAAAAGCCCTGATGTATACTGTGTGCTAAGGTGTAGATACTCCCACCATAGCCAGTTTCAGGCCACCAGAGCAACACAATTGCACATGGTGATCGGAAGAGACTCATATCATCATGAGCCATCAGATGGCTGCTGCCCACCACTGTGCAAAACGACGGCAAGGTTGCCCACGGTCCAGCTGACGAGACACAACTGAAATGTGTGGTCAAAGCCAAGTACCTCAAAGCAAGCAATGGGAGTTGGGATACAAAGCCAGCCCAGCATCAGAGAACAGAGCAAGCCATGCCCAGGTGATGTCTTGTTAAAGAGGACTGATAGGCATTCACAACCACAGATATGGTCTATTAAAGTGGACAGATGTACAGTGCTTACTCTTCTTTAGACCTCAAAACTACACCACTGACCTTGTAACTTCTCTATAGTTCCTTTCTGAGGGAGGGAGTAGAGTTGCATTAGAGCATCTTTGAGATGCTGTATTAGACTGTTTGGACTGTCATAGTAAACCACCACAGTCTAGTGTCTTGAACAACTGAAATTTAGTGTCCCACGGTTCTGGAGGTAAGAAGTCCAAGTCAAAATGTGAGTCCACTATCCTTGGCTTTCACTTGGCCCCCTTCTTACTGGGTCCTCACATGGTCTTTCCTCTGTGCGCACACATATCTGTGCTCTAATCTCCTCTTCTTATAGGGACACTTGTCATATTGCAATAGGGGATACACTAAATGCTTCATTTTAACTTCATTATCTCTTTAAAGGCCTATCTCCAAATATTGTCACATTCTAAGTTACTGAGGGTTGGAGCTTCAACATATAAATTTGGGTGGGGGGAGACCATGACCGGTGCTTACATGGGCTTGGTGCTGTGACTATACAGAAGCCAGTTCGAGACTGTCCCACTGGCACCTCCCCAACTCCCATATTCTTGTTCTCTCTCTCCTTCCCCCAGTGTCACTGAGCTTTACTCCCTCCCCTATTTCCCTCCCCTGTCCTTCCCCCTCCCTTTCCCTCCTTCCCTCCCTTTCCTTGCCTCTGAGAATCAAAGCAAAGGGTGGCTCTAGGAGGTGCCCTCATCTGGTGGGTGGTTCCAGAGTTAGGTTAGGACCAGGAGACTTGTTGAGGTTTGGGATGGAGAGACCACAACCAAGAAGGTCTCTCCACAGGGGGAGCCAGAGCAGGGACCATAAAGAGAATTTACAGACATGCCTTCGGAGTGTTAGGATGTGGTGACTGTCAGGAGGAAGTCACTGCCTTTGGTTTTACCATTTGCTCTATTACTGGGCACAATGCAGGGGACCTGAATTCCTCAAGGCCAGCTCTGAAACTCAGATTCCCAGTATGAAAACAAGCCAGTATGGGTCCACCATCCCTTATATGAAACCTCAGGACCAAATGTGCTTCAGAATTCAAAAGCATCTTTATTTTAAAAAGATGATACAGCCTTCCAGCCAAGATGGAGGCCTAGACAGACACTCTGTGTCTCCCTCCACAACTAAGAAGGAATACAACTACTAGAGACAACCAGAAGTTCCAGAAAATCTAGCTACATGAAAGTCCAACAAACAAAGATATAAAGAAGAAATACTCATCCAGACAGGTAGGAGGGGCGGAGCTGGGGCAGAGGAGATGCACTGTGATGGAGGGTAATCAGCTGGGGGGGGGGGGGTGCAGAAGAATGGGGAAATGGTGCAGGGATTAAGAAGCATAATTGGTTGGTAAAGAATAGACATAGCGAAGTTATGAATATTATAGGAAAGGGTGAAGCCAAAGAACTTATATGCACAACCCACGGACATGAACTAAGAGGGGTGGGATTGCTGGAGGGAAGAGAGGTACTGAGCAGAGGGGAGCAAAGAGAAAAAAAATTGCAATACTGTAACAACATAATCAATAAAATATACTTTTTAAAAAAGATGATACAGTACACATATCACATATCACATAGTAGAACTTAAATATTTAGACACACACACACATGCAAAAGACAAATAGGTGAGGTGACAGTTGTGTTAAATATTGAGATGGTGGGAATCTCTTCACAATGTGTATCAAATCACCATGACGTACACTTTAAATATCTTACTTTTTTTTTTTTTTCCAATTATATCTCAATTTTTAAAAAAAATTTTAAGCCTGTTACGTCTATTCTGCTCTAGCTCAGCAGTGAGTTCTGGGGACTACCCACTGCTTCCCGTGTCCCCAGCCCAGCCCTAGGAGCCTCCCTATGGCCCACCTGGCACCCGTTGTGGGGGCTGCTGACTCAGGAGGTCTAGCCAGCAGTGTGGGGTTCCTGAGCCCTGCCTGCCAAGACCACTGCCATGCTGTCTGCTGACCCCTGGCCCCAGTCAGCCTGAAAGGCACTTCCTCTGCCTCCATCTCCCATGGGTCTTTTCTTTCCTCATCTGGCTGGCTGGGCTCCTCTCCTGCCATTCTCATCCAGCTGGTCAGCATCTGGTCAGAGACCTGGCCACTGAAGAGCTGCCTGAGTCGCAGGGGGCCCCAATAAGTCTATGAGTCAAACACAGAGCCACAATCAGAGGTGAGCCCACCACTCTTTGCAGCTGTTCACCACAAGGCCTGGTGTGGCTTGAGAGAGTCCACCTTCCTGCGGCCCCTGTCCCAATGCTGCCCCTCCACCTCTTGGTTTCGTTCTTACCAGTCTCCTTTAAGGGCTCTGAAATCACCAAGCTCTTTCCTATCTCAAAGCCTTTACACAGCCTCTCTGTGGCATCTTCCTATAGTCCAAGTCGCTGCCCAAATGCTTCCCCATCAGCGAGGCCTTCCCTGACCCCATTTCAATTAGCCCTCCCACACAGTCACTCCCTGGCCATGATTTGTGAACCTAATCTACCCTCAAGATGACCCACCATGCAGCTAACCAGGTAGGATTTTTGTGCACAGCTTCAGGCAGACTCCTCAGGGCCTAGTCCAAAGGGTAGGGAGATGGGGCAGGACCATACACCAGGGCTGACCATCATTTTTTGCAAAAGGCAGAATATTAAGTATCTCAGATTTTATGGGCCACGTGGTCTCTGTCAGACTACACTCTGCTACTGAAGTACAAAAGCAGGCATAGACAATCGAGGCTGTGCCCAACAACACCTTATTTACAAAAACAGGCAAAAGGCTGGGCTTGGCCCCCAGGCCACAGTTTGTCAGGCCCTGCAATAGATATTTAGTTGAGGAATTAGGTCATCCCCAAGTACAAGGTTCCCAAGAGCCAAATGAAGAAACAAGGTAAATTGAGGGAGCCTGTGGGAGATGGGACATACGGAGCCAGAGAATGTGCTGTACATATGCCTCCAGTAGCATGCCTGGGTCTGCTCACAAGCATTTCCACTGGTCTGCTGGACAGCTTCTTTTTATGGGACCCTAGATCTCACTTCAGAATTATGTTAAAATTTAATAGAGAAATATGAATTCCATTTACAGAAACTTATTTTGCAACTGACTTTGTTGGGAGACATCAGAGAACTGGATTTCCAAGCACCTTCCAAATCAATCAGTGCTGGAATTCCTCCTATATAAGTCTTGCTAAGTGATCCGTAGGCCTGTGTTTGAACATTTAGTGGTCAAAAGCTTTCTGCAGTGGCAAGTTCTCCCTTTCAATGAACTGTTTTCCTGCCTCTCTTACAGACTGGCCTAGTGTGATACTTGATTGGCTGTGTTTTCAACAGAATAAACCAAAATAATCTTCAAGAACTAAAAGAACCTCTCCCAATATCCACAAGGTTATTCCTTGCTCTGTGGCAGACATCCCCACAGCATCAAGCGAGCCTGGTTAACTGGCTTGAACTGACCTTTGGTGGCTAGCTGCTTGATTAACCATTTCATGTCCTTGCAGTGGGTTCCACCAACATCAGTTAGGTTGAAGTGGATGACAAAAGCAGACACTGGGAAGTTCTCTAGCCGTCCCCTAAAGTGGACTGTGATATATGTTTTCAAATCTCTCTCCAGAAATTACACGAGCTGCAAACTGAGTGTGTCTGGAAGCATTCCTCCAGAGGCAGGAGAAGAATAGGTCAGGAAGTGGTATGCAGGGTATTCCTCCTGAGTAAGAAGTTTGCATCAGTATGAGTTACTTATCTACTAAAGTATAGAAAAGTACCCTAAAATGTAGTGGCTTAAGCAGCAATAAACGTTCATTACCTCTCATAATTTCTACAGCACAAGAATTTGAAAATGGTTTGGGTGGGGTTTTCTAGCATGAAATTGAAAATCAGGTTGTTGGTTGGGCCTGTCATCACCCAAAAATTTGACAAGGGCCAGAGCACCCACCTGGCAAGTTGGCACTAGCTATTGGCAAAGGCCTTGGCTCCTCTCCCCATGGACCCTTCCACAGGACAATTTGAGTATCTTCATGACACTCGGGGGGAGGAACAAATTTTCCTCTGCCCTCAAGGTTCTCCTGGATGGTCTAATGATCAAGTAAACATGAGACAGATTGACAAGAGAAAATAACCAATTTACTACATACATATGTATGGGAACCCTACATACATGAGAGAGTCAGAGACCTCATGAGCATGAGAGGTTCATAGATAGAAAGGGGGATTGAAGTATAAGATATCCTGAGCTAGGGATGAGGTAGGGTACCTTGGGGGCTCCATAGGGTCATTGCAAGATGATAAGAGAAGATGTTTAGTAAATAGAAGTGGGTTGATCAAAAAGAGATTCTCTGATAATCTCTCATTATAGACAAAGCCTCTAATTCAAGTTCTCTCAAGTAGTCAAGAAAGGAGCAGAAATTTCTCTTGAGCCTGAAGCTACAATTGCTTTTAGCTCAAAACAATGTGTCTGCCACTGAGGCGCATCCTGAGGTGGCTCTTTCTGAACCCCCACAACACAGCAGCTGGCTTCACCTGAATCAAGTATCCGAGAGGGGCCAATGTGAAACCACCAAAGTCTTTTATTGGCCAGGCATCAGAAATTACATCACTGTCACTTTCATAGTGCTCTTTTTGTCGCACAGGCCAGCCATGATTCAGTGTTGGGGAGACTACAAAAGGATATGAAGACCTCCAGTTTCCAGCCTGGCATTTAAGGGACTTGGAAGTTATCACGCCCATTGACACAAGAAAAAAAGCTGAACAAACTAAAAAGCAACAACTCTTCTTAGAGCCATGAGAAAACCAAGTCAGAGAGCACACCACTGCCCCCAAAACTGCCCACACACAGGGGAATGCAGAGAATTACAACCTCACAGAATAGAAGCCCAACCAGGCTCACAAACCTCCTTGTGAACCAGTGCCAGGGTAGGAATACCTGAACTGTAGTTTCTGAGTTGCTGGAGGCTCAGCATGAATGATGGGGGACTCAGACATTGGAAAATTTTAGTTTTAGGTAATAACTAATAAGCTTAGCAATCAGTGTATGTAAAAAGCTATTGTTTCAGAAACTGAAGGTATGACCCACCTTGTCTCCAGGAGACCACAAGCAGTTCAACCTTTGAGCCTCAGGAGGACTGCAAGCAATCGAGATGGTATCTGAGCCATTGTACTCCAGGGTGAGATGACCACCACCCAGGACACAAGGACCACTGCCCAGGGAACAGATGAAAGAATGCTGGAGCTTTTCTCTGAATAACTTTTTCCCTGAATTTCGAACCCTTTACCTACACTTTTCTTCTCCTTATAAAAAGGAACAGTTTAAAATGGAACTTAAGATTGTCTCATAGGGTACAAATCCATCATCTTCTCAGATCGCCGACCATCTCAATAAAGCGCCCATAAAGATTCAGTCCCTGTCTCTGCTTATTGGGTCTGGTAGGTGACAGGCAGCACGAACACTGGCTTTTCTGGTTTCATGGACAAGTTTGAAAGAAAGTTGAAGACTCCAGAGGGGCGGGTCTTAGGAGCACCCCCACACTTGTGTAACTTTACCACCAGGAGCTCAACTAGATTCCCACTGTGAAGAGTGGAGAAATTCTCAATCTTCGTGCTTTCAATATTGGGGGGGAGTAAGTGGGCATTTTGAAATGTACCCAGAGCATTCTGCTCTTCTTAACAAAGACTGGCCTCAGGAGAGGCCTCAAGAGAAAATAATTTAACCAAAGCATAACTAACTAGGGTTTTACCAGAGTATAAATGGCCTCTGGTTAAGGACATACTCAACTCCATTGCCCTCTAGCTTTCCTATCTCACTGAAGAGAAAAGGAGGGATTGAAAGCTCCTGTGAAGGTCACAGCCCAGGGGCACAGGCTCACCTCGCCATAGGAAAACAGGATGTTTCTCCTCCCCCACATCTTACCATCACATCAATAAGACTCATTTGTAATGACAGAGAAGTACAAGTACAAGTGAAAGAACTGCACAAACCAGACCTTACTTAAGAAGATGTCTCTAGGGAACCCAAAGACCACAGGGGAGACAAAAATAAGAACCTCAGAGAAAATTTTAGCCTCTGACACCTACAGCTACAGCAAACAATAAACAGAGCCTAACTCCCAGTCTGATAAGCATAAAACCTCACACCAAAGACCTATACAATTCAATTCCTTTAACCCAGTGCCTCTAAATTACAAGTCATCCTGAAAGACAAAACACAAGTTGAAAAGACAGAGCAAGCAACCAGACTCACATATGGCACAGATGTCTTTAAAACTCAATAACAATCAGTAAAAGAAAAAAAAAAGAGTGTAATTGATATGCAAAGAGAGCAGAAAAATAGAATCACATAAAATGCTTAATTAAAACCAGAGAAATCAGGGGAAAAAGTGAAAGACAAAAAGAAAAGAAAAAAACAAAGAATAAGGGCAATGCATAGGAACCAGTAACAAATAGGGTAGATCAGTTTAAATGTCAATGGTCTAAATTCACTAATTAAAAACAGATACTGTTAGTGTCAGAGTAGATTCTTTTTAAAGATACAACTATATGTTGTTAATAAGAAATCCACTAGGAGACTTCCAGCCAAGATGGAGGCCAAGATAGACATGCTGCATCTCCCTCCACAACTAAGAAGGCATATAGCTGTCTCAAAACTAGAGACAACCAGAAGTTCCAGAAAATCAAGCTGCATGGAAGTCCAACAAACAAAGATATAAAGAAGAAATACTCATATAGACGGGCAGGAGAGACGGAGCCAGGGTGGAGAGGAAGCAGTGTGGTGGCAGCAGCAGCAGCAAGCTGACGGAAAGTGCATTCACAGGTTTTAAAAAATAGGGAGAGACACCTGGGGAGTGCTCCTAGCACAAGACCAGACAACACAGCTCACAGTTCCAGCGCTAGGAAAAATAAAGCCTCATTGCTTCTGACTGTGAGAACCAGCGGGGGTTGGGGCACCTGAAGAAACTGCCAGTCTCTCAGCAGAGTCCACTTGTTTAAAGGGCCCCCACAGTCCTAGAACATCTGCAGACGCACCCACTCTGGGAACCACAGCCAGGGCAACAGCTAGAGGGGTGCCAGTCCCATATGGAAGTAGGAGAAGTGCCTAGAAAAGGGGCGAGTGCTGAGCAAGCGGCATTGTTTCCTCTCAGATCCCTCCCCCACATACAAGCACAACAACGTGGTGAAACGGGTCACCCTATACTGACAAATACCTAAGGTTCCACCCCTTACAACATAACAGGTGCAACAGCTCTACCTAAGACACAGAGGCAAACAAACACAGCAGCCTGTCAAGATGAGGAGACAGAGAAATATGGCCCAACAGAGGGAATGGATCAAGGTTCCAGTGGGAGGACTAAGTGACGAGGCGATAGCCAACCTAACAAACGAGGAGATAGCCAACCTAACAGATAAAGAGTTCAAAACACCAGTGATAAAGATGCTCACAGGCTTGACAGAGATGCTTAAGTACAGAAAATGCATAAGAGAAGAAGTGAAGGCTATGCTAGATGAAACGAAGGAAAATCCACACAAAACCAATGGTGAAGGGAAGGAAACTGAGGTTCATATCAATGATTTGAAACATAAGGAAGAAGAAAACAGTCAACCAGTATAGAATGAGGAAACGAGAATTGAAAAAATGAGGAGAGGCTTAGGAACCTCTGGGACAACTTTAAACTTGCCAACATCCAAACCATAGGAGTGCCAGAGGAGAAGACGAAGAGCAAGAAATTGAATGTTTGTGTGAAAAAATAATGAAGGAAAACGTCCCAATTCTGGCGAAGGAAATAGACATACAAGTCCAGGAAGCACAGAGAGTCCCAAACAAGCTAGAACCAAAAATGACCACACCAAAACATGTCATAATTAAAATGCCAAAGATTCAAGATAAAGAGAGAATCATAAAAGCAGCAAGAGAAAAGCAGAGAGGTGCCAGCCAAGATGGAGGCATAAATACATGCACTGCTTCTTCTCACAACTAAGAAGGAATTTACAACCACTTCAAAACTAAAAAAGCCCCAGAAAATCCAAAAAATCAAAAGTACCGGGAATTTCAGCAAGAAATAAAGAAGAAATAATCAACCAGAAAGGTAGGAGGGACGGAACTGGGATGGAGAGAAAGAGGAGAGGAGCTGTGGCTGTGGGGGCGGTGCTTCTCGGCAGCACAGCTAGAGGCAGCACAGCTCGCAGGAGAGTTGCGGGCGGGCACGGCTAGCAATAGCCCTGAAAAAAACACAGTCATGCTGATTAAACCTGAGAAATGATTCCAGCCCCAGACTAGACCACAGAGCTTGCAGTTCCAGAGCCTGGGAAAATAGGGCCGCATTACTTCTGACCATGAAAGCAAGTCGGGGCGGGGGCGCAGGAAGAAGCTGCCAGTCTCAAAAAGGAGGCAGCTTGCTTAGTATGGAAAGGGGAAGAAGTGCCTGGAAAAGCTGCAGCAACTGGCACTTTTCCCTCTCAGACCCCTCCCCCACATACAATTCCAAAATGCGGTGAACCAGTCGCCAGCAGTAACAACCACCTAAAGTTCCGCCCCCTATAATGTAAGAGGTGTGACAGCCCTTGCCCAAATCACAGAGGCAAACAGAAAGATGAGGAGACAGAGAAGGATGACCCAGAAGCGGGAGCAGGGCAAGGTCCCAGTGGCACAACTAAGCAATTAGCAGATAGCATGCCTAACAGATGAGGAGATAGAGAGCTTAACAAATGCACAGTTTAAGGCATTGGTGATTAGGATGCTCACAGACCTGACAACAAAGATTAAACAGGATGAGGAGAGAATGAAGGCTATCCTGGCTGAAATGAAGAAAAATCTGTATGAAACAAGTGATGAAGGAAAGGAAACCAGGGTTCAAATCAACAAATTGGAACATAATGAAGGAACAAACAGTCAACCAGTACAGAAGGAGGAAATGAGAATTTTAAAAAATGAGGAGAGGTTTAAAAACCTCTGGGACAGCTATAAACATGTCAACATCCAAATCATAGGGTTGCCAGAAAGTGAAGAGGGAAAGCAAGAAATTGAAAAATTACATGAAAAAATAATGAAGGAAAACTTCCCTAATTTGAGGAAGGAAATGGACATATGGGTCCAGGAAGCACAGAGAGTCCCAAACAAACTAGACCCGGGGAGGACCACATCAAGACACATCATAATCAAAATGCCAAAGGTTAAGGATAAAGAGGGAATCTTAAAAGCAGCAAGAGAGAAGAGGAGAATTACTTACAAAGGGGTACCCATAAGACTGTCAGCTGATTTCTCAAAAGAAACTTTGCAGGCAAGAAGGGACTGGCAGGAAATATTCAAAGTGATGAAAAGCAAGGACTTACAACCAAGGTTACTCTATCCAGCAAAGATATCATTCAGAATGGAAGGGCAAAGTAAGTGCTTCCCAGACAAAGTAAAGCTGAAGGAGTTCATCATCACCAAGTCTTTATTATATGAAATGTTAAAGGGACTTATTTAAGAAAAAGGATATCAAAACTATGAACATTAAAATGAAAAGAGTATCACAACTATCAACAACAGAAGCTAAGGAATGGAACAAAGGTAAACTAAGCAGACAACTAGAGTGGGAACAGAATCATAGGTATGGGGATCATGTGGGGGTAGGGAAGCTGGGAGGGGGAAGTAGGAGAGGGAGGGAAATGGTGCAGCAATTAAGAAGCATGGTAGGAAGGTGGGGAATGGACAGGGGAATGTTGAGAAGAGCTTTATGCACAACCCGTGGACATGGACTAAGTGTGGGGGACTGCTGGGTGGAGGGGAGCAAAGGGAATAGAAATTTGAACAAATGTAACAGCATAATCAATAAAACATACAAAAAAAAAAGGAGAAAGTTACCTACAAAGTGGTGTCTATAAGACTATCAGCTGATTTCTCAAAAGAAACTTTGCAGGGAAGAAGGGACTGGCAAGAAGTATTCAATGTGATGAAAAGCAAAGACCTACAGCCAAGATTACTCTATCCAGTGAAGCTATCATTTTGAATGGAAGGACAGATGAAGTGCCTCCCAGACAAGGTAAAGCTAAAGGAGTTCATCATCACCAAGCCATTATTATATGAAATGGCAAAGGGACTTACTTAAGAAAAAGAAGATCAAAACTATGAACATTAAAATGACGGCAAACTCACAACTATCAACAACTGAATCTAAAAAAATAAAAACAAAATCCAACTAAGCAAACCAGAATAGGAACAGAATCATAGGTATGGTGATCATTGAAAGGTTATCAGCTGAGAGGTGGGAGGGAGAGAAATGGGGAAATGGTGCAGGGATGAAGAAGCATGATCAGTTGATACAGAATAGACAGGGGGAAGTTAAGACTAATGTAGGAAAGGGTGAAGCCAAGAAATTTATTTGCAAGACCCATGGACATGAATTAAGAGGGGTGGAATTGCTGGAGGGAAGGGGCATACTCGGAAGAGGGGAAAAAAGGAACAGAAATTGGGACAACTGTAACAACATAATCAATAAAATATACTTAAAAAATGAAAACAAAAAAAAGAAATTTACTATAAATATAAAGATGCAGATAGATTTAAAATAAAGAAAATAAAATAAAGGAAAGCTACCCAATATAACCTATGGATTCAATGTAATCTCTATCAAAATCACAACAGTATTTTTTACAAAAGTAGACAATCTATCCTAAAATCCATATTGAATCTCAATGAATTCAAATAGACAAAATGATCTTAGAAAAGAAGAACAAAGTTGGAGGTCTCATGTTTCCTAATTTCAAAACTTACTCAAAACAGTGTGGTACTGGCATAAAGAAAGGTATTTAGAACAATGGAATAGAATAGACAGACCAGAAATAAACCCTCACATATACGGTCAAGTGATTTTTTTTTTTTTAGAAAGGTGCCAAGACCATTCAATGTGGAAAGGGCAGTCTTTTCAATAAATGGTGCTGGGAAAATTGAATAATCAGAAGCAAGAGATGAAGTTGAACTCTTAGTTTACAATACACATAAAAATTAACTCAAAATGAACCAAAGACCTAATTGTATAACTAAAGACAGTAAAACTCTTAGAGGAAAATAAATATAGGAGAAAATCTTCATAATGTTGGATTTGGCAATGATTTCTTGGCTATGAGGGGGAAGGAAGAGAAATGGGGGAAAGGTGCAGGAATCAAGAAGCATAATTGTTTGGTATACAATAGATAGGGGGAAGTTAAGAATAATATAGGAGCCCTGGCTGGTGTGGTTCAGTGAATTGAACACTGGCCTGCAAACCAAAGGGTCACAGGTTTGATTCCCAGTCAGGGCAGATGCCTGGGTTCTGGGCCAGGTCCCCATTTGGGGAAGTGTGAGAGGCAACCATACATTGATGTTTCTGTCTCTCTCTTTCTCTCTCCTTTTCCCTCTCTTCCTCTCTCTCTTTCCCTCTCTCTAAAAATAAATAAATAAAATCTTTTTTTTTTTTTTTAAGAATAATATAGGAAAGGGTGAAACCAAAGAACTTAAATGCATGATCCATGGACATGAACTAAGGAGGGTGAAATTGCTGGAGGGAAAGAGGGTACTGGGCAAAGGGGAGCAAAGGGGGAAATAATTGGGACTGCTGTAAGAACATAATCAATAAAATATACTTAAAAGATAATAAATATTATGAACAAATTTATACCCACAAATTTGGTAAACTAGATAAAATGAACCAATTTCTTGAAAGACACAATCTACCCAAATTCACACATGGATAAATAGATCATCTTAAATAAGCCTATATATATTAAATAAATTGAATCAATAATTAATAATCTTTCAAAACAGAAAGCACAAGGCCCAGATGGGTTCACTGGTAAATTTTACCAAACATTGAGGAGGAAATTATTCCAATTCTCTATAATCTTTTCCAGAAAATTGAATCAGGAAATACTTCCTAACTCGTTCTATGAGGACAGAATTACTTTAACATCAAAACCAGACAAAGGCATTACAAGGAAGAAAAACTATACACTAACGTATCTCATGAACATAGATGCAACAATCTTCAACAAAATAGTAGAAAACCAAAATCAACAATATATAAAAAGAATTATACACCATGATCAAGTGGGGTTTAGTCTTGGTGTGCAAGGCTGATGACAAGAAACTAGATGATTTCCCACTAAGACCAAGCAAGAATGTCCATTCTCTCCATTCCTATTCAGCATTGTACTGGAAGTTTTGGCTAATGTAATAAAACACAAAAAGGAAATGAAAGGTAAATAGATTGGGAAGAAAAAATAAAACTTTCTTTGCTCTTTGTTCACAGATGACATAATTGTCTATGTAAAAAAATCCCAAAGAATTGAAGGAAAGAAAGAAAGAAAGGAAGAAAGAAAGAAAGAAAAAAAGAAAGAAAGAAAGAAAGAAAGAAAGAAAGAAAGAAAGAAAGAAAAGGAAGGAAGGAAGGAAGAGGAAAGAAAAAGAAAAGAAAGAAAATCCAGAAGAACCAATTTTTAAAAAGTTCAGGAACTAATAAGCTACTATGGCAAGGATGCAGAATAAAAAGTTAATATACAAAAGTCAGTTGGTTGTTTTTATACCAGTGGTGAACAGTGCAATTTGAATTGTTTTAATTGAAATTTAAAACACAATGTCATTTATATTAACAGCATCAGAAAAGTATGACAAAATATGTACCATATCTATATGATAAAAACTACAAAACTGATGAAAGAAATAAAAGGCAATCTCAGTAAATGGAGAGATGTACTATGTTCATGGATAGAAAGACTCAATATTGCCAAGACGTTTTCTCCTCCCAAATGGATCTATAGATTCAATGCAATCAAAATCAAAATCCCAGCTGGATATCAACAAGTTGATTTTAAAAGTTTATATGGAAATATAAACTATCCAGAAGAGCCAACAAAATATTGGAGGAGAACAAATCTGAAGGATTAACAGTACTGAACTTCAAATTTTACTAAAAGCTAGGGTAATCAAGACAGTGTGGTACTGGTGAAAGAATAGAAAAATAGATCAATGAAACAAAATAGAGAGACCAGAAATAAATCCACACAGATATAGTTAACTGATCTTTGACAAAGAAGCAAAGGCAATTAAATTAATATTCTTCTTAATAAATGGTAGTGGAACAACTGGACATCCATAGGCAAAAAAAATAGTTTAGACACAGACCTTACACCCTTCACAACAATTAACTTGGGTAAATAAACTGTGGTCCAACCAACTGATGGAATATTAGTCAGTGATAAAAAAGAAATGAGCTATCAAGCCATGAAATTTTAAACGCATATTACTAAGTGAAAGAACCCAATCTGAAAGTCTACATACTATATGATTCCAGCTATGTGATTCTGGAAAAGAAAATTATGGAAACAACAAAAATATTAATGATTGCCAGGGATTAGCACAAAAAGGGAGGGATGAATAAGCAGAGCATAGAGGATTTTTAGGGCAGCGAATTTATTCTATACGATACTGTAATGGTTCATACATGTCATTATACTTTTTTCCAAACCCATGTAATGTACAATACCAAGAGTGAGCCATAATGTAAAGTATAATATGAACTTAGAGTGATAATTATGTGTCAGTGTAGGTTCATTGATTGTAAAAAAAAAAAAAAATGTACCACTCTGGTGTGGAATTAATAGCAGGAAATGCTGTGTGTAATGGGGAGTAGGGAATATATGGAAGTCTCTTTACTTTCTTTTTAAAATACATTTATTGATTATGCTATTACAGTTGTCCCAATTTTCCCCCTTTGCCCTCTCCAGCAGTACCATCATTCCCTCCAGCGATCCCTCTACTTAGTTCGTGTCTATGGGTCATGCATATAAATTCTTTGGCTACTCCACTTCCTATACTGTTCTTAACATCCCCTTGTATATTTTTTACCTACCAATTTGTGCTTCTTAATCCCTGCACCTTTCCTCCATTCTCCTCTTTCCTCCTCCCAACTGATAACCTTCCAAATGATCTCCATATCTATGATTCTGTTCTTGTTTTGCTTGTTTACTTAGTTTTTTATTTAGAGTCAATTATTAATAGTTGTGAATTTATTGCCATTTTAATGTTCATCGTTTTGACCTAATTTTTCTTATATAATTCCTTTTAGCATTTCATATAATCAGGGCTTGGTGATGATGAACTCCTCTAGCTTTACTTGTCTGAAAGCACTTTATCTGCCCTTCCATTCTAAATGATAGCTTTTGCAATCTAAGTTGCTGGTCCTTGCTTTTCATGACTTTGAATACTTCTTGCCAATCCCTTCTAGTCTATAAAGTTTCTTTTGAGAAATCAACTGACAGTCTTATGGGAACTCCTTTGTAGGTAACTCTCTGCTTTTCTCTTGCTGCTTTTAAGATTCTCTCTTTATCTTTAACCTTTGACATTTTAATTATGACATGTCTTGGTGTGGTCCTCTTTGGGTCTGTCTTGTTTGGGACTCTCTGTGCTTCCTGGACTTGTATGTATTTTCTTCACCAAATTAGGAAAGTTTTCTTTCATTATTTTTTCAAATAAGTTTTCAATTTCTTGCTCTTCCTCTTCTCCTTCTGGCACCCCTATGATTCAGATGTTGTTATGTTTAAAGATGTCCCAGAGGCTCAGCCTATCCTCTTTTTTTTTTTTTTTAATTTTTCTTCTTCTTGTTGTTCTGATTGAATGCTTCTTTATTCCTTGTGTTCCAAATCATTGATTTGATTCTCTGCTTCATCCCCTCCACTGTTGGTTCCTTGTAGATTTCTCTTAATTTCACCTAGTGTAATCTTCATTTCTGCCTGGGTCTTTTTTATGCTGTCAAAATACCCAATGAGTTCCTGGAGCAACCTGATAATCAGTGTTTTGAATTCTGCATCTGATAGTTTGCTTCTCTCCATTTTGTTTAGTTCTTTTTCTGGAGTTTTGATCTTTTCTTTCATTTGGGCCATATTTGTCTCCTCATTTTGGCAGATTCCCTGTGTTTGTTTCTATGTATTAAGTAGAGCTGTTGTGACTCCCTGTCTTAGTAGCATGGCCTGTTGTAAAAAAGCATACCTGTAAGTTGTATGGGCCGGAGCCTCAGCTAATCACCAGGGCAGGGAAACCCATGTCACTGCTCTTTGGCTCTGTGTGGGAGAAGGTTCGGAGAGGGAACAATGCCGTTGCCTGGCCTCTGGAGTTTTGCCCAGGAGAAAACTGTCTCCTGGCACTCCCTCTGTTGTCAGTCACTTCACTTTCTCCCCATATGCCACTGGCACAGCTGTTGCCCTGGTGCTGAATCTTAGAGGGGGTGGGTCTGTGTGAGTCCTAAGTCAGTTGTGGGCCCTTTAAGGGGAGTCTGTTGGGAATCCTGTAGTTTCCTCCACCACCCCAAGCCCCACTGGTTTTTACAGCCAGAAGTTATGGGGACTTATCTTCCCTGACTGGAACCCTGAGCTGGATGGTCTAGTCTGGGGCTGGGATCCCTCACTCTTGAGGTATCCCTTCTGATTTTTACCCACCACATGTGGGTGTGGGACCACCCATTCCACATCTCTCCACATCTCCGCAAGTCTCCATGTCTCTGCCCCTCCTACCCATCTGGATGAATGTGGCTTCTTTAAATCCTTGTTTGTTGAACACTTCTGGGTGAATATTTGTTTTGTACTCTAGTTGTAATTTTTACTGTATTTGTGTGAATAGGTAAAGTGTGTTTATCTACGTCTTTATCTCTACTGGGTCTTTACTTTCTTATCAATTTTTCCATGAACCTAAAACTGTCCTTTAAAAAATAGTCTTTTTCTTTAATGGGACGCTAAAAAAAATTGATCAACAAGGGACTATTCATGTTTGTGGATGCCCAGATATTTTTGAACACCTTCCCCATGCTTTGAATACTGTGATCCCTAATGTGAATCACTAGAACTACATTTCCCAGCCTGCCTTGCCATCTGGGTTCACTTAACTTAGACTCTGCAAGTCAGATGCAACCATGTGAAACTGACCAGGAAATGAGTTAGGCGAGGAAACAGATGGGTCACTGCAGAGGCTGCATGGTTCTAGGTCATTGGCCGGGACAGCAAATCCTGGCCATGGCAGAGGCAGTGTGTGTGGAGTCAGCAGCAATAGTAGCTCTCTTCTGGGCCAATTGTACTGTTCTGGAAACTGGTCCCAAAAACCCAGTGTAGACCTTGTTTTTCTATCCCTTCCAAAGATTCTATGAGCTCTCTAGTAATTAATTCCTTCCTGCATAAAACTAGCTAAAGTAAATTCTATTGTCTTCAACTAAGAAAACTGATATATATGTAGGTTTTGTTCTAATATTTACTCTGCTATTAAAATTAAGTTAAAATAAATATTTTCACCCATACATCTTTGTCTGCATTTCTGATTATTTCCTGGAATTACAATGAATTCCAGAAAATGGGTTATGAATATTTCTTGGTTATTGATCCATAATATCAAATGGCTTGCTAGATAGTTGAAACCAATTTATATTCCCATCAGCAATGGATGAAAAGCTTGTCTCACCCTCACTTTTGCCATAATTGTGTTTGTTTTTATAGCACAGAAGTGCATGACACTGTCGGGCTCAGAGTTGGGCCAGAGAAGAATCTATCTTCTCTTCCTCTCACTTTCTGAGAAGGACCGAACCAACTCAGACCCTCTGGGCTATCAGAACTCAAGGTGAAACCAAGGTCTCTGCTCCGAGTGTGGCTACATCCCAAGGAATGAAGGCCCAGATGGCAGACTCTGGGTTGAGGGTGTTCCTGTCAAGGAGTTCCAGGTTTTTGAACTGGCACCATAGGGGTGGCCAGTTGCTCTTGGTCCCATCTCCTGACTGCTTTTTCCTTTGCTATTTAATTCAGATTCCTATTTCAGAGAGATCTCCGCTCATTCTGCTTCTCCACTTGGAGGTAACATGGTTTTGTTTTTGTTAAAAACAAAAACAAAAAGCCAAACAAAAACAAAAATAACCTAGACTTGCTGGTTGTGGGTTTGTATTGAAAGCCACTGAAAAATGAGCTGTGTGATCTTGAGTAAGTCTCTTAACCTCTCTTAAATTCAATTGCCTCTTCTTTATTTATTTATTTTCAGAGATAGGAGAAAGGAGGGAGAAAGAGATGGAGAGAAACACTGATGCATGAGAGAAACTGGGGACCAGGCCTGCAACCCAGGCATGTGCTGTGACTGGACATCGAACCAGTGACCTTTCACTTTGCAGGATGATGCTCAACTAACTGTGCACACTGGTTAGGGTCAGTTGCCTCTTCTTTAAAATAGGAGATTATAACACCTACCTCCCAGGGCTGACATCAGAAGTAAAGGTAATCATCTTCTCAGAACCTGGCACAGTGACTGGTACGTGAAGACCCACAATGGATGCTCATCTTCCTTTCCCTTTCTCTCAAATCCCCAACAACAATCAGTTCCTCCATGTTGCCCGGGGGTCATTACTACAGATGGCAGGGGCAGTGAGATCTGTCCTTCCCAATGCCAACTTCCTGGGAGTTGCCGGACTTACAGCCCAGGCTAGGGCTCTGCCCTGCTGGTTGCTCAGTGCTGCTGTTTGTACAGGTTGCCTCTTGGGAGCAGTGCACAGCCAGCATCAGGGGATTCTCCATTCAGTCAGTCCTGGTGGGCCAACAAGGGTCAAGCCGACTAGCCCTCCTGACCTCTAGTTCTCAGTCCCCACTGGGAAGCCCAGAGGGTTTTTGCTGAGAAGCCCCTCCCTGTGTGTGGCAAGGCCCAGAGTCACCCCTAGAACCACAGAGGAATGTAAAGCAGACTGCCTGGGCAGTGCATATTGGCAGACTCTGGGACTTTTTGTTGTTGTTGGAGCATATTTTATATTAGTTGGGATTTGTGCCTTAATTTAATGTACTTTTATCTTTTTAAAAATTTAAGATCCTTGTGAACAATAAAAAATATAGTTTCAGAGCATTGTAACATGGGCTGTAAACCTAAAACCTCGCATTTGCCTGAGCAGGCTCATTCTGAAAGATGCGGACATCCTGTTCTGAGGGAGGAGGTAGGGCACATCTTTGACCTCCAGCCTAGGACTGTGGTCAGTAAGGTCACGTGACTGCTTGGGATTAACTGGGGCTAAAATGCAGAGGATGGAGGTGAACTAGTCTCCCCTCCCCAAGCTTTGTCTTCCCAAACTTGTTACTTTAATTATGCTTTTTTTTTTTTTTTTTTGCTTCAACTAACAGAACATCCAACTCAGAAGGTCCTAAACAATGAGGGTTTTTTTCCCCCCTAACAAGAAGTCCAACAGAAGGGAGATTTCAAGGTTATTTTAGTACCTAAGTGATGTCATCAGGGACCCAGCCACTTTCTGTCTCTTCCTTCTGCCATTCTCAGTCTGTCCTCATGGTCACCAGATGGCTGCCACTGCTCCAGACCTCACACACAGGCACAACAGTGTCCATTGAAAAGGAAGAAAGGCCTTATTTCCTGCACATGTGTTTTTTGGTCCTTCCCATCATATGTTTCTCCTCAATCACACTCCCTCTTCCTCCTCTTAGCAATAACCACCATCCTGTCTTTATGACAGTCTTTTTCTTGTTTTTTTTTTAAATAATTTCACCATCTATACCATCTATGTATTCGTTTTTCAACAGTATTGTTTTGTTCTGCCTGGTTTTTAAATTTATATGCATGGAATCATATTGTATATGATCTTTTGTGTATTCTTTGTCTCACTATTGTTTGTAGGAGTCATACATATTGTTGCCTGTAGCGGTGGTTTGTCCTTTTTCTTTCCATGGGATGAATATAGCACAAAGCATTTGCCCATTCTCCTGCTGACAGATACCTGGGCCCTTCTGGGGCCACTATGAACAGAACTGTTATAAACATTCCCAGAACACGTACATGCACTTCTCTGGGACATGCACCTAGACGTGGAGTTCCAAGTGGCAGCGTCCACCAAGGGCCAACTTGTACATGAAATTATTGATTTCCCTAGTGTTTGTACAAGTTCCACTTCCACCAGCATGGATGAGAGATTCCTTTATTCCACATCTTTGCCAACATTTAATACTGATGAGACTGTTCTTTCTGAAAATGTGAATCAGATCATGTCACTCTCCTGCTTCAAGTCCATTTTACTTGGAATAAAATCCAAACATTTCACCCTGGGTCTCAGGGCCCCCTGCTTCCTTTTTGTTCCCATCTGTTACCGCTAGAGAAGAGCTTACCACCTACTATGTTCCAGCCACACCAGCCTTGTTTCTGTTCCCAAAATGACTAGCCTCAAACCAGGTGGGAATGGCATAGATGAGTCTGGGGAGCTGTACCAGGAACTTATGGGAATGCCTCCTATGCAAGACATTGCCATGGCCACTCCCCCACCCCTCGGTCCTTGAAGCGTAGACATCTCCCTGGCATGGGTTCTATAAATTTTCCTTGCATCACAGCCCCTAAATCTAAGTCAACCATGTCACCAGTAACAGAGAACAGTTCCAACTCCAATGCTGGAGGAAAATCTGCTGCTTAGAGAATAACACAGCAACAGGGAATAATTGAGCATCTAGATGAGGCCAGATGAAAAAGAGAGAGTGAACTAACACGCCTGTGAGGACATTTTGAAAGTAGAACCTCACCATACCAAACTCCAGCAGCGATTCTTGAGAACATGTCAGAATCCCAGAGTTCCAACAAACAACACTCATCAACCCTCTGGGAGGTCTGCATGGCCTGGAGGGGAAGATGAAGGGTGCTGCATTTTTTGACCAGAGTTGAAATGACAAATGCTAACTTGGGTCACTAAATAAATGTGTATCTTGATGAGAACACTGGCTTGGGAATAGCATCCTCTCCACAGGGTTTCATCTGACTAAGAAAGGTGAGTCATCTTCCAAGTAAAATAAAATTCGAAGGAATCTGGGAGGAACTTGGCCAAACCTCCAGTTGGGGGCTGGGAGAGCTAGCAGGAAGAGGCAGCAAGAAGCAGAACTTCTTGCCTGGTGTCCTGACCCTGCTGAGACAGGTACACATGACTTCAGAGAAGTCATCAGAGAGACATCTGCCTGCACTCCCTATAGACTGATACAGAAGGTGTGGCAGATTGCATTCCAGATATGGCCACAATGTTCTCTCCCATTACACAGTCCCTCCCTCAGTGTGGCCCTGCTTGTCTTCCGTCAAGAAGTGGGGTCCAGGTCATTGTCTCCCTTTGGATCTCAGCACACCTGTGGTTGCTTCCACCAATAGAGAGGGTGGCGGCAGTCATTGGGGCTCTCCAAGGTTTAGTCAGAAGAAACAATGTAGCTTCCCCCTGGCTTTCTTGGATGTTCATCCTGGAGGAAGCTAGCTGCCACGTAAGAAATCAACTTCTCAGAGACTCACACTAGAGAGACCATGTGGCACCGCCAACTGCCAGCCAGGCGAGTGTGCCATCTTGGACAGCCAAACCCGTCGTGCCTTCAGAAAATGACACTACCAGCCAGCAGCGACCTCGACCAAGTGGGAGCTGCACAGCCAAACCTTTTGCCAATTCCTGACCTACAAAGTAGGAGCAAAATAAAATAGTTACTTTAAGCTGCTCCATTTGGGGGTAACTTGCGATGCAGCAGTAATAACCGGAACGGGAAGGAGAGAGTGAAAGGTAGAGTGGAGTGGGTGGAGTGGGGTGGGGGTGTTAGCCAGGGCAGGCAGCCTGGATGACATTGAAGGAGGAAACAAAGAAGAAGGTAAAGAAGATGAAGATGATGGGGAGGGGGCAGAGAGAGAGGAGGCAGATAAAATTTGATGGAGCCCCACGTCCTTTCCTGATGGGCTTTTCTCATCTTCTTTGGGTCCTGGCATCAAGAGGCTGGTCTGTTCCTGTCTCTTGTATTTCATTACCTGGAGCTCCTGTTCTCCCTCTGACCTCTGTACACCTTGATATACAATTTATTTGGGAAGAGGCAGCTATTTTCTGTTCCAATCCTCTTTTTATCTCTTTTGTTCACAACAAAACCTTTACCAAATCTACACACCACTGAGCTCAATGGGAAAAAGACAACTGTCCACTCTGCTGGCCCTATTGGTGCTCCCTGTGGGGAGGCAGGCAGAGCCCCAGCTTTCTCCCTTCTTTTTTGGCATCTGCATCCCTGTGAATATGGACAAGCATATATCAGCATGTATATCTCTACTGCTTCTGTGTACTACCAAAAAAGTAGCATTCAAGAAGATCAGAAAAGGGTGGTTTGAAATATTTGGGAGAGTTAAGTGGGCATTTTGACAATACAGCTTCCCCTTGGGTGATGCTTAACAGATGCTCTTGACATGTAAGCTGTCACTTTAAAAAGAAAACCCTCTTCCAACGATGACAGGAGCCCTGCCACTTGAGGGAGAATCAGCAGAACGTAAAGGATCATATTTGGAGATGACATTCTGCATTGTAACTTTTTGTGTGTTTTAAGTTTTCTTTTTATGACATGTCTTTAAAATATTACAGCCAAGAAAAATGGGGATGGGGAGAATAGATGAAGCAAGAATGGCAGCAGGATGATCATTACTTAAGGGGGGGTGATGGGTCCAGGGGGGTTCACTGTAATATCCACTCTGCTTTTGTGAATGCTTAAACATTTTCTATTATAAAAAGTTCCTTTTTTTATTTCACTTGAAAGGGAAAAATAAAAGACATCACATTTTAGAAGTTAAAATGTACAAGTTGCCTTGTTACAGTAAAACCAAATATGTACACAGAGATTTTGATGCCTCTGTCACTCAGAACATGTTATACTTCAGACCTTCCCAGTTGGATTCACTTAATAAGTACATTGTCAACCTCAGTGTCTCTAAATCCAGCACAGTTCTTCCCTGTGCACATTTCAGGGCCATATGGATCGGTCTAATGCAACCCCTCAATCAGTGCAATTCACCAACGACTATGTCATCAATACACACAACCTGGGGATGCCACATGGCTCAGCATTTAGCCCCTGATTTTTATCTCAAATCGTTTGTTTTTAAAAAGGGGTCACCACATCCACTCAGATGCTAAGATCTGCCACCACCAGATGGGCCTTAGGTGCTCTAATGCCTAGGGACAATCAGGGTGTTTGTTGGCAGGTCTTCCTCTACAAACCGTGTCCAAGGAGATGAAAGGGGCTCTCAAGAGTCAGTGTTTGTGGAGTTTGGGAAGAGAGTACTTTTTATTTAGCTGTCAGCTATCAAGCACAGAGCAGAGCCAAATGGGATTCTCTGTGACCTGGTTAAGAAGATGACCCTGCTTGGTCTGCTCCATGTCATTATGCATACGTGAAACATTTTAAGAAAGACGCTGCCAAGAGTATAAGCTTTGCAATCTGTAAAATTGAGTAGCTGAAATGCAATGTTATGCACCTTTTTTAGAGATGTGCTTTAACACCAGTTGGTTGAAGGCAGATGTGGGCTTAGTTGTACCTCCCCAAAATTCATATGTCGAGGTCCTAACCCCCAGTACCTCAGAAAGCGACTATATTTAAAGATAGGGCCTTTAAGGAGGCCATTAAGTTAACATGAGGTCATTAGGGTGAGCCCTGAGATAATCTGGCTGGTGATCTTATAAAAGGAAAAGAGTAGGACACAGACACACACAGAGGGAAACCATGCGAGGACACAAGGAGAAAACATTTGTCTACGAGCCAAGGACAGCGTCTTCGGAAGGAACTAACATTGCCCACACACTTTGATCTTGGACTTCCAGCCTCCAGAACTATGCGAACATAAACTTCTGTTGTTTAAGCGTCACCCCCCCCTCCAAAATCTCTGACTTTGTTATGGCAGCCCTAACTAACACAAAGGCAAAGGCTTTTGATGTATAAAACTTAATGAACATGGAGTATATCAAGTGTTTTTACAGTACTAAAAATATTTTCTCCAGTAATCTGTCAATGTAATAAATTATGTTGACTAACTTCTTGAACCATGTTTGCATTCCTGGGTAAATCCTGCATGCTAATAGTGAAGTATTTTGATATACTGCTTAATTCAATTTGGTGATATTTAAAAATTATGCACCTCTCTATATGTGAAATTGGTATGTATTTTTTTCTCTTTTGAAACTATACTAAGTTTTCCTATTCAAGTTACTATGACTTCATATGATAAACTGGGGTGCTGTCAATCATTTTCTTTGCCTTTGAATAACTTAAGTAACTGAAATTGTGTTATTTAAAAGTTAAATAAAGCTTATTCATGAAGAAAAAAGGCTTAATAAACAGGACTAGTCCATCAAGAGGCAAAACCTACTTTAACAGATAGAATGGAATTTCTCTACATGGGCCAGGAATTTTGGAAATGAAGGAAAGGAAATAATCCCAATAAACAAAATAAGTTTGTTTGTTTGTTTTTCAAAAAAAGAAAAGTACACTCTTGCAAGTCTGGCTCCTCCTTGTCACTGGGCTCTGAGCTCCAGGTCACCAGCCCTGGAAGCCCCTCCTGACCGCCCAGGCTAGACAAGGCCCTCCCGCCACTACACCGATGTGGGGTTTTTCCATATCCCTCATCACTGTCTGAACTACCATATTTACACATTGGTTTCACTTCTTCTGCCTCCATGACAACGAGGGTCCTGCCTGTCTTGTCCACTACTGTAGTCCCAGCAGCTAAGCAAGCAGCAAGTGGGCTCTCACTCCGTAATTGTTAATGAAGGAACCAGGGCAGTCCGGCTCTGGAAGGCCACACTGTCCCACTCAGTGGCCGCTCACCGCATGTAGCTATTTACATTTAGATTAATTAAAATTTAATTTATTTTTTTTAAAAACTGGCCTCAGTTCAAGGGTTCAAGAGTGCTGGGGACACAGGGGCTCAAGTGGCCAGCACACTGGCCAGCACCGTGCTCCTGTGTGGGTCATGGCAGCAGAGCCCCTCCGAGCCAGCTGGGGCAGAGAGATGGAAAACAGGTGTTAACACGAGGAGCCGTCCTCTCCACCCTGCACCAAGTACCTGCGATATGTGGGGACTGAGAGGTGTTAGAAACATTACCACTGTCCCTTCTGACAATTCTACAGGGCAGGTAATACCCCTATTAACAATGAGGAAACTGAGTCTCTAGTAGTATAGGGTCCCAGCAAGCGACTGAGGGGAAAAGGATAGTCCCCAGTTCAGGGCTGGCAGGAGGTGGAGAGGGGCGACAGGGGCCCAACTAAATCAGCTAGATCTCAGAAAGGAACAGCCCCAGTATGATCTCAAACACAAGATGAGAAGCTAGGAGCTGCACACTAATGGGCAGGGACGGCCTCATGTAAGCGCACCCACAAGTGTCCAGGACTCCCCCACCCACTGGGTACCAGGGCTGAGGCCTTGAGACCAGTGCCAGCCCCAGTGCTGGAGGAGCTGAGATTCTGAGCCATGCTCTGCCTGAGTGGGGAGGCCTCAGTGACCCTGGCTGCAAAGGGCTGAGAAACACTAGAAATAACGAACGGCCAGTGTGGCAGGGCACGCTTGATCCTCCAATATCAGGGCCATTCCTTGCCTGCCCCAGGCTTCCTGGCTGGTTTGGAAAGAGCCTGGAGCAGGATGCCTCCTTGGAAGGTGCCTGGGTCCCATGGGCCTCAGTGCCCTGAAGTGGGAGGCCTCTGTCTGATGGTGGATCCACCTGGCTTTGGACAGGATGCCCCCGACCTCGAGAACATGCTCTGGGTTGTCATCTGAAGCAACCAAAAGGCCAGAGGGACAAGAATGAAACAAACACCCAAGGACACATCCTCAGCCTTCAGTGGTGTCAGCAGTCTGTACCAGAGCTCCAGGCTCTGACTCCAGGCACTGCCTGGAGTGGGGGTGGGGTGGGGCACCAGGCTGTCCTCAGAGCGCTCCCTTGGACTGGTCCTCACTTCTCCAGGGCCCTGGGAAGCGGGTTGCTACCAAGTGAAGACATTGCAGCCTTAGAGAGTAGAGGCAGAGGTCCTTCGCATGCCAGACTGTCAAGGAACTGCAAATCTGCCCGAGGTGTTACATGTCTGTTTTTAAAACAAGAACATCACATCAGCAGGAGCCAGTGACCAGAGATGGGGGAGCGGTGTAAAGGAAGGAGATTACAGTCTGTCTCAGAGCTTGGGGTCGGCTGCCGCGCATCTAGGGCACATTTGCACAGTGTGGAGGCACAGAGGGCTACCTGCCCTCCTCAGCTTAATGACACTTCTCTGTGCCTGGCCCTTTGCCTGTGTGAGGTCACAGAGTGCTCACAAGGCTACAGGCGGGTGGCATTGTCTCTGCTCTGCAGATCGTAGAGCAGGGGCTCCAGCTTCTGGGTCAGGCTGGGAGGGTGCCCTGGGTTCCCCATTTCGGGGCCCAGGATCCGGCATGCTCTTTGCTGAGGCTTCCTCTAGCCTCTGAGTCTGCTCTGCCTGAGCCGGGCAGATGCAAATGTTGGAGAATGAAAGCCTCCACAGGCTGCCCTGCAGCAGCGGCTGATGGGACTTGGTGCATAAAACCTGGGCGACCTCCCCGTGAAGGGAGCACAGCTCCAAGTCCTTTCTTCTACACCGCACGGCAACTTCCTCAAAAACGTTGACTCACCTTCTTTTCCCTGTCTCGATTCTCCACAGCCCTGCCTGGGTTTCTGGGATGACGTGCACTTAAATCCTCATCCCAAGGCCTGCTTCAGAGAGAACCCAAACCATACAGAGAGAAAGAGGATAAAGCTGAGGACTGATAGGGCCACTTGTAGCCACCCCATCATACAGCCTGGGCGGAGGTGGCCCGGGGGTGGCGGAGCCTGGCTCAAATGGCTCAGGCAAAAAGCAGTGAATCCTCTGTAGGAGGGTCTCACCTGGACAAAGATAAGCAAAACAAAGGCTTGTGCCCAAGCCTCTGGGCCCTGGTAGTGTCAGCTGAGCCCTGGACTCCCTCACCACCACCAGTTAACCCCCATGCAACCCATCACTACTCAGCTGGTGTCCTAAATACCTCCCCAACCCGCCCTCTCTCCCCATCCATCCTCTCGCCCCATCCCCACAGCCACCTCACTGGTCCCGGCCACCACCGCTCTCTCACCCAGGATGCAATAGCCTCCAGGCTGGTGTCCCCATTCCTGCCCTGGTCCTTCTCCTACCCTCTGCTTCACAGGGCAGCCAGGAGAACCTGCCAGTGGATCAGGTCTTCTCTTAGCTTAATCTCCTACTGGCTTCCAATTTCTAAACCTCCCCTGATCTTCGTGTCATGAACCTCCTCACCTTGGGACTTCTCTGCACCCTGCTCCCTCTGCCTGGAGGACTCGCCTCCACCCCATTCTGCCCTACTCCAAATATACCATCCAAAACGTTTTTTGGGGGGGCAGGTAGAGTAAAATAAAAAGACTACTAGTTAGCCTATGCAAGAAAAGAAGAAAAAGGGCACAGATAAGCAATATAAGGAATAAAAAGGGGGGTATCCATTTAAACAATAACTACACTAGTAAATACATTTAATCAATTCAGAATTTGGTCTCCACCATCAAAAGATCAAATAAGGTTAGAGGTGAATTTTCCCAAAATGTTAAGAACCTGAAAATACATACTTCGTATAGAAATGTTTCAGAGGATAGAAAAAGAGTGAAAGCTGCCTATTTCATTTTATGATAGCAATATAACCTTAATAGCAATAACAGGCAAAAATAATTTTTAAGAAGGAGATTATTGATCCATTATACAATTATAAACATGTGTTTAAAAACATTAAATAAAATACCATCAAATTTAATTTAGCAGTGAAGAAATACATAAAAATAGTTGCTGTCGATGCAGGGTTTTTCTCATTAATAATAAATAAACCTATTAAGAAAATATGCCATATTGTAGGATTAAAGAAGGAAAAAAGCATACAATCATTTCAACAGCTGTAGGAAAAGCATTTGATAAAGTTCTATACTCACTCATACTATTAAAAGGTAAGAAAAAGAATAGCAATCTAGAAATAGAATATGATGTCCTTAATGCAATAAAGGGTATTTGTTCAAAGCTTACTCAAATATTACATTTAAGGGTAAAACTGTAGTGGCAATGCAGTTAAACTCAGAACAATAAAGACTGTCCTCTAACATTGCTTCCTTTTAGCATTACACTAAAGTACCTAGCCCATGAAAGAAGGAAAGTAAAAAAGAAAAGAAAAAGACATTAAGTGAAAAGAAAAAGTGTATCTGGAGAAAGTCTAATTGTTTATGTACATACAAAATCTAAAAGAATCTATATACAAACTTATAATCAGGACGATTGCTATACACAAGATTTACATATAAAAATCAATAACATTCCTACATGCCACTAATAACTAGAGCATTTTTTTTTTATTTCAATTACAATAGCAAAAAACAAGAAAAAACTGTGCAAGACCTTGATGGTGCAAATTACAAAAAATTATGAAAAGACTCAGAAGAATTTCTGGGTAGAAAAGAAAAAAAATATATATGCCACATTTATGAATGGAAAGATTCAATATCATTAAGGTGTTAATTCTACCCAAATTTATCTATAAAAGTAGAATTTCAAAAAAATTTAAAAGATTCTTTTAGGAACTTGACAAGATGCTTCTAAAATATATATACAAGAGCAAAGGGCCAAGAATAGAACTAGGCAGAATTATTAGATAGAAATGTTTATTACATAATAAAGATTGCGTTGTATAGGTGCAAAAATAGACAAGTAGACTAATAAAATACAATAGAGCCCCAAAGCATATATAAATCAATGGGTAAAGGGTGGACTCTTCAATACATGGTGTAGGATTATGCATATGGAAAAAATAAAATTAGATCTCTATATCACACAAAAATATCAATTCCAAATGAACTAAAGACTTAGATGTGAAAAGTAAAAATTTTTAAACTTTGCAGTAAAATATCCTTTATTACCTTGAGATAGAGAAGAATTTCTTAGAAAGGACACAAAAAGCATGAAACATAAAGAAAATAACTAATAAATTCAATCACATTAAAATTATGAATTTCTATCAATAGAAGATACTATTTAAATTGTTAAAAGACAATCCATAGACTAAGAAGATATTTGCTACCATACAAAGAATTATAATCCAGAAAGAGATGGCAAAAAATCATACAAATAAAGAAGAAAAATACAGATAACCCAACAGAAAGAAGAAAAACAAAGAATATGAAGAGGCAAGTAACAGAAGAAAAAACCCAAATGACCAAAAAAATTATTAATTAACCTCAGTGGTGATTAGGAAGATTGTAAAATAAAACAAGATACCATTTTACATTCATCAGCCAAGCAGAAGTTAGAGTCTGATAATACCAATTGTTAATGGAAATATAGAGAAGTGAAATTCTCACACACTGTTGATAGAGTGTCGGTTGGTACAAGCCCTTGGAGAGCAAAGTGAAGATGTGCATACTCTTTGCCTCACCTATTCTATTTGGTATTCTAGGTAAACATCTTAGAGAGAAATCTCAGCACCTGTGCTGCAGAACACATTTACAAGAACGTGTTGTTGCAACATTGTTTAAAACAAGAAGAAAAATAAACAAAGTAAATGTTCCCAAGCAGGAGAATGAATAACCAAATTAAGGGATAAAAAAATGAATGAACAAAAGTAACATGTATCATTATTAAACACATTTTGTCAACACGTACAAATCTCAAAAATCATTAATGGTGAACCAAAAAAAAAAAAAAAAAAAAAAGCAAGTCACAGAAAGATACATATAGTATGATTCCACTATATAAAATATTTTTGGTTCAATTTTTTAGTCTTGTTTACTGAGATATAATTTGCATCTAGCAAAATTTACTCTGCTTGGTGTATAGTTCTATGAATTGTGGCAAATGCATACACTTTTGTGGTCACCATCACAATCAAGATATATAGTAGTTCCATCATACCCACAATGCCCTGGAACTTCTTTGTAAGCACCAAATCTCTCCTCCCACTCCCAACTCCTGTAATCATACAGTATGGAGTATTTTGAGTCTGGCTTCATCCACTTAACATAATGCATTTGAAATTCATCCATGTAATTGAATGTATCCACAGTTTTTATTGCTGAATAGTATTCCATTTTATGGATGTACCGATTTTTTATCCATCCACAAGTTACAGAGTGTTTCGGTTGTTTCCAGTTTAATGCAATTATGAATAAACCCGCTGTAAATATTTGTGACCTGGCTGTTGTGTAAGTATGTTTTCATTTCTTCTCAGTAAACACCTAACAGTGGGATTGCTGAGTCATATGCTAAGTGTATGTTTACTTCTTTAAGAAACTGTCAAACTGTTTTCCAAATTTTTTTTTTTTTTTTTTTGGTATGGGAGTTCTAGTTGCTCTGTATTCTTGTCAGCACTTAGTGTTCTCAAGCTTGTTTGTTTGCTCACATTTTTTAATAATTGTAATTGGTATCTAATAGTATCATGCTGTGGTTTTAATTTGCATTTATCTAATAGCTAATGATGGTCAGTGTCCTGCCATGTGCTTATTTGCCATCCATATATCTTCCTGGTTGCACAATTTGTTTAAATCTTTTGACTACTTTTAATTGGCTATTTTGTTTTCTTATTATCGAGTTTTGGGGATTATTTATATTATGGATACAAATACTTTACCACCCATGTTTTACAAATATTTTCTCCCAGTTTGCAGTATGTCTTTCCATTTTCAAGTGTCTTTTGAAAATGTGATTTTGATAAAAGCTAATTTAGCATATTTTTCTCTTATAGTTCCTGGATGTAGAAGCTATATCTAAGAAAATTTTACTTAAATTCTCAAAGATTTTCACCTGTTTTCTTCTGATAGTATTTTAATTTGAGGTTTTACATTTAGGTCTGTGATCCATTTTGAGTTAATTTTTGTATAAGTTGTGAGGTATAGGTGGTCAAGCTTCTTTTTTTTTTTTTCTTTTTCTTTTCTTTCTTTTCTTAATATGGATGTTCAGTTGTTCCAGCACCATTTGTTGAGATGACTACCCTCTCTCCATTGAACTACTTTTGTGCCTTTTTCAGAAAATTTACTAACAATATATGTGTGGGTCTATTTCCAGTTTATAAACTTTTAAAATGTAAAAAACAAGTGAGAGCTTTACATTTTAGGAAGGAAAAAAGAGGACGTTAGACAGATAAAATTGTGCCATTTTCTTCAAAATATTCTAGCTCTCCTACTGGATGTATAGCTGTCAGCAGTGAAGTTCCCAGGAAACAGACTCAGAGATGGAGTTTAGTATGGTGGATGTTTATTAGGAAGTACTCTTGAGATAAGCACCTGTGGCCAGAAGAAAAGCAGAAGCAAGCAGAGGAAGAAGTTATGCTTCCACTGTCTTGGGCCCAGAGGAAGATAGAGTGGCTCTTCACAGTCATCAGAGTTGGCCAAAATGGCTGGTGGGAGGAGGCTCCAGGCCAGGCACAGGCAGTAACTGACCTAGACCTACACCTGAGGACCTCCCAAGAGGTCCCAGAATGAACACACCTGGTAGCTGGCTTCAGATTACACTAGAGCACCACCTAACAACCTCCACAAATAACACACCAAAAGGGTGGACTCAGTGGGCACTAGAGCCCCACTAAAGTAACTCCTGCTCCATAAATTCAGCCCACACACAACAGATTATCAGCTGTAGTCATGGCCAGTAGTCATAGCCAGTCAGCATGCAGGTCAATCCCACCCACTGACATGCCAACAGCAATCAAGGTTCAATTATAACAAGAAGACACACACAACCCACACAAGGGACACCCCTTGAGCACATGGCTCAGATGACCAGGGAGATTTTGTCACTGGGCCCACAGGACACCTACTACATAAAGCCAATCTGCAAAGACTAGGAGACATAGCAGATCTACTTAATGCCTAGAGATAAACACAGGAAGGCAGCCAATGAGGAGACAAAGAAACATGTTCAAAAAAAGAAAGAAAGAAAAAGAAAAACAGGAAAAAACTTCAGGAAATGAACTAAATTAAATGGAGGCAAGCAAGCTACCAGATACAGACTTCAAAACATTGGTTATAAGGATGTTTAATAAACTTTGAGGAAGAATAGATTAACTCAGTGAGAACTTACACAAAGAGATAGAAACCATAAAAAAGAAGCAATTGGAAATTTTAAAAATACAATAACTAAAATAAAGAATACATTAGACAGGCTCAAAAGCAGATTAGATGAAGAAGAGGATTAAATAAGTGATTTGGAAGACAAAGTAGTGGGAAACACCCAATTGGAACAGAAAAAAAAAAAAAATTGAGGCTAGTTTAAAGGACCTTTAGAACAACATCAATCAAAATCACATTTGCATCATAGAGGGTACCAGAAGGAGAAAAGAGAGAGTAAGGGATTGAGAATCTATTTGAAGAAATAATGACTGTAAAAAAGAGATGATGACTGAAAACTTCCCTAACCTGACAAAGGAAATAGACATACAAGTCCAGGAAGTTCAGCGAGTCTCAAACAAGATGAAACCAAAGAGGTCCACATCAAGACACATCATGATAAAAATGCCAAAGGTTAAAGACAAAGAGAGAATCTTAAAAGCCACAAGAGAAAAGCAGTTAGTTACCTATAAGACTGTCAGCTGATCTCTCAAGAGAAACTTTGCTGACCAGGTGGGATTGGCACAAAATACTCAAAGTGATGAAAAGCAAGGACCTACAATCAAAATTACTCTACACAGCAAGGTTAATTATTTAGAACTGAAGGACAGATAAAAAGCTTCCCAGACAAGAAAAAGCTAAAGGAATTCAGCACCACCAACCCAATTTTATAAGAAATGTTAAAGTGACTTCTTTTGAAAGAAGAAGAAAAATGATTAAAATATGAATAAGAAAATATCTCTCACTGACAAAGGCAAACACCTAATAAAAGCAGTGGATCAACCAACTATAAAGCTAGTACAAAGGTTAAAAGGCAAAACTAGAAATATCATGTGTAATTACAACAGTAAATTAAGGAATACACACAAATACACACATAAGAAGTAAAAAATAATAACATAAGCATAAACATGGAGGAGGTGATTAAAATGGTAACAGTTTTTAAATGTGTTTGCACTTAAGTAATCATCAACCTAAAATAGACTTCTATAAGCATAGCCTGGAACATAGGAAGTACATGGTAACCACAAACCAAAAATCTACAACAAACATACAAAAAATAAAGAGACATAGGGTGGCTGAGTGGATAAGAGAACAAGATCCATACATATACTCTTTACCAGAGACCCACATCAGATTGAAAGACACACACAGATTGAAAATAAAGGGATAGGAAAAGATATTTTATGCAAATGGAAATGATAAACAAGCTGCTTAATGCAGTCCCTTTAATGACAAGGAGGGTAACCTTAGGGAGAAAAATCGTGATTCAAGGAAAATCACAATGCTCAATGGTAGACTATAAAGTAGTGCATCTAACCGTCTTTAAAGTTTCTTTTCATTTAAAATTTGTTTTCATTTGAAAGTTAAACTATGTCTGTGGTATCATCAAAGATGTTTAATTTACAGGCAAGAAGAATGTCAAATGCCTTGCAATTGGATGTCTTTCCAATAAGACAGTCTTGCAGATTTGGAGACTTGTTTGTGGGTTATGTTACATAAATTAACATGTGTTTTCTGTTTTCAAAGGGCATAAGCCTATGATCTCATTACCTGAGTGATTGTCTGTACATATAGGCCTCACTTAATCCTGTCTGCATCGCTGCCTCCTGAGATTCAATGGTTTGGCTGAACTAAGTGGCTGGGTTGGTGAAGAATGGGGTGGTCTGTGGGCTTCACTCTAAAACTGGTTTCTCTTTTCTGTCCTAATGGCTTGGACAGAAGAAGCCCAGAGGTTTGAGAGGGGAAAACTAAAATATTTCCCTCAGCCCAAACTAAGTATAATTGGCAAAAGGGTTTTGGACAGGTGAGAAGTACATGGCACACCTTCCTCCAAAGAAGCCCTTCTTTTCCCTAATGTGGGACATTGAAAAATTAATACCTGTCTTTTGTCATCTAGTGGTTACGGATTGAAAGATATCTTTTAGCCCTGTTGCCAAATCTGTTGCCTCCAGAATATGACAAGGATGCCAGCCTGTTAAATCAAGCATGCCGTTGTCCAGGGACAGCCATATGACCTGGAGTCTGCACGATCCTTCCCCATGTGGGAAGGCCACCCTCCCCTCCACACCCCCACTCTTATTAGGGATTTCTGGACCCAAGGGTAGGTAGGACGATGACCATGTCCAGCTTGAAGCAGCTGGAGGAGCTTGAGACCTTTGCCCATGGTCCTTTGTAAGATTATAAAGGGTCTTAAGTCTGAGAGGGAGAGATTGTTATTTTTTATTGTTAAAATAATTAATTAATTAATTAATTAATTAATTAACAAAGAAGAAGAAGATATGAAAGGGTGAGGCAGGAGAGCTTGTATGTACGACCCATGGGCATGGACTTGGGGGAGATTATTGGGGGAGGGGGTGTGCTGGGCGTAGGGGAGCAAAGCAGAAAAAATTGGAACTATTGTAACAATATAATCAATAAAATATACTTAAAAAAATTAAAAAAATAAAGAGACATAGGGTGGCTGAGTGAATAAGAGAACAAGATCCATACATATACTCTTTACCAGAGACCCACATCAGACTGAAAGGCACACACAGATTGAAAATAAAGGGATGGAAAAAGATATTTTATGCAAATAGAAATGATAAACAAGCTGGGCTAACAATACTTATATCAGACAAAATAGACTTTAAAACAAAGGGTATAACAAGAGACAAAGAAGGACATTTCATAATGATAAAGGTATCCACCCAACAAGAGGATATAAACCCTGTAAACATTTACACATTCAACATAGGAGCATCTAAATATATAAAGCAAATATTGATAGACATATCAACAATAATACAATAATAGTAGAGGAATTTAACACCAGGAAATCAACAAATAAATAGTGGCCTTAAATGACATATTAGACCAGATAAATGTAATTGATATTTTTAGAATATTTCACCAAAAAGCAGCAGAATATACATTATTTTCAAGTGCATATAGAACATTTTCCCGGATAGGTCACATCCAGCCATGAAACAAGTTCCAATAATATTAAGAAACTTCAAATCATAGAGCATCTTCTCCAATCACAATGGTATAAAACTAGAAATCAATTACAAGAAGGAGACTGAAAAATACACAAACATAGAGGCTCAATAACGTGCTACTTCACAACAAGTGGTTTTCTCGTGTTATAAAATTGATTTATATTGAACATAAACAGTAAATAAAAAGAAATGACTGAAAGAGGAAAAAACTATGAATGGGTTAATAACAAGATTAAGGAAGAAAGCAAAGGATAATGTAAGACAAATAAAGAAAACACGACAATACCCAAAAAAAAAAAAAAAAATCTATGAGACACTACCATAGTAGTCTTAAGAGGAAAATTCATCGCAATACAAGCCTACCTCAAGAAACAAGAAAAATTTTAAATAAAGAATCCAGCCTTACACCTAAAGAAACTAGAAAAAGAATAACAAACAAACCTCAAAGTGAGTAAAAGAAAGGGAATAATAAAGATCAGAGTAGAAATCAATTAAATAGTCTAAAAAATACAAAAGATCAATAAAACCAAGAACTGATTCTTTGAAAAGATAAAAAAAATTGATAAACACTTAACCAGACTCATCAAAAAAAAAAAAAAAATAGAAGAAGAAAGAAAGAAAGAAAGAAAGAGAGGATCCAAGTTAATAAAATCAGAAATGAAAGAGAAGTAACAACTGCCTTGACCAATGTGGCTCAGTTTGATGGGCATCATCCCACAAAGCAAAAGGTCACTGGTTTGATTCCGAGTGGAGGCCCACACCCAGTTTACAGGTTTTGTCCCTGGTTGGGATGTGCATGAGAGGCAGTCAATGATTGTCTCTCACATCAGTGTTTATCTCCCTCTTCTCCCCCTTTTTGCTCTCTCTAAAAATAAAATAAATAAAATCTTTTTTTAAAAAGAGAAGTAACAACTGACACCACAGAAATATAAAGGATTTTAAGAAAATACTACAAACAATTATATGCCAACAAATTGAACAACCTGGAAGAAATGGATAAATTCCTAGAAAAACACAATCTTCTGAAACTGAATCAAGAAGAAACAGAAAATATGAACAGACCAATTACTACCAATGAAATCAAATCAGTCATCAAAAAACTCCCAACAAACAAAAGTGCTGGACTAGATGACTTCACAGGTAAATTCTACCAAACATTCAAAGAGGAACTAATACCTATCTTTCTCAAATGATTCCAAAGAAATTCAAGTGGAGGAAAGACTTCCAAGCTCATTTTATAAGGCGAGTGTTTGTTGTGATACCAAAACCGGACTAAGACATTATAAAAAAAGAAAATGATAGGCTAATATCCCTAATGAACATAGATGCAAAAATCCTCAGCAAAATATTAGCAAATAAAATTCAGCAATACATTAAAAAGATCATATAACATGATCAAGTTGGATTTATTCTGGGATGCAAGGTTGGTTCAATAGCCAAAATTCCATTATGTGATACACCACAAAGGAAGGAGGAGGAGGAGGAGGAGGGGGAGGGGAAGGAGGAGGGGGAGGGGGAGGGGAGGGGAGGGGGAGGGGGAGGAGGAGGAAGAGGAGGAGGAGAAAGAGAAGAAGTAGAAGGAGAAAGAAAAGAAGAAGAAGGAGGAGGAGGAGGAGGAGAAGAATGTATTACTGAATGCATATAAAGCATTTGACAAAATCCAACATCTTTTTATGATTAAAAAAACTCTCAATCAAAACCATGAAAATTAAAATGACAACAAACTCACAACTATCAACAACTGAATCTAAAAAATAAAAACAAAATCCAACTAAGCAAACCAGAATGGGAACAGAATCATAGGTATGGGGATCATTTGGAGGGTTATCAGCTGGGAAAGAGAAGGGGGAGAAATGGGGAAATGGTGCAGGGATTAAGAAGCATAATTGGTTGGTACAGAATAGACAGGGGAAAGTTAAGAATAATATAGGAAAGGGTGAAGCCAAAGAACTTATATGCACAATGTATGGACATAAACTAAGGGGGGGGGGATTACTGGAGGGAAGGGGGGTACTGGGAAGAGGGCAGCAAAGGGAAAAGAAATTGGAACAACTGTAACAACATAATCAATAAAACATACTTTAAAAAACATCTCTCAGTGAAATGGTAATAGAGGAAACATACCACAACATAAGAAAGACCATATATGACAAACCCACAGCTAACATCATACTTAACAGTAAAAAGCTAAAACTGTTTTCCTTAAGGTCAGGACAAGACAAGGATGTCCACTTTTGCCACTTTTATTCAACATAGTATTGGAAGTCCTAGCCAAAGCAATAAGACAAGGAAAAGAAATAAAAGGCATCCAAATTGGAAAGCAAACGGTAAAACTGTTGTTATTTGCAGATGACACGAGAGAACCCTAACAATTCCACACATACACACACACAAAAAAAATATCTATAAGAACTGATAAATGAAATGAGTAACATAGTAGGATACAAAATAAACATTCAGAACTCTGTCATATTTTTATACACCAATAACAAACTACAAGGAGAAATTAAGAAAACAATCCCATTTACAATTGCCTCAAAAAAAAAAATATCTAGGAATAAATTTAACCAAGGTGATAAAAGAGCTGTGCTTGAAAAACTTAAGAAGACACAAATAAATAAAAGCATACATCATGCTCATAGATAAGAAAAATCAACATTATTAAAATGTTCATACTACCCAAAACAATCTACACATTCAATTAAGTACTTATCAAAATACAAATGAGATTTCTTAATGAACTAGAACAAATAATACTGAAATCTATATGAAGCCACAAAAGAGCCCAAATAGCCAAAGAAATCTTGAGGTGGGGGGCGGGGGGCAGAGGAGCTGGATGTATTACGCTCCCTGATATCAACCTATATTACAAGGCTATAATAGTCAAAACATCGTGGTACTAGCATAAAAAAAGACACATAAATCAATAGAATAGAATAAAAAGCCCAGATATAAACCCATGCCTATATGGTAAACTAATTTATGACAAAGGAGGCAAGAATATGCACAGAATAAAGAAAATCTTTTCTATAAATGGTGTTGGAAGAACTGGAAAAATATATGCAAAAATAAAATAAAACTAGACCATTTTCTTACACCGCAAACAAGAATAAACTCAAAATTGATTAAAGACTTAAATTTAAGACCCGAAACCATACAACTCCTACAAGAAAACATAGGCAGTAAACCCTTTGACATCAATCTTAGAAATATTTTTTATGTGTCTCCTTAGGCAGGGGAAACAATAGAAAAAATAAACAAGTGAGACTACATCAAACTAAAAAGTTCTGTACAGCAAAGGAAACTTTCAACAAAACAATAAGACAACCCACTGGATGAGAAAAGATATTCACCAATTACACATTTGGTAAGGGGTTAGTATCCAAAATATATAAAGAACTCATGGAATTTAACACCATAAAAAATATTTTAAAAATATGTTTAAAAATGGGCAGAGGACCTGAATAGACATGTCTCAGAAAAGGACATACAGATGGCCAATAGACCTATGAAAAAATGTTCAACATCATTAATAAGCAGAGAAATGCAAATTAAAATCATAATGAGAAATCACCTCACACCTGTCTGAATAGCTATCATCAATAAATCAACAAACAACAAGTGTTAGAGAGGATGTGGAGAAAAGGGAACACTCGTAGACTGTTGTTGGACTGCAAATTGGTGCAGCCACTATGGAAGAAAAGTATGGAGATGCCTCCAAAAAATTAAAATTAGAACTATGATATCACCCAACAACCCCACCTCTGGGTATTTATCCAAAGAAATGCAAAACACTAATTTGAAAAAATATATGCATCTCTATATTCATTGCAACATTATTTACAATATCCAAGATAGGGAAGCAACCGAAGTGTCCATCGACAGACAAATGGATAAAGAAGTGATGAATATATACAAAGGAATATTACTGGGCCATAGAAAAGAATGAAATCTTACCATTTGCAACAACATGGATGGACCTAAAGAGTATTATGCTAAGTGAAATAAGTCAGACAGAGAAGGACAAATACCATAGGATTTCACTTATATGTGGAATCCAAAAAGCAAAATAAATGAACCAACAAAGCAGAAACAAACTCATAGATACAAAAAACAAACCGATGGTTGCCAGATGGGAAAAGGGTTGGAGTGCTGGGTGAAAAAGGTGAAAGGATTAAGAAGTGCAAGTTGGCAGTTGCAAGTAGTCACGGGGTATAAAATACAGCCTAGGGAATAGAGTCAATGATATTGCAATAACTATGTATGGTGTCAGGTGGGTACTATATTTATTGAGGAAACATATTGTAAGTTATATAAATGTCTAACCACTATGTTGTACATACACCTAAAACTAATAATTAGATTATTAGATTTTTTTTTTTTAATTTAAAACAACTGGCTGGTAGGGTCACAAATCCATGGAAGACTGTCTGAGCAATACACCTTTAGAGTCAATCACAGTAGGGGTATGACTTTGGGTTTTAATTTGCATCTGCCCTCTACTAAAGAAGTTAAGTGCCTTTTTGTACATGCTTATTGGTCATTTGAATGTATATCCTTTTTTTAATGGAGTCCCTGAGAGGGTGATAGAGTGTCTTGGGGCCTTACCAAGACACATGGTGACCCCTCTGTAGCATGGGCCTCTATGCAAATAGCACAAGGAAGCAACCTCCAGGGCAGTGGAAAGCCAGACAGAGCTGGGTCCAAATCTCAGTCTTCCCTGTTTTGGCTGTATGCACCAAGGAGTAATTCAGCTTCTCTGAGCTTCGGTTTATCCTTCATAAAATAACTGGGATTGTAATTAGGTGTGGAGGAGAAGGAAGAAGGGAAGATGTCCTGGCTTTAATCTAAACTCTGGTACTTGGAGATTTAAAAACATCCAGTTAATCCACAGGACCAGTGAACTTGCTCACATGCGTCAGTTTGCAAGACAGAGCCAAGAGCTTCCCAGGAAGAGACTCATTCGGCAGGAGAGAAATGTAAGGCCCAAGTGGATCGAAGATCAGTCCTTCAAGCTGACCCTGAGCTCAGCTCCATGGATCTATGTCTGAGTCCCCCGGAAGAAGAATGCAAGAGAGAAGTGGAAGAATTCTGCATCCGTGGTCTATTGCAGTGAAAGAAACCATGCCACACTTAGTGACTTAAAAAAACAACAAATATTTATTTTACCCATGAGTCCATAAGTCTAGGCAAAGCTCAGTGGGGACAACTCATCTCTGCTCCAAGCAGCATTGGCCATTGGCTGGGGTAGCTGAGGCAAAACAATCTCCTTTCCAAGGTGGTGCACTCACATGGCTGGAAGGTAAGTACGGCTGTAGGCAGGGAACGTCAGATCCTCCCCACATGCTGTTTGGGCTTCCTCACAGCATGATGGCTAGGTTCCAAGAGCAAGAAAACCAGTGGGAGCTACATCACTTTCCATGACCCATTGTGTCACTTCTGCTATAGTCACAGTCTATAGTAGCCCCCCCCCCCCCCCCCTTATCCCTGGCTGGTTTGGCTCAGTGGATTGAGCGTCGGCCTGCGAGCTAAGTGTCGCTGGTTCGATCTTCCAGTCAGGGCACATCAGAGAAGGAAAACTCTGACTCCAAAAAAACTCCGCTGCCTTGCGGCATACCTCTTCAGGGGAAAGGCTAAGGGAGTAAACCCCGACAGAAAATCCGGAGCCGGAGTCCCTAAGGCGGTTTGACGTTGTAGTCAACACCGGCAACTCCTGCGGCGCACCTGAAACCAAGCTGTATTGACTCCGTCTTTCCCTTGGACCCTTCAGCTGCGAAGAGAGGGGGGGTCTGGTGCATGGGCAACAGCAGACCCTCCATATCACCCTGCCCAGGCTCTGTAGCTTCAGCTTCACTGGAGAGGACACTCCAGCGTCATCGCAAGATGTCGATTCAACACGGGAGGAGACAGATACCGTGTCACTCCCGAGTCGGACTGCACAGCCATTCTCGGCGGTGCAGATAGACACTTAAGAAGCTACACCATCGTCTCTCGAGACGGACGGCTGCCGACGATAGTAGCCCCTCTCTATATCATGGTTCACTGTATCACAGGATTTTTAAAAATATTATATTTAATTATTTGTCGCGGATTTTTTACTATATCGCAGGATTTTGCAGTACTGTATACCTATGTTGTTAAAGTGACGTAGGTTTAAGAGTGTAAAATACGTTTAAGAACATAAGTAGTGTTTATAAAAGTGGGGGAAAGGTTAATAAGGGAGTGGGAAAGGTTAATAAGGGACTGCAAATGGTTTATAAGGATCTGGGAAGGGTTTATAAAGCCTTAAAATATATATAAATACTAAAATAAATATAAGGTTACTTTGTGGATTTTCACCTATTGCGGGGGGATCTAGAATACAATACCTGCGATAAGTGAGGGAACACTGTACAGATTCAAGGAGAGGGAGAAATGTCAAAGTCACACTGCATGAAGACCATGCGGGATGGGAGCTTTTTTTGTAAAATACAACATTTGCTGGAAGCCCTTTCCCCAAAACCTCTGCACAATTCTGAGAGCTGATGTGGCATATTTTGCAGTTGTGTGACCACAGAGGGCCAGCCTAGAGGGACAAGTGAGAAGAGGAACTGCCTGTTTGGGTGGGGGGTGCAGCTCAGAGGCCTAGGCTGCGGCCAGGCCGCACTTCACACGGGGGAGGTCTTCAGCCTTCCCAGAAGTCTGGGCCACAGCAGGGGAAAGAGACTCCAGCTACAGCCCATCTGCTTTGGGCTCAGCAGAAAGCTTGAAAGCAGCCATCCCAGCTTGAAGTCAATCACAGTAGGAGGGGGCTCCTGGAAATAAACAGCAGAAACTTTGAAAGGCATAGAGGCCCCATTATAGCAGAAAGGAAATAAGCCAGAGGAATACTTTTTATTGCCATTGATATAACCACATTTTTATCCCCAGCCTGGAGAAAGGTAACTTACAAGAGAGAATGTATGTCAAGCGTTCATCCCATAGCTTAGCACATGGTAAGACTTCAGCAATTGCTCTTCTGAACTGTTACCCACAATGAGGCTTGATTATTCTATTACAGGGGATGAAAGCTAGGCTTCAGGGGTCTTTAGGGTCCACCACCCAATGGGCCCTGTGACTGATCGCCAGCAGATAATGCACATGTGGCTGATACAAAGGTCCCCAAATCACCATCAGGACTGAGATATGGCACTGCAGCATCAAGTGTCTGGCCACATCTGAAGAGCTTGTGAGCACCCATCAAGGCCAGGACCATGGGTACCAGAACAGGGTCAGTCTTAAGAGCCAATGACCAGGCAAGGGATTTTCCCGAAGAACACTGTATTAGTTTCCTGTGGCTGTTATAAAAAATGGCTGCAAATTTGGTGTCTTAACACAACAGAAAGTTATTGTCTCACAGGTATGAAGGGAAGAAGTCCAAAATCAGAATAATTGGGCTGAAATCAAAGCTCCAGTAGAGAATTCTTGTGGCCAGATTCTGAGGGCTGCTGGGGTTCCTTGGCTGTGGTCATATCATTCCAATCTACACCTCTGTGATCCTCTCACCTTTGCCTCTTCTATCTCTGTCCAATCTTCCTCTGCCTCTCTTTTGTAAAGTTACTGTGATTACTTTGGGACCATTTGGAGAATCCAGGCTAATGTCCTCATCTCAAGAGCCTTCACTTAAGCACATCTACAAAGACCCTTGTCCATAGAAGGTAATATGAACAGGTTCCAAGGCGTGTTGGACTTGGATATCTTTGGGGCTGTTATCAACCACCAAAGCACAGACACAGGGGTAAGTCTGAATGATGATCAGGAGGGAGGCTAAGCTCAGAGCAGAAGGAGGAAGGTGGAGAGCTATATGTAGAGAGTGAGGAGATGTCCACAGCAACCAGTCTGGGGTCAAGAATCAAGAAGACAAGAGCAGATTGGGAAGCCAAACTGAGATGGGGCCAACAGAACAAACTGTGGAGCAAGAGGCCCCAGTAGCTGGTCATCCCCCACCACAGGAACAGAGCAGGAAGAAGAATCCTACCACAAGAGAGTAAGGGGAAGGCTACTGGAGCAGTGGGGAAGGCTGAAAGAGCCATCCACGCATACCAACTTTGGACAAATTACTTCCATCTTTGGAAAATTATCGTAATATACTGATTTTGTAAGAGCAAACAACTTTACTGTTTCGTTGGGACAGTATTGTAAGTAACACAGATCTAATGGTGCCCCTTAGATGGACCCAGAGCCTGCACCACCATATGTGTTACACAATATGTGTGTCCAATAGGGCGTGAGAACCAGCGAGCATGAGCTCGAGGAGCTCCCAGGTCCAAATGGGAGGCTGGTGGAGGCTTGGACAAGGTCCAGAGATGGGGTCTGATGCTGTCATGGCTGGGTGTTGACATCCATCCATCTATCATCTATTTGTCAAGTGGGCAGCCTCCATTGAAATGATAAAGATAGGATAGACAGGTGAGCAGGAGGTGAAGGCCCAAAGGCTGTTTTACCTGGTGCTGTGTTGTGCTTCCAGAGTAAAGCCATGGGTGGGAGTGTTCCCAGGACCAGCAGCAAGTACATTTTCTCTGAGAACTTTGGGTCTCGGGGCTCAATTTCACTAGTCAATGACAACTGCCACTCGGCCTCCTGAGCTGGATTAAGCCTTCCATCTACTCAGGCCTGGGGCGTGGACAATGCCCGATCCTCTTACTCTGTATGGAAGTTGAACAGTAAATAAAAGGGCTTCATTATCTCACTGAGAGTAGAATAAAACACTTTGGAAAGGCTGGTGTATTAACTGCAATCAAGTTCTGAAAGGTTCTTCATCACTGGAAGGAATGTCCCCTGATAAACGGCTCTTTTCACCAAGATGTGGTTAATATGTCATAAGCGATCTCAGCAGTGTCCACTGCACCTGTTTTGTATCTTCACAAAGGATTTTAAAGAGACTAAATTGCTTCCCAAGAGAGCGAATCATCTTTGCAATGCCCAAAGAGACACCCCAGCCACAGCTCCCTCTCCTATGACCTGCTGAGAAGGAACTCTGGGGCTGCTTCGGGGCTGGGGTCACTCAGGACCCCAAGATACCCCACCTGCCAGTTGCCACTCACTACAGGTGCACCGTGAGTCACTCCACAACCCTGAATGAAAACCACTGCAGGGAAGGCCACAAGTCGTCCCAGCTCTGCCCTCCCAGGGCCTACCATTCAAACTAAGCTGTGTGTTAGTTCCACAGGATTCAGTTATGGTCTTCCTGCCCCCAAGAGTTAATGACCAACAGCTCACCACCCTCCTGGGAGGCAGTCATCCAGAGACTAGCATTTTTAGTGATCACACCTTCAGAATCTCAGGCCCTGAGCCTCTCCAGAATTAGTTCCCAGGGTATTAAAGGACTGCAGTAGGTCCAGCCTTAGGAACAAGCAGAATAACAACAGCAACAGCTCACGTCCATCGGGCACTTCCCATTGATCAGGCCTGTGCTCAGCACCTACACACACCACCCTGAATCCTTACAGCCACCTCAATTTACAGATGAGAAAACTGAGGCACAGGAGTGCGAGCGGTAGATGTGTGGAGGCCCATCAGCCTCTATCTTCCATGTCAACCTTTTGGTTCTTAGAGGCTACACAGGCTGGTCCTCAGACACAGACTGTCACACACACACACACACACACACACACACACACACACACACACAATATTAAAACATCACAGGCTAAGAAGTATGTAGGAAGGAGGAGGAGACAGGAAGAAGATATGAAAGAATATGATTCAAGATGGAGAGAGAGAAAAGAGGGGAAGATTCGGTGGCCTCTGTCCTGCCCTAGCCCTGCCCAAGGATGGCACAAGAAAGGGGACAGGGCTCCTGCTGTCACATGGCACTCACTCACTGATTCAACTGATGGGTGTTCCTTAAGTACCTCTGCATGCTCAGCCTTTGCATATGCCTTGGGAGACCCAAGAAAAGCTGTGTTCACTGGCTCCTCTTCTCTTAGGGTCCCCGGCCTCAGTCTCCCAATCTTTAGTACAGGCATACGAATCCCAACCTCTCCTGAAGATCAGACGCAACAACATACATGCTGGCACCAAGGAAAAGGCCAGGACACACCCATTTCCTTCTTTTCTTCCTTCAGTGAGGGCAACCATGCAAGCCAGAATAGGAGGCACACGGGGAGCCTGCCCTTAAGGCCAGACTACCAAAGAACTGCTCATTCATTCATTCAGTCACTGGATAAATATTTACTGAGCATCTGCTTACTGTGTGCCAGGAACAACATTGGATGTTTTCCCAAAGGCATTCTTTCTTTTAATTCCCACGCAAAGACACGTGTACATGAGCACATGCATGCACTTCTGCACATGCACACAGAGGCACACGCACATGCACCCTATGATGCCCATTTAACATATAAGGAAACCCAGACAGAGAAAGAAGACTTAAGTTGCACAGTATGGAAGGGGACAGAGGCCAAATTCAGACCGGGTCTGGAGCTCTAGGATGCAGGGCTGGTTGGTTGGTTGGTTGGCTGGTTGGTTGGTTTCCCATAACCCACACTGTCTTATCATAGAAGAGCCATGTGATGCCTAGTGTCTGTGTCTAAGTGTGGATCTGCAGCAGAGAGGCTGGCATCTGATGCCTGGGAGCTCCTGACAAGGCTGGGCAGGGAAGAAAGACCCTGTCCTGGAGATCAGGATAATGGCTGATGGGGATAAAGCTATGACTACTTACATTAAACCAGACCACTATATTTTGGGGACCAGTAGCCCTTTCCTGTGGGGGTACAGAGAAGCATGTGGGAGGGGTGTTTCTAGCAAGGGATCAGGAAAATCTCTTCCTACAGCCCTGTGGAAAAGTGTGGGAAAAGCAGGTGACTGAGGCCTGAGATCCCTCAGAATAGACCAACAGGGCATCTATTTCATCAGGTTTCTCCCTCTCTCAAGAACCTTCAGAGACTCCCCATGGCCCTCACTGTTGTTTGTCAAACTTAAGAGAGGAGATTCAAGGTCTGCTCACCTAGGACTAGATCAGGATCCAGAAAAAAAACCTGAGCCCCAGAACAAGACGCCCCTTGACCAAATAGAGTTCTTCTGACCCTCCCTCCCTTCTCTCTTCTTTTTTCTACTCCCTCCCTGTCTGAGCAGCCCATGCTGGTAAAGCCCATCCTAGGCCTCAGCCAGGCAGAGAAGTCCTGCCTCTCTCTGGGTGTTGCTTTACTGGGCCCAGAGACTCCCGGCTTAAGTGGAAAGGGGTTTCTGGACTCCACACTCTCCCACCCCAGCAGGGTGATTGAGGCCTGGAGAGCCGATGAAAAAGAGAGGCCCAGGACCCCAGAAGCAGGATAAGGTCCGGGCCTGGGTATTCTTACCAGTGTCCCCGGTCATTCAACACCAACCACAATTTGAGAGCCACCACTCTACAGCTGTTCTGTCCAATAAAAATATAATGCGAGCCACATGTCATCTTGCATTTTAAAAAGTAGAAAGAAACAGATGAACTTAATTTTAATAATATATTTTACTTAACCCAATATCCAAAATATCATTTCAACATGCAACCAATATAAAAAAGATTAATGAGATATTAATGAGATATTTTACATTCTTTTTTACACACCAAGTCTTTGAAAGCTAGGGTGTATTTGACATTTCTAGCTCATTGCCATTTGAACACTTTATTCTCATCCACAATATTTAATCTGTATTCAGGTTTCATAGATTTCCCTAACCAAGTTTTTTCAAAGTAGTATGACCAGCTCAGCCCAGTTTACCCAATTTATGGTTTTAAAAACCTCAGCGCCATGCCCTGGCCAGTGTGACTCAGTTGGTTGGAGCATCATTCCATAAACCTAGAGATCACAGGTTTCATTCCCAGTCAGGGCTCATGTCTGGGTTGCAGGTTCGGTCCCAATTGAGGTACCTTCAAGAGGCAAGATTGATGATGTTTCTCTCTCACATCAATGTTTATCTGCTTCTCTCTCTCCCTCCCTTTCTCTCTTTCTAAAATCGATAAACATGTCCTTAGATGAGGATAAAAAATTTTTTTAAATAAATCCTTAATCCCAGGAAAATCAAGACAGTTGGTCACCCTATTCCAAACATAGAATCAAATATCAGTTTTAAAATTTAAATTAAGTAAAATTAAAACTTGTTTCTCATGATACTGGCTATATTTCAAGAGCTCAATAGCCACGTTTGGCTAATGGTTATTACCATAATGGAGTCAGGAAGCCGGTTCCTCTTTACATATGACCAGCCATGGAGGACCTGGGCTTGGTTTTTTTAAGAGGGTTGTGGTTTCTTCATGATCCCTAGAGGGCATTAACCAGAGGAGTTATAGAAATAGGACCACATCAATGAAGAGCAACCATGGCAACATGACCACAGATTGGGCATTACGAGGCCACTGTAACCATCTAGGATAGGAAAGTTATGTCCTGACATGGGATCATGATGGTCAAGATTGAAAGAGAAACTCGATTACAGAGCTGTGTAATATATATAATCAGTAAGACTTGGTGACTGATTAGATAGTGGGGCTGGGGGTGACCAGGAAGCAAGACGCAGCAATCTGGGATGATTCACTGGTCAACCTTCCCTGTCACCTGCCGCCACCACCAAGTTGATTCCACAGTGTTCCAGTTATCTATTGCTGTTTAAAAACCCATCCCAAAATGTAGTGGCCTAAAACAATAAGTATTTTATTATTATCTTTCATGGTTCTAGAAGCTGATTAAGCTCAGCAAAGTAGTTCTTGTTCAGGGCCTCTCATGGGTTTCTGACAAAGGCTTTCTAACCTCATGCCTGTTGGTGATGCTGGCTGTCAGCTGGAACCTCAGCTGAGGCTGTTGGCTGGAGTACTGCTATGGGCCACACTGTGTCCACACACCCCACCCCCAAATTCATATATTAAAGCCTTAACCCCCAGTACCTAAAAATGTGACTATATTTGGACATAGGGTCTATAAAGGGGTAATTAAGTTAAAACGAGGTCATTAGGGTGGGCCCTAATCCAATAGGATTTGTTTCCTTATAATAAGAGATGAGGCCGTGGCTGGTGTGGCCCAGTTGGTTGGAGCATCGTCCCGTGGACTGAAAGGTCATGGGTTTGATTCCCGGTCAGGGCACATACCCAGGTTGTGGGTTTGATCCCCTGTTGGGGCACATATGAGAAGGCAGCCAATTGATGTTTCTCTCTCACATCAACATTTCTCTCTCTTTCTCTCTGAAAGCAATGAAAAAAATGTTTTCAGGTAAAGATTAAAAAAAAATTTTTTAAGGAGAGGAAATTAGGACACAGATATGCATAAAGGGAAGACCATGTGAGGACACAGGAAGAGGATGGCCACCTACAAGCCAAAGAAAGAGACCTTGGAAGGAACTAACCCTGCCAACACCTTGATCTTGGACCTCTAGCCTCCAGAATTCTGAGAAAATAAATTGCTGTTTAAGTGCCCTAGTCTGTGGTACTTTGTTATGCAGCTCTAGAAAACCATGCAAATACCCACCTGTGGTGGTTCTGTGTGGTTCATGCTTCCTCACAGCATGGCAGATGGATTCCAAGGTGAGTGTCCCAAGAAGACCAGGTGGAAGCAATATCACCTATGACCTAGCTTCTGAAGTCAGGTGGGGTCGTTTCCTCTGTAGTCACAGGCCTGCTCAGATCCAAGGGGATGGAACATAGACCCATTTCCTAATGGGATGATTATCAATGTCATGTGGTGAGAAGAGCATGTAGAATATAAGATCTTATTGGGGCAATCTTGGGAAATATAGTGTGCCATAACAGGTTGGTAACTGGAGGGACTGGGAATGGTGTCACTAACCAGACAGAGATTACAAGCGTAAAAGTCGATGGTCTAAGGTGGGCTAGATGATGAGGTAAGATTTAAACAGGTTGGGTTAGCCAAGCCTGTGAACATTTAGGTGGATATAGTCAACCACTAGGAAGCTAAATATGCAAATCAGGGCCAAAGAAATATGTTCTAAGCTAAAAGTGTCAATTTGGTGGCCATCAACATATCAGAAACCAGAGACTGGATACACCCATTGAATGAGAGAAGATAAGGGTAGAGGGAATATATCAGCTATCTATTGCTATATAATAAACCACTCCTAATTTCAGTGGCTAAAAACAATGATTTATTATTTTTCATGTTTCTATAGACTGACCGGGTAGTTCTTCTGGTTTTACCTGGCTCACTTATGTGGCTACATGCAGCTAAACACTAAGCTGGAGGGTCCAAGATGGTCTCACACATCTGGTAGTTGGTTCCAGCTCTCAAAAGGGGGCTGGGCTCAAATGGGACAACTGGAACAACTGGAACACTTGGACCTCTCTCTCCATGTGTTCTTTCATCTGGTCTTCTTTACAGCATGATGGTCTCAGGGTAGCGTTTAAGTGGGCAGTCCTAATTCACAAGACTTAGCAACCACATTTGCTAATACCTCATTGGCCAAAGAAAATCACATGACCAAACTCAAAGTCAATGTGGGATGCCTTACCAGGGGGCATGTTTCACTAGCAGCTATTACTGCAAAAACATACTATGGAAAGGTTGGGCAGGGGGAAACCCAGAAGAACCAGAGAAGGACCAGAAGAGAACAGTGCTAAGGAATCAAGAGGGGAGTGAATTCCACTGGCAAAGTGCCAAGCCAGAGCTCGCATGACCTTGGGAGTGAACGTGTCACCCTAGTCCCAACCTGAAACTATCTGGATTTGGCAACCCAGAGGCCAGTTTCTTTAATTTCCCAACATTAATTTCAGTAGTCAATTTCACAAAAATCTTAAGCATCAAATATAACTCCAAACACAAAAGCCATTGCACAAATCAAATGGAAATCCCACTGTTTTCAAATGTTTTTGGACCAAGATTCACAGTAAGGAATACCTTTACATCAAGATCTGGAGCACACATGCATGCATGTACACACATGGGCAAAATGAAAGTTTCCTGAAACAAAGAAAAAATAATAATAAATTTACCCTTACTACATGCAAAGCTCTCTGCCATTCTCTATTCAATTTTAATGCTAGTCATGCCTTACTAAATTAATTTCACCATGTACTCATGGGTCATGGCCTACAGATTGGAAAATACTGACTTGGCCATCCAGAGCCAGTTAGAAAGCTGGCTGATTCCTGCCTCTAGCCTTGTTTGGTTTCACCTGTTGGTTGTTTATTTAAAAATTGAATTTTATGCCTTCAGGCAGGCCTCCCTTCTCCTGTACCATTTCCAACTGTCTGATACCCAACTGCTTCACACATTTATGCTACTTGCCTGCCCTGAGTGCATTACTTTTCAGGCCTTCTAGCCCTCCAGATTCTAGAGGAATAGATGCGTGCATTTATGCATTTCAAAAACATTAAATGCATGTCTCGCACATGCCAGTCACATTGCAAGCACTGGGAATACAGCAGGTAACACACAAAAATCACTGCCTTAATGGAGTTGAGATTCTAGAAGGGGGAGACAGAAAACCAAAGGAAAGTAAATATACTCTTTATTAGAGGGTAATACACTCTCTAGCGACAATAAAACAGTAAGGGGATCTGCATGCTCTACAACCAGCATGCAGGCTTCACTCACTTTTTTGTGGAAATGCTCCTACCTAACAGAGAAGGGGTGAGAAAGAGTGTGAAGGAGCACAGCCAGAACTTCCCTCAAAAAGAGAGTTCCAGTCTGCCCATCCCATCTCCAAATTACTTTACCAAATGGCAAAGCACCAGTAACTTGAACCTAGAAAATTTCAAAACCGGCCAGCCATTGAAGGGAACCACTGAGGGATATGGTCACTGACACATAGGCCCTGAGGTGGGAAGCCTTGAGAATGTATTTCACACGTTTCCCCAATCAGCCTTCGAAGTCACCATCACCCCCTCTCCTGCGGGATAAAGGGCCCCCTCATTAGCTCTGCACACATAAACCCTCTCGGCTGGATTCCTGGTGACTGCGCCTGCCTTATCTCTGACTTTCCTCTCTCACATTTTCCGCTCCAACAAAGCCAAACACAACACGGTGGAGGCTTTCACGCTTCTGTGCCTTTGGACACGCTGTTCCTTCTGCCTGGCAGGCCCCTGGCCTGGATCCCCACGCGCTCCCGCCCCCCTCCCCAGCGAGCTCCCGTTCATCCTTCAGAACCCAGCCTGGATGTCCCCTCCTCCAAGAAAACCCCTTACACTCCTCGGCCCCATCTCTGTCTCCAGCATCCCTCTCTGTTTTGCTTCTCTGCACTGTAATTACCAGTTTCTCCTCATCTCTCCCCCTCCCAGACTCGGGCCTCCTCCAGCGCTGCAGCTGCGTTGGATACTAGCTTTGACCCAAAAGCGACCAGTTCCGAGCGCTGAGTGACAGAGCTTGCACCTAGGCTCAGGCTGGCTCGAAAGTCCCCATTTCTGCCCTCCGCCTATCCGGTGGTCCCGCGGGGGCTCGCACTCGTGCATTTCCCGAGCACCAGGCTGACCCCTCGCGCGGCCGCCCAGCCCCTGACATCAGCAGCGGGCAGCGCCGGGCACAGCGCGACTACAAGTCCCGGCACGCCCCGCCGCGGCCGCGCATGCCCAGCGGGCCGGCGTTTGAGTGGCAAGTTGTTTGTTACAGCGAACACCAGCTGCTCTCCGCGCCGGGCGCCGTGCGCCGCCGCTCCGACAGCGCTGCCGCCCTCGCCCGCCGCCCGCAGCCCGCAGCCCGTGGCCCCTCGCGGCTTGGCGGGCCTCTCCTTTGTCCGCTCGGGCCCGCCCGCCGCCGAGCTCCCGGTCCCCGGGCCGGCTGCCCGCGGCGCTCGGTGCCGGCTGGGCGCGCAGGGGGCGGGGGCCGCGGCTCGCTCCCCGCGGATGAGCCGCAGCGGAGCGCGGGCGGACGATGGAACTCCACATCCTAGAGCACCGGCTGCAAGTTGCCAGCGTCGCCAAGGAGAGTATCCCGCTCTTCACCTACGGGCTGATCAAACTTGCCTTCCTGTCCTCCAAGACCAGGTGAGCGCGCGGGGACGCGGCGCTGGCCGGGGAGAGACAAAGAGGCGCACCCGGGCGGCTGTCCTCGCCGCCGCCGCTCGGAAAACAACTTCCAGCCCCGGGAAGCTCCCCCGCCCCGCAGTTCGCCTTGCTTTTGACAAAGGCACTCAATCTGCCTTCAAACGGGGGTCCTTCCACCCCGACGCCCCCCGCAAATGCACCCGCGTCGCTGTCTTCCCCCATCTCAGCCCCCTCCCTCGGAGCCCCTCCCCGAGATCCGGAGGGCCGGGGAGGCTGCAGTGACGAATCCGTGAATGAATGAACGAACGAATGAATGAATGAAAAACAGGTGTGGGGACGCGGCAGTGGAAAAAACAAACTACCACCCTCCCCATCCCCCAATCCCTCGGTTGGGCCGGCCCCCGTCGACGGGGCTGGGAGGGTGGGGGGGTAGGGATTCTGCTGAGTGCGGCGGGTAGCATGAAATCATTAGTGGGTGTTTATCTCAAGGTGCTGCGGCGGTTGCTGACGTTGTGGGGGGCTGGGGGAGGGCAGGAGGGGGGCTGCGGGTGACGGTCGCGGTGGTTCTTAATCCTTGGGGTCCGGGAAGGTGGGAGGGGGGTGTTTTGCCGAACCGTGGAAGGGGGAGGAGCAGGCGTGTTTATGGCTCTGCCTTGAGGCTGGGCTTGGATGCTGCAGAGGGAAAAATAGTTGAAGGCCTTGGGAGGTTGAAGAAAAACAAGTTGGATTTTCTTAGTGCCAGGTCAGGTCTGACTTTGTGAGCCCCGGTGGGTGCTTGGATTAGGGTTTTTTGTTTTGGTTTGTTTTAAGGAGCCCGAGCCCAGTGGAGTGTGAGTACGAGCTGAGCTAGCCTCTGTAACTTAAGTCCCTTGTTTGCCCACCATTGTGACTGTTCAAAGGGATGAAGTTGTTGCTGGTTGATTTTTCAGAGGCTGGGTGGAGTTGGTTCTCTCTCGCTGCAAAATGAATGAATAAATTACAGGTCAAGGTTAATGTTAAAATGACGACCCCTAAGCTGCCCCCTTGGGCGCTGAGCTCAGGGGAGCTGCGGGGATGCAAGGAAATAATTCAATCCGAGCCTCTTATCTGCCTGGTAAAGTTCTTGCCTGGAAATCTCACTTTGATGTTTGTGTCTGAGCGGGGAGCTCAGTCCCGCCATTGTTTGCGAGATGGAACGAGATCTGCCAGTGGCATCTTGTTTACTTTCTTTCTCAGGCTGCCCGATGGGGTCTGAAGGGTTGAAATCCTTGTCTTTGCTGAGCCCTGGCTCCTTTGATTGCAAAGGTAATTATTAAACAGGTCATTTAAAAGCAAAAGCCCACAGCTCAGATTCTGAATCTCTCCTTCCCTCCCTCCACCACCTCCCCCTCTGGCTGTTGACACCCACCATCCTGCATCTACCTGCCCTCTGTCCCCCACCCCCCTACCCTGTCTTGAGTTCCAAGGCTGGAGTAAAGAGAAAGCGGCCTTGTTTTTCCAACCCTTGGCCCTCAGCCCCAGGCAGCCCCCTGGCTGATTTCTCGGCTACCATTCAAACTGGGATGATGACTCAGGCTGCGGCTGTGCGGGGCCTGGGTGCTGGAGGAGGGGGCACTAGAGGGCTTCTTGAAAAGGCCAAAAAGGTCCAATCTCTCTGTCCCTTTCCCTTTGTGGAGGGACTGACTCTCTTCCAGCCCCACCCCATGGTCCAGTTTGGAAGACTCATAGATAGATAGGCATGTCCTGCCCACCTGTCCAACCATAGAAAGCCTACCCTCAGTGGGTCCTGCTTCTCACTCTCCTGCAGGAGGCAGCTGGTCTAAGGCCCAGGTGACCCATGCAGTCTCAAGATGTCTTAGAGGTCAAAGGTCATCTCCAGTCCCCAGAGTCTGGTTTGAAAAGATGCTAAGTTCATTTTCAAATGGCTGAAAGCTGACTCCTGGCACTCCTGGCCAGGACACTGGTTTCAGGTTGTGACTAGCCCCCTCAAAGCCTGCTTGAGAGTGGCGAGGTCCCATTACTTCTCTGACTGTCACTTTGTGGTGAAGACAGCACCCCTTGGACAGCAAGTTTTCGGAGAGCGGCTGTGTGTGTGTAGCATGGAGTAATTGTGGAAATCCTTTTTATCACATTTAAGGTGTAGTGGAATGTGAATATACTGTTTAAGCTATTCTAAATTGGTCATCCAGATAGACTTTTGGTCCTCTTTGATTTTTCCATCAGTACCTCCCCCCTAGTGGTGGCCCATAGCCCTGTCATTTTCCTCATCCCACCCCCAACCTAAATTCAGATCAAATTAGTACAGCATCCTCCCCCACAGGGTCTCTGTGCTGCCTGTTTACAAGCTCTCAATCCCTTGCCATGGCATTTGAGACCTTTCCGGATCTGGATCCAGAATCCTTCTTTTCAGCCACTCTCTGACAAACATTCTGGTGACTCACAATTTTATCCTTCCCTTCACACCTCTGTGCTTTGGTGCTTCCATCTCTGCCTGGAACCCCCTTCCCAGTAAATTTCTGTTCAACCCTCTAGATCTGGTAATATCACTATGAAACTTTCCTGAAAGCCCCTTCCCTTCACCCCAAAAGACTTAGTCACTTTCTCCTCTGGTGTCTACCTGGGTGGAGGCTTGAGGAGGAAATATGGCATTGGTGGATGTCTACTCTGTGTGGGGGTGCAGCTGAGCCCAAAAATGCCCCTCCCTCTTGGAAGCCCAGAACCTGGCTGGTGAGGACAGAAGTGATCATAATACAGTAGGTGGAGTCAGGGAAGGGGAGGGTCCACTGGGGTAGTGCTGGGTGGGGGGTGTTGGGGACTGCCTGAGGGAAGCAGATAGACTTCCTGCAAGGGGTGGCACTGGACCTTAGGGCTTTAAAATAGGAATTAGCTAGGTGGGAAAGGGGATCCTTGTCCCAGATTCTGCATAGACCCTGGTACAACTCTTTGAATTGGGTTTTACACCTGTTTTGCAAAGAACTCTGAGGCTCAAAGGTTAAGTGACTTGCTCAAGGTCACACAGTAAGTGGTAGAGCCAGGACTTGAATCTGCATCTTTCTGGCATAAGCTCAGAGGTTTGCTATTACAGGTTGCAAATGATACCCATATGCAACAGTTAAGTCCAGCCCTTGTATTTGCAGAGTACTGTTCCAAAGGCTTTAGGAGCACAGGGTGGCACCTGCATACTTTCTGTATCCCTTCTGCCCTCCCTTTGTGGGTCTCATCTTCCAAAAGGAATGTTTGTCCCTCATCACCTCTCATCAAGACTTTCTACTTCCTGATGGCCCAGCTCAGATGCTCCCTCTACTTAACCTTTCATCACTTCTCAACTTTGGACTGTAGCAGCATATTGTTTGCTTGTCTTATTCTCCCACGTAGGTTACAAACTTTATGCTCAGGGAGCTTTTTGTGCTTCTTTGTATCCACTCTTACCCCCTCCCCCTGCAATTGATATCACCATCACCATCTATCACTAACAAGTAAAGACACTGGGCTTGAAGAAGTAACGTGCCTTGCTCAAGGTCACACCACTGGGAAGAAACAAAATTGGGATTTGAACCAGGTCCTCTCTCTACTGTGCTTAGCACAGTGCTTTGTAGGCACTTAGGTAACTGCCTGTTTGATGGATGTTCCACTCGGGCACAGAGTGACCCAGATTTCAGCCAGAGCCTCTTATGAGTGCCCTGGGGGCTGGAAGAAGCATGGCAGGCAGATCACACCTGGAGGAGCAAGGCCCAGTGCCCCTGCCCTGGCTCTTTGCCCCCACTCAGGGCAGCACCTGGGTATGACCAGAATAGGGGGCAGAGGCCAGCTCAAAGCTTGATGGCAAGACCCTAGGTGACCAAAATCAAGGCTGTCCACAGAGCTTCCCCTTGATCTTTGTGACCAACTAAGGTTATGTAGCCTGGCTAAAGACCCACTGCATTCCAATCCACCCTTCTCTACAGCCTCATCTCTCATGGCTCCCAGCCATACAGACCCACACCCCCACACACACACACGTTATAGTGTCTCTAGCCTCATGCCTTTGTTCTGTCTGCCTCAAATGTTACTCTTTGCCCTACCTCCTTTGTCTACCTGCTCATTCTTTTAGGTAACATTTTAGCCCCACCACCTCCAGGAAGTCTTCCTGAATACATAGCTGAGCTCAGATTTTTACTATGGTATGATGGGCTTAATCTCAAGAAAATGAAACGTGACCCACTATGTAATATCAGCAGGATGTCTTGGGCTTCAAATAACAAAAAGCAATTACTTAGCTGGCTTAAACAATAAGAAGTTTGAATTTTGTATGATAGGTTATAAATCGGGCTGCTCTAGGGTTGGTAACTTAAAGACTTGATGATGTAACCAAGGACCCCAGTCTTCCTATCTTTCTATTTAGCCATCCTTGGCTTGATGGTGTGGTTCCCTGTGGAACAGCAGGGGCAACTCCAGGCCTTGAGGGCAGGAGGAAACCTGGTAAAGGGAAATGTCGGTTGACTTGAGGTATCCCTGATAAATCCTTTCCAGGAACACACTCCGCTCCCACACAGACTTCCTCCTGTCACTGATCAGACTGCATCACATGAGCATGCCTGCACCAATCACATGCATAGGGAGTGAGACCATCACAGACCAGTCAGGATTCACTACTGCAGCTGGGGCTTGTGGTCACTGGGAGGTGGCAGCTAGTGCCACCCTTCTGGGACTTGGATTTGTTCTCTGCAACCCTGTAAGGCAAAACTGGGAGCAATTAATAAGCATACAGTGAAAGCAACGATGACAACTCCATGTTGGCCAGATTGTCCCCCTTTTACAGATAAGGAAACCAAGTAACTTGAGTGCCTCAGGACACCCAGAAGTGGCAGAGCTGCGATTCAAACCCAGGAAGTCTGGTTGTAGAACCTATCCTCATGACTGCTAGGCCAGGCCTAAAAGCACACAGGTTTGGGCACAACTTCCCCAGGGACCACTCAACAGATGTATCACCAAGAGGCCATAGCGCCACTCCCCACAGCAAGGAAGTGGAGGGTGGGGGCAAAATCATTATCCTGAAATGTATTCAGGTGCAAGTAGCTTAAAGTCCCCAGGATGCGTGTGCAGTAAGCATGTACCCACTGAAATACCAAGCCTGTGGGTCTCCTATCTGTCTGTCTCTGGGGCAGTGCAAATACCTAGCACAGCAAGAGCCCTGTAGGCAGCATAAGCAAAAACCTGGAGGCTGGAAAGAGAAAGGTGTGTGCAGACTGCAGACTGTGACCCACTGTGATCACTGCATGCAGTTGGTGCAAACAGTATATTTTCTTCATGCAGAAACCCTGCGTCATGTACCTGCTATGTGCAGAACCCAATGGGAAACACAAAAGGAGCTTCTGTCCCATGGCAGATTGTGGGGGTGGCAGTTCTCTCCCAAAGCTGGAGGGTGAGAGACCTAAAGGTCCAGATGGAGGAGTCAGCTTTGGGAGCTGAGTAGAGGCCATGGGGCCCAACCTGGAGGATATCAGAGTTCACCTTGAATTCCTGACCACAGTTCACCCCACTCAAAGCCCTTCTCAAACTGCGCCCTGCTCCTGATCTGCTTGCCTTACCTGGCATTGTGAATGTTTCTTGATCTAACGTCTTGTGTCCTCGCTGGCTTTGTCTTGTCCCTATACCACACGTGCCCTATTTTTAGAGTAGCTCGTTAGTTTTTAAATATCCCAAATTCATTGACACTATTCCCTTCAAAAGCTGGAACCCCCCTGTCTCTAAGTGAAGTCTGGATTAGTGACTTTCTTCTAACTGGTAGATGGTGACAAGCGAAGCTGCAAGGCTTCCAAGGCAAGGGCATTAAAGGATAGCTGCTGCCTCGTGTCTCTGTCTCTTTCTCTCTCTCTCTCTCTCTCTCTCTCTCTCTCTCTCTCTCTCTCTCTCTCTCTCTCTCTCTCTCTCTCTCTCTCTGATCCCTCGCTCTGGGGGAGGCCAGCTGCCATGCTATGAGGACACTCAGGCAGTGCTGTGGAGAGGCCCACCATGGAAAGGAGCTGAGGCTGTTCCTCCAACAGCCGGCCTGTGAGGAAGCCACGTGAAAACAGATCCTGCCCCTCAGGGAAGCCGTCCAATGGCCACAGCCCCTGTCAGCAGCTTGATGCGACCTCAGAAGAGATCCTCAACCAGCTGAGCCATGCCCAACCGAGTTCATAATCCATGGAAACCATGAGAGAGATAAGAGTTTGTTGTCTCAAGCCACTAAGTTTTCGGGTCATTTGCGATGCAATAGATAGCTAATACAGTGACTGATTATCATCATGGGGGACACTTTTGAGAATAACAGGGAGCACTGAAAACAATTGCCCTGGGCCACAGGGCAAGCCGGAATGTGGGCTCGCCCTAGCTCTGGTCCAGCCAGACAGCTCTCACGAGTCCTCTAACCTAACACAGACTCTTCCTGGAGTTGGTATAAGCATCACCTCCTACAGGAAGCCACCCTGGGGCTGGGGGAGTGGCTTCCTCAAATCACCCATGCCTTGGGGTGCAGGTTGGAGGGCTGGTCCTCCTCTCTCTTTACCCCAGGTAAAGTACATGGCCAGGTTTCAGGACCAGTGCTCCATGGCACTGACTTGCCTCCTGTGGATCACAAGAGACCATTGTGAAGGACTGAATTGGTCTCTTTTGAGCTTTCCCACAGCTGGCAAGGTTTTTTCTTATAACAGGCCTCTTGGATGAAGAACTAGCCCCGAATAAACCAGCCTAGTCCCACCAGACCCTGTGTCGTACCTTGGCACAGGCAGGTAGGCCCACTGAGCTCTCCAACTGACAGTTTACCCAAAATTTTAGCCACTCAGTTTGGTGTACATGTGTTAACTTAAAACTTCTAGAGGGAAACTCGCCTCTAGATGCCTTACGTTTGTCCTTGCCTTAAATATATCATATTGGACACACCCTGCTCTCTGAGATAAGTGCGTAAGAGCTTAGGTCTTACCTGTCCATGTGTGTTCATAGCAGCAGCACTCACAGCAGCCAAAAAGTGGAAATAACTCAAGTGTCCATCGGTAGATGAATAGGTAAGCAAAATGTGATGTGCACATGCGATGGAATATTACTCACCCTTAAAGAGGAAGGAAGTTCTGACACATGCTACAGTATGGGTTATCCTTCAGAACATCATGCTAAGTGAAATTAGTCAGTCATAAAGGGAAAAATACTGTATGATTCCACTTACACAAGGTACCAAGAGTAATTAAAATCACAGAGACAGAAAGCCGAATGGTGGATAATAGGAGCTGGTAAAAGGTGTGAGTAATGAGGAGTTGTTGAATGTTACAGGGTCTCTGTTTTGCAAAATGAAAGGAATCCTGGACATTGGTTGCACAACAGTGTGCTGTGTGCACTACTGGACTATATACACTTAGAATTGGTTAAGATGACAAATTTTATATTATGTACGTTTTACAAAACGAAAAAAAAAGTGGGGGAGCCTAGCAAGCGTGGGGAACCAAGGGGCAGTATGGCAAGTGAGGGCCAGTGAGATAGGGCAGCATGGTGATGGATTAAGGCCAGCGAGACCGTGGCTCTGAGCATGTTATGTATTAACTCATTTAATCCTCTTGTCACACAGGTGCCACCCCAGCCCCATTTCACAGATGAGGAAACTGAGGCACTAAATAGTTCAGTACCTTGCCCCAGTTCGCTCAAACGCTACATGGAGAGTGGGTTGGTTGGTTTGTTTTTAACAACAGCTTTCTTGAGATAAGGCACCTGTCATACAATTCACCTTCTTAGAGTTTACAGTTCAGCCCTGGCCAGGCTGCTTCGTTGGCTGAATGGCAAGTGTCAGCAAGGAAGCAGGGGCGGCCTCTGTCCCCACCGCGCTCACAGTTTGTTCTGCTTCAGAACCATCCATCCAAAAGGTCAATCTGATAGTTGCAGAAGGGAATGACTAATTCAGGTTTTTATTTGATGAGGGGAGCTTTTTCAGATTTAGGGGAGCTGTGGGCATGGATGTAGGCAGAGGGGTGTGGTTTCTGCAGGTGGCCCGCTGTAAGAACCAAGAGCTCTGGTGTCCTCCATTTGGCCTTTAATGGTATGAGCCATCTGCCCCCATCAAGGCCTTGGGGGCCGTTCTCTGCACCCCACACTTGGAAGCTCTGCCTGATGGATGCTTGTACACCCCAGACTTGGCATGTCCCAAATGATGCTCCCACCAGACCTGCGCCTGCGCCCACCCTTCTCTGTGTCCCCACATCCGTCTCCCCCACATCCAGCCTAGCTCCAGGCCCTTTCTGTAATTCCCCTTTCTCAGTGCCTTGACCCGCTTTCCCCTGTCTTGCTTCATTCAGGCCCCTCCCCTGACCCTCTGGCCTGCAGGAGGAGGATCTCTGCACCCTAGGCCTCCTTCTCAGCATAAGGGCAGCTTTGATTTGCACAGAAATCCAGGGCCATCCTACCCACACGTGAACTGCTCCAGGATGAAGTCCAGGCCCTGAGGGGAGCCCCTGAGGCCCTGCCCTGTGGACCCTGCCTCCCCAAGTCCCTCGCTGCCTTCTCTCCTTTCATACTTCATCTGGCTACCCCTCTCCCTGCACTGCCCCCTACCTTCTTCTCTGACCAGGACACCCTCCAATTTGCCCCCAGCGTCCCTGTTGTCTGTGTCCGGTGCCCTGGCTGTGCCATGTGCGAGCTGTCCAGGCTGGACTGGTCACTTCCCATGCTGAGCCCTGCTGTCCTGTCTGAGACCGGTCAGTGCTGGTGCGAGGCAGTGGTGTTTGCGCAGCCTGGAAGGTTTGGCCCAGGGACAATGAGTGTCTCCAAAGGCCAAGCCTGACAGGGGTGGGGCTGTGACTGCCCTCTCAGTGGGCTTGAGCATCAGGGACTCTGGCACGTTCACTCCTCCCAGGGGTCCTGCGGAGAATGGCCCTTCTCTGTGGTCCTCAGGACATCGAAATGGTGTCCACACTGTGCTTTCTGTGGGAGTTTAAACGGGGCATCGGAGGCCTCAGGACAGGTACAGAGTTGTCACCCAGCAGTGTGCTGTGATGCAGTGAGCCATAGAAGTCGGAAAAACCCCACCCCACCCCATTCTTTTCAGAGTTGGAATTGGGAGCCTGCAGTAGGATCTGGAACACTGAAAGATTGAGAATGGTCCTTGGACTCTACCTCCCTTACCTGAATTAGGGGTGAACCTGGGTCAGGGCTCCCAGGTACAGGAGATTACCCCCTCCCCTGCCCTACCCAACAACCAGGGGCTGGGACCTGTCTGATTCATTTCTCCCCTTCCCTGCAGGGATCCCCTTCCTCCCCATTTGGCCCCTGGGCTTCCAGGTGAACTGTCTCAGCTACTCAAGGCTTGGCCCCAAGCAGGGGCCCTGGTGTGGCCCAGGTGTTTTTTTTTTTTTTAATCTGCTCTTCTTTGAATACTCTTCAGAGATTCCCCCCCCTCAGCTTCCCTCTAGCCATTTCCCTCCCCCAGTGCTTCGGTCCAAATTATCCAGGTGAACTTGAACTGCCTTTAGCTGTCATTTTCCACTGGAAAACAGAGAAGGTGGCAGCACCCACACCATCAGGCTGTCCCAAGGATTAAATGAGATCACATAGATAAAGTGACAAGGTGCTTAGGTCTGTACCTGGTCCAGAGTCCGAGCACATAGGTGCAGGTTGAGGAGGACCCAAGGGAGCAGTTCTGGTGAGACTGTGAACCAGGGAAACTGCATCCAGTCCTCCAAGGGCTGATCCTTCCCCTGCAGGGGTGGCGGACCCATCCGTGGTGGCTGCAGCAGGCAGAGGCTGCGCAGTGGGCAAGGTTCTATCTGTCTGCTGTTTTCTTACACCTGACGTGGGTCCTTGGCTCTCAAGGCTTCCTTCTCCACTGGTTCACAAGGGTGTCTTGACACCCAACATATGAGTTTAGAGGGCACCAATATTCAGTCCATAATACCACCTTTGGAGAGTTATTTCACTTCAGTACGTCTGAATTTTCTCATCTGGAAACAGGGGGTGGTACTGCTGGCCCTGGGGTATTGTGGGAATCTCATGTGCTTGTGTGTGTTCGGGGTCCGGCGTCCGGGAGGTACTCAGGAGACACCAGCCATCACCAGCAAGGCTTCCCTGAGCATCTGGCAGACTCCACAACCCTCAGGAGCCCCAGGGTGGTCTGGGGCTTTAGGGGATGTGGTGTGGAGCCTCTCCAACTGGGCCTGGTACTCTGGTCTTTAAGCAGAGGCTAAGCATGGGTCAGGCCTCAGGAAGGCTTCAGCCAGCTGTTTGTCTTCATGTTGAGTCTGGAGATCTTGGGAGACCACCCCCACCCACTGTTTACACACCCCTGCAAGGTCCAGGCTTACTAGAAGGGATCCAGCACCTTCTACTGGGAGCCGTGCATGGAGAGAAGGCAGAGCACTAAGGTCAGCTTTAGAGTGCCAGTTCACCTTGCCTGTTAGATGGGTCAGGGTCAGTGCCCCTGCCCCCACCGTGCCCACCAAATAGAGGGTTGCAGGTGGGTGGGAGAGGCAGGGAACCCTATCATCCTTTGAGGCTCCTCCATTCTCCTGGTGGCAGGCTATGGCTGGGATGCCCTCCCCCTCCCTGCACCTCCTCCCCCCACACACACCCCAGCCAGCCCAGGCCCTGCACAAGAAGGAGAAGAGGGTTGGTGACTGCTTGGCTCCAGGGCTGTCTTGCTCCCCACTCCATGCCCCTAACCACTACACCCCTGCCTCCTGCACCTTCTCAGCATACCGCACTCTTACCCGGCTCCCCTGCCTTTGCAGGAAGGCCACCCCGACTCTCTGTTTTGTTTTATTTTGTTTTCTCATTTTTAATTTTTGAACAGCTAATAAATTTACAATTCATTAGAATTTCAAAGATATACAAAGTTGCCCAGTGAAAGCTCCCTCCCACCTCTGTTCTTCAGCTACACAGTTCCTGCCCCCACAGACCCGAGGAGTCATGGGAATTCTTGGTGACATTTCCTGTTTGTGTGTATGCAAATATTCGTATGTATTATTTTTCCTCTTTCTTTCTTTCTTTCTTTACTTTTTTTTTTTTTTTACATACATTACTGTTAAACCGTGCTCACTCTTCTTGTTCTGCACCATGGCTTTTTTGGCTGACTTACTCATATTTTAACTGCTGTGTAGTTTTCCACGGAGCAGAAGGCCATCGTATCTTTAACCTGTCTCCCACTGGTGGACATTTGTTGCCAACCTTTTTTGCTGGCAACAGTTAATGCTGTAACATATAACCTGATGCGCAGGCATCATTTTGCGTGTGTGGGAACATGTTTGTAGTGAATGCCTAGAAGCATGTGTGTTGGTAAAGCCCTCACCTGCTGCCTCCAGGGAGGGGTGACAGTTTACACTTCTTTCAGGGTGGCTTGGGCCTGCTTCCTACCACCTCACCACCCAGCAGGTCATCAGAAAGCCTGGGAGGTGAAAGAACCCCCTTATGGCACCTTCTGTCTGGGTGTGTGTGTGTGTGTGTGTGTGTGCATGCGTGTGCCAGCCCTGAGGCATTCGGTGGTCTTCTTGGTTAGGACTCTTTGTCACTCTTCATCTTATCTCTCCAGCCAGCTTACCAGTCCTCAGTGGGCTACAAGGGTCTTAAGAGTCTTTCTCTTCCAGAGTACCCACCCAGCCTGTAGTCAGCCCACCATCTTAAGGCCCTGCTTTTCTTTGCTCTTTCATCTGGGTATTTGCCCATCTGTATGGCCAGCCCCCCACGTGCAGGTGCAGGCAGCCAGGTCCTTTGACCCAGGTAGCCAGACCTACACTTAACCATCCCCAGTGTGCCTAACTCTTGAAGCTGGTTCTCCTTCACCAGGAACTGTCCCTTCCCAGGTCCCAGTCCCCCTGCCTCCCTGCCTTTTCACCCTCTTGCTGTGCATACCTGATTGGGAGGCTCCAGGTTCTGGGATCAGCTGGGCCTGAGCATTGCCCTCCCCAGGGTTTGCAGGCCGCTGGAACATGGAGCTGACAGCTGTCCCAGAGGTAGTGTGCCAGGCCCCAGGAAAACATCTTCCCCCCTCACGGTGGGGAGTAGGCAGCCCTGGCCCCTTCTACCCTCAGAAGGCTCTTGAAAAGGCTCCGCACAGCTGCAGAAGGTGATGATGACCCAAGGTCTCCCGGCTCCTGGGTGGGCAGAGAAGACACTGGCGCCTCTGGGGCCCAGAGATTTTCATCCCCTTACCAGTCACACGCACACATTCTGTCCACGTAGCAGCTTGCGCCCTTTGGCAGGGTGTTGACCTCTCTGAGCCTCAGTTTCTTCATCTGCAAAGTGGGCTGGTAACGCTGCCATGGCCAGCTTGTCAGAATTCTCTCTTTTTTTCTAACACCACTGCCTTCCTTACTTTCTCTGGCTCAGTGACTTCAGCAAATTGGACATGGCCCCAGGGATGTTAGCCATAGCCATGTGAGAATTTTAATAAAAGTGCAATATTTGGCCCAAAGTCCATGGAAGGTCCTTGGGGCCTGGCCCTTCTCACATGTGGGGCAAGGCCAGTTGGCTGCTGGACTGTCACCAGGCTACTCTGGGCAACTCGGAGAGGTGGTGGCAGGTGTAAACCAAGCAGAACAAAACAGTTGGTAAGCAGTTGGGTTGGGAAGGGCTGAACCAGCCTAGGGGAGTCTATGTAGAGTTTAGGCTCCAGTCCTGACTGCAGGCAATGAGTGCCACTATTAGTTGGGAGCATGAGGCTCAGGTTTGGAGTTTGCAGGTATGTGAAGCCATCGCTTGACCTGCAGGCCAGGTGCCTGAGCACTTTGGAAGGAGCAGGGTCCCCTGACCCCAGTCTGGGTAGTAAACAGGGCTCTCTGTGGGCTGAGCCTGCCCTGGCCTTGGGGAACCTGGAGCATGTTGGGGAGAGTGGACCCATGAGTTCTCTGCAGCAGGGCAGGACATGCAGCACTGACGGCTGGGGACAAAGTGGTTGTTACAGCCCTGTCCTGCCCTAGCCCTGAGGTATGGGACAGTGCGGTTGGGGTAACACCCAATTCTTGGCCCCTCTGGGCTTGACCAAGCCTGACATCTTTAGCTCAGCTCTTTCAGTTCATGGATTTGGAACTGAATCCTAGAAGGAAAGGATTTGCCGTGGCACACAGCAGTCACGGCGGTCCCCCCTGGGTGCAGACAGGCCCTGGGGACCCACACAGCTGGTCAGCTAATGCTGTTCCCAGGCCCAGCTTTGGGCCCTGCAGGTGGCATTTACTCATAGTGTTGTCGGGAAGACTGTGAGATCAGGTCTGTGGCGCCTGAGACGGGGAAGGGGTTGGGGCGTGGACCCGGCTCTTCTCCCTTATGTTGTCCCCACGGCACACTGTCTGTGTTGGGCCCTTCCCTGGAAGGCCCTGCCTTCTCTCTTTCTGTCCGCTCTGTCCCATGGACCCCAAACCAAGGCCCCATAGAGGGGGTCCCCTTTGGGAACCTTCCTGAGCCTTCTACCTCCCCCATCTGTTGGACTATTAATATTATCCCTCTTTTTCTTCGGGTTAGGAGCAGTCCCATGCAGCTTTTCATGGCCTTATATTCATTTTAGCCCTTTATCCATGATCTCTCATCTTTACTTCCAGTTGCTTCACAAGTATTTTTGACGCCTTTAAGGGTACTATGGACTGAATGTGTGTCCCCCCCAGAACTCATGTGCTAAAAAGCCCTAATGCCCAGTGGGGCTGCATTTGGAGATCAGACCTTTAGGAGATGATCAAGGTTAAATGAGGTCATAAGGTTGGGGTCCTGATACCATAGGATTAGCTTCCTTCTGAGAAGAGACAGCAGAGAGCATGTCTGTCCACTCTCTGTGTGTGCACACGGAAAGAAGGGCACAGTGAGAAGGTGGCCGTCTGCAAGCCAGGAAGAGAGCCCTCTCTAGAAACTACTGGCGCCTTGATCTACTTCCAGCTTCCAGGACTATAAGGAAATCAATTTCTGTTTAAGCTGCCCAGTGTCTGGTACTTTGTTTGGGCAGCCCTGGTTTTTGCTGCTCTGTCTGCCCACCACCCCAGCCCTCCTGGGCCCCTAGTAGTTCAGTGAGAAGCAGTGGAAAGAGCACAGGATCTGCACTTGTTCAGACCTCTTCCTCCCACTGATGAGACTCTGTCCCAAGCCTCAGTGTGCCCATCTTAGTAATGGGAGGGTAAAGAGAGGGGCCAATAGATGAGCTATTCATTGGCACAATAACAGTTTTCCTGCCCTTTCTTCCTGGCTCAGGGTTGAGCTCATTAAGTGTGCTCGGTGTCTATGCTAAACATTTCCTCCTGTGAGCTAAGCAAACAACAAGGGGACTTTTCCTAGGAAAAGTGGGATAATGTGGACATCAAACTCGAGACCCCACCTCATGCCTGCAGCTGTTCATTCCACTCTTGAGGACCTTGTTGAAGTTTCCAAAACCATGGAGCCAGAGATGGCCTTGGAGCCTGAAATAGTCTCAGTGCCAATGGCTTGGGGTGAACCACAGTCAGATGGGCAGGGGGGGTGGGTCCTGGAGCTGCAGGCTGGGGATGGGACCTGGGCTCTGTTTCAGATTGGGATTGCTTGCATTGAGTAAAGAATGGGTTGGAAAGCTCTAGAACCTCACTGCCCAAATTGGTAGCCTCTTGCCACATATGGCTACTTAAATTTAAATAAAATAAAAAATTCAGTTCTTTGGGCTCACAAGCCACATTGCTCAATAGCTGCATATGGCTAGTGGCTGTCCAACTGGGCAACGTGAGTGTAGACCATTTCCGTCATTCCAGGAAGCTCTGCTGAACAGCACTGGGTTAGGAGGTTGTTTGGACTCAGAGAGGATGCCAGGTTCATTCTGGCAATGGCTGTCCTAACTCAGAGTTGGGCAGAGTGGAGTCACACCTGGCCATCTTTGCCATTCAAGGGCAGGTGCTGGGGATACCCTCTGTGGGCCAAGCAGCCGTGTGTGGTGTAGTGGGATGTGGTTGAGCCTGCGCTGGCAGGGCTGGCAGGAATTGGCTCCATTCTGAAACCCCAACGACTCACAGCCTTAGCTCTTCAACTTTCTACCCAGGATGCCCTCCCCAAACCCAAGACCCCCAACACTCCCCAGTTGCCCCTGTTTGCTCATTCCCTACATCAGCCCCCTTGTATAAATGCTTCATCACATGGGCCTCACCAGCTAGCACAGTGCTGGGCCCTGGAACTATGGTGGACAGGGTGCTGGCTTGACAGAGCTGAGACCACAGTTCTTCCATCCCAGGCCACATGTTCTGGCACAGGAGTGACAAGGTGCCAGCCCAAAGTACAGAGCGCACAGGACATGCCCAGGATCACCCAGTTTGCTGAGAGTTGAGACTCACCCTCCTTCCTAACTCACAGCGAAAGGCCCTTCCAGGAGAGGGACAGGGAGGCCTGACATGCCAGGCAGGGCTGACCAGGCCAGGCCAGGACTTCAGGTGCTGCTGCCCATGCTCTGGGCTTGGGCCTCAGGGAAATTCCAGGAGTCAGGCTGCAGCCCTGTGGGGCAGGGACTTTCAGGTTAGTGTCTAGAGCTGGCAGATGTCACTGCTACTGGCAGGTTTACGTTTGCTTAACCTACTCCTGACCTCACAGGCAGCCCAAGAAGCTCTGAGGAGTCCCACAGGCTCTTAGCCCACACCCTCATCCCCGGTGTTCCACGCACTGGCCTCACGAATAGTCACACGCACAAATACCTCTTACATTCGGGAAATTGACTGCTCCTAAAACTCAAGACAGTTGAGAACTTTGGGGAGTCTGGGAAAGGAAAACAGGGTATCTGTAGGCCAGAAGTGTTCCCTTTGGCCCACCAAGTGTGTTTTTTAAAAATTACACCAACATTTCAACATTAACATAGATCGCAAAAATCTAGATTTCCATTTTTCCTTGAAAAATGGGAAGCTCTTACAGTCCAGGACCCACATGGTTATAGCTTCTCAGAGCTGAGTGGCAGCTGCCCTCATTGCAGCAGGGAGGGAGCCCCCGCCCCTGGTAGCCTCAGTCCCTTCCACTCCCAGGGTCCCTGCACACTGAGACCAGGTACCAGGCCCACTAGTTGTCATGCTTTTACTGGCCTGTTTCTCACTGCTATTCTTTCCCAAAAACACAAGGATGAAAAGCAGACTGAGAGGGCCACACGTTTCTTGGTGCAGATGAAGAATGTTCCTGGGTATTTAAAATGGAATGCGTGTCTTGCTCCTGGTTCTCTTCACCCAAGTACTTTGCAGTCCTTTGATTGAGTCCTTCTCCCATCCTCCCTCCCACCCCCTTTTGTTTCCTCTGGAACCTCTGCAGAAACACAGCTCTGTCCCCCGGGCAAATGCCCGGTAAAGACAGTGGCGGCTGGGCACAGCTGCCCTTGGCTCTCCTGACCGTCCTTCCAGGCTCCCGGCTGGAGGGACATGGGGTCTGGAGGCTATGTCGGTGCAGACATGGCCATAGACACGGGCTTCGGTTTCTGGGTCCTGCGTCCCAGCATCCCCTGGGGCCCCTTGTGGACCACAGTGGATGGAGCCTGAGCCCAGTTTCCACCACCTGAGAGCAGATGGGGCCCCAGCAGGAGCAGAGAGGGGTGAGCAGAGAGGGTGTGCAGAGAGGGGCATGCAGAGGTCAAACAGCAGGATCCTGTGAGAGATACAGGACCAGCTCTCCTGTGCTCAGGCAAAGTGAGCTGCTTAAAACAGATACCGGATCTGTTGCTCAGACATTTCAAAGCCTTTTGTTGTTGTTATTAATGCATCTGAGATGCACAGAATTTGATTATTCTTCATCCTTAGTGTGTGACATACTTACTGATGCTGCCTTTATTTTCCTTTTGTTTATTCTTTGAGTAAACTGTAACCCCACTGCACCCATGACATTGACGATAACTGCCATCCACCCACGCTTACCTTTTCCTTGACTTTTACAAATGGTTTTGTACCATGTATATACCTGAAAATGGTATCTGGCTGTGTGTCATCTCTGGGCTGGCTTTTTTCCACTTCTCGTTACATTACTAAGTGTAGAAGATACTCAGTGTTTCCGTGGCTGTGGACGATTCATCCACACTGCCATGGAATCGTTCTCTTCCTTGAGTTAGGTGTCTCCCCTGTCTGGATCTCTTCCTCCAGACTTCAGCTTACACATCCCTCCCAAGCCCTTCCCAGACACCCGATCCAAGAGAGGCCTACACTGCTCCCTGTCCAGACCTTTCCTTGTTCCACAGCACTTACCATAATAGACTGGGATAATGCTTTGTGTGCTGTTTTTTTGCCAGCGCCCATACTAGTAGGTTCCCGTCCCCTCTCAGCAGGAACTCAGCCCCAGCACAGGGTGTCGAAAGGCCTGGGCGGGCTTGGATGGGCTGAGGTGTGCAAAGCAGTTCTGTGGGGCGAGCTTGAGCTGCTTTTGTGAAATTACAGGAATTGAGGGCATAGGGAGCCAGCCGGGAGATTTTTCTTAAGAAGGATGTTGATAGCAGCTTTATTCATAATAGCCTAAAGCTAAAAGCAACCAAATATCATCAACAAGAGAAAGGATAAATAAGAATATGTTATACTACATTATGAATATATATATATATAAACATACACATATTCATCAACAAAATCCACTACAATACATAACATATAACTGATTAATCTCAGAATCAGTACATGGAACAAAGGAGACCAGGCACAAAACAGCACACACTTCAGGGCTGGAAGCGTTAAAACAAGCATACTGAGCCTGCAGGGTAGCGGCTGGGGGGAGGGACTGTCAGGAAAGGGGCAGAGGAGGCTGCCTGGAGGGCATGTGCCCTGTCTTGATTGCAGCGGTGGTTAAAGGGGGTATGCAGTTGTCAAAACTCATCGAACCGTCCACCTAAAACCTGTACATTTTATTATGGTCAAACATGCTAGAGTTTTAAATAAAAAGTTTTGGGGAGAAAAAAATGTTATCTGGAATGAAGAATGATCCAAGCCCAGACTTGATCTCTTGAGAAGCATTTCTTGCCTACAGCGACATGCGCCTCTCAGAGCTGCAGAAAGCAGCCCTGGTCTAGAGAGCAGGGTGTCGCCCAGGGGGTGGCTGAGTACCCTTTCTCCTCACCCGTCTTCTTCGCTTCACCAGCTCCGCCCTCAAACCCTTGTTCTGGGGACCCTCGAGGCCCACCCTGGAGCGTGAGCCATGTGGCCACCTCCAAGCAGGCCACGCAGCATGTCCACTCGATTGTGATGTGGAAAAGACCCAAGGGGGACAGGAAGAAAGGCTAGAGAAGCAGCAGCCACGTGGGGAGTACACAGGGGGTGCAGGTATGGCCAGTGAGTCCCACAGTCTGAACAGACCCAGGGAACCAGCACCCAGGCAAGACCCAGAAGAGAAGGTTCCCTGGATTCCAGAAGCTTCCTGCCACCCGTTCCAGCCACCATCCCACTCCTGCATGCTATCCCGACTTCTGTTGCCTCCATATGATTCTGCCTGTTTTTGAAGCATTTTTGGTGCCAAAACCGGGACAGTCCCCGGCAAACCAAGAAGGTTGGTCCCCCAGTTATCTCCCCATTGGCACTGAGGTGAACAGGCATTGCTGTGCCCAGTGTAAACATGCCACATGGGTGCTGACATTGATGAGGGGAGGGGGTTTGTCTGGGACTCAGAGGGCTCAGAGGGGCCAGCAGTCAGCCACTCGCCCAGGTTGGGCCACCAGAACGTGGTGGCAGTCACTGTGCTAAAGCTCCTGCTTAGGCAGCTTGCCGAGATCCTCTCCTAGCCAGGAAGGCCGAGGCTTCCGGCAAGGGAGGCTGGCTGAGCAGTCTTGGTTTTCCAGCTTCAGCCAGGCACCCTCAGCAGGCCCACTGGGTACTTTTTAGGGTTCAGCAGGTGAGTGCAGCCAAGGTTGAGAACCAGTGCTTTAAGCAGTAAAGAGCTGGGTTTGATGCAGTGTTTTTGCCCACAAGCCCTGTTCCCACGGTGGGAAGAGTGACAGTCCTGCTGGACTTCTCCCCTGTCATTTTTCCAGATGGAGTGAAAATCCACAGGTCCCTGAGGGGCAGAATTAAGACTAGCCAGGTGTCTACATTAATAGTTTCTAGAAATAAGCTACCCCAGAATGGAATAAACTGCTTTGCAGAGGAGTGAGCTCCCCTCCCCAGGCTTAGGCTGGGTCTCCACCTGTGCAGGTTCCACTGCTGAAGGAGGCAGCACACAGTGGGCTCCTGCCTTGGTTCCAGGCCTCCCTGTACTCCGCCTTCCTGTCTGGGTGATTCCAGGAAGGTCCCCCATTTGTGGTTTTGATGGGGAACCTGCGGTAAACTGTTCCACAAATTAAACAAACTCTTGCAGTTCTTTTCCCTGTGCAATTTATCTGGTTCATAAATCTGAAATCTCAGAGTGGGTTTGCTGGACGAGTTTACTTGGAGACGGCCCTCCCTGACTCTCCTCCCCCCTCTGGTCTGTTGTTAGAACAGGGCTCTGACTGGCAGGGGCTTGTCGCCCAGGATGCCCAAGGAGAGGCCCCTGCGAGGGCCTGGCTCTGCTGGGTTAGGAATCTGAGAGTAAACAGATCGAGTTTCTAGTGTCAGCTGGCCACAGCCATTGAAAATGAGAATGTTCTCTGAGATGACTCAGCCTCAGCCTCGGGGCAGGGGCAGCCCCCGGCCTTGGCTCTGCCCAGGTGGTCGGCTGCAGGCCAAGCCCAAAGGGAGCAGCAGAGGGTTTTAGAGGGAGTGAGTGGTCTGCAATTGCGGTCTGCCCTGTCAGGATGAGGGCACGAGCTGCAGTCTCCGTTATGTGACAGGTTGCCACCCTCAGTTTCCTCATCTGTGAAATGGGGACGCCCATTCCTGTCTCAGAGGGCAGGTGTGAGAAATGAATCCAAGACCATTCCAGCCAGTGGTGTCAGAGAAGTACAAGCCGGAAGCTCGGGGCAAAAGCCGGGGTCACAGTTGCCGCAACCCAGTGAGACTCGGGGGGAGGGTGTCATGTGAGAGCCCCTTGACAGCCATCTACGTGGGGAGAAGAGCAGTCACTACAGGAAACCAAAGAGGAGTGTTTGTCAGAAGTTGGAGGGGGCCATGTGGTAGATTCTGGTGTCCGGGGGATGGCCTGGGCCAGCCATGTGGGGTCCAGCCAGGAGGGCAAGGACAGGAGGGCACGAGGGAGGAGGCTGTCAGGTGGGTCTGGCAGAGCTCATTGGTGAGCCGAGCCGGATCCAATGAGGGTTGAGGCCGGCCAGTGGCAACGGCTGGAGGGTTGGTGGTGGAAAAGGGGAGGGGGAAGGCAGCGGCCTGAGGAGGAGATGGGGATGCGGGAGACTTTTTTTAGGAGGAAGGAAACTTGAGCCTGCTTGTCGGTAAGACTAGGAAGCCAAGTATGAGTGGGGTGCCTGTGGGAATGGAGAAAGGAAAAGAAGGTTGCCTGGGTACTGTTTTCCTGAGGCCAGAGAGAAAGGCTAAGCTGGATAACAAAGTAGAGATGTTTTGAGAGGGTGTCTCACCACTTGACCCAATGTTGGGAAACTGGAGGTGCAGGTTGGGGTTCAGATGGTGCCCGACCGTGAGATGTGAGACAGAGTTGAGCAGATCCTGTGTGTGTTGTGGGGTGGCGGGTAGGAGCCAGGGCCTGCGGGGATTTCTGAACTGGAGGTCATTGCTGAGGAGGAAGGTGCTGGACAGGGGTCATCTAAGGATTAGGATCAGCCAAGGGGCCATCCAGGACACCCTGCCCCAAAGCCAATACAGAATTGGAGTGGCCACAGGAGATGAGAGGCACTCAGGTGACCCAAGAGCCAGGGACACTCAGAGTTGCTAGGCAACAGGACAACAACTCCTCGCAGTACCCCCGCTTGGCTCCAAAGTCCTGTAATAGCAGCCCTCCAGGGACTGTCAGTTCCCAATTAATAGTGTCAGGGACTTGGAGGGTGGAGGTTGGGGACAAGGACTACAGATAGCTTTAGGGTCGTGTGTTTTGATTACTGTTTTCAGCGCGCTGACAGATGCAGTTTGCCTCCTTGGAAGGGTAGAAGGTGGTGTGTCTCTGTCCTCAGCGTAGCGTGCACAACAGAGGAAGTGGAATAAGCTTCCAGTTACATCAGGAGAAAACCAACCAGGGGAGCATTAGTGCCATTATCCAAATGGAAAGAAGGAAAGAAACTGGTGCTGTTGGAGTATCCACATGTGCCTGGTGCTCTGATCTACAAAGAGAGGCTGACCTCACCCCCGGCCCAGCGATTGGCGGGGCTGTGCCCCTCTTTATGAGGGGGGAGAAGGGCTTCAGACTGTGTAACTGTCTGAGGCCGTGAAGCTGATGCCGTCACTGGGACTCCGACCCAGGCCCCCTGACTCCAGAGCACTGCTTTTTCCACAGCATCACCATTACCATAGCACCAGCAGAGGGTCAAATAGAGGCTGAACTGTGAGGACCAAGTTGAGGGGTAAAGATAGATCTGTGGAACCAAAGTGAACCCCCACGTCACTGACAGACCAAAGTCAAATGGAATGACCCAAATGGCTGGAATTGTAGCCTTGGAACCAGTCCTCACATTCATCCTGGGACCCTTGCCCGATTCTGGCACCTGGACCCTGTCAGGCCACTGCCTCTGGTGGCTCTTGTGCCGAGTTTCCTACCCCCGTTTTCAGCCTGGCAGCCTGCCCCAGCTTCAGTGCTGTGGCTGGGTCCTCCATGCTCTTCTCCTGTACCCCAGGCCCATTTGCCTGCTGCCTAAACTTCCACCTGAGCCAGGTTCCCAGAGACCTGTCTCCTTTACCCCAGAGGACCTCAGCTCAGGTTCATGACCCTTGCCCCTGGAGCATCCTTGCATGACCCGCCTTTTTCATTTATCTAACGAATCAGTGTTAATAATGTAATCAGCTCGTGTTAAGGCAGAGCAGAAATAGGATCTAGACAATACCCTACATTTAACCAAAGGTCTCCCCGGTCCCCCACCCACACACACATGAACCTGTGTTCTTCATTCCTTTGCTTCCTTTTTGTATAGTTATATTGCAACTACATGGAGTCTTAAAGGTGGTTCGTTGGTTTTTGTTTTAGCTATTTTAAACTCTAAAAAGAGTACCATGCTGTATGTAATATTTGGGGACTTTTCCATCCACTATTACATTGCTAAGACAAATTCAGATTTCTGCAAGTCATTGTAGATTGTTCGTTTTGACTATTGGGTAATTTTCTCCTGTCATTGTTCCCTCTTCCAGTGATGGACATCTGGGTTGAAGCCAGGTTTTTGTACCTGGGAACAGGCTATTATAAAGTCTTACATGTGAAAGAAGGTGGCACGCTCACGTGGAAGAGTTGAGTGGCAGGGACTGTGCCTCCAGGTGCCCTCACCTTAGAGATTGTACAGCTCGGTGGACCCGAGGCAGAAACTGCCTTAACCTAGCAGAGCATCACTTTTCCTGAGTCTGAAAAATGACACTAATTAATGATACTACACACTCACTCAGCACTGACTATGCCCGGCTGTGCTGAGTCCTGTGGTAGGCGTGGGGGACCTAGAGGAGGAAGACTCAGCCCCACTAGCGAAGACAAACCTGAGTGAGTAATCACTCAGCAACATGCCCACACTGGATGCTCCCCTGGCTGGGGAGACGGACTGGTGGCCGTGAAAGTGCACTGGGATGGGAGCTGGGCTGGGCTCATTGGTCCCTCGTGAGACTCACAGTAAGAGACCATTGAACCCAGAGAAGCCAAGCCCCTGGAAGCAGAAGGTATGCTCCTGTCTGCAGGCCTGAGCACCCCCCAGGCAGGAAGGCTGCCAGGGACATCCAGTTCCCCTCGCTCGCAGGCCAGCTGCTCCACTCGGCTGCATCGAGTGACCACACTTCAGCAGTCTTGAGCACATCCATATACATCCAGTGCCTCCTTAAACCCTAAACCACAAGGGAGCTATTTCCAAACCTTGTCCACAGGTAAGGAACCTGGGCCGAATTGAGGGCCAGTGAGTCGTTCCAGTTCATCTCGGGTAGGTGGTCAGGCCAAGGTCCACACTTGCACCTTTTCCATCCTGGCGCCCCCAAGGAGGAAAGGAAACCACCGTGCTCACTTCCTGTGTGCCCTGCACTTGGGTGTGAGCTCGCAAAGCGAGAGGCTGGCCTTTCCCAGGCTGTGTTCCTCGCCTCGCGGGACCCTTCCGACCCTGCCTGGCTGCCATTCAGCCACCCTCCAGAGGTCTGTGCTTCGGGCCGTGGGGCAGGGCAAGGGCAGCCCCACAGCCCCAGGTTCCAGTCCTGCCCCACATCTCCACAGGGGAAAGAACTGAAGCAGCTGGGGCCAGATTTAAAGGTGAGTCAGTTCTGCCAATTCAGAATTTACTGCATTTAACACTTCTACCTGGTGCCTCCAACCAGAACACTGGCCATGGGAGACAGTTGTGTCCTGCCTTGGCCCCATGTTTCTTCCCCAATTTGTTGAATATTATTTCCTGGCCACAAATGGACAACCCCCCAACCACCGTCAGCCTGGTCCAAACCACCATCCGCTCTTGCCAGCTTCTTGACGAATAGTCTCCTCACAGGTCTCAGGGCCCTCGCCCGGTCCTCACAGTGGCCACAAGGCATCATCCCTCCCCCATGACCTCTGATGCCATTGCCTGGCATTCCCCTGCCCCCAACCCTCAGCCACTCTGGCCTCTGTCACTCCTGGCAGTTGCCCCCCACGGGGCTCTGCATAGTCTCTGAGCTGTGGCCTCCCTGGGACAGCAACATGCCCGCTCTTCTACCTCTTCCAGGTCTTATGGGGCCTTCCCTTCCCTGCTCCACATTTTTTTTTTTTTTTACTGTGGCCAGATATACATAACAAAACTTACCATCTTAACCAGTTTTAAGTGCATGCCTCAGTGGCATCAAGTACAGTCACATTGTTTGCGGAACCATCACCACCATTCGTCTCCAGAACATTTTCATCATCTCAAATGGAAACTCTGTCCATTAAACAGTCGCTCCTCCTTTCTCCTTCCCCCCAACCCCTGGCAATCACTTCCTGCTCTGTTTTGTTTCTTTTTTAAAAAGATTTTATTTATTTATTTTTAGAGAGAGGGGAAGGGTGGGAGAAAGAGAGTGAGAGAGAAACATCATTGTATGGTTGCCTCTCAGGCTTTCCCAACTGGGAGACCTGGCCCGCAACCGCGGCATATACCCTGACCGGGAATCAAACCGGCGACCCCTGGTTCACAGGCCAACACTCAATTCACTGAGCCACACCAGCCAGGGCCCTGCTTTGTTTTTAAATTGTAAACTCCTATTCTGCCAGCCCTTTCCCTCCCTGCACTTTTTTTGCTCTGCAGTACCCACCATCATCTGACCCACTATGTATTTTATTTATTCCCCCACCACATATAAACTCCGACTATCTTACTTAAGGTGTGTCCATAGCACCAGAAATGGCATCTGACTAGTTTGTTGAATGACTGAAAGATCTAGCTACTGCTTTCGGCTGTAGTCTGGGTCTCGGGGGCTTTATCCAGACCCTACTAATTCCTTCTGCCCTACCGGCCCCTTTTTGTAGTTCTCCTTATACATGTCCCCCTAGAATTTGCAAGCCATGCTGCCCACACAGTCTGATTCTCCTGGCTGCCTGCGACAGAAGCAGATTCTTCTCTGTCTTAATGGAAAAGAACCTCCGCTTCAGGATTGCCCTTCTAATCACAGAAGCAACGCAGCCACGGTCACCTGCAGTCGTTAAAGACAGTACAAATGAAGTGTAAATAGCACAAGAGACCTATAGAGGAATCAGGGCGAACAGATGAAAATGCTGCTGCTGGTTAGGAGAACAAAGGCTGATGCTCGCCATCCTTGGGAAGGAAAAGCCCCCAGAACAAGTGAGGCCAGCACCCTGAGGAGGCCCCAAAGTACTTCTGTCACTCAGCACCTATTGTGCAAGGCTGCCGTGCTGCACTGCAGAAGCGGCAGCAGGGGCCGGCATCCAGGGTAGCGGGGCAGGGCCTGTGGCCCCTGCATGTCCCCGCTGTGCCGTGCTGCCGAGGAAGATGTGGCTGAACCTCCCTCCTCTCAGGCTGAGTGGGCTGCACTTTGTGAGAAGGACTCCTGGCTTTCCAAGCTGGTGCTGAAATTCAAAATGGGCTCGTGGGCATTCAGAGGCTCTACCTGAATGAAAAAATGAGAACAGTTTGTAAACAGGTACCTGGAACGAGCTGGAAGCCTATTTGCAGGTTCCATGTGAAGGCTCTGGGTTCATTTCAAAGCCCGGCGGGTCAGGCTGAAACTGCAAAGGTCTGGACTTGTTCTGTGAGGAACGGACAGGTGCCCTCAGCAGGGTCTGGCTGGCACAGGGCATTGTGACCCTGTAGGAAGCGGGCCCCAGTCCAACAAAGCTAGTTCCCGCTTCCCAGAGACCTGGGTCCTCTGCATGAGATTCCACATACAGGCAGCCTTTGCCGAGCCCTGACTACATAAGGGGTCTTTGTGGTGTCTAGAAACCAAGAGGAAGTGAGCACAGCCAGTGGGGGAACAGAGAAGGCAGACGGATGCTGATAGCAGCTTCCTTCCACCCAATGTTGACTTGTCAGGCCACCCCCTGGTGCCCCAATCTGGATGGTCCCTGTCCTCGGACACGCCAAATGTCTGTGAAGATTGCGGAGGCCTCAGGGTGGTATGTCAGGGAGCAGAGTCAGGCCCAGGGCTGCAGGTTAGGGTCCAACACAGATTCACTGGCAATGACAGGCTAGGTCTGTCTCTTCCATCATAAATCATCATTTCTTCACTGGCTACCTGCTGAGACCTGAGCTACTGGGGAGTTGAATGGAGACTTTTCAGCCAAAGCTTGTTGCTTGGGGTCAGTGTGTAGGAACCAGGTATTTCAAAGGATCAGAGACTCAGCTTAGGCCATCTCCCTGTTGAGGTAGCATGACCCCTGCGGCCTGTCTGCCTGGGGAGCAGCCCCTCAAAGAACTGACAACTCACTGCCTCCCAAACCAGCCCACTGGTCTCTGTAGTCAGCTGGCTTTAGAGCTTTTCTTTACTCAGAACACAAGCTGGCCTCACCTTTAGCTCTGTCTGCCCACTAAGACGAAAGAGCCAATGTATTCAGTGATTACCATAGTCATACCAGCTACTCATCATTTATTCTTTAACAATAATTCTGTGAAGTAGATAGATACTATTATTATCCCCAATGTACACGTGAGGAAACTGGGGCACAGAGAGATTAAGTAACTTGCCTACAGTCACACAGCCATAAACAGCAACATTGCTTCTGTCCATGGTCCACAATAATCACAAAGATTTAAAGGTGGTGACTAGAGTCTCCTCTAGGCCAAAGGGAAACAGTCTAGGGTCCCCTCAGTCTCTCTGGGTATGCTCCATGCTGGCCATGAGGCTCCGAACAGACACAGGCTTCCTGGTGTGACCTTCACTTGTCCAGTACCCATGCTTGGTTCACAGAGCCCAGGGATGCATTGGCACCCCCTAGACAGGGGACTTGCATGGTTCTTGGGGTGTGTCCTGAACCACAGTTGGCCAGGGCTCTCCCAGAGCTGCTGCTTTCCAGGCTCCCTCCTTCATTGGTCAGAGCTCTAAAGTTCTATATCCCATCTACCTGAATGCTCCTGCAGGATCTGCCAAGTCCCATTACACACAGTCGCACTAGGTGTGTACTGCCCAGCTCCACGGGCACTCCTCATACAGGCTGCGGAATGAACGAGCCCTCTCCCCACAGTTATGTATGATGCGCCACTTGCCCAGGTCCCGAGGCAGCAGATCTGTCTTGGGTTCTGACTAGAACTCGTCTGAGTTTTTGCCTCCCCTTGAAAGGTCTTTTCCAGACACTCAATGGTTCTGGAATTGTGTCTCCACGCCTTGTTGGCCAGGACCCTTGAGATCCAACCTGCTATGGAGCTGGCAGGGTTCCAGGTGCCCCGTGCACTGCCCAAGTTGGAATTAGATGGGAACTAGTCCACCTTGAAGCTGCTGCTCATTGTACAGAGGAAGGAAGCAGCCCAGGGCTCACCACCCCCAGATACCAGGTTGGGACTAGAACCCAGGCCACTCGACTCCAGGACCGTCGTCTTTTTCTCGTTCTCCCAGGCTGCTCTCTCCTCTGCTGTTGTTTCATCCTGTCTCTGAGTATTGTGAGGGCATCTAGAGGGCAAACAGATCTTCTCCTCTGGCTTCCTAACAGTCTGGCTAATTGCTGGGTTTTGGTCCTCTTTCAAGCTCCTTGTAGACCAAGTACAGAGAGGCCACAGACAGCAGAGGCTGGCATCTAGGGTGCGGATTTAGCCATGACTCATTAGAGAGCGCAGAGTTGAGACTAGAGACTGGAGTGTTTCCCAGAGGAGGGTACGTCAAGGCAGTGCCATGCCAGGGCAAGCAGGGCTTGTTCTGATTAGGGCTTCTCTGTCTGTGTTGATTCTGTTCCCAGCCAGTGTTCATCCCAGGTGTGTGTATAGAGAACCCATAGTCCTTGCCTATGAGAGTTTATGGTCTGCTGGGGGAAACTAGTATTATTCATAATGGGTTGTGGAAAGTACTCGTCATGCACTGTTGCTCACACTGTGCACTGCCCACTTCTAAGGGCACACTTCACTTACACTGTGAGATGAATGAAGTCTCCCCTAGAGTTGGGATGTACCACCACCCCAGCAGCCCACAGTGGCCTTAACCTGTAGACACAGTGTAAGGCTATAGGCTGTCAAGGAAGGACCCACCCCTATGCTGGAAGGTGAAGGAGAGAGGGTGGCTGGTGCCAGTCACAAAAGGTTTTACCCCAAAAAGGATGCTTATACTGGGCCCTGGCTGGTGTGGCTCAATGGGTTGGACATCATCCCGCAAACCAAAAGGTCGCTGGTTCGATTCCCAGTCAGGACACATGCCCGGGTTGAGGGCCAGGTCCCTAGTTCAGGCGTGCAAGAGGCAACCTATCAATGTTTCTCTCGCACATTGGTGTTTTTCTCCCTCTCTTTCTCTTTCCCCTCTCTCTATAAATAAATCTTTGTTAAAAAAAAAGAAAGAAAGATGCTTATACTGGATCTTGAAGGGTGAGACAGTCACATCAGTGACATGTTTATACCCCATTAACACAGAGGCCGGTGTTGCCTTTTGCTGGTGTTTGTGCCTCCAAGATGATTTATGTGGTCTATTTCTGGAGTGTCCCTCACAGCCAAGAGGGCATTGGGAGCAGATGCCACATCTGTTTGCCTTCACAGGGCATACTCAAATGCTGGGTGGCCACTCCCCCCACCCAGCGGGTCCTGGCAGGCCGGTGACAGGGGGCTTCCAAGGTCTTTCTGTGTGCACAGGAGTCCCCAAGAAGGAGCTAGGCCAGACCAATGATTGCCACTTACTAAGGTGATAATTTGCCGTTGTCCTGAGCAATTATAGATTTCATTTGTCCAGGCCATAGTTGCAAATTACATGTGCGACAGGCTGGGACAGAGATGTCATTTGAAAACCAGAGATCTGGAAGGAAGTGGAGGAGTGTGCTGTGGGTTGGGCAGAATGTCAGAGGGGAAGAGAAGAAACGACACCTTGTTTACCATGCTGGCAAAGCATTTCTTTTATGGCCAGGTTCACTGAGGTATAATTCACATGCTGTAAAATTCACCCTTTTTTGGGTATAGTTCTTTGAATTTTGAAAAATGTATATGATCCTGTAACTACCACCACAGTGAGATACTAAACACTCCCACCACCCCCCAAAAGTTCCCAGGCTCCCCTCTAAAGTCAACCCCAGCCCAGCCTCTGGCAGCCACGACTTTGTCCTTTGTCCTTACAGTTATGTTTCTTGCACATGTCATGTAAATGGAATCATATAGCATTGGAACCTTTTGAGTCTGGCTTTAACTTAGCAAAACGCATTTGCGATTCACCCACATTATTGCACAAATCACTAATTCGTTTCTTTTTATTGCCAACCGGTACCCATGGTATGAATGTGCTGCAGGTCATCTGATTCTCTAATTGAAGGGAGGACACTTGGGTTGTTTCCAGTTTGGGGTAATTACAAATAAAGGCTGTAAACCTTTGCATGCAGGTCTTTGCATGTGCGTGTGTTTTCATTCTCTCGAGTAAATTCCCAGGAGTGGGATTGCTGATTCATGTGGTCAGAGTGTGTTTAACTTTATAAGAAGCCACCAAACTGTTTTCCAAATGGCTGCATCATTTTGCATTCCTACCAATTCCAGTTCTTCTCATTCCTTTGGAACAATTTAAAGAATAAAGTAAAAGGTGCTGCAGCAGTCCTATAGATAAGGCTCAGTGTTGCAGGTGGCCGACTGGAGATGGGGACCAGGAGCAGAGAGGTCCATGGACATTCCGGCCTCCCAGTACCCTGCACCACCACACCCCTTTCGAGATTCCTTTTCCATTTTAATCATTGTAGAAATGATCTTCAGGCCCTTGTTGGGGTCATTCATTGAGCCTCTTTCTGTTTCGGCTCCCGTGACTGATGGGTTTTACACGTTGGGCATGGAGCCCATGCTGGGCTCATGCTTGAGAGCAGTGAGGCCGGGAAAATGGCCACATTTCCTGCGTGCCGCAGAGTGTTCAGGGGCCATTTGGGCTGGATGGGGGACAGAGACAGGCATTGAGAGGTGGTGACCCGCTCGCCCCATGACGGAAAGCCTAGACACGGAGCCCGGTGTGTCTGCCAGGCACAAGAGTGTGCGTAGATCCAAGACCCGCCGGGACGAGGTGAAGAGGGCCAGAGTGACCAGAGTGATTGCCAGTCCCTGGCCTTGGGAAATTGATGGTCTTTGGGGTGAGGGGTGGGGGGATGAGCATTGTACACCCCAGGCTAAGCAGTATTACCAAAGTTGGCAGTTCAGGGATCTGTACCCCAAAACCACAGAGACAGCCACACCCCTCTGATGCAGGGAAGAAATGTACCTGAAGGCTGGGCTGTCAGTTGGGTGATGTGAATTAGACCTTAAATGACAGGGGCAGCTCTCCAGTTGGTGAGGAGAGGGGCCAGGATGGTTGGGGTAGGGAGAGAGCGACAGAGGCCTAGAGGTCAGAATGTGGGGAGCCCATGGAAAAGACAGCTCATTTGCATGACCCCTGCCAGAGCTGCCCTTCAGCCACTTCCTCCCTAAAAAAGTAGGATCTGAGACCCACAGGCCTATATGGATCCTAGAGGCTGGCTGACTAAGGGTTCCCCCAAGATTGGGGGTGCACAGTGGTTGATCACCTTCAACAGGCCTGTCTGAGACCTCCTGAGTTACAGCTGGGGAGGTGGGGGATGGAGGGAGAGATAAGCAGCATCCTGGAGGTCCCCAGCTGCCTAGGGTCCAAGCACTGGGTAAACAGAGTCATCTGCTGGGTCACCACAATGTCCTGCCAGGACTAAGGCGAACTAACACTGTCCTGTGTCTGTCTGTCCATCCCCGCAGGTGCAAGTTCTTCAGTCTGACTGAGACCCCGGAGGATTACACCATCATCGTTGATGAGGAGGGCTTCCTGGGTGAGTGCTTCTCTCATCTGGGACTCAGCTGGACTGTGCCCCACCCTGATCAGTGCTAGCTGCCTGCTCCCCATTTCTGCCCCCTCCTGCTGGAGGGTTAAAAAGGCGGCAGAGAGTCGTCTCTCCCTGTGTCCTGGCTGCACACCTCTCCCTCCCCTGCCCCAGAAAGGCCTCAGAGCTAAACCGGTCAGTGAGACGCAGAGCTTACTTAGCCGAGAAGTAACGCAGCCGAGAAGGAAGGGATGCGTTTCACTGAGCGCCTGTTGTCAGCGAGGTGCCTTGTTCCCGTGGGAGCAAGCCCCAGTTCCCATCCTTCATGGTTTTCCTTTACCTGCTTTCCATTTTTTAAATTGAGATACAGTGTACATACCATAAAATTCACCCCTGGAAAATACACAGCAGTTCCATGGGTTTTGACATCCACAGGGTCGCGCAGCTGTCACCATTCTGATTCCAGGACATTTTTGTCACCCCTAAAAGAAACCCCATTACCCGTTAGCAGTTATTCTCCCTGCTCCCCACGCTCTTATAGTTTTATTATTGAACTTTATATATGTGTCCTGCTCTAAAGTACCAACGAACACTCACTCATGCTGACCAATGCACGTTAATTTATGGGGGGGCTGGTTTGCCCATGAGCGGCTGAGGGCAGAGGGAAGCCACGTGCACAGCCTCACAAGCAGCATGGAGCTGGACTCCTCCCAAGCTGCTGTCTGAACCACGTTCTTCAAAACACAAATTCGACGTTAGTAAGAAACAGTCCCACCCCAAAGACAACCAGTAAATTTTTAGTGTTTTCTTTTCAACTTTTCTCTGTTCACGAGTTGTCTCTTTCTGATTTACTTATGAGTATGTTATATATAGACACTCTTTCACTGAACAGTTCAGCCTAAAGTTTCCCGTGATATCACAGTCTCTCTCAGCAGCCCCACTTCCTTGCCCAGTGCCCGAAGGTTAAAACTGAAGTTCCTTTAGTTTTTCTCCAGTGGTAAATTTATAGACTCTTTAAATGTGTAATATCTGTTCTTATTCAGGTTGATTCCTAAAATGAGGTCTGAGCAATGGCATATGGGTCAGAAGTTGACTGTTTTTATGGTTCTGATTCATGTTGAAACCCCCAGGGAAGCAATCTCTGCAGCTATGTTCTGTTATCCTTACCCGCAGGCACTCCAGGGCACCAAGCCGGTGTGGGGGTGGGCCCGGCCCCCACGTCTCAAGGACACAGTGCCCTTCCCTATCTCTCAGGGGGTGTCTGTGTGGCCAGAACAGGGATAGGAGGCACCCATGGAGTTACTCACTTATTTATTCAGCAGACATTTTCTGAGTACAGAAGCCACAGATACATGAAGTCTGTATGCTCGGGCAACCCATACACCTTTTCCTTTTCTTTCTTTGTTTATTTATTTATTTTTTTAAAGATTTTATTTTTAGAGAGAGGGGAAGGGAGGGAGAAATATCAATGTGTGGTTGCCTCTCACATGCCCCCAACTGAGGACCTGGCTTGCAACCCAGGCATGTGCCCTGACTACGAATTGAACCAGTGACCCTTTGGTTCACAGGCTGACGTTCAATCCACTGAGCCACACCTGCTAGGGCCCTTTTTCTTTTCTTATGGGCACTCATGCCTCTAATGCAGAACTGTTGAGAATCATGGCATCTCAGACAGAAAAGGAACACTCCAGAGTAGCTGTTCTCTGGGAACAGATATTCTCTCTAATCCTCCTCCCCAGCCAAGACTAAAGTCTCTTCCTCTCGAGGCAACAAATGAGTGAACACCATGATCAAGGAGAGAGGAAGGCCGTGGGACCTGGTAAGCCGGTTTCGCAGGCCCTAGAAGCCTGTATGTGCAGGAATTGTCACTAACCAGGGACATGCCCCATAGAGGAGTGGCTGGTTATCTGAGCCAGCCCCCAGGGTTGCAGGAGGCAGAATTTACTGAGCATCTCTTGCTGGGCTGTGGAGATGGAGCTGGAATTGAAAGAGACCATCTCTGACCCCTGGAGCCTCTGGGCTCTGTAACTTCTCCCTTCCAGGCTAGCAAAGCAGGCTACTTGGGTAGTGTTTTTGCCCAAGAAAAAAAGTTGTGTACATTTGAAGTAGTACCTCTCATACTCCTGTTGTAGAGCCACAGGGGAAGGTATGCCAAATAAGACTCACCTATATCCAGCTGCAGAGTGCATCACCTCCTGGGATCATTCCAATGGCCCGAGGGTAAAGAGTAAAGATCGTTTTGTAAAAGGGAAGACTGACATTAAGGTGCCCAGAGTCCCTGAGTGACAGGGGTCCATTTGGTGCAGCAAATGCTGTGGTAGCTCCCCACAGACCAAGGTCAGGAGCAGCTGGGGAGGAGGGTGGGCCAGTGTGTGGCTGGGACAGTTTGGGAAGGCCCACAGAGGGCAGGATCTGGGGTGGGGGCTACCAAGTTCTAGCTTCTTGCCTCAGCTCTGGGATGTTTCTCTTAGGAGGCTCCTCTTCAGAAAGAGAGTTTGGTCTGTGGCTGCCCCGGTGGGGTGGGGCGGGGCAGGGGCAGGGTATGCCGTGCTGGGTGACGGATGGTGCCCTGTCTCCCAGTTCTGCACATGTTGCTTCTCACCCAAGGGCCTCCCTTGACCAGGGTGCCTTGGTTATTGTTCGCTGGCAATATTGTCAGCATGAGGCTTTCTCAGTTAGGAACTAGCAGCTCTCTGCCATTCACATGAACATAAAATGCGGAGCCTTTCCTGGGAGGGTGAGCCAATTGTCAGTGACATTAACCAGACAGCTCTCTGGGTCATGTGGAATTTTAAAGGCTCTTGGCTCAAATGGATGCTATGTGTCTGTGGCAAACAAAAGGGGTTTCTGTGCATGTGTGTCATTTGATCTTTTACATGTTTAATGAGCACTTACCATGTACAAGGCTAGGTGCTCTCAGGGACCCAAAATAATATGAGCCCCTGTCCTGACCTCTGGGTAGTGGACAGCATCTGAGGTTTGCAGTTAAGCGGGGTCAGTGCTATTTGGGACCCCTTCACTGGCTCCCTTCCATCATAGTCCCCTCACCTGCGTCAATGGCATCTGTACCATCCTGGCCAAAAGGTGGAAGGAGCAAGCTGTTAAGAGGTGCCTGGCTTCACACTGGGCTAAGATGGGAGATTCGGGTTCAGACCCAGCCCTGCTACTCACTGCTTATCACTCTGGGCAAGCTGCTCAGCGCCCTGGGGCCTCTGGCCTCCTCCCAGATACAGTCACCTCCTCCCTCTCAGTTCTGTGAGGCGCACTCACGGCACACAGGGCGCTTCCGTGAACCTGCGCAGTTCAAACCCACGCTGGTCAAGGGTCCGCTGTGCTGCTTTACAGTAAAGTTGGACACTTTGAAAACTCTTGATAATGTTACCCAACTGCCATCCAGAACCAGCAAGGCTGCCACCAGCAACGTAATAACAGAAAGCCTCTGGCATTGGAGGAGCACCTGGATGGGTGCCAGGCACTCAGCCAAGCGCTTGGTGGGATTATCTCATTTAATCCTCCAAGCGTCTTCCCCTGTAGATCCTGATCTCATCATCCCACATTTGAAAATGAAAAAATGCAATGGCCCAAGGTCGTACAGCCAAGATTAAACCCACCTGCCCTACCCCAGGACACCTGGCCCTGCTGCAGGCAGGGTAGGAGGAACCCGAGAAACACAAGCTATGTGCAGAGGACGCGGCCACGTAGCACAGGGAACTGCAGGTCCCCGGCCAGAACTGGGGACTCCGGGGCAGATCGGGGCTCCACCCAGCATCAGAGTCACCCAACTTCATGAGTGGGAGAGACACTGGTACCTCCGCTACCAAGGAGCATCCTCCGCTCTAAGGAGCTATTTTTAGGGTCTTGGACCACAGACAGTGACAGAGGTCATCCGTTTCAGCCTTGGAATGGTTCCTCTTTCCCTCTAGGGAAGAGCCAGCTTGCCGCCTCCTGGCAGCTCTGCCCCAGAGCAGCCCCTTGGGCACCCTGAGGCTGGCCCAGGGTATGTCTGAGTCCCAGGGCTGCGTTTGGGTCCGTGAGGCCAGAAGCAGCAGATGCTGTGGTCTCCAGCTGCTTTTGCCGCTCTGACGGAGCTCACTCTTCTGGAAGCCTCCGAAGGGTGACTGCTAGTCCAGAGCTAACCACCCTCTCATTCAAGGCCTGCTGCTTGAAGAACCTCGGGGGCTTCTGTCCAGGGCTAGAGCCAGAGGTAGAGTCAGGGAGGATTTCAGAATTGAGCCGGACCTCCAGCTCTGGGGAGCATGTTTGCTCTGACGGTCGTAGGGCTGAAAAATCTTTTTTTCTGACCCCTTTAGTAACAAGTTGAGAGACTAGACACAGCTGCCTGAGATCCAGCACCTTTTAAAATGTTTTCTCCTACTGTCCCTCCCAAACCTTTTTCCTTTTCTGGGAAGCTGCCTGCCTCTCCAGCCAGCCTGGCCAAGGACTTGCCTTTCTCAGCCAGCAGGACCAATGGGCTTGCTAGGCTGTGGTCGCCATGACGACCAGAGCTGGGCAGGTAGGAGCCTGGTGGGGCCTCACTCAATCTCCCCTCTTTGGAAGCCATCTTGCCTGAGGCCAGCACAGCCTTCCTTGGGGCATCATCATCATCATCATCATCATCATCATCATCATCATCATGTGTCTGGGCCCCTCTGCTTAGCCCCTATTCTTCCTGGGGACCTGGCCCTTCTTCCCATTTGGTGCCCAGGACAGAGCATGAGGGTATGAGACATAGGTTTGAATGCTGGCACTATTCTTCCCTGAGTGATCTTGAGCAAATCACTGCCCTCTCAGAGCTCTGGTTTGAGGTATCTGCAGTGGGACTAACAGTCCCTTTGTGGGGCAGGTTTGAGCAGGTGCCTGTGATGTGTGGAGAGTCCTGAGCCCGGCTTTGTGGCTGCATGTTCGTGGAGACACGTGTACCCACATCCCGTGCATAGGGTCCTCTGGGGGCTCTCTGAAGGACGGGGTAAAGGGGATCATCTGAACCAATGGTCTTCATGAGCTAGTCAGGGAGACCCTGCAATTGCTGTCGCTCTGAACCTCCCCCACCTTGCCCCTGCCAACCCCAAGGCTCTCAGGAGGGACTTGGGTGACAGTCCCCGCCCACCTGATGGTGGCATCCTCAGGAGCCCACCTGGAGCTGTGTGTTCTTCCACAGGAGCCCAACAGGCAGGTGTGATTGAAGCAGGCAGGAAATCCAGGGCCCCCGTCCTGTCTCCTCCTGGACTCCCCTCTGCCCCCAACCTCCTGGGAGGTTCGTGGGGACCCAGTTTGAAAACCACAGGACCCATTCCAGTGGTGTGAGGTGGTAATGGCAGCAGCTGCCACCCAGAGGGTAGTGAGGTCTAAAAATAACAAAATCGTTACTGACTGCTGAGTATTCGTCATTTCACAGTTGAGGAAACTGAGGCCCAACACAGATAAACTTCATGTCCCTGTATTTCCCACCCTACTAAGCCACCTACCGTGTCTGAAGTCCTCAGAGGGCCTTCCTGGCTCGTCCTCCCACGACAGAACCTCTGAGGCTGATCCCATCCCCTGCTGACAGATGAGGGCACTCAGGCCCAGAAGGTGGGTCTGCCTGAGGTCACACAGCTGGTCCCACATCTCAGTCCCCACCTCGGCGACCTTCTCTGCCCTGGGGACCTGGGGACCATCAGTCACAGGCCTGCCTTCTGTGTCGCCCTCCAGAGCTGCCCTCCTCGGAGCATCTGAGCGTGGCAGATGCCACCTGGCTGGCCCTCAATGTAGTGTCAGGCGGTGGCAGCTTTTCCAGCTCCCAGCCCATCGGGGTGACCAAAATCGCCAAGTCAGTCATCGCCCCACTGGCCGACCAGAACATCTCTGTGTTCATGCTGTCCACCTACCAGACAGACTTCATCCTGGTAACTACAGCTCCCTGCCCCAGGGCCCCAGACAGCAAGGGCAACCCCTGCAGATACTGTCTGCGAAGCTCTGTGGTCCCCATTCTCTGGTCAGCTCAGAGAGAGGTCACAGGCACCTTGTGCTCATCAGTCAAGTGTTAGCGTGACCAGGCTGGGCTCTAGGTCTCTGTCCCCCCGCACCCACCACCGCCTTTCGTGTGGGCCGTGCTGGGTTTTCCCTAGAGGCCAGGAAGTGAGGTAAGGAGGGCACATGTGTGGGTGGGATACCCTCCCAGGGACACCTCTCTCCCCACTCCCTCACCCCTCCCCCAGATGGCATCTATGTCTGGTCACCAGGCCAGCACCAGCTCCTGGCCACCATGTCATTTACCCTCTTCTCCCTCCGGGCATGGGCACCCTCAGGAGAGTGGGCCTGGGGAGGGGCAGGGACAGATTCGGGCACAGCATTCAAGGGGGTGGGGTGGGGGCAGACTTGCACCTCCCAGCCCTCAGTGGGATGTTCTCTTCCTGCTGCATCATTCCTGCTGCCCCGGAGAGGTGTGCCCCTGAGCCCAGGCTCCCGTCCCCCAAGGGGTGGCAGGAGGCGAGGACAGGGAAGCTGGTTCTGGGCCAGAATCTCAGAGTAAAGGGGTCACTGCCCCAGGCCCACTTGATCCAGGGACCACAGGACCCTCACGTGCTCTACTCCCCATCCCCAGGTACGTGAGCGGGACCTGCCCTTTGTCACCCACACCTTGTCTTCAGAGTTCACCATTCTGCGGGTCGTCAATGGCGAGACGGTGGCAGCCGAGAGCCTTGGCATCACCAATGGCTTTGTGAAGCCCAAGATGGGTGAGTGAGGGGTCTGTTCAGAAGAGACCTCAGGAAGGTACCATGTCCTTGAAATAAGCCAGTCAGAGAAAGACACGTACCATATGATTTCACTTACATGTGGACTCTAATGAACAAATTAAACTAACAAAATAAAAACAGACTCGTAGATACAGAGAACAGACTGTCAGAGAGGAGGGGAGTTGCGGGGCGGGTGGAAAAGGTAAAAGGATTAAGAAAGAAAATAGGCACAGACAACAGTATGGTGATTGCCGAGGGAACGGGGAGGAGGGGGAGGGTGAAGAGGGGGTAAATGGTGATGGAAGGAGACTTGACTTTGGCTGGTAAACGCACGATGATGTATTATAGATCTGTACACTTGAAACCTATATAATTTTAATAACCAAGGTCAGCCCAACAAATCTAATTTTAAAAAAAGAAGTTACCAGGTCCTGCCCCAGAATAGCCCATTCTCAGAGCATCAGTTGAACACCAGGTGTAACACAGGTCAGCAGCCCTAGTTAGGCCCTGTTCCCAAGGTCTAGCAAGGGTGACGGATGTGGACACAACTAGCGATGGCCAGAGGCCACTCCCAGCCTGGCCTGCGGGGCCGGGGCGAACCTCCTGGGGGCAGTGACTCTTGAACTAAAGCTTGGAACACAAGTAGGAGCTAAGCCAGGTGGTGAAGGTTGGAAAGAGCATTCCAGGCAGCTAATGCAGCATGTGCAAAGGCCCAGGGCCTGGGGGTGGTGGTGGAGGCTAAAGAAATGACAGGGGTCGGGTCTCACAGGGGCTGTAGCCTGCCCTCCCCAGTGCGCCAGCCGGCTAGCCCCACCCCTCTCCAGGGCCTCCCCCTGTCCTGTGCGGCTCCTCTCTTACCGGCCTCAGCAGCCCTCGTCTTTGTGCTCTCACAGTCCAGAGGCCTGTCATCCACCCACTGTCCAGCCCGAGCAACAGGTTCTGTGTCACCAGCCTGGACCCCGACACGCTGCCTGCTGTTGCCACACTGCTCATGGACGTCATGTTCTACTCCAACGGGTAGGGCCACAGGGTGGGCTAAAAGGAGACATGACTGTACCTAGGAGCCCCGTCTCAGGGGTGACAGGCCGGCCCTGGGTGCTGATGCGAAGGGGGAGGCACAGCTACCCCCTGGACGCTAGTCTAGGGGATGGAGACATGGCTCTACCCAAAAGCTCCATTCTGAGAAGGGAGACGTTCAAAACCTGGTGAAGCCCAGGCGCACGTGTAAGTGTAACAGCACCCACTGTTCCCTGCGCTCCAAGGGCAAGCTCAGTCCTTGAGGAGCTAGGAACTCGGTTTTTTTCATTTGCAGGATGGCAGGCTTTGCATTTTTTCTCAGAACAGATTTTAAATTTAGGCCAGCACCAGGTCGGGTGGGTGCAGGTTCCAGTGAGCTGGCAGTGACCACAGATTGTGCCGAGATGTGGGTCCACACAGGCGTAGAGAAACCCTGCCTGGAAAGGGCCAAGAATAGCCTGCCTGGGGCCAGCTGGTCCCTCGCACTGGAGTGCTGTGCTCACCTCCACGAATGCCGTGGGAACCTGTGCACCTCACAGATAACACCAAGGAGATGCCGCCGGCCGGCGCAGGGTAACCCAGCCTGGCAGGGGAGGGGCTGGGACCTGGCCCTGCTCACCCAGGCCAGTGCTCTTCCCCACACCTCATGCAGAGGTTAGCGGGCAGGGCCAGAGAGCCAGGTGGGGGTCGGGGTGCAGTGGGCCCTCATCCCACCCCTCACCAGCAGCCCCGTCCCCAGCGTGAAGGACCCAATGGCTGCCGGGGATGACTGTGGCCACATCCGCTTCTTCTCCTTCTCCCTCATTGAGGGCTACATCTCCCTGGTGATGGACGTGCAGACCCAGCAGAGGTGAGCTGGGCCACAGGGTGGGGGCTGACTCAGGGTGGGCCACGATGGGCACAGCGCCCACTTTGTCCCTAATGATCCTCACTGCAGCCCTTCATGGCAGGTGAGCTGGCCCCAGGTCATGCAAGTGCCCTTTGTCCCTCAGCCCCCTGTGCTGCTCCACAGCCCAGTCCCAGCGTTGCCTTCCTGTCCCCCCACCCCCAGGCGAGAAGGGGGCAGAGAGAGTGGGTCCTCGGGCCCATCCTGTGGAAGGTGGAGCCCCGCCCACCGGCAGGGAAGGTTCCATGGGGGGCTGGCCAGGGAGCACCATTAACATCAGCGCTCTGGGATTTTTCTCTCACTCCCTTTTAAGGTTTCCTAGTAATTTGTTGTTCACAAGCGCATCTGGAGAGCTCTGGAAGATGGTGCGGATTGGAGGACAGCCCCTAGGATTCGGTAAGCCCTGTGGGGTGCACTGGAGGGTGGCGGGGGGCTGGCTTGGCTGGGGCCCTCACGTCACCTGGAATCACTCAGCCTGTGCATCATACCCGATGATACAGATGCGAGCCTGGGGTCCCTGACCAGTGAGTGACAGTAGGTACAGGCCCCTGGAGGCAGGAGGAGTGGCTTAAACCAAAGCACTCTCATTTCCCCCCCACTAGAAAATTAATACCTGCTTATTATTAGAACACTGGGGACATGATAAAAATTGAAGAGGGACATGAAATCACTCCTTAGTCCCACTGCTCACAAGTAATGGCTGTTTCCTTCCCATAAATAAAAGTGTTTACTGACCATCTCACCAGAAGTCTCAGACATCCTAGCACTTCACCTTCTCTGTTCAGGAAAGAAGCACTTCCTCCTCTAAAACCACAATGACCCAATCCCACAGGAGAAAATTCACAGTAAATCTCTAAGACTCCATCTAGCGTCAGTTTCAACAATTCTCCATACATAGTTTTTTCCATGAGCGTTTTCTATGGGGCCCCGGGCCTCAGACCCCTCGGTTAGAAGGGCCACACCACACGCACTTCGCCAGCAACACTGGGTGCAGGCTGCGGGCCCCTCTGAGAGCGACTCCAGAGTGCCTGGGACTAGAGCTCTGTCTTGATTAGAAATTATTTCTTCAGGCTAGACTGTTAGACCCAAGAGCTTGAGCCCAGAAGGTGCCCATGGCAAATCACAGAGTGGTTATTTCCAGGGAGCATCCTCAGCAAGCCCCATGGGACCGGCAAACCCTCATTTCCCACAAACAGGGTACAGAATGTTTCCAGGAACACTCGGACTGCCCCGGAGGCCATCAGGTCAGCCCTGAGGGCTGTGCTCCTGGGACAGGGCATGGAGGTGGCAGGGCATTTTGACCTGGGGGCAGTGGGTCTGTGAGGAAGCCAGGTTCTGCCACCTGCCTCCACCTTTCTCCTGAGTTCACACATGGACAGTAACCTGCAGGGCCGGACACTGTCCCCTAACTGCTCACATCAAGGCCAAAGCCAGAGGCATCCTGGGGGCAGGACCATGCATGCCTCTCTCGAGGGCCAGGAAATGTACACTAAAGCCTCCTCGTCTGACCCCAGGGCCCCGCTAGTCTCTCTGGCCTCCTCCTGCACAAACCCCAGCATTTCTCCTGCCCATATCTGCTGCCCAGGGAAGGAAGCTGGAGATGTGCCTGTGGGGGGTGTTGCTTAACCTCTGAGCCTCAGTTTCCTTATCTATAAAATAAGGATGAAGACAGACACTGCCTCATGGTGGTTCTGAGCACCACATGAGGCATCAGGTACAACGTGTGCTCAGCAAGCAGCAGTTGCTGCCACTTAGGGACCAGGTGGCTTGGAGAAGGTTCAAGAAGGGAAGGCTTCTAGGAGGAGGTGGCTCTGGAGCTGACCAGTGCGTAGCCACTGGGCTGGCAGGGAGAGAGGGCAGTACTAGTGGAGGGAGGTGCGAGCATTGCTCCCACCAGGTCCCCCAGGCAGCTGGGCCCTGGGGACAGAGTCCAGAGGTAGAAAGGGGGGGAGAAGGAACTTTCCAGGTCATCCCAGGCAAAGGGGCAGGGTCCAGATGCCAGACCCAGGGGTCTGCCACCCTTCTTCCTGCAGAGCTTCAGCAGGTGAGGGGAGCAGCCACGAGTCACCAGGAGGAGACACAGAAAGAGGCAGGAAGACACATACACCTGCTTATCTTTTTATCCCCAGCTTTGCTTCTGAGTTTACCAAAATACACTCAGTATAATAATATTACCCAAAAAGTCCGGATGAAGGAGAAAAAACGGTGGGCTAGTAGAGGAAACAACTGCCTGTGTGTTGGCAAACCTCTGCACGTTGCCCTCAGAGGGTTTGCTCAGCCTCCTGGGCTGTGATGAGGTGAGGGGTGTGTGAGACACCAGTGTGAACCAGGCAGGCAACAGCTGGGTCTGCCTTCCTAGGAGGTAGAGGGTTTTAGAGCCACGCTTCTGGCTATAAAGAGTCCTGCGAGAAAAACAGCTTAGACATGGAAAGGTTCTAGACTGACGGATTCCACGTGTGTTTGACCACGGTTGGAATAAATATATTTGACGCCATAACCCAGTGCACACCCACCCAAACAGTTAACTACAGTTTCACAAAACTGCACTTGTCTAGCCACATGTTGTGCGTTTGACCTGTCCTTTCCCATTGTGTCATTTTATAAACGCTGCTCACCAGCCTTCTAAATTAATGTCACAGATGGGTCACAGCTTGGAATTTGAAATGCACCATTCTAGCCCGCAGTCTCCTCCCCTCCCCCTTTCATAGGAATAGCTGTGTGTGTAGCTGAAGCCGTCTCAGGACACAGCCAGTGTCCATCCCAAAGCCGCCCAAGACAGCCCCAGGAGTGTAGACCTGAGGCCTGCACAGCCACCAAATGGGCCTCCGGGTCCAGCCGGGTGCCCCGGCAGACCAAGGGGAACACAGGAACCTGAGAGGCCTACAGGGTAGCTGCACAGGTCCCTGGGGTCAGCCAGCAAGCAGGACCAGGGCCAGGGAATAGAAAGTCAGAGGGTATGCTGAGTGTGGTAGCAATGGGGGTGCAGCCCAGGTTAATTCTCAGGTTTCAGCCCCAGAATTTCATGGAAGCTGGTGACCAGATCTGGACTCCACCCTCACCACCTCACCCATAGTCGATGGGGATAGTGCTAGGGAAATGCATCGTCACCAAAATAAGAGCAGTAACTTTTAGTAAAACACACGGGATTGTGTTCAAGAAGAGTAGTCCTCAGATCCTGGAGGTCTTCCTGTAGGAGGAAGCCTTGAGTGGTACATTTAAATCCGAGAGGAAACTGCAGATGAGGTTAAGACAAGCCTCAGGCAACCCCAAGGTTTTCTTATCAGATGAGGTTTTGGGGAGACCCAAAAGCACCACAGACCCCTGCTACAAGTGTTCGAGTAAAAAGTCACGTCCCAGCCCCAAGCAAATACCTAACAGTGCTATTAGGACAGGCAGGGGCCATCACCCAGTGGGGACTCCAGCGAGGAAACTGAGGCTCAGAGAGAGGATGTGATCTGGCCAGAGAAGAGTCAGTGACAACAGGCCAGAACCAATGTGCCATTGCTGACACTGCCTCCAGCTCTGTCTTAGAGGACTTGGAAGATGGCAGGGAAGATGAATTAGGGCTACAGAGCATGGGAACAGGCAGAGGGTGATCAAAGTTACACAGAACTGGGTGGAGCCCTAAGACTGGAGAGTTCATTGCCAGCTAAGGGCATCAGAGAAGGCTCCCAGGTGGAGGAGCCTTTGCCCTCGGCCCTCACAGGGAGGGGTGAGGACTCTCCGGGAAGATTGTGGGTGCAGGACAGGCACTGTTGGCAGAGGGATGGGAAAGGCTGGGAGGCAGAGGGCACTGGCCAGCACCTGGGCAATGGGGCCACAGGGAGGCTGAGCACGGTTCCCACCTCTGTCCCCAGATGAGTGTGGCATTGTGGCCCAGATCTCCGAGCCCTTGGCAGCCGCAGACATCCCCGCCTACTACATCAGTACTTTCAAGTTCGACCACGCACTGGTGAGTGTCCGGCACCGGCCCCTGGCGCAGGAAGGCCTGTTCCTGGGGCTCATATGTTTGCTGCCTCCTGCCCTTCGCAGGTACCAGAAGAAAACATCAATGGCGTCATCAGTGCCCTGAAGGTCAGCCAAGCAGAGAAGCATTAGAAGGGTTTCTCTCTCCTCCCCGCCCACACCCCAGCCCTGGGCCCAGCCCCCACCTGAAGATTCTTCTTGCAGTATTTCTCAACAGACTGGAAAACCGTCCCTGTGTCCCCCAAAGAAAGGGCCTCAGAGATCCCCATTTGCTGACTTTGCCAGGCCTGGGTCCCAAACCAGGGCCTCCCCATGCTCTCCTGCTTTCCCAAAGCCCCCAGGGCCTCCAGAGAACACCCCCATCTCTTCCCCTGGCCCCCACTCCAGAAAATGTCTAAGGCCCAGGGAACATATGAGCTGAACCACCTCCTCATCTGGCCTTACCCACAGCTGGGGGCAGACACCGAAGTAAGCTGGCACCTCCTACAAGACACTGGGGTCCCAAGTCACATGTTTTCTTGGGGGGCAGGCCAAATGGGACTAAGTTCATGGAGCCTGGGGAGGCCCCATGAGGGTGGGGAGCTACATACTGTGGTTGCTGGTCTCTGGTTCCATCAGCTCGGGGCTGGTTCCCAGAGTGGAGGCCAGTGGGTGGCCCTCGGGGCGTGTGCTGGTGAGGCTCCCACAGAGCTCAGGTGGGGCGCCAAGATGGGGATGACCCGGGCCACCAGAACCTCGCCTGCCAACCACAGGGCCTGTGCCCCAACTCCCAGCAAACTGCCAAGGGGGACCTGTTCAGACCCTCCCCACCACAAACAAGCTCTCACTCCTGGGAGGGCCGTTCCCACCAGCCTAGGGCATGAGCTCCTGTCCCCTCTGCTTTCCCTGGACCTTCCTCAGGCAGGCGGAGCCTCGGCTTCCCCCAAGTGGGGGTATTGCCAGCCTTCTGGGCCTGAGGTTTCTTAGGTCACCCCCAGCTCCCTAACAGTTGACTAGACCAGCACAGGGCTCCGCTGTCATCCTGTCCCCTCCCTTGCTCCACTTCGGGGGACATGGAAGGCCTCTGCCCCCAACTCCCCTGCCTGCCCGCCCCTCAGTCCAGGGACTGTGGCACTCATGAGTACTTGATCCGGGAGGCAGCTTATCTGAGCCTTAATAGAGAAAACCGTACTTCGTTTTAGTTCCTTATTTAATGTACTTGTGCCCAGGCTGTGGTCAGCAGCCGTTTCAAGAAACAAGGCCTGCCTACTGGGTTCTTTCGGGGCCCAGCAGCTCAGCATCACCCAGCTGGCGCCCTGTGTCTCCGAGGACAGGTGTGAGCACTGGGGGCCTCGGCCCTCTTTGGAGCAGGACACTGGGAGCAGAGGTCTGTTACTAGATGGGCCCCAGGGCGCCCCACACAGGGTGGCCCCGCCAGGCCTGATGACAGGTACCCAGGCAGCCGTGGTTCTGAGTGTCAGAGGGGACCTGAGGGCCACAGGGAGCTGGACAGCCAGGTGGCAGGTCAGCTGAGGCGCCTTGTTGCCCGAGAGGCGATTCAGGGAGAGTGGGGTGAGCCCCACGCCTCCCCTCCAGCTGGGGTGCTTTCTGAGCACGCGGGCCGCAGTGGCCCCTGCCCTTTGTGTGCTCTCTGTCGGGCGCCTGCTGACTCGCACTGCCCCTGAGAAGCTCGGAGGAGAAGGGATGTCCTCCTGGGCTGCTGGAGGCCTGCGTGAGCGCCCTCTCGGAGCTGTGGGGGACTCTGCTGGAAGCCCCCATTTCAGGCACTGTGCATCTGGGCCCTTGCCGATCTCAGGGCCCACACACTGATTAAGAACCCACCTTTTTTTTTTTTTTCTTCTTAAGTTAATTCATTTTGCACAAAACTCCATAGCAACCAAAACGTGTCAATTGTTTGCTGGTTCCAAAATGGAGGTGGCCAAGTGGGTAGGGCAGCACTCGAAGCCCTGAGCCCCCTTTCTATCCTTGGAAGGCCTCGGTTTTCTGGGGCGTGCCTCTCCAGGCCCCTTCCTATTGGTTCCCCCAGTCATGTTACTGGGCCTTTTCTCCCTTCTGAGCAAGTGTGTGGCCCCTTGACCCCAGAAATGCGTGCTCTCCAGGCCCCTAGGGCGTATCTATTGTACACACGTATAAATACCTGTGTTTTATGTTGATATAGATATATCCTGTAAATAGCATATATACTTGAGCAATATATATGTTAATATATACCGTGTGGGCACGCACACGCGTGTGTGTGCGGTATGTGGATGCAGACCCCACTCTGTGTGCGCTTGTGTGTGTGTGGGCGTGAGGGTCGTGCCCGCCGTGTCTGCCGCGCACACAGGCGCACTTGAGCCACCGTATGTTTTTAATTCGAGTATATAGGCAATACGACTTGGAGAGGAGCCGGCCGGTTGTCTCAGCCCTGACCTGAGAGAAAAACAGAACCAGCAGCCTGGGAGCAGAGCCCCAGGGCCGGGGTGTCTAGGGTCCCTCCCTCTTCTCCCCAGGCTCCCTGGAAAGCTGGATTCACTCCCTCCTGCACCCCATCTCCATGGCCAAGACCCCTGATACCCTCGTGCTCGGAAGATGGTAGGTCAGAGAGAGGAGGAGTTGGAACCTCTTGCTTTTGAACAGACGAGTCCCCTTCCCAGTTCCCCAGGCCGGCTGGACGTCACCTGAGTCTCCATCCAGGTCTGCTCCCCTTGCCGGCCGTTTTTATGCTGACGACTTACCTGATTGTTTTCACCTGCAAGCTTAGCAACCTGGCGTTCTTTTCCCCAGGTCTCCTCCTGGGGGGCTGGCCCCGTCTAAGGAAAGAGTCTTGTGTCCAGGGAGGGGATGAGGCAGCTGCCACCCAGGAAACCCTGCCCGTTACTGTCCCCGTCCTGCTGTGGGACGCGGCGGCCCAAGAGGCCAGGCAGGCGCGCCCTCTCAGTCTGTGCCTGCCTGTGCTTCCCCCAGCATTCGCGGGGCAGGGAGGGAGTGCTTTTCCCAGTCAGCAGCTGCCCCTTGTCTGCAGGTTTGCTGGGGGTGGAGGTCTCCACACCCCAGGCTGTGCTTGGAGGGAGTACGTGCCCAGACCCAGCAGAAAGGCGGCCCAGGAATGTGCCCATCGGGGCCGAGGGTCCCTCTGCTTGGCTGGGGGGCACACGGCAGGGGAGGGAACTGGGTCCTCGGGCAGGCCTGTGTCTTTGCCTCAGTGCCACTCCCTGGGCAGAAAAGCCCAACTGTCTCAAGGCCACCCTCGCCCCTTGCTCACCCTGGGGAGAGCTCAAAAAAGGGGGGGCCATGACCACCCCCTCTCCCTCACCCCCCATGTACAAGCCTGCCTTGGCTCCGTCCTCAGCCTGGGCTCCCCTGGTTCCCAGGGGCTCCTGACCCAGCCAAGACAGGCAGTGCCAGCTCTGCACCCCCTCCCCTGCCAGGGGTCTCTGAGCCCCGTCAGAGGCACCACCCATGCCACTGCCCTCAGCTCAGGGTGCACACACCCCCCAAGATTCCAGGGGCCGGAGCCCCCAAGCACCAGCAATCCCCTGTTCCACCACCTCCAGGCCGCAGGCCCCTGGCGGGCAGGAAGGGAGCCCCGTGACCCAGAGCTGCCCCCCCCTACCCCGCCTCCCCCCAGGGGCCCTGGCCTCAGGGACCAGCGCAGTCTCCTAAAGACGGGGTATGGTCTGGTGAGGTTTGTCCTCTCTGAGGTGACAGGATGCCATGGAGGTCTGAGGAGCTGGGAAGGGCCAGACCCCTGTTTCAAGCCAATGGGACCATTTGCCCGGTAATCAGATGAACCCGCCTGCCTACCACCACCTGCTCCTGGCCCCACGTCCCAGGCAGACCTTTAGGGGCCCCACAGTCACCCTGTACCACCTTTCTGAGCCTCTGGATCTGGATGTGGGGATGAGGGCCTTGCCCAGCCCCAGCTGAGAGACGAGACCTTGGGGATCTCCTGCCCTGAGAAATTATTGATGCCACTTCCTGAAGGAACACTGGGTGGGGGATAGGAAGGAAATACCCCAATATATCTGTGCCGCTGTAAGACAGGGTTGGGGAGCAGCCAGCTACTGCTGTCACTGCCACTGAGAAACGGGGCTGGTGTTGGCATGAGAGGAGCTTTGGGGGGTCGCAGCTACTGTGCTAAGGAAGGGGCTAGGCCTGGAGTGGGCAGTAGCCCTTCACTCAAAGAGGCCACCTGGGAGGGGAGCCAACCAAGGTGGCCACCGGCGGGCAGGCTTGGGAAGAGTGGCCCCGGTGTCATGTAGGGAGTCAATCCCTGGGATAGCTGGATCTCAGAGCTCGTCCCAGCTTTTTATTTTTTCATTTTCAAATTAGAGGCAACCAAAGGGCAACCTTAGTTATCTCTCATAACCTTTGCATAGATCGTGGGAGAGCCACAGGGTGGGCTGTGGCCTTCAGCTTGGATGTTCGCACACTCCTATGAAGTCTGCTGTATTGGGAAGGCAAAGATGGGGCCTCCTGCCTGCAGCAGCCTGCTGTGCTTGGGGCTGGTGGCAGCAGGAGAGGCCAGGTACAGGTGACAGAGGCCTGCAGCCTAGCCCATGGCACACATGGGCAGCCGGTGGTGAGGGAGTTTGTGGCCCTTGGTTCAAGGGGTTGGGAGGCTGAGGCAGGAGTGCAGGGTGGCCTCTGCCCTGGGAGTCAGGACACTGTTCTGTGTGGCGCTACATGTGTTTGTACCTACAGTGTGTGTATGTGTTGTGTCATACACAGGAATGGCTGTGAGTGCACATGTGTGTGGAGTCCAGATCTGAGCTAAGGGCCTGACTTAGTATTTTGAGGCCTTGGCAGCATTCTAACTTGGGGGCCACATGTGGAGGCCAGGGTGGGCAGGAGGCTGGCAGGTGTGTAAGGACTGCCCTGGCCCCCTTGACTTTGCTAAAACTGCTCTGTGGTTGGGGCAGACGGGTCCACTGCAGGGACTCTGTCCGCACAGCCAGCCTGAAAGGCTAGACCTGGCGAGCCGACTCCTCAGAGGCATCCAGTCCTGAAGTCAGTGTTCACAGGGAGAGGCAGTGGGTGCCGTGCCCCTCCCCTCCTGGGGCTCCTCTGGGAAGAATGTCCAGCAAAGTTGGGGAGCAGGGGGCCAGGGGAGGGAAAAGACAAAAAAAACGGCCAAATTCAGGTCCTAAGACAGAGACCAAGCTCTGCGTTTGCTGCCCACTGCCTCCGTTAACCTCTTCAGAAAATGGTCCAGGAAGAACTGAGCAGGGTTGGCTCCAAAACTGGGGTGGGGGGCACCTAACACAAAATCCCTAAGCCCTCTTCTTACTCTATGCCAAAATCATTTCCGTTATCCTGAGACGGGGGTGAGTGGACATTGGATGCACAGTGGGGCTCTGAGGGGCCTCTGCCTGGCCCAGGGCCTCATCTCGGGGAGTGTAGCCCCCACCTGGCACACCCCAGGTCACCAGCAGTAGCAGCAGCACCTACATCTGTCCCTGGGTGAGGGGAGAACTGGGCGGCCCTGCACCCGGGCCCCTGATGCTTACTTTCTTTGTTGAAGAAACAAAACCCTCGAGATTCATGTACTGTATGACGGAGAGAAAAAAGTACCTAATGTTCCCCCAAAAAGACAGTATATTTTGTACTTTGTAAAGTGTTCATTAAAATGCAGGAAAAAATGACGTTGGCTGACAGCTGTCTGATTTTGTTCAGGTCCAGCATCCCCTCTCATCCCCCTTTCTCCATGCCGTGGCCAGGGAAGCACTGGTTGGGGGGAGCGGGGGGCAGAAAAGCCTGCCAGCCCAACACCCAGTGTCAGGGAAACAGCCCCCAGAGCGAGAGGGGCTGTATCAGTTACCAGATGCTGTGGAAGAAGTTTCCCCAAAACTTATGGCTTGAAATGATTGTTTACGTGTCACGGTGTCCGTGGGTGGGGAATTCGGGAGCCATTTGGGCAGTTCTGGCCCAGAGCCCCTCCCAAGGTTGTCATCATCTGAAGTCTTGGCTGGGACGGGAGGATCCACGTCCAAGATGGTTCATCCACATGGCTGCTGTTGGCAGGGGGCCTGCAGCCCTCTCCACATGGGGTGTCCTCACAGCATGGATCCTGGCTTCCCTCAGAGCACAGGATTCAGAGGCCAAGGTCAAAGCCAAAAACCTTCCCCTAGGCTGAGTCCACACACCATCCCCACCATGCTCTCAGCCGATCTGACACAGGAGCAGACCACACAAGGGTGGGAAAACCGAGAGGCCAAGGTCATTGGGGCCATTTTGGAGACTGGCTGCAACCTGCATCCTCCCTCCTCAAGCCTCTGGCAGAGGGGGCCTTGCTGGTGATTGGGAGGATCAGCATCTGTCCCACAAGTGCTCTGACCTTTGGCTCTTGCCCTCTCGGCAGGTGGGCACTGGGACCACCCAGGTAAGAGAGAGGCCCAAGACCGGCAGGTCCTGGATCTTGGACACCTTTCACCCTGGCCCCTCGCTGATGTTTTCCATGGATGGGCAGCTGTGAGCAGGGCGGGGTTGTGCCTGCACCCAGCCCCACCAACTCCTGTCCCCAACCCCACCTCACCCCTGCCTGCAGGGGAAGCAGCCCTGGAGATGGGAGTGAAATGGGGGTGGGAGCCCTCTCTCACCACCCTGAGCCCAAGAAAGTTCTGGCTACTGGAGAGGCTTTTATTTCTGCTGTCTGTAGGCTAATGCCCCCTCGCTCCTTCAGATACCCCACTGGAGCCACAGCATCCACGGGGACTCTTGATAGCCCCTATACTCTCAACCCAGTTGCAAAGCAAAGGCCTCTCTTTCCCACTGCTCACCGGCATTCACTGTCACCCAGGCAGTGCCAGACCTTGTGCCCGGAGCTGAGGACCCAGATGAATCTGTCAATGTGCAGACCAGAGTCGCTATAGGAAGCTGAGACAGAAGCTGTTCCGGGGAGTGCAGAACCAGGCTAGGCCACAAGGAGGTGCTGTGCCCTGGGGCTGGGAATGACCTCTGCAGTGAGGGGAAGACCAAGAGGCCAGGCCCCTAGAGTCCAGCTTGGTAACATGGGGCGGGGAATGGAGGGTGGGGGAACCCAATCAGAGGACACAGCAAAGGCGCAGAGGGCCTAGAGAAAACAGACCGGAATCGAGGGGCAACGGGAATGGACAAGCTGGGCAGGGGCTGAGGCAGAAATGCAAGGTGGGTGCTCACGCCGGCCAGGGGCCTCACACTTTCCCACAGGCCACGGGGAGCTGTTCAGGACATCTGTGCAGGAGACCACTTAGCCTCTGAATGGTGGGTCTGGGTTATCAACTTTGGTGATAGAAGTGGGATGGCAGGTGGCCTCGGTTCTCCAGAGATGAGCCTGGTTGACTCAAACCTTCCCCATTCAGAGTCAGGGTGGTGGCTCACATCCAGCCAGCCCTCCCCCCACCAGGGCATCGTTCCTGCTGGGAGCCCCTTTGGCTGCTGCTTGGCAGGGCTCTCACCCCAGAGCATATTGTAATCTCGGAGCAGGGTGGGGGTGTTGCCAGACACCACCTGAAGATTTTGATTCACCTGGTTTTGGCTTCAATTTAGTTTCAAAACCTGCTCTCAAAAAGTAACAAAAAAGAATGCAAGGCCACAGAAAGAAGGAGCACCATCTGTGGTTACTTTGCCTCTCCTGGTTTTATCCTGTGAAATCCAGCTGGTTCGGGGGTGGGGGTCACAATGGCGAAGAAAGCTGGGAAAAAACAAGCTCTCCAAAGGGAATGTGTGGAACAAGACCGTGGTGATGCCTGCACTGCAGACGACACATTCTCAAAATCCACTGAATCGTATACTTTGAAATGGTTTATTTTATGCGACTTACATCTCAATTTTCTGGAAAAAGGAATGTGGTAGAAAATACCACAGGTGTGGATGCACAGCACGAAGGACAGCCAAGGGAGAAGGGTGTGTCATTCTGACAGCTCTTGACAGTTCAAGAAAGTTCCTAAAAACAGTGATGGGGAGCACAGGGAAGGAAGAGTGAGGGAGAGGGAAGAAGCAGGGGTCTGTACCGTGCAAAGGTGGGTAGTGGAGCATCTCCTTTGAGATGCTTTTCCAAGAGCTCTGCCTGAGCTGAACCAGCAGAAGCCCGTGCAGCCGTCAGCTACACCTGCAGCCCACGTCTCCACACTGCAGAGCCCCGGGCACGGAGAGGGTCCTGACGGGGAGGAGGAAGTGTGGAGAAGCAGGCGGAGAGCCCCTGATGAGCCCGTGGGGAGCAGCCCAGGTGGTATTCAGGTAAATAAGTATTCGCTGTCTTGGAACTTAAGATTACAGGGTGTGTTATGGATTACACAAGATAAGTGTCAAAGTTAAAAATTAATTGAATGCCTCAACCATTCCCCTCCTAGGTATATACCCAAGAAAATTGAAAACATTCACACAAGTGCTTGTATGGCAACGTTCCAGAAAATATAAAGCTGGGCCAATGTAAAACGTGTACATGAATGTTTTGGCATTATTCACAACAGCCCAAAAAGGGAACCAACCAAAATGTCCATCAACTGATGAGTAAATAACCAAAATGTGGTATATCAGAAGATAAGGAACTACCCTGGATGAGCCTATGGTACAGACAGGGTTGAGAAGTCCAGGGTTAAGGGGTGGAATCTGCCCAAAAGGCCCCACCACACGCTAGGCCTCCCAGGCTGCTCCACAGGCAGGTGTCCTCATCTTTTTCCCTCCATTTTGAGGCGCGACCAGAGGCAGCATCTCCCAGACGCACAAGCTGGGACAAAAGCATCCTTCTCACCACCGTGTCCCCAACGTCTGGCCAGGCCTGGAGTGTGGATACATAGCCCGGTAAGCCTCTGCTTCACCCTCAATGCTCTCCCGCTGGAATGAGGGTCTGCAACTGCAGCTGTGCAACAGCTTATGCCCGTGAGCCGGGGCCTGTTCAGTTTCCAGCTCCAAGGCTGGACTCCAACCAGGCATTTTTCTGGTGGACATGCATGGCTTTGTGTTCTCTGGTCTCCTGGCACTTCAGCTGCCATTATGCTACCAAGAGTGACAGCAAGATGTTTCTCTGCTCCCCCGAGGGCAGCCTCCCCACCAGCGAGAGCCCACCTGTCTGCCTCCCTAGCTACACAGTCAACTCCTGCTTTGAGGAGGTGACAACCAGTATCTGGATTTACCTTTTTAAACTGGACAGCTGAGCATGCACCTCAGCGTGGCCCCAGCTCTGAGAAAAGAACAGCTAGGACTCCAAGCACTGTCTCCGGCTCAAGTTGAACCTCACAGCTGCGGCTCCATGTTCAACAGCAAGGTCTGTGTGAACAGAAGGCGGGGCCTTCTTGATTGGGGCAGCCTGAGTCTGAGAGCAGCTGAGTAATATCACACACATGGGAGAGAGAAAGGCAAGTGCAGGGCTCTGGGGGAGGAGCAAGCTCCCGGGGTCCCATCACAGGGCAGGGCAGGTGCTGGGGTGAGGGCTGCCACTGGGTGCTGCCCCCAAGGCCATCGGAAGGGTCTGTCCCTCCAGCAGCTGCAGTTAAGACTGAGGCACTCGATCAATTCTGAGGCAGCAATTGCGACAAAAGAGCCCTCAGAACAATTCGAGCCGCTCCTGTTGCTGGTCAGGAGGGGCCGGGCCCCTTCAGGTGCTGGGACTGGGGGCGTGGGGGGGGTGGGGGTGCAGTGAGAGAGAAGAGTGTGGATATTCCCAAATGCAGCCTGAGCTTTCACCATGTGCAGGCGTAGTGCTGGGTACAGAGCACCATCTCGTGGCTCCCAGCGTCCATCTGGCTTGTCATACACAAGTGAGTACATCATGTGTCTCCTGAATATGTGAAAATAGTGGCAACTATATTCAAAAGACAAGAATGGTCATGACACGATTCTGAGGGTCAGGGGTTGGCCTTACGTGAACGGCAGGTCAAGTGCCTTTTATGAGCTGATTTAAGGCTGTGCACGGCAGTCAGAGCCACCCCTCTGATCCCACTTATGGAGCGGGGACCTGCACGTCTGCTGGGGGCTCAGGACAGAAGATGAAGACCCAGGCGCCTGGGCAACAACTGTCCACTGGGGGAGACGGTGGTGGCCACCAAGTGACGAGAGTCCCCACGCCTCTCGGGCAGCACCTTTCACTTGGGCTCTGTACTGGCCTTGGCTACTGACCACAGATATGGGAGTGAGCAAAGTCTGAGTGTAAGAGAATGGTCAGAGGATGAGTCGGAGGTGGCCAGCGGGCACGTCACTTGGGCTGTCATTCACATGCTCCCTGAAGTGAGAGGAGCCCGGGGCTGCAAACACCGACTTTACACAGGAACAAAATGATAAATCACAGCAACCAAGCTAACGGCACAGGTTTCTCTGTGTTCGAGGCTGGGAGGGCCTGGGGCCAGGGGATGAAAGCTGAGAAAGGACACACATTGTCCACAGTGGACAACTATGGGAAGGGCCTGGTGGTGGCAGAGGCACTTCAGCTAGGAACACCCATTACCCACAAAGAACATGCCATGCAGACCAAGCCCAACTGGAAGACACTGAGTTTTAAGACACTCGAAAATGCCCCTTATTATACCCTGGTTACTGTGTCCAAGGTGGAGGAAGTTACTGGATCTGAATCTTTGTTGTCACTCAGTGGGAAACTTAATAACCATCCCTGCATCAGCAGAGGCCCTCCACCTCCACCACCTACTATCCCTGAAGCCCTGGGGTGCTCACCCTCCATAATCTGTATGTGCGTGTATTCTGAGAACTGACCACTGTTCTTCACCACTGGGGCAATGTGGTACTCAGCCCAGCCAAGAGTTACAGGAAGGAAAATGACAGATTGCTTTAAATTTCTATTTCCAGTTTATAGAAAAGCTTTGCTCTAATAAATATAAGAACTGGTCCCCCACAGTGGAACATGAGCCCAGGTAAAGGGTCCTGGGGCTGCTCCCCAGACACCACATGGCTGGTTCTCGCGGCCTCAGGTCACAGCAAGGACATCTGCTCAGGGATGATTTCATGCATCTCCTTCTACTTTTTTATCCACAGCCCACACAACCATATAACACACTTTGCACTTTGCTTGTGTCTTGTACACTTGGCCCCCTAAAATGTAAATTGAATGAGACCTGCTTACAGAAGTTTTGTGTCTACGTGGCCCAGTCCCTGGCACATAAGGGGCACACAGTAAGTGTGCTGAGCAAAAGGAGGGAATGCAGGCAGGTGGTGAGACCCCAGTTTGTGACGTGATTACCAGCTATTTTTGTACTTCATTATCTTCTTCCAGCTGAACTGTGTGTGGGAGTAGACTGTTCAGAAAATAGTTTTCAAGTAGGACTGTCTTTTACCGTATTTTTCACTGGCTTCTAGTAGCCTCTTTATCAAAAGCCTTGTTTTGAAAGCTAATCTCTATAAATGATCAGGTAAAATAAAAAGACCTCTACAGTTCTTAAAAATAGAAAGGCAAAAAATAAACTTTATTCCCCAGAAAGGTTTTTAAAATACTTTTTGAAAGCATACAAGTTACATTACTAACTCAAACGTCTGTCACAGTTTCTGAACCCTCCCTCTCCAAGGCTGACACTCCAGCCAAGCTTCTGCGGGATGTGTGCAGAGCCCCCAGCCCCCAAGAATCTGGCCTCGATCTTCTTCCTGCAGGGGCTTCTCCGCTCTTTCGAGCCAGGAAGTGAGAACGGTTACAAGGTCGGTGACAGCCGTGAGCCCCTGTGGTACCCAGCTGGCGCCCACGGGGATTTCGGGGAGAACCCCAATCCAAGGCAGGGATTTTGGCACATGGCCCAGCTGGCTGTGGGCAGCTGACCGGAAATGGCTGGGTGGAAGGGAGCACCTGAGTGACAACCCCAGGCCGAAGCCAGCCCGGCACCCCCAGTCAGGCGGGGGCTCGCCCCAGGGCCCCGGCACAGCCTGCCCAAACACCACCGGGAGCTCTGCTGTGGTGCACGGGGCCGCAGCAGCCCTCCCGGGCACTGCATTCTGCCAGGCCTCCTTTTAAGATCAAACAAAATGGCATGCCACAGGAGCGAAGATTTCCTAAGACCAGTTTCTTGGGCCAGAAGTGACACCAAAAGCCATTCTGTGTTCCCAGAAAAGAGCCAAGACATTCTGATTACCCTCACCCTGCTGGGGCCACACAGCCCTGGGACTCGTCCTCCTGGAGGTCAGCCTGATAGAGGCAGCCATTATGTGTCAGTTCAGCAGCCCTCCCCTTGAGCAGGGACCACGGCCAGGACTCCCAGTGTGTCCTTCTCAAGGGCTTTAGGAGAAAGTGTCACACTTCATGAAGGGCTCTGACCCACTGAGCTCCACCAGAACCCTGCTGGCTGCCTCTGCTAAGCAATCCAAGTGGTCCTGAGGCCAGGGTCAGGCTCGAGCGGGCCAGGAAGGAAGTTCAGATGAATGACTTAGCCAGAGTCACCATGTGATCCACACCGCACGCCACATCCACCGGCTCCCCAGGCATGGTCACCTGAAAAACAAGACCCAGCACACCATGAGGGGAAACGGCCAGCTGGGAGGCAAACAGGCCTGGAGGTGGCCCCACCTCGGCCTGATCCTGGCTCTGCCTTGGCTCCCTCCCCTGGAAATGGGGATACTTACAACCTACCCAGCAGGTCTGCTGGGACAAGTCAATGCAATCCCCATGGGAAGGGCCACCCCGCATCCCCACCCAGCCGACAGCAGGTGGCGCCACTCATGCCCACCCCGTAGGAGGGTTCTCTGGCACAAGCATGAAGCCTGAGAACACACCCCAGGGGCCAGTCCCCTCTGAGCGTGACCCCACCAGAGTGCAACACCGTTCTCAATCCAGGTGACCTTTCCGAGGGGTCAGTGACCTTCCCTAGTGGCCACCACCATGGCCCACGAGAACAGCTTGAGAAACCCTTCCAGGGTCCACTTTGGGAACGAGGCCCCCCTGGCCCACTGTGTTTACCCGCTTTTCCCACCAGCTCCAGCTCCAGACACAGGCACGCAAGTCACGTGTGCCCTCAGGGAGGGACAGTGACTGTGTCTCAGAAGGTGCCAAAGGCCTGGCTAGCAGTCCTGCCGACACTGCCTGTCTCGAGGACAGCGCTGCATCATAAGAAGTCCCGGCTCTCCGGGGAACAGCAGCAGGCAGTCTCATGGGACACGGAGGCCCAGCCTGCCTGCCTTTAACAAGCCTCATGATTCTACAGCCTGGCCTTGGAAATGGGTGTGCCCACGCCAGCTCTCCGGAAAAGGGGCACTTTTCTTGCTCTTATTAATTATTATTATTGTTATTTTGAAGAGGTAATACATTCACATGCCTATTAAGATAAAATAACATTCAATGAAAAAGAATAAAAAGGCATTAAATACCTTTTACTACCCACATCCCCGGCCCCATCATCATCAGCCTCATTCCCCACCTTCCCTCTGATATGGAAACTACTTTTAACTGGTTTCTTGTTGTCCTCCCAGAGGATCGTGATGCAAAGAGACCAAATGCCACGCAGGCTGTTTTCTTGGGTGCAAATTTTAAGACAGTGCACCTGTACCACTTACTCTGCAGACCTCAGCCAGGACACGATGCTGCTATTCCAACCAGGTCCAAATCCTGCCATCCTGCCATCCTGCCCCTGTAGCAGAGCTCAGCGGAGCAGATGACAGCTGGAATGGGTCTCCATAACAGCCTGCGGAGTTTACTGAGCTCAGGAGGGGAAAAGCCTAATCCAGATGGCCTGGCCTCAAAGCCCCGAGGCAGCAGCACAGACCCTGGAGCTTGGCGCCTCTGGCTGGGGGGGCAAGTCCATTAAGGACTCCAGGCCACACACAAATGGGCACTAGTAACCAAGTTGTGCTTCCCACCCCTCCCTCCATAAACAAACGTCTTTAGTAAAACCTATTAGAGAAGTCACTGAACAAACAAGAAGTAGTGCCCCAGTCTATCACAAAGCCAGGGAAGCAGAGGAAAATATGCTGCCTCTGTGGTCACTGGGCCCAGGTGAGCTCTTAGCAACCTCCCCAGGCCATCAGAGCACACCTCAGTGACCACTGCCAGGGAATGCGCCCTCCCACGCTCATCTGCAGCCCCGCTGCTGCACGTAGGCACCTAAGTCCTTGTTCCCCAAGTGCTCTGGCCATTAGCGCCCAAAGCAGAGTAAACCACTGGCCTTGGTTTACCCACCAGGACAGTGGCCTTGGCTGAGGCGGGCAGGCGGTGGGCCTAGCCTCTGAGGCCCTCCCTCTCCGGGGGATGGCGGGAGGCTCCCCTGTGGAGCAGGCATTCACAGTCTCTGAACTGAGTCCAGAAGAAGGCCCTCGGCCATGTTTTATTTTTGTCCTCATCAAGGTTAAAAGGAGTTTCTATGCTAAACCCATTTACACTCAACATTATCGCAAAGGGAAACCGTTCTAAAAACCGAAGGCACTGTTAGTCTGAGTGACTTAAAAGCCTGAGCAACCACAGTTGAGAAACCTCTCTCTCCACAATCATATGTTCCTAAAACAAGGCCCACGGGGTGACAGGCAGAGGAAGGGTGAGAAGGAGCTCGACCTGGGGCTGTGATCGGCCCAGCCAACCGGCAGCCCCCCTGACTTGACTGGATCTGAAATTTTCTTCCTGGCGCCGAGCAAACAGAACACCAACTCCCACAGCGCACCTCTCCCCCTACCGTTTGAGCCTCCGAGGCCTGTGGCTACCGGGTGTATAAGAAAGAGGCCTGGAAGTCAGAGGGTTTCCCAGCTTGTGCTCCAAACCTGACCAGAGGGGCTCATGGTGAGGGTCCCAAATTCACATCACAGCCCCACCCAGAGCGCCCAGGAGATGGGCCAGCCCCTCTGACTCCTCAAGTCAGTGTCCACAGGTGCGCACTGTGGGGGAAGAGCCCAAGCACCCCGCGCTGTTCTGAGGATACAGGAACGTAGACAAAGCACCCAGCACACTGACAGTCGGCCGCCCCTCAGCGGGCTGCGCTCTTTGTCTGCAGAGCCAGAGCTGGTCCCAGGGCTGAAGGGGAAAGGCCACTCAAGAACTTGCCCCGGCAGCCTGTTCCCACGCCTGCAGCGCTGCCGCTTAGGTCAGAGGGTCCTGTGGAGAGCAGATGACACCTGCGCCGTGTCCCCACCTCTACACGTCCTTCTCTCTTCCGCTGGGGACCCTGAATGCCCAGCTCAGGCCCATCCAAGGGGTGGGGACTCTGGTGAGGAGGTGAGCAGCTCCAGTCCCCGCCGTGGCTCTGCTTACGAGATGTGTGACTGTGAAGCAGTCACTGAACCTTTGGGCTGAGTACCATGTGCAGCAGGAAAATATCCTGGGAAGCTTCTGGAAGGAATGGTTTAAATCAGGTGGCTCAGACTTCACTACCTGGGCCTCCAGACTGAGAGAAAAGCCCAGGTCCTGTGAGTTCCAGAATAATGAGTACCATTGTAGGAGCTACAAATAAGCCTTTACTCTTTTCTTTTTCTTTCTTGAAATACTTTTAAAATGATGCAACACAGCCCCCACTGAAGATGAGTAACAAAATATAGTTTTTTTAAGATTAAAAATCTCCTGTGATTTTTTTCAAGTGAGTACAACAGAACAGACAGGAGCAAGGTCCTGCTGCCCAACAACAGGCTAATCGAATCTTTAAGGACTCCAGCCCAAGGCCTGGCTCCCGCCGCCACGTTGCCCCAGAGCCTCAGCCTGGCATCGTGGAGCTTGCAGAGTGCAAATGCCAGGCTGCAGGATCTCAGCACCCTCCCCTCAAGCCCTCTCCTTCACCCACCCCCCAACCCCAATCAAGACGTCACAAGGGAACAAAGCAGCTCCACAAACAGCTAGGGCTCAGCAACCCTACAGGAGGGAGCACCGCAGTTTGGCAGAAAGCAGCCGAGGATCCCTTCCCTGAAGCACAGATGCAGAGAACAATGTTCCCAGAGGGGGGTTTGCTGGGTACGAGTTGGTGAAGGGGGTCTGGTCTGAATGAGAGGGGTCAGCCCCGGCAGCCCGCCACATCCAGCTTCACAACAGGGCCCAAAAGCGGCCCGGCCATTTCCACAGGAAAACGCTGTCAGATTCCAGTCTCATCTCATGCTGTCCTTACATCTCGACTCTCATTGGGAGGAAGTGAAGGTGGGTGGGGAGCCCCTAGTCATAGTGGCCATTCGCCCAGAACCCAGCTGCTTTACAGTTTCCTCAGCATCCCCTGGACAGGCCTCGTTGCTGGGGTCCAGGAGAGGAGTAAGGGACTACGAAGAAAACGAGCAGGATGCCTCAGTTCACAGCATCGACGTTCTCACCACCTGCGGCGCCATCACTGCCCACCACTCTCCCTTCCCCACACGTCCTGCTATTCCCTGGGCACGAGCGCGCGCACCAGCCAGCTTGGGAACAACTCCGGTGCACAACCATTCTTTCCTGACAAGGTTAAAGTCTCCATTTTGACCTGTTCTCTTAGGAAATGCACCTACTGTGTTTATAAAGGAGTCAGGCCCTGCCAAGTCCACAGGACCCAGGAGAGCCAGCAGCTCAGGGAAGAGCCCGGGGAAACAAGCCCCTAAGAGACCAAAGAGCCTCAACACATCCTGCAGTGAGTGGGTTTGGGGCAGACAAATCCTTATTTAAATTACACATATATTTTGCATTTTTACATACTTTTTAAAGGATACTTTACACAATTTCAAAATCAAACCTTTAAAAATACTGAGGCGTACGCACACGCACACGCACGCACACACTCCGTGCACAGAGAACATCGGACCCCAGTACTGCTGGTGCCTCCGGGACAGGACACGGAGCTTACTTTTCATAATACACTTTGAGGCAAGGACATACATTCTATGTTCAAAAAATAAACAGCTATTTTTTAGAACTTAAAAAACTTAGTAAACAACACTAAGATAAACTACAATTAAAGAAGTTCCCCTTTAATTTTGAAATGAGTCTTTTTGTCTAATTGCATCCTCCCCCTAAGAAAAATCTTTGTTCTTTCACTTTGGTGGCTGTGGTAAGGCATTCTAAATATTAAACATCCTGCTTTCTTTTAAATTCACTGTAAACATTCCTCTGCACAGCCCCAGCAAACAGCTCCTGGCATGCCAAGTTCCTCATCTCAGACCTCTCCCTGTCAGAGCATCCGGCGCCCCGCAGCACCCAGCCTGCAGCCCGTCCTCTCTAAGGCTGCTTCTGCTTCCCTGCTCCACGCCCCCAAGGGCAGCCTCCAGTGAGGCTGCTTCCAGGACACCAGGGGACAGGAACCCCACCCGGGTCACTCATTCCCTCCCACCACTCATCTGCAGGCCCCAGGAAGGAGAGAACGGCAGTGAGCCTGCAGCCGGAGAAGCTGGTACTGGGCGCATGCTCTGGCTCCTCACCTGAGCGGCCTCACCTGACACCACACAGCAGGAGGAGGAGGGCAGCCAGTACCCAGAAGCGGGGGCAACCCCAGGGACCCAGTACTGGCCCAGCTGCACACAGGACACTGCTGCCACATCAGGTGAATCTGCCTTGTGGACCTGCCCTCAAATCCGCCCAGTCCAGTCTTACCCTCCATGGAAAATACTGGTCTTCTAGGCGGCCGATTCCCAGGCACCCTCGAATGTTCTTACCCCATACAAACAGCTCTCCTTTGTCTGCAAAGAAAGAAAAACGGTGGCTTGGTTGGGACTAGACCAAGGGCAAGTTTCCAAGAAGAGGAAGGGTCATGAGAACAGGCTTTCCAGAACCTGGGACAAACAGAGCCCAGGATAAACAGTTTCAGCTGGAGAGTACTGCTTTCTTGAAGGGAAGAGAAGACTGCCCCCCATACCAAAAACATGCCCAAGCCCAGACTGACGCTGTGCATCACATGGGAGATGAGCTGCGTGTGGAGCGGCGGGCCAAGGCGGCGCCCGCCCACAGCCCACTCTACTCGCACCTGACGCGCGTGCCCCTCGCCCACAGCTATGTCCGAAGAAACCCTGCCCTCTACAAGTCCTGGACTCTGAGCATTGTCAAAGCAGGATGACTGTCATACTTTGTCTGGGCTTCCATATCTCAGGCGTGTTCAGTCAAGTGACACATGGTGATTGGGACCTCTGTGTGACTAAAACATGTACGGTTCCTGTCCTCATGGGACTAGTTGAACAGCCAGAAATAAACAAATGATCAAACCAACATACACGGGCTTACAAACTGTAAGCGGTGCCGAGAAGGAAAAGGACAGTGAGGGTGCCACAGAGGACAGCCCAGGAGAAGGCATGGAGGCCAGGATCTGGGGTGCCACCTCCAGGCAGGGCCCCAGACTGGCAGGCAGCCTCCCACCACCCAGCCTTCAGTTCCCTCCTCCAGCTGCATCAGCTTTGGGCTCTCCTGGGAGCAGAGGCCCCTTTAGCCACCCACATCTGGCAAGCAGAAGTAGGAAAGACATGGAAAAGCCAGGACTAAAATAATCTGGGCTGATTAAATAAGGAATCGTTCTGTCACAAGTTGTCAGAGTCCCTCCGGTCTGACCATCACCCTGGTCCTCTGCCCTCAGATTGTATGTTTTACAGAACGATTCAGTCTAGCCCCCAAAATGTTTGCAGACTTCAGGGTAAACTAACCAACTCCAGCTCCCAGCTGGCCATATGCAAATGCTGGGCACACAGCCAGGAGAGACCCAAGCTCGGATGCTGCCTCTCCTGAGGGACGTGCCTGGCTCTCCGAGGGTGGCTGCTGCATCTTCAGGGAAAGCTATGCGGCAGTGATTTTCAACATTTCCATCTCATGGCGCACATAAACTAATCACTAAAATTTTGTGCCACACCAAAAAATATATTTTTGCCAATCTGACAAAAAAAATAGGTATAAAATTTTGATTAATTTACAAAAAAATAAAAAACAAGTAGTAGTAATTAACTACCATTTTTGCTCCAAAGTGACTTTTTAAAATATCAGGTGCCTGTACTTATATATAAGGATTTCTGGCACCAAGAATTAACCAATCAGACACAACCTTATTATGCAATGCGACCAATAAGATGCAACTCAGTTATGTGATCTATATATTTATGGTTCAAGACAGGGCATTCACACCAGAGGCCTGTGGTTGTGTTGGCTGCTGCCGTCTCTTTGACAATCTAAGGAGAAAGAGGTCAGTGCCCCTGACTAAATAGTCAGGTACGGTATGTTTTAAAAATTCTTGTGACGCACCGGTTGAAAATCACTGCTATGTAGGGGTCTCATTTCAGCGTGACCCAAAATGGCCACACAGCGTGACGGTAAACAGAAAACAGTCTACTCTAATGGAAGACCTCATATGGATGGATTTGCAGGTATGTGACCTGGCACATAGTTAAAGCCTTAGAATAGTCTGGAAAATAGATTACTGACACCTCCAGAGTTAGTCCACAATGACTCTTATTTACTAAGTCGAAGTAGCTTTGAAGAACTCAGGTGAGCTCAGCTCACCTGCCAGTGGAAGGGGCTGACTCTGCCTGGGTGGTGGTGAGGGACCCCCCGCCGTCAGCACTGCTGCCAGTGGTACTTAATGCACTTGGTCAAGCAAGACTCCCACACACCAGCACAATAGTCCACACGACAGCCTGTGTGTTTTGAGGCCCAGAGTCTGGAAGCTGGACAGCACTGTGCGGTGGTCACCTGGAGCAGCCCGCACGCCAGCACAAGGCCGGGAAACACAAACCACGATGACCCGAGCCGACTATCCCCGCCCAAATGCTTAGAAGGAAACACTTACTTACCATGAAACGAGAAGATTTTTTAATTGAGAGGCAATAGTGAATTTGCTTGAGAATCACAAAATGAAATGAAATGAAATAAAATTATTACAGTCTGACGATTCAAGTCAACTACAGAGGCACAAATGGAACCAACAGTCACCGCAGTGGAACAGGAGATGTAATCAAGAAAAGCACACATTTGAGAGATCTGCAGGTAACTGGATATGTTATTGCTGTGTGATTTGGCAAAGCTTTGAGAAAAGCTCCATTTCAGCCTCCCTTTGATCATTCTCTCCCCCGGCACTTTGGAGAAATCGGGCAGATTTATTTCCACAAAACCACAGGATGGTCTTACAAGTCTGCCCCTTGCCATCCCACGTTCCTGGGTCAGATCAGGGTTTGGGCTTGGCCAGGCAATGGGATTAAGCCCTACACATTTATTTCCTAATTACCCACTGTGGATTTGCCAAACCTCTGCTGGTTTCCCCCAGCACCCCAGCATACCCAAGGGTCCCCTCTCCTACCACCAACTGGTATCGTCTCGAGAAAATTCACTTTCACATTAGCCTCACCGCAAACCAAATGAACCAAAACAAAACTCCAGGATGTAAAAAGAAGACACATATTATACAACCTCAAGCCAAGCAACTTCTGGATTAGCCTCTCTCTTTAATTATCCACACAAGGGCAGCGCTCCACTAACTGGACGGAAACTGAGAGCTGCCACAGCTTGGGCTGAACCCAGCCTCTGGGCCTCAGGCTCGGTCACTTACTGGTAAGGGCAGCAAAATGGCTGAGTCCACATCGAATGCGGGAAACCTGGACTTCTGGGTTGAACTCCGTCAAGCCAAAGAGAGTGGGTGGAATCATTTCTGGAAGAGCAGTTTCCACTAGGTTTGGTCCTTTCCCAAGAATTCCATAGCCCCAGACAAAAACATGTCCTTCTCCTACATTACAGGAAAAACAACGGTCAGTAAGTCAAACCAAGCGCAGCCCTTGCTCACTAGAAACTCAAACTGCACCACCAAGATACACTATATCCACATGTATTTTTTTTCTCCGTGCTTGGAAAGAACAAACTGACAGATATTTAAAATAATGTTTCTTTTCTCCTCTTTCAAATTCTTGCTTGTGGAGCATGTCTGGCCAGCTCGCCAATCTCAGAATACAAATTTCCCACATCTTAAGGGTAACCTGGACAGGACAAATCCATAAATCACCCCAAAACCCCATATGAACACAGGAGAGCCTTTGAAGGACAGTTTTTTGTAACAGCTCTGTTTCACACTGATCAGAAGGCTAAGTCAAGTACTAAACAACTTTTGGCCAAATTCCGAAAACTCTCAGAGATGATTTTTTGCTTATAAAAAGTTTAATACTCATCAGTGGTACCAGATGTTTAATCCCAGAGGCATGGCTCTCAGTGTCTAAACCCTAAGACCCTTGTCCTCTGCCTGTTGTTTCTCGGCACAGTCTCCCGGGAGAAGGCAGAGCTGCAGGCTCTAGCCCATGGACTCATTCTCCATTTCAGAGGTCTGCTGCAGAATCGCTAAACTCTGTGCTGTCTACGTATAAATCACGGGTGTAATCTTTCTGTCAAGAACGTCACCTCGCCCTCTACTAGCTGAACTCACTGTAGCTAGATCTTCCCCCAGCCAATTCCCTTCCTCAGGCTGAGGTCTGCTGCCTAAGACCACTGGACACCAACCCTTCCCTATCCAACCCACCCAGAGCTGCCCAGTGTGTCTGCAAGAGGGTCTCACCATTTAGCACAGCACAGCCCGTCCCACCACATGCAGCCTGCTTCACCTTGCCCACTCCTGAGAAGGGCAAGCACCGGGGAACATTCACCTGAATCAAAGGAAGGAGCCACACTGTTAGAAAGACAAGCCAGCGAGACCTCGGATATTATTTGGTCTTGTGGACAGAGCAGGTAAGCCCCAGCTCATCCATTCACACCACAAATACTTGCCAAACACTGAACATATGCTAGCCATCGGACTGGGTGTTGGGAATATGGGTGGGGGGAGCAAGAGACCTGGTTCCTCTCTTAGTCTAGTGGAGGAGGTACATGACAGCCCAAATTAACATAAAACTTGTGCTGAACACAAGCAAGGAAAGTACAGGGTCTCTGAGAATGAATGTGAAGGAGACAGATCTAGTTTGGGGGAAAGAGCAAGTGCGGAAGGCTTCATCTCCTCCTGCAACCTGAAGGATGAGTACAAGGAACTAGGCAAGGGGAGAAGAGCAGGATATGCCAAGTAGAGGAAATGGGATGTGCAAAGCGAATGAAGCGAGCATGGCACATTCAGGGAAGTTAAACAAGGTGAGAGTGGCCCTGGCTGGTGTGGCTCAGCGGGCTGGGCACCGTCCTGCAAACCAAAAGGTCACTGGTTCAATTCCTGGTCAGGAATTGAGGGCCAGGTCCCCAGTTCAGGCGTGCAAGAGGCAACCAATCAATGTTTCTCTCATACATCGATGTTTCTCTCCCTCTCCTTCTCTCTCCCTTCCCTCTCTCAATCAATCAATCAATCAACCAGTAATAAAAAACCATGTCAGGGTGGCTAAAGCAAAGGGATAAGGGGGAATATAGTGCAAGACACTGATGGGGAGAGGATGGCCAGATCATGCAGGATGCTGTGAAATTTCTAGAGGGGAACATGATGGACGTGGGTAACAATGAAGGATCAGAGCGTGGGGATGAGCATGAGTTCACTTTTGGACGAACTGAACTCGCAGTGCCTAGAGACAGCCAAGTTGGAAATGTTAGGTACTACTTAGTGACGTCTAGAATGCTGATCTGTCAGCTGGAGAATCATTAGCGTATAGATGGTAACTGCAGCCATGGGTATGCATAAGATCTTCTAAAGAGGGCATACGAAGAAAGGAAGAGCAAAGTCCACGCCAGGAGGATCCTCAACAGTTAAAGGCCTGGCACAAGAGGAGACCCAGTAAATGAAACCAAGAAGGAACAACAAGAAACACAAGAGAGCACTAGATGAGTATAGTCAGAGGGGCAAAGCAAGAATGGTTTTCACAAAGATGTCAAATGCTGCTGAGACGTCAAGAAAGATGAAGAGTGAAAAATGTTCTCCAAATTTTTTACTGTTATTTTTAGCAACATGGACATCACTGATAACCCTATCGAGTGCTACCCAGCAAACTAATAAGGATAGAAACTAAGTGGAATGGACTGAAAAATGAGTGGGAGATGAGCAAACATAGTAAATGCAGCTCCTGAGAAGCCTGTCCTAGAAGGGAAGCAGGAGGTGAAGTAAAGGGGTGGAGAGAATGGAAGGAGATGGAGGAGTCCACGCAGGGCTCTTTAAGTGGGAAGACTCAGGAGTCAGGTACAGGCTGATGGAGGAACCAGTAGAGGACAGACTGAAGTCATGGGAGTATGGCTTCTGAGAAGGTGGAAGAAGATGGGACCCACAGGAAGAGACACACCTCCTCTACTGCTAGAAAAAGGAGTGGGTCCAGATAAGTGGAGAGGAGTCACAGTAGGGAACTGAGAGCATTCTCATCGGATAACATCTGTTTTCTCTATCAAACAGGAGGCGAGATCTGCTGAGAGTGAGAGATGGGAGGGTCAGGGGTTTGGAGAGTGAAACGTGGCCAACTTAGCTTTCCAGCAGGATTTGGTCTTGGCACTTCTACTGAGGAATAACTTTGAAAAAGAGAGTTTAAGTGCTTCAGTGACAGCCATGAATCTTCACAGATCCACTTTCAAATGGAGACAGCTGAAAGATAACAGTCCCTAAACTGACTGGGAAGGAATAAAGGGGGTTACCAATCCAGAAGACGCGTGCCTGCACAGAGAAGGGCTGTCAGGCCTGGGCCCGGCCTCTGCTGCTCGGCTCCCAGAGCTGCTTTACCTCGCTGTGCTCTGGCCTCAGGCCTGCGGCAAGTACTGAGAACTACTCCAGGCAAGAGCCATTGGAAGCACACACTGTTGTCAGGGACAGGCTGAGGCCACAGGACAGACTCATGGCTGCGATGGGCTTCTTCTAAGATGACCCCCTATAATCCTCAGCCCCTCCTATTCACACCCGTGTGTAACCCCGCCCTACGTGGGGGCTGAACCCAAGTGACTTGCTCATGATGAGCAGAATACCAGCAAGTGAGGGAAAGTCAGGGCCAAGATGAAATGATAGAACGCAGGTTTCTGTCTCACTGGCACTCTCTCTCCCCTCTCATTCGCTCACTCTGATAAAGCCAGATGCCATGCTGTGAGCTACCATGTGGAGAAGCCTACCTGGCAGGGAACCATGGAAGGGCTTGGCCAACAACTATTAGCTGGCAACTGCCAGCAAGGAACTGGGGCCCCAGTGCACCAGTCCACAAGGACCTGCATCCTGCCAATCACCACCGTGTGCTCCTGCAAGCAGCCTTCCCCCGCTGAACCTGGAGATGACTGTGGCCTTGGAGACAGACCCTCAGAGCCAAAAGACCCAGCTAAGCCACCCCAAGATTCCTGACCCAGAGAAATAGGGGGATAAAAAATGTTGCTGTTTTGTCCTGACCGGTGTGGCTCAGTTGGTTGAACATCATACAGCAAAGCAAAGGGTCGCTGGTTGCAGGTTCGGTTGCCAGTCAGGCACATACGAGAAACAACTGATGGATGTTTCTCTACCATATCAATGTTTCTCTTCCTCTCTTTCTCCCTCCCTTCCCCTCTCTCAAAAAATAAATAAATAAAATCTTTTAAAAAATGTTATTGTTCTAAGCCACCAAGTTTAGGGGTCATTTGTTATGCAGCAATATATAACATGACATGACACTGGACCCATCCTCCACAGGAAGGGCACAGGAGACGTTTCCTCAGGCCTTGGCATTAGGAAGAACAGTACTTCTCCTCAACACTTTATTTGCTGTTTATCTTACAAAAATCAATGAAATATTTAAATGACCATGTTTTCTTCTTTGCTTTGGCTACTAGGAAGCTCAGAGCCAAATCCGCAACCACTTCTAGCCACTGTGCCAGACCACAGAGAATGCAGTTTTTCATCTTATTAACTGATCTTTAGTTTCCCTCTGTGCCAGTTTCTTTATCATTAATATGTATTTAAAACCCCTTCTGCATTTGTCAGAAGTTTGATGATATTAAGGAATGAATGTACTAGGTTGGCCAAAAAGTCCGATTAGTTTTTTCCATAAAAGACAAGACACACTTTTTTCATTTTCACCAATAACTTTATTGATTTGGATAGTGTGAGTATGTTGACTATCTCCTACTATTGGCTTCTAGTGGGCAGAGACCAGGGGTGCTGCTAAACATCTTCCAATGCATAAAACAGCCCCACAGAAAAGAATTATTTGGCCAAAATGTCAATAGTACCAAGAAACTTCACATACTACTTTTGACACATTCGATCAGTCAGAGCACCTCCTCCATACACTGCATAAATCTTTGCTTCAGTTGCGTTTTACCTTTCTTAAAATAATAAAGCATAACATGCTGAAAATGTTGCATATCTTCTTCTATCTTCAATACTAAAATGGCTTGGTAAGTTCTTTTTAAATGCAAGCTGATATGACAGCTGTCCTAATACAATCTAACAATTGTTTTGAATGAAGTTAAAGACAACTAAGCACTACTAAACAAACTTTGGACAGCCCATTAGTATGGTTTTTTAACTAGTCCTTATCTTTTAGAGATACATACTGAAACTTCTATAGAAGAAATATGATATCTAGGATTTGCTTCAAAATAATCCAGGACAGAGAAGTAGATAAATTATATATGCAACAAAACTGGCCATTAGGGAGTACGGGCATTTTGGGTTGGGGGAGGTTAATGAAAATGTCTGGAATTAGATAGTGGTGATAGTGACTACTAAAAACCACTAAATTATATACTTAAAAATTGTGAATTATATCTCTTATTTCTTTTTTAATAGGCCATTAGTTGGTAATTGTTGAACATGGGTGATGGGTATATAGAGATTAATTACACAATGAGGGCTACTTTTTGTTTATATTTTCTTAATGAAATGTTTAAAGTTCTATTGCCATGGTATAAATGGTGGCATGCTTCAACGAGAAGGCCAGGCCCAGGCAGGGCGTTTGAAGGACTGCTGGCATTCTACTGCTCGGTCTGGGTGGGGTCGCACAGTGAGCCGCATGCTCATGATCTGTGTGCTTTGGAGGCATATATGTTACACTATAACAAAAAACACACTAACACCACAAGCACTTAGGTAAAAAGCCTCGTATCCCTACAGAACAAGACAGGGTACCCAGGCATATGTAAAATACTGCTCTAAACCAGGACTATCTCATCAAAGTATTGGTAAGAATGGCTTTGAACCCAAGCTTTCCTTCCAGCTCCAATAAGACTGTCAAGAACTTGGAACCTTAAAGAGGCACTCTTACAAAGGTTAGATTTGAACATTCTAGCACTTTATACATCACACTTTGGTGAAGAACCTCTAATAAATGTCCTTAACATGTCCTATCTCCAAGTCTCCCAGCACCATGCTCTCATACCTGTGACCTCATACCTGTGTGGAGTCCGTGACAGAGGCCAGCTGCAGGTACTCAGAGTTGCCCCAGCCAAAGAGGTGTCCATCAGCTGACACAGCCAGGCAACAGTCACCATAGGTGGCAATCTGGACAATGTTCACGCTGGCGAGGTCTCCACCCAGCTTGGTGGGCACACTGGTGATATTGTAATGACCCAGACCTAACATAATGGAAAATAATTACTTTTCATTACTGATTCTCTTAACACTTACACAGACTTACTATATGCCAAACACCTTTTAAGCACTTTACAAATATTAAAAATCCTTATATGCTCCTCTGCATGCTATGCACCTTCCCTCTCCCTGTTCTCTCAAAGGAAGAAAAAGACATACTTGTAATTGGACCATGTTAAAACCCTTGGAATTTCCTAGGTCTAATACAAGCTAGAAAATTTCTCAAGATGAAATCCTACTATATAATGAACCTATATGAGCCATTGCATATACTACAATAAGCAGTCTCTAATGTACTGTTGAGCTTGCTGGGAAGTAAAGGAAATCTCTGAGCCCATCCCACCCAAACCGCACCCCTGCAAAAAAGTAAATAGTAAACAGGAGAGGACAGGTCTTACTCAAAGGCCTATATCAGCACTGATGGAGGGGAGCCCTGGGCAGCAGACTGAGGTACAGCACTAACCAGGCCACTGACGCTGGCTTCCAAGGGCATCCTCACAGGGTCTCAGAGCAGTCAGGCTGGCAACAGGCCAAAGCAAACCCCACTCCTCTCTGGAGGAAAGCATCTCCAACTTAGGCCCTTAGAGTTTCCATAAATTAAACTCAATAACATACAAGATCACAATAAAAACTACTAAACTCATCAGGAAAGACGCCACTATGAGTAAGAATCAACGGAACCAACGATAATCAGTTTATACCCTGAAGACTTCAGACAATGGAATTATGATACAGGAAATAAAAAAAACTCGGTGTGCAATGTTCAAAGAAATAAAAGCAGGAATAAGAGACGACAGAAAATGGCCAGGTAAATTTGGAAAGGAAACAACTAGAAATAATAAATATACAGTTAAAATTAAAAACTCAGATGGATGGACAAAAAAGACAAACCACAATCTAGGAGAAAATGTGTACAACACCATAACTGATAAAGACCACAGATAGAGAATATATTGCAAATTCGTAAAAATCAGTAAGAAAAAGACACACTAGTCAACAAAAATGGGTAAGAACACCACATACGTCTAAGAGAGGAAAATAAAGCAAAACTGGTCAATGAACACATGAAAAGATCCTCACTCTCCGTAGTAATTAGGAAAATGCAAATTCGAACCTCAGTGAGATGCTATTTCACATCCACCAAATAAGTAAAAACTTTTAGGTGGACAATACCAAACTTTGCCCAGGCTGTGGAACAACACTCTGCTGTTGTGGAGGTTACTTGTTACAACTATTTGGGAAAACAACCACTGGAATACAGATGCATACCCATAACCCAGCACTTCCACTCACAGAATCTTCACTAGGGCTCCTAGAACTCTTGAACAAATGTGTAAGGAGACATACTGATGATCATAGAAATACTGATTGCTCTCTAATAAAAAGCTGTAAACTATCCAAATATCTAGCAAAAAAAATGAATAAAGTGAGGTGTACTCTACAGTAAAATATTGTACAACCATAAAAATGAACAGCATTCTGCAAAGAAGCAGGATACAAAATCAACACACAAAACTCAACCTATTTCTATATACCAACAGTGAACTATCCAAAAAAGAAAATCAAGAAAAACAATTCTGTTTACAGTAGCATCAAGAATAATAAAATAAGCCCTGGGTGCTGTGACTCAGTGGATTGAGCGTCGGCCTGCGAGCCAAGTGTCGCTGGTTCGATTCCCATTCAGGGCACATGACTAGGTTGTATGTCAGGTCCCCAGTTGGGGGCGCGAGTGAGAGGCAACCACACAGTGACGCTTCTCTCCCTCTCTTTCTCCTTTCTCCTCTCTCTAAAAATAAATAAACAAACAAATAAATTATAAAAAAAAAGAATAATAAAATACTTTGGAATTAGATGAAGGACTTGTACAATGAAAACTACAAAACATTACTGAAAGAAGTTAAAGAAAATATAAATAGATGGAAAAACATCTTATGTTCAGTATATTCCCTATTAAAACATCAACAATGTTTTTTGCAGAAATAGAAAAATCCATCCTAAAATTCGTATGGAATCTCAAAGGACCCCAAATAGCCAAATGATCTTGAAGAAGAACAAAGTTGGAGATTTCAACTTACTATGAAACTACAGTAATCAAAATAGTGTGGTACAGGCCTAAAGACAGATATACAGCCCTGGCTGGTGTGGCTCAGTGGATCGGGCGCCGGCCTGGGAGCCGAACAGTCACAGGTTTGATTCCCGGTCGGGGCGCACGCCTGGGTTATGGGCTGGGTACCCAGTTTGGGGCATGCAAGAGGCAACCGATTGGTGTGTCTCTCGCACATCGATATTTCTCTCCCTCTTTCTCCCTCCCTTCCCCTCTCTCTAAAAGTAAATAAATAAAATCTTAAAAAAAAAAAAAAAAGACAAACATATAAACCAATGGACTAGAATAGAGTCCAGAAATAAACCCTCGCTTATATGGTCAAATGATTTTTGAAAAGAATCCCAAGACTATTCAATAGGAAATGGACAGTCTTTTTAACAAATGGTGCTCGGAAAAACTGGGTATCCACATGCAAAAAACTAAAGTGGGACTCTTAGCTAACACCACATACAAAAATCAACTCAAAATGGATCAAAAACCCAAATGGAAGAGTTAAAACTATAAAACTCTTAGAAGAAAACCTGCGGCAAAAGCTTCATGACACTGGATTTGGCAATGATTTCTTAGCTATATGACCCCAAAAACACAGGCAACAAAAGAAAAAATAAGGTGTTAAGACAGATCCTGCCCTGGCCGGTGTAGCTCAGTGAATTTAGTGCAGCCTGTGAACTGAAAGGTCTCCGGTTTGATTCCCAGCCAGGGCACATGCCTGGGTTGCAGGCCAGGCCCCAGTTAGGGGCATATGAGAGACAACCAAGTAATGTTTCTCTCTCACATTGATGCTTCTCTCCCTCTTTCTCCCTCCCTTCCCCTCTCTCCAAAAATAAATAAATAAAATATTTTTTAAAAAGAGAGAGAATAGGTCCTAAGAGCTTTCATCACAAGGAGAAATTTTTTTCTTTTTATTGTATCTGTCTGAGATGAGGGATGTTAACGAAATCTATTATGGTAATCAGTTCACAATATATAGAAATCAATCCATCATAGGTACACCTTAGACTTATACAGTGATATATATAAATTATTTCTTTATAAAACTACAAAAAGTTTTTTTAATACACAAATTTCATTAATGAAAATTAAAAACTTTTGTGCATCAAAAGATACTACCATCAGAGTGAAAAGGCAACCCGCATAAGGCAGAAAATATTGCAAATCAAATATCTGATAAGAGATTAATATTCAGAATATATAGCAAACTCAACCACAACAGGAACAAACAACCTAATTAAAAATGATCTTCTTCAGGGACTCCTACAGGCCCATGAGGAGGACCGGGAGTCCCCATCCCTGTTCCCCATTCCCCTTGCTCCTACAGGCCCTTGAGTTAGTCCGGGAGCTGCCTCTCCCTTTCCCCCTTTCCCCACCCTTTTCCCTCAATAAACTCATTGCCTAATCCCCTCCCCCCCCAAAAAAATAAAATAAAATGATCTTCTTCAAAGAAGATATACAAAGGGCCAATAAGCACATGAAAAAGATGTGCAACAGCACTAATCATTAAGGAAATGCAAATCACAAATGAGATACTACTTCACACCCATTAGGGCAGCCACTGTTAGAAAAAAATACACAGAAAATAACAAGTGTTAGCAAGAATGTGGAGAAATTAGAACTTCATACAATGCTGGTGGGAATGTAAAATGGTGCAGTTGCTGCAGAAAAGAGCATGGCAGTTCCTCAATATTTTAAAATATAATTAACATATGATCAGCAATTCTACCTCTGGGTATATATCCAAAAGAATTGAAAGCAGGGTCCCAAAGGCATATCTGTACACCCACGTTCATAGCAGCACTATTCCAATAGCTAAAAAGGTAGAAGCAACCCAATCAATGGATGAATGGATAAGCACAATGTGTTATATACATACAAGGGAACAGTATTCAGCCTTAAGAGGGAAGAAAATTCTGACAGATGCTACAAAATGGATGAATTTTGAGGACGTTATGCTAAGTGAAATAAGCTAGTCACACACAAAAATACTATATGATTCACTTACATAATAAGGCACCTAGAGTAGTCAAATGTACAGAGGCAGAATGCAGAATGGGGTTGCCAGGGAGTGGGGGGAGAAAGAACGGGGAGTTGCTGTTTAATGGGTATAAAGTTTCTGCTCTACCAGATGGAAGAGTTCTGGAAATGGATGGTGGAGATGGTCACGCACCAATATGAATGGGCATAATACTAATGAGCCATACATTTAAAAATGGTTCATATGGTAAACGTTATGTTATGGGTATTTGACCACAACTTTTAAAAATTAAAGATTAAAAAACAAGTTAAGGCTGGTATTGGCTTCCCCAGGGGTCAGGGGTGTGGGGGGGATGGACAAACTGCAGATATATATGATACGGCTGAATCTTAAGAACGATAATGTTGCATTTAAACCAAGTTACAGAAGATACATATACCCTTGAAGAGAGAGAGAGAGAGAGAGAGAGAGAGAGAGAGAGAGAAAGAATAACTTTTTGTCCCCTCAGAGTAAGGAATAGAAATAAAATTTAGGATGGTCTCGCCCTGGAGGTAAGGCAAGCGTAAGAAACCAGACGGTAGCACATGGGTAGAATCTACTGTACTGAAAATGTTCTAGGTCCTAAATTGGGTAGTGGTTTCACCAGTGTTATTTTATTGCCATGTTTTATAATTTAATTTATGTTGCACATTTTTAAATTAAGGTAAAATTCATATAACATAAATTCACTGTTTCAACCATTTTAATTTTTTCAAATCCTCACCCAAGGATATGTTCATTGATTTTAGAAAAAAAGAAAGGAGGAGAGGGAGAGGGAGACAGAGAAACATTGATATGAGACAGAAACATGGATCAGTTGCCTCCCCGCCCGTCCCAACCAGCGATTGAACCCACAGCCTTTCGGTGTACAGGACAACCAACTGAGCAACCTGGCCAGGGCTCAACCACTTTAAAGTACACAATTCAGTAGTTTCTAGTATAATCATGCTGTGCAACCAATATCTCTAATTTAAGAACATCTGCATCACCCAGAAAGAAAACTCATACCCATTTACAATCATTCCCCATTTCCCACCTCACCCCCAGCCCTGGCAACCACTAATCTACTTTATTTCTATGTATTTGCCCACTGTGGACATATCATATAAACAGAATCCCACACTATGTGTCCTTTTGTATCTGGTTCAGGTGGAAAATGCAAGGAAACCCTGACCAGTGTGGCTCAGTTGACCAAAGCAAAAGGTCGCAGGTTCGACTCCCATTCAGGACACATGCCTGGGTTGTGGGTTCAGTCCCCAGTTGGGGTGCACACAAGAAAAAACCCATCAACGTTTCTCTGTCATATCATGTCTCTAACCCTCTCTTTTTCCCTCCCTTACCCAATCTCTGAAAATAAATGAATAAAGTATTTTTAAAAGAAAGAAAAAGATGGAAGGAAAGAAGGAAGGAGGGACGGGAGGAAGGAAAGGAGGGAGGGAGGGAGGGAGGGAGGGAGGGAGGGCAAGCATGCAAGGGAAAAGGAAAACAACCGATTTAGAAAGAACAGTCGGGCAAGCCTTGACTAAAGAGACAACAGCCATGCTGAAGCCTACAATATAAAAAGGAGAGCAATGAAGAGCATCCCAGGCTAAGGAATGACATGTGTGGAGACCCTACGGCAGCAGAGAGCAGGCAAGCTCCAGAAACTGACTGCGGGGAGCCCGTGTGGCTGGACTCAGAGCCTGGAGAGCAAGGCAGTGAGGCCAGAGGAGGTACAGCACGTGACAGCAAGTTTCTGGAATGGCATCAGGAAACTGCTAACCATGGCTACCTCCAGCAAGTGCAACTTTTACTCTTCACCTTATTCCTGTTTATGCTGTTAAAATGTATCAACAATTTTTTTTTATATAAAAAGCTGCTTCTTTGAAATTACCCACACACGATTTTTAAAATGCATTGGTAGTATTTGGTGGCAGTAGGATACTAAGGATTTATACAAGATTTAAATTATAAATTTATTTGTCCCTTCAGACAAATATCAAAAACAAAAATATTAAATATACAAGGTGATAAAGCTTATCCATCATTCCTCCCTCCCTTAATGACATTCTTCTGAAACCAGCTAAAATCGAGCTCCTTTAAGGTGGCACTTGTTTCTTCTTTACAAGGCTCAAAGCTCCTTTGTTGAGGGGTGGCTCCAATCCTCCATCCAATCCTTTATGGATTCATTACTGTGGGAGCCAGGGGTAAAGGGAGCGGGGTGAGAGAAGCAGAACAGTGCTCTCCACGAGTCAAATTAAGGAAGGTGGGTTCTGGTCTACAGGAGCCCTACAGCTCACAACACCATCCTCCACTACCCCCGGGGGGAAAAGGCACATTACCTGTTTGTCCGTCCGCGCCCCATCCACAAGAATAGACTTCTCCTTTATCCGTTAGAAACAGGCTATGGTCCTGACCGCAGGCAACCTATCATACATAGAGGTGAGGTTGATGAAAAGAAATCCTCAGAAGCCCAGGGTCCTAGTCAGTGAACAGAAAGCCTAGCAGCATTCCCTCCTGCTCCCGAGCACCAAGCAGGCTGAGGTCAGCCAGGCAGGCTGCCCCACACTGCCTCTACCTTTTCTTCATTCTCAACGCACTGCAGCCCAGCTTTTGTCTCTTACTCCATTGAAACTGCTCTTGCTAAGGTGCCAGGTGTCCTAAGGAATAAACCCAGGAGCCCCTCCATCACCTCCACACTTGAAGAACCGCTCCCTCCTCCAAAAGCCTTTCTCCGCTGTTCCTCTCTTCTGCCTCTCTAGTAACATCCCATCTTTGTCACTCGCTCAGCCTCTACCCTACAGTCCTGCGATCCTTCAAGATTCTGTTCTCTGCCCTCTTCTCTCCTCAGTCTCCACACTGCCGTGGGAAACTGCATCCACTCCCAAGGCTTTCGCTGTCACCTCCACACTGTTATCTCCAGCCCCAGCAAATCTTTTGAGTTCAGACCTACTTTCCTAGCACCCTCAACTGAACACTTATTATGTCAGACACTATGCGAAGTCAATAACCAAGACAACCCACCCAGTAAGAAACTGAGTCTCAGAGAATTTTGCTAACTTGCCCGAAGCCATCCAGGAGCAGGGAGTTAAACTCGCGTCCACGTGACTCTGAAGCCTGTGCAAGAAGCCCTCCATTCTACGGCAACTTCCCTCTCTTCGCCTCCTCGCTCTCCACTCCCAGCCAACCCAAGTCTGCAGCCAAGTCATCTGCCCATGGAATCACGCCTGACTCCCTCTAGCTCACTCTCTGCCCATCTAATCAAGCCACACAGCCAGTCAATTCTCCCTACATGTCTCTCCACCTGCCCCTTCTCCCCATGGCTTCTGAAATGGCCCTCATCACTTCCTCCCCCAACTTTTCTCCATACCATGGCCAAAGTTATCTTTCTAAATAGATCACAATTTGGCTGTCACCCCCACTGCTTAGAACCTTTGATAGGCCCCAGCTGTCAAGAGGATGAAGTTTAAATTCCTTAGCAAGGCACCCAAGACCATGCATCATCCACTCTGAGCCTGTCTCCCAGCCTACCCCACACCACTCCCCCACAATCACACAGAACTCCAGCCAACTGAACGCTCTCAGCAGGTAAAACCTCCAGTCGCTCCCTCCCCTCTGCCAGAAAACTCTCCCTCCCACCAGTCCATCTGGTTAGTTCCTTCGCCACCTCCCCGCGATGTCTTTCTTCCCTTCCATTCCACCCCAGCTGGACTTAACAATCCCCCTACTGGGACTTCCATAGCGACTTCTGTATACATCACTTGCTTAGGTATTTATTGTAAGTACTGACCATGTGCCAGGCACTGCACCAGGGGTGGGAATTAAAAGGCAAGATAAAGCCAGCCTGGAACATACACAGCGCACTGATACAGCTAGTGTTTTTCATCTGTTTCCCTCACTAGAGTGTTATCCCCCGAACCTTATTAAACTTTGTATCTGGATGATCTACTGCAAATCCTGATCTATAGTAAGGAGGCAATAATTTTCACTAATTTATTAATTCAGAAAATCTGCCAACGACATTTGCCATCACTCCACCAAACTTTCCCCAGGGAGAAGGGGGAGCAGCTTACCTGGACCACATGTCCATCGAAGTCCTGCACTCTATGGACTTTGTGGCTTTCACTTCACCAGAAGCAATTTGGGGAGAAGCAAGAGATATGTTCACGGTGAGCACTGTGGGGTCCTGGCCCCTCCCCTGTCACTCTTAATTATGGCCCCCACATACATAGTGACTGTTAGGGAAACTTCCAAGGTCAAATATAAGGTAGAATTAGGCCAGTGTGTGAAAGTAATCGAAAACAAACAAAACCCTTTGGTGACTTTCATGTGCTGCCAGAGCTGAAGGTGGTATTTAGAACCACTAGCACAACGCAATGAACTAGAGGGAATTTTTTTAAAAGACTAAATGAGTAGGACTGAAACAGTGGGATAATTTTTGAAATAATCAATTTGGTTAAAAATACAAAACTAATTCAAAGAACTTCACACATCACGGTCAATGCTCATGCACCCTTCCCTCCCACCAAGCTAATGCAGGGAGCTCAACCTGTAGTGGAACAATCCTCTCCACAGCTTTCCAGTAAGTTCTCCCTGCTTCTCTCACACACGAGGAGCCTCGCTTCTTGCTCTGTGTTTCTATCACGCAAGACATGTTTAACACTTAACGCAACTGGGGGAAGGGGAAGGAAGTCCTTTCAGGAGCTTACCTGTAAATTTCATTTTCGACCACCTTTCTTCCACATTGCCCATAGGAATTGTTCCCCATGCTGAAGACTGTAAAAACAACACCCCCCAATTAAGTCTGTTCCTCAGGTTCACAGAACCCTAGCCTCTCAGGACTGAAGGGGGGTCTCACCCTAGCTGCCACTTGGTTTCGTTCTCCAACGTTTGCAGCCTGTGAGGCAGAGCCGCAGGCATGCTGGGGTCTAGACCTGCCGCCTCAGCGTGTGCCCCCTTTCCTGCTCCTTCTGTCCTCCCCTCGGGCCTCAGTTCCCCCTGTCAGCAATCTCACTTTGCACAGGTGAGCACCTCCTGTGAAAGGCCTCGGCACCCCATTTCCCGAACCTGTCACTAGGTGGCTCTTGATGCAAAAATCCTTCTTGAAAAAGTTCCTAAATACTATCTTCACCTTTTCCTATAAAGCAGACTTAAACAGAAAATGAAACTTGAAAAATTTAGTCAAGCTGGACTTTCCCTAGAAACCGCTCTTCTGGAGAGGGTGGGGTTACCCAGAAGCCTGGACTCCAAGAGCCCCCACCACAAGGAAGAAGTGCTAGCCAACAGGTTTCTTTCAGAACAATGGAAAAAGCCATCTGCCCAGCTCGGTGACTTCGTGCAAAAGGAGTGGGAGGCCTTGGTAAGGCTGCCCGGTGTGTGCTGTCACATTAATAGATGCCTGAGATTTTCCAAGAACCACAGAGAACAGAGAGCATAAATGGTTTAGATAGGCCTGCCCAATACAGCTCTCTTGAGCATCCTACTGATTTGCTCAGGAAATGCCAACAGCTTCACTAAATACATGTGGCTCGATCAAATAAGCCACTTCAAACCTGATGGCAAGAAAACATTCCCCCCCACTTCTCCATCAGTCTCGGACAAGTCAATTCACCTCCTTCGTTGTCTGTGAGGACAAGAGAGTGGGCTCTGCCGCAGGAGACCTGGAGCACCCGTGTCTGCTGGGGCCTGTCCAGAGGCAGGGGAACTGGCGAGGGCTCCAACACGTACTCATACCCTCTCACTGAAACAAAAACAATCAGGTTCATTACACTGTTTGACAGTCGCAGCACTTAAACAAAAATCATACTGTTGAACCACCACATTTTTACTCAGTCAGCACATAAGCTAGTAGCAAAGCTAACACTAGAACCCTGATCCCCAACTCTCAACCCACTGCATCACATTGCCTCCATTACACAATGGGTTCTTGGAAAGCATTCTAGTCTCATTAAAAAATTCTCTTCACATGTCACTTAATATTGTTTGAATTGTTAAGTAAAAGTATTTCTTTCCTGCAATACCCATTAAAACTTCTCAGTAAAGTGAACAACAGCAAACATTATATTAAAAGGAAGCAAAAAGAATATGTAGATGCATTTCCTTTCATATATATTAAATCTCTGTGGAAGGAGAGCAGCCTGGAAACTGTTAACACAGGCTGTCTTCGGGGAGAAAAACCATGTGGCTGGAAAAACAGAGGTGGAAAGCAGACTTTTCATCATAGAATTCTGAATTACATAAAATAGAAAATTTTAATATTTAAATAAACAATAAGGGGAGAAACTTTTTAGAAGTCACACTAAAGAAGAACCCTTTGTTCTTTACAATTCCACTTAAGAAGCGAGATTGGTCTATGTAAAGAATCAATCTTGTAGGTTTTAAGTGATGAGCTGTTGAATGTTTATAATGGAGGCTGGAGTTAAGGAGAAAATCTGCAAATGTACCAGTCCTCAACCTATACCCCACTAAATAACCTATTTTCTCCTTTGAACCCCATGTTTAAAAAGGTTTTGCTTACCAAATAAATGACATTATTACTATTGTAATAATATACTTGCCTGTTTCATTAGTGACTAATATAATATTCAGACAGAACTTCTGAACAGCATGGAACAACTGGCTTATCACAATAAGATGATATAATTCTAGGTAAAATCAAAGAAACTAGACTAGACAGTGTTGTTAGCTTATACAGCCTTATTAGCTGAAAATATACAGCACTTCAGAATACTGAAAAGTGACTCACATCCCCCATTACTATCTTCATAGACCCCCAAAGGCCTGGGAAGCTGTAAATACATAACATTTAAAGGGAATCCGGCTCTAGATCCAACTACCAATTGACAGGAATATAAAGGATCATGTTAAACAGGGACGCACTCAGCAAACCCCAGACTGGAAAATTCTATAGGATAAACAATGTGGTTTCTTTAATAAATAAAAAATTTTTTAAGATGGAAACACGCTTAAGAGACTTTTAAAAGTCTTATCAACCTCCCAGCTGGTGTGGTTCAGTGGATTGAGTGCCAGCCTGCAAACCAGGGGGTTGCCAGTTCGATTCCCAATCACGGCGCATGTCTGGGTTGCAACCAGGTCCCCAGTTGGATGGATACGAGAGTCAACCACACATTGATGTTTCTCTCCCTCTCTTTCTCCCTCCGTTCCCCTCTCTCTAAAAATAAATAAATAAAATATATTTTTAAAAAGTCTTATCAACTAATTGCAATGTCTGGACCTTATCTGGACCCTGATTCAAATAAATTTTAAAAAATAAAATAAAAATTTAATGACATTTGTGAGACAACTAGCAATTTGAACACTGACTAGATATTTGATGATATTAAGGGATTATGTTATTATATTGTTAATTATTTTTAGGTGTGATAATGCTGTACTTACTTTTTTTAGAGTCCCCACCTTTTTATATATGTACTGAAATATTTATAAATGAAACGAATAATGTTAGGATCTGCTTCAAATTTACTGAGGGGAAGTGGATAAAACAAGACTGGCGTGAGCTAATGACCGCTGAAGCTGGCGACAGTCCATGAGCTGCATTACACTTTTTGTCCATTTCTGCATATAGTCAAAATTATTCCTAATAAATAGTATAAAAAATGTGATGTGGCATCTTACAGCCAAGAAAACTTCAATACTAACTTGTAAAAGAATTCCAGTATAAAATTAAGTGGGAAAAAGGCAGAAAACAAAACATATGCTGTGATAAGAATAAAATAATATGTTGGTATACAAATGAGAACAGGAAAAATTAAAAGAAAGGTCTGTTCTAGTATGTATGTGTAGGTAATTTCTCCCTTAGTTTAAAAAATGTTTATTATTCTTAAAATATTGTTTAGCTAATGTCTACTTTTTAAAATGTCACTATAAATTATTTCTAACACTTTTACAATCCAAGTTTCAAACAACTGGAATAAAGCCTCCATCTTAAGGATTACATTGAATTTTTTCCCCAGACCATATCCTAGATACTGTAAAGTATTTCAGGGTATCTCCGAGCTAGAAAAGAAAGATCATCTCTTTGGGGCCAAAAAAGGAACACCTTTACTTATCTGTAAATGCCTTTTCGCCTAAAGGTTCAATATTATTACCAAAGAGACTGAAAAACAATCTAGTCCAAATGGTTTCAAACAACATCCCTTTAAGTCTCTCTTTTGTTGTTATGCTTTGATTTATGTAATCGTACTCGTGAAAACCCAAAGGGAGCTCTCAGGCCAATCACGGAAGAGAGAAGCCAAGGTGAGAATGCCTACTTTTATCTTTCCGGCTCCTGTGAAATCCAAGCTGAGAATCTTTGTTGAGTCCCATACCCCAAACTTTCGTAACATCCTTGGTTTTAGAGGACAGCAATGTGAACCCATAGCCACAAGCAGCTGATGAAATCTGAAAAAGAGTTCCATAAGGCATTAACTGATTTGTGATATCAAGTTGTTCTCAGCAATTTATGGCAGTTTACCCAATCCAAGAATACATACTATAAATATAGCAACTAACGTGTACCATGTGTTGTGTTGGATATGTATTATCTTATTTCATTTTTACAATCACCCTATAAACTAGGTATTATCATCATTCCCACTCACCCAGACATAGTCTAGCATAGTAGTTAACCGCCTTAGTTTGAATCTTGGCTCTACCCCTTACCAGCTGTGTGACCTGAGATAGATTAGTTAACCCGCTGTATGTTTCCCTCTGTGTAAAATGGAGATAATAAGTATCTTTCTCACTGGGTTGCTGTGAGAACTAAATTGGTACAGCTAAAGCCCTTACAGTAAATAGTATCTGATTTAATGTACTTACTGTTACTACCAGTAGTAGTATTTGGTAGATGAGAAAATCAAGTGCGAACCTGGGGCAGGGGGAAGGGGGACACCTACTAAGAAAGGCTCCTAGTGGCTAACTGGGGCCAAATTAGAGCGTAGCAGCCATTTCTGCACAGGGGCTTCTCGCGCAAACTGCACTTCACGGAGAAGCCTGTGCTGAACTGCCCTTACACTGTGTTTCTTGCCACCTGAGCCAGCCATGCTGGAATCCTATTTCAACCAACAGGACTGAGGTTCTCCCCATCAAATCAGAGCTGCGCAGCTCCAACCTATCAGAGCAGCTCTATTCTGATGAATCGGGACAATGCCTTTTGGGCCAATCAAACTGCAAGGATTCAGAGCCCTCATTTGCAAGAGGATGGACCAACCAGGGACCAAGGGCAGGGATTCCTGTTCATATATGCCAGCTCCCCTCTGGCTCAGAGAGGGCAATTTCCACTGACGACTGCGTTTCCCTGGCTAGAGCTGAAACACCCAAGATGTCTGGCCAGAGCGCAGCAGAGCAGACCAGCACACAGTGGAACAGAGCAGAGCTACCCAGCTGAAGAGAGGCCTGGCCAGGGGCAGCCTCACAGCCGTACTGTTTTCACAGCCGTGCTGTATCACTGTTTGCACTGAAAAAAGTATCCTTCTTCACCGCATCCCAAATTGGGGATTGAATTGGTGTCAGCAACAATCAGCGGACACAAGGTTCCTTCTGACACAAGTTAAAGATTGAGTAACTTGCTTAATATAGTCACAAAGCTGGTAAGTGGAAGCTGATTCCAGAGTGCATATATTATCAAAAATTCTTGTTTCAATTAAAAAAAAAAAAAAGACATGCAAAGAAACAAGAAAGTGTGACCTACACTGAGGAGGAAAAAGCAAAAACCCTAAGTGGACACAGATGTTGAATTTGTCAAATACTTTAATGAACTATTCAAAGGAAAAATTTTCAACTGTATTTAAAGAATTAAATGAAAATATGATGACAATGACTCAACAAAAATCAAGGCTGAATAGAGAAATAAAAACATTAAAAATTTAACTGGAAATTCTAGAGTTGTAAAGTAGAATAATCAAAAGAAAAAATTCACTATATAGGCTCAACGGCAGATTTGAAATGGCAGAAGAAAGAATCAGTTCCCTTGAAGAAATATCAATAGAAATTATTCATTCTGAAAAACAAAAAAATAAAATATTAAAGAAAAATAAACAGTACCTCAGAGACCTGTAACAAAACAAGTGTATCAACATTTATGTAATGGGAGTCCCAGAAGAGCAAGAGAGAAAGAAAGAGGCAGGGGGAAAAAAAATTTACAGAATTAATAGCAGAGCCAAAAAACATACAATGGAGAAAGGAAAGTCTAATAAATGGCACTGAGGAAAGTGGGAAGCCACAGTCAAAGAATGAAAGTAGACAGCCATCTGACAACATACACAAAAATTAACTCAAAAATGGATTAAAGATGTAAATATAAGACCTGAAACAATGAAGTACACAGAAGAAAACACAGTTAACTATACTTACAGACCTTGGTCTCAGGATTGGGTTTTTTTGTTTGTTTTTTGTGAACTTGACCTCAAAGGCATAAAGTAAAAGAAAATATAAATGAATGAGACTACATCTTAAAACTAAAGTTTCTGCACAGCAAAAGAAACCATCGATAAAACTAAAAGGCAACCAACTGAATGGCAGAAGCTATTTGCAAATGATACCTCCAATAAGGAACTAATATCCAAAGTACATAAAGAACTCAAACTACTCAACAACAACTAAAAAAAAAAAAAAACCTAATTAAAAAATAGGCAGAGGACCTAAATAGACACTTTTGCAAGAAAGACATAGATGGCCTACGGATATATGAAAAGACGTTCAACATCATTAGTTATAAAGGAAATCAAAACCGCAATGAGATTCCACTTCACACCTGTTAGAATGGCTACTATCAATAAAACAAGAAATAACATTCGTTGGAGAGGATGTGGAGAAAGCGGAACCATCACACACAGCTGGAGGGAATGTAAATTGGTGTAGCCACTATGATAAACAGTATGTAGGTTCCTCAAAAAAAGCAAGAACAAAGCTTCCATATGCCCTAGGAATCCCTGTTCTAGGTATTACCTAAAATTTGAAATACCTACTATTTGTAAAGACATATATACACCATGTTCACCACAGCATTATTCACAATAGCCAAGACATGGAAACAACCTCAGTGTCCTTTACAGAAGACTGGATGAAGACGACTTATCATGTACATACAATGGAATATTATTCAGCCATTAAAAAGATTAAATACTGCCCTGGCCAGTGTGGCTCAGTTGGTTGGGCATCATCCCACACACTGAAAGGTCTCGGGTTCTATTCCTGGTCAGGCCACACGCTTGGGTTGTGGGTTTGGTTCCCAGTCAGGGCACATGCAAGAGGTAACTACCATTTGCAACAACATGGCTGGATCTTGAGAGTATTATACTAAGTGAAATAAGCCAGACAGAATAGGAAGAGAACTGTATGATTTCACTCATATGTGGAATATAAGCAAAAAGCAATAAATGAACAAACAAAACAACAAACTCATAGATACAGACAACAGAACGGTGGTTACCAGAGGGGAGGGGATTTGGGAGGAAACTAAGAAGGTAAAGGGGATCAAATACATGGTGATGGAAAGAGACTAGACTTCAAATCAAGAGCACACAATAGTATATACATATGTTGTATTATAAACTTGTACACCTGAAATTTACATAATGTTATTAACCAATGTTACTCCAATACCATTTAATAACATTTTTTAAAAGAGTAAAAATTCGTATTTGAAAACAAAGAAAAAAAATTAATGCCAGAAAACTTACCAAGTTTTATACAAAACATAAATCTAGAGATCAAACTCACTCAACAAATTAGAGTTAAACTCTTGAAAGACAGAGAAAATGTTTTTCTTTTTTTTTTTTTTTTTTATTTACTTTTAGAGAGAGGGAGAGAAACAGCAATGTGCATTGATCATTTGTCTTTTGCACGCCCCCAACTGGGGACCTGGCCCGAAGCCCAGGCATGTGCCCTGACTGGGAATTGAACCAGTGACCTTTTGGTTCACAGGCTGGTGCTCAACTCACTGAGCCACACCAGCCAGGGCCAGAGAAAATCTTAAAAGCATCAAAAGGAAATGGACTCATCAAATGCAAGGGAACAACAATATTGACAGCTGACTTCTCATCAGAAATAATGGAATCCAGAAACCAGCAGAATGACATATTCAAAGTACTAAAAGACAAAAACTGCCAACTAAGAATTCCATATCCAACAAAACCATCTTTAGAAAATGAAGATGAAATACAGACATTCCCAAAGACTGAGAGAATTCACTGCTAGTGGATCTGCCATTACATATATTAATGAAGTCCTTTGGTCATCAATAACATATAACATACTTCAAATTTGCTGAGACACTAGATATCAAATGTTCTCACCACAGTAAAGAAATAATAGCTCTGGACAGACAACTCAGTTGGTTAGAGCATTGCCCCAATACACCAAATTTGCAGGTTCAATCCCCAGTCACGGGACACCCAAGAATCAACCAATGAGTGCATAAATAAGTAGAATAACTAATCAACGTCTCTCTCTCTTGCCCCCCTCTCCCCTCCCCTCCCTGTCTCTAAAACCAGCAAATAAAAAAATTTTAACGAAATAATAATAATTATGTGATATGGTAGAGATGGAAGCTAGGGCTATGGTGGTAATCATATTGCAATATATAAATGTATCAAGTCAACACACTGTACACTTTAAAATTACACAATGTTATATGTCAATTACACCTCAATTTCTTTTTAAAAAAGAAATACTTAAGGCTGAAAGGAAATGACAGCAGATGATAGCTAACAATTACAAGAAGAAATGAATAGCACCGGTGAAAGTAATTACATAGGTAATTATAAAACATTGTATAAATATATTTTCCTCTTCTCTTAAATGATTTAAAAGACAACTACATAAAACAATAATTACAGAATTGTAGGCTTAAAACATAAAAAGATGTAATATATATCACAGTACCCACAAAAAGGAGAAAGGAGGAAACAAAGCTATGTTGGAAGAAAGTTATTATAATTTTTAAGAATTAGGTCACTACTAACCTAAAGTAGACTGTGATAAATTAAGACACATATTTGTAATCCCAAGAGCTACCACTAAAAATAGAACTCAAAATATATAGTAAAATACCCAATAAAGGAAATAAAAAGGTCCACTAGAAAAATACCTATTTAACACAAAAGAAGGCAGTAAAAGAAGAAGAGTTATAAAAAAAGACACATACAGATAGCAAAATGGCAGATGTAGTCTGCCATATCAATAATTACATTAAAAGGACATGGACTGCGTAAGATCAGTGAAAACACTGGCAAATATTGTCAAGATCAACTTTTCAGAACTCTAGAAATTTACCAAAGGCTTGGAGCAATTTGGAGAGTGTTTACTCAAGAAAAGCAGCCAAATATCAACCAGAGCAGCAGGATTCGCATGTTTTAACTTGCCCTAGTCCCGTTCACCTCTCCACAGTTCTGCAGGAGCCTTGAAAACCAACATCTTACAACCACAGTGAAAATCAGAAATCTGGCAGCCACTAAAGGTGGCAGAATAGGATTGGAACATCAAAGCCCCATTCCCAGAGAATTCTCATTTGAACTATCTGGTGGTTCCCTGGAAGGCCCAACTTGCAAGTCTGTCTTTACTTGGCCTGACCCCTCAGCAAAGACGGAGTGATTTATTGTTTACAGGCAGTTAAGGAAATTTCTGTCCAATTACTGGCTGTCCACTAAGCTAACTGAACAGAGACATCAGTGCCCACACATGACAAAGAATATAAACTTTACCAAATTAGTTCAAAGAAATCACTAAACAACAACAAACAGCAAAAACAACAAACCCTGGGGAGTGGGGGTATTTTATTTCCAGAGTTGCCACCTCGTATCATTTTCGGAAAGCAATAATAAATTATAGCCCTTACACAGGATGGGGCGGGGGGGGGGGGGGAAGCAGTCAACAAAAACTGTTCCTGAGTAAGCCCAGATGTTATAATTGCAAGGACTTTAAAGTCAACTAGTTTAAATATACTCAAAGAACTAAGAGAAACCACATGTGAAAAACTAAAGAATGGTATGAGAACAGTGTCCCACCAAACAGAATATCAATAAAGAGGTAGAAATTATTTAAAAAGAACCAAATAGAAATTCTGAGGTTGAAAAGTACAATAACTGAATTTAAAAATTCACTAGATAAGCTCTCATCAGATTTGAGCAAACTTGAAGATAAGTCATTTGAGATTATCCAGTCTGAGAAACAGAAAAAGAATGAAGAAAAATAAACAGAGCACCCAGACAGGTGTGGCTCAGTTGGTTGGGTGCTGTCCCACAAAGCTAAAGGTTACCGGTTCAATTCCCACTCAGGGCCCATTCCTGGGTTGCAAGTTCTGAGAGGCAGCCCATCGATGTTTCTCTCTCTTTCTCCCTCCCTTCCCCTCTAAAAATAAATTAACTTTTTAAAAGAAAAATAAACAGAGCTTCAAATACCTGTGAGACACATCAAGCATACCATCATACACATAATGAGAAAGAAGAGGAAGGAGTAAAAAGAGTATTTGAAGAAATAATAAGGGATGGCGGATGAAATGAATAGGAGCACAGAGGTGTTTAGGCAGTGAATATAATCCGTATGGTACAATAATGATGGATACATGTCATTACACATTTGTCCAAATCCAAAGATTATACAGTGGAACCTAAGTTTTCTAGCTCAGTTCATCCCAGAAGGCTGTTCAAGAAATGATTTGTTTGAAAACCAAATCATTTTTTCCAGGTATCAGCATGAAAGAGTTGTCAGATCAAGAACCAAAGTTTTGTTTGACAACTGAGACATTTTTTCCACAAACAACTTGGTCGTGAACTGAATTATTAGAGATGGGAAACTTTCCAGAACCCAGGTCTGACTGTACATCATATGAATCCCAATGTAAACTATGGACTTGGGTGACTGTGATGTATCAATGTAGGTTCATCAACTGTAACAATGTACCAGTGGGGGAAGGGAGCTTTGATAATGGGGGAGGCTATGCATGTGGGGGCAGGAGCTAATACATGAACTCTATGTACCTTCTACTCAATTGTGCTGTGAATCTAAAACTGCTCTAAAAAATAGTTTTAAAAAAAAAGAATGTCCCAAAACATTTCAAATAAATAAAATCATGAACCGAGAAATCCAAGAAGCCAAATGAATTTTTTAAAATGATAAATTCAAAGATATCCACACCTAGAAATATCATAATCAAACAGTCAAAAGCAAAAGACAATCTTGAAAGCAGCAAGAGAGAAATAACATCACATAAAAAAATCCTCAATAACATCAGAAACCATGAGAGCCAGAAGGTAGTGGGATAATGCGTTCAAAGTACTGAAAGAAAAAAAACTGTCAACCAAAAAATCTATATTCAGCAAAACTATGTTTAAGAATAAAGGACAAGAGGGCTTCCTGCCAAGATGGAGGCCTAGATGGACACAATGAATCTCCCTCCACAACTAAGAAGGAATACAACTACCTCAAAACTAAAGACAAGCAGAAGTTCCAGAAAATCGAGCTGCATGGAAGTCCAACAAACAGAGATATAAAGAAGAAATACTTATCCAGACCCTAGGTAGGAGGGGCAGAGCTGGCGCAGAGAGGATGTGGTGTGGTAGCACCAACAGTGGCAGGCCAGGGGAAAGCACAGTCACACGTTTTAAAAAGTAGGAAGGGAAACCTAGGGAGCGCTTCCAGAACGAAACCAGACAGCAAAGCACATGGTTCCAGCGCCAGGGAAAATAAACCCTCATTGCTTCTGACTGTGCAAACCAGTAGGGATTCCGGTGGAGGCAGAAACTGCCAGTCTCTCAGCAGAGTCCACTTGTTTAAAGGACTGCCACAGTCCTAGGATGTCCGCAGACCCACCCACTATGGGAATGACAGCCAGGGCAACAGCGAGAGAGGCACCAGTCCCATACGGAAGCAGGAGAAGTGCCTGGAAAAGGGGCGAGTGCTGAGCAAGTGGCATTGTTCCCTCTCAGACCCCTCCTCCACATACAGCACCACAGTGTGGTAAAACGGGCACCCTGTACTGATGAATACCTAAGGCTCCGCCCCTTACAACCTAACAGGTGTGACAGTTCTACCCAAGACACAGAGGCTAACAAACACAGGAGCCTATCAAGATGAGAAACAGAAAAGTATGGTCCAAAGGGGGAATGGATCAAGGTTCCAGTGGGAGAACTAAGCGGCGAGGAGAGAGTCAACCTAACAGATGAGAAGATAGCCAAATTAACAGACATAGAGTTCAAAACACTGGTGATAAAGATGCTCACAGACTTGACAGGAATGCTTGAGTACAGCAAACACATAAGGGAAGAAGTGAAGGCTATGTTAAATGAAACAAAGGAAAATCCACACAAAACCAATGGTGAAGGGAAGGATACCAGGGTTCAAATCAATGATTTGGAACATAAGGAAGAAGAAAACGGTCAACCAGTACAGAATGAGGAAACAAGAATTGAAAAAAATGAGGAGAGGCTTAGGAACCTCTGGGACAACTTCTGAATCATTGTGGTGCCAGGAGGAAAAGAGGAAGAGCATGAAATTGAAAGTTTATGTGAAAAAATTATGAAGGAAAAATTCCCAAAATTGGTAAAGGAAATAAGACACTCAAGTCCAGGAAGCACAGAGAGTCCCAAACAAGCTAGACCCAAGGAGGACCACACCAAGACACATCATCATTAAAATGCCAAAAGTTCAAGATAAAGAGAGAATCTTAAAAGCAGCAAGAGAAAAAGCAGAGAGTTACCTACTAAGGAGTGCCTATAGGACTGTCAGCTGATTCCTCAAAAGAAACTTTGCAGGCAAGAAGCAACTGGCAAGGAGTATTCAATGTGATGAAAAGCAAGGACCTACAACCAGGACTACTCCATCCAGCAAAGCTATCATTTAGAATGGAAGGGCAGAGAAAGTGCTTCCCAGAGAAGGTAAAGCTAAAGGAGTTCATCACCAAGCCATTATTATATGAAATGTTATTTAGGAAAAAGATCAAAACTATGAACATTAAAATGACAACAAACTCACAACTATCAACAACTGAATCTAAAAAATAAAAACAAAATCCAACTAAGCAAACCAGAATAGGAACAGAATCATAGGTATGGCGATCATTTGGAGGGTTATCAGCTGGGAGGGAGAGGGGGAGAAATGGGGAAATGGTACAGGGATTAAGAAGCATAATTGGTTAATATAAAATAGACAGGGGGAAGTTAAGAATAATATAGGGAAGTGTGAAGCCAAAGAACTTATATGCATGACCCAAGGACATGAACTAAAGGGGGTGGGATTGCTGGAGGGAAGTGGGGTACTGGGCAGAGGGGAGCAAGGGAAAAAAATAGTTGGGACTCCTATAACAATATAGTCAATAAAATATACTTAAAAAAATAAATAAAGGGTAATAGCCCTGACCAGTGTGGCTCAGTTGGGTGGGTGCTGTCCCCCATGCTGAAAGCCTGATGGTTCAATTCCCAGTCAGGGGACCTGTGAGAGGGAAGCAACTGATGTTACTCTCTCGCATCCATGTGTCTCTCCCTCTCTTCCTCTCTTATCTCTCTAAAAATACAATCTGTTATTAAAAAAAAAAAAAGAATAGCCCTGGCTGCTGTGGCCCAGTGGATTGAGCATCCGCCCCATGAAACAAGTGTTGCTATTTCGATTCCCAGTCAGGGCACATGACTGGGTTGCACACCAGGTCCCCAGTTGGGGGCGTGTGAGAGGCAACCACACATTGATGTTTCTCTCCCTCTCTTTCTCCTTTCCCCTCTCTCTAAAAACAGATAAATAAAATAAAATAACATAAAAATAAATAAAATATTTTTAAAAATTTTTTTAATAAAATAAAAATAAAAAATTTTAAAAAGAATAAAGAATAACAAGGGTGGCTATTTAAAAACAAAATGAAAATAAGTGTTAGCTAGGATGTATGGAAATTGCTTGTGGGAATGTAAAGTGCTATAGCCACTGTGGAAAACAGTTTGGGAGTTCCTCAAAAGGTTAAAAATATAATTACCATATCATCTTGCAACTCCATTCTTATGCATATACACAAAAAAAATTGAAAACAGCGACTAAGATACCTGTACGCCAATGTTCATTGCAGCATATCTGCAATAGCCAAAAGGTGGAAACAACCCAAATGTCCATCAAGAGACAAATGGATAAACAAAATGTGGTATATACATAAAATGGAATATTATTCAGTGGTAAAAAGGAGTTTCTGATACATGGTACAATATGGATGAACCTTGTAGACATTATGCTAAGTGAAATACGCTAGACACAAAAGGACAAATATTGCATATTTCCACGTATAGGAAATATCTATAATAGGCAAATTCACAGAGACAAAAAGTAGATTAGCAGTTACCAGGGACTGGGAGCAGGGAAAATGGGGAGTTACTGCTTAATAGTCAGTTTCTGAAAAGTTTTAGAAATAAATAGTGGTGATGGCTGCACAACACTGAAGTAATTAATGTCAATGAATTACACTTAAAAATTGTTAAAATAGAAAATTTTATTATATATTTTACCACAATTTTAGAAACTAATATGTAATATACCGAGAGCCACCGACTATACACTTTAAAGAGGTGAATTGTTTGGTGTGTGAATTATTTATCAATAAAGCTATTTTTTAAAAATATTTTTAGAAAGAAGATATAAAGCTATTACCCAATATATAAAAATGGAAAGAATTCACTACTAGCAGATCTGCCATACAAGAAACACTACAGGGAGTCCTGAGTCTGAAATAAAAGGACACAAGACAGTAATTCAAATCCACATGAAGAAATAAAGAACACTGGTAAAAGTCACTGCATCAGTAAATACATTTTTAATGGATAAAAATATAAAAGACAGTATACATGTATTTTCTGTTTGTAACTTTTTCTCCCGGAGTAAAAGAAAACTGTAATAATTATAAATACGTATTAGTGGGCATACAAGGTATAAATATGTAATTTATGACAATAATAGCACACTAGAGGGGCAGGAAGGGTTGGAGCTATATAGAAATGGAGTTTGTGTACAGTATTGAAATTAACTTAGTAGTAATCCAAATTAGATTGTTTTAAGTTAAAATGTAACCCAAGGACAACCATTTAAAAAAGAAAACTGTAAAAAACATAGTAAAAGAAATAACAAGGGGAGATAAAAGAAATAACCAGGGAATTCAAATGGTACACTACAAAGTAGCTATTTAACACAAAAGGCACAAATGGAGAGGCAGAGAAATAAAAAGACATCAGACAAATAACAAGATAGCAGACATACAGCCTACCTTAGTAAATTACATTAAATGTAAATGGATTAAGCATTCCAATTGAAAGGCAGAAATTGGTAGAATGGATTAAAAAAAACAAAAACAAAAACAAAACAGGATCTAACTATATGTAGCCAAAAGAGACACATTTAGATTAAAAGATTCAAAAAGGCAGAAAGTGAAAAGTTAGCAAATGACATAAGCAGCCAACAACAATGATAAAAGAGCTGGAGCAGCTACACTAATATCAGACAAAACAGAATTGAAAACAAAAAAATGTCACTCAAGACAAAGAAGGCATTTTATAATAATAAAAGGATCAATGAATCAAGAAATACAACCATAAATATGTTTGCACCTAGAAACAAAGCCACAAAATACATGAAGCAAAAGCTGAAAGAACTGAATGGAGAAACAGACAATTCAACAACAGTTGAAGGATGTCCATATCCCACTATCAATAACAGATAAAACAAACAGGCAGAACATCATAAAGTATATAAAAACTTGAACAACACTATTGACCCAAGTGGGTGGGTGTCATCTATAACCTGACACCCACAAACAACATTAACATGCACATAGTTTTCAAGCATACCTGTCATCTAAAATCTGACATTCACCCAAACAACAGCAAAATACAGTTTTCTAGCACAAATGGAACCAGGATAGATATATTCTCCAGGATAGATCATATGCTAGGCTATAAAACAAAGTTTCAGCATATTTAAAAGAACTAAAATTAGCCCTGACCAGTATGGCTCAGTTGGTTGGGTGTCCTGCAAAGTGAAAGGTTGCTGGTTCAATTCCCAGTCAGGGTACATGCCTGGGTTTTAGGTTTGGCCCCATGTTGGGACGTGTCCAAGAGGCAACCGACTGACGTTTCTCTCTCACATGAATGTTTCTCTCCTTCTCTTTCTCCCACCTTTCCTCTCTTTCTAAAAATAAATAAATAGCTCTGGCTGGTATGGCTCAGCGGACTGAGCGCCAGCCTGCAAACCAAAGGGTTGCCGGTTTCAGTCAGGGCACATGCCAGGGTTGCAGGCCAGGTCCCCAGTTGGGGGTGTGCGAGAGACAACCACACATTTGATGTGTCCCTCTCGTTCTCCCTTCCTTCCCCTCTCTCTAAAAATAAATAAATAATATCTTTAAAAATAAAAATAAATATAATCTTTTTAAAAAAGAACTAAAATTAAATCAAGTATGTTTTCCAACCACAAGAGAATTAAATTGAAAATCAGTAAAATAAAAAATTAGGAAATCCACAGTATTTGGAAATTAAATACTTCTAAATAACTCATGGGTCAAATAAGTAATAAAAAAAGAAACTAAATACTTTAAATGAATGAGACAAAAATACAACATATTAGAATTTATGGGCTACAGCTAAACAGTGCTTAGAGGAAAAATTATAGCCATAAACACCTACATTAAAAAAAAAAAAAATCCAACAATATCCTAACCTACTACCTTAAGAAACTAAAAGAGAAGAGCAAACTAAACCTAAAGCAAGCAGAAGAAAAGAAATAATAAAAATTCAACTGGAAATCAATGAAACAAAAAACAGAAAAACAACAGAAAAAATAATTAAACTAGATGTTAATGAATACTAAGTTAGACTAAACAATGAAAAAGGGGACATCACTAACCCACCCTACAGAAATGTAAGATTATAAGTGAATACTATAAACAACTTTATGCTAACAAATTAGATAACTGAAATGAAATGGACAAATTCCCAGAAAGACACAAATTACCAAAACTGACTCAAGAAGAAAAAATTGAATTAGTAAAAAATATATAAATAAGTAACCCAGAAACCTCCTCATACAAAGAAAAGCCCAGGCCCAAATGAACTGCTTCACTGGTGAATTCTACCAAATGTTTAAATAAGACATAATATCAATTCTTTCAAACTCTTCCAGAAACTCCTTCTCTGAGGACAAAACCAGACAAAGACATCACAAGAAAAATATTCTCAACAGAATATCAGCAAACCAAATTTTTGGTTTAATATCCGAAGATTAACTAATGTGCTATATTCTATTACTAGAATAAGACAAAACCATACAATCACCTTAGTAGACACAGAAAAAGCATTTGACAAAATCCAATCTCCATTTGTGATTTCGAAAAAGAAAAGAAACTCTCAACAAAGTAGGACAAGAAGGGAACATCCTCAAACTGATAAATGGCATCTATAAACAACATACTTGATTGTGAAAGACTAAATACTATTTCCCGAAGATCAAAAATATGGCAAGGATGTTGGCTTTCACTATTTCTACGTAACAGTGCAATCAAGCAAGAAATAAAAAGCATTCAAATTGGAAATAAAGATGTAAAACTGCCTTTATTCACAGACATGATCCTATATGCAGAAAATCCTAAGGAATACACAAAAATCTATACATATCAAGGTCACAAGATATAAGGTCAACATACAAAAACCAATTGTATTTTTCTACATAGTAGCAACAAACACTCCAAAAATTAAACTAAGAACAAATTCTATTCACAATAGCATCAAAAAGAATAAAAGAGTTAGGCATAAATTTAACTAAATTTAACGAAAGAAGTGCAAGAGTTGTACACTGAAAACTGCAAAACAAGAGCTGAAAGAAAATGCAGGTGTAAACAAATGGGAAGACATTTTCTGTTCACAGAATGGAAGACACAAAATCGTCAGATGGCATTTGAGTCCAAAGCGATCTACAAATCCAACACAATCCCTATCAATATTCCAGCAAGCATTTTTGCAGAAATCGGTGAGCCAATCCTAACATTCATATGGAAAAGCAAAAGACCCAGAACAGCCAAAAGTTTTTTATAAACAACAACAAAGCTGGAAGACTTACATTTCCCACATGCAAAAAACAAAAACAAAAAACCTTACCCCATACCATACACACACACAAAAAATCAATTTAAACGGCTGGTTCATAGACCTAAATATAAGAACCAAAACTAAAAATCTTCTAGAAGAAAACAGGAAAATTATCTTTGTGAGCTTGCATTAGGCAAAGATTTCTTAGATATGATACGAAAAGCATGATCCACAGGAGAAAAACTGATCAACTTAATTTCATCAAAATTAAAAACTTGCTCTCCAAAGATCACTATTAATAAAAAATTTTAAAAAGGCACAACCTGGCAGAAAATATCTGCATCATCACATATGTGATTAAGAACCTGGAGCCAGAATACATTAACTTGTACAACTCAATATACGAAGTAAACAATCTAACTTTTCATCACCTTGAGCTTAAATCCCCTGGTTCTCTTGACCTCCCCTTTTCAGTTAAAGGATCGTTTGTTATCCTTGATAGAAGTCAGGAGCCAAACCTGTCAAATCTGCTTCTTTCTCAACACCCAGCAAGACTCGCACTGCCATCCATCCCTAAGCATCCAGTGCTGGTCTGAGCGCTGCTTTCCGAGATGACCGCCGGGCTGGAGCTGCGCTTGGCCGTGATCTTTCCACTCCGAGTGAAGTCGGAGGCCTCCTGCGCAAACCTTTCTCGTGGGTTTGGGCCGCTCACCCATCTCTCTCATTCCTGTTCCCTCTCCGGTTAACCCTTCCTTTCGAGTTGGTCACCGAGTCCAGCCGGCCCCTTTTCTCGGCCCCTCTCAAGCCGCCTTTCCTAACAATGGGAATCTGGGGTCTCCCGGCCCGAGTGAGACTCCTACTGTACGTGCCCTACCAGCTGTGAGACCTGGGACCTGTCCCTTAACCTCTCTGAGCCTTCCCTTCCCTTCTCTGTGACTGGGGTGACAACCCCGACTGCTGGGGTCATGTGCGAATGACAACACCCGGCACATTCCAGCCACTCGGTGAATGTGGGCAGCGCCCGTCTCACGCCTTCCCCTCCTGGGCCTGCTGCCCGCTCCGGGGTCGCCCTGCCCGAAGTTTGACCACCCAGAGTCGCCAACTTCTCCAAGAGCGCCAAGTGCCTCGGGAGGGGGAAGAAAGAGGTTGCACCTTTTGATCCAGATCCAGGCGGTAGGGCACGGGCTGGATCCTGCGGCGCGGCCGCAAGCCGGCGCGGGGCTGAGGCCCAGAGCTGGGCACCACGAAGGTGGGCACGCCCAGCGCCCCGGAGAAGCTGAAGCCCCACACGAAGATGCGGTCAACGCGAGCCGCGCGCTCGCCCACGTACTGGAACACGGGCGCGTCGGCCTCGGCCTCCGCCGCCTCGCGCCGGCTCCGCGAACGCCCGGCCGCTGTCCAGTGCCCTCGCCATGGCCCGGGGCCCGGCCCGCTTAGCCATCGCCCCAGCCGAGCCCCCGCCGCCAGCGCCGCTGGCCCCATACTCGGCCTCACGCCTCAGCTGCTCCTGGGCGCCGCCATCTTGCGTGACCCTTAACCCCACTACCCGGCGGAAAAGCCTGCCACCACGTTTGCTACTGGCTGGAAGCAGAGGTGCTGAGGGAAGCGCAGGGCCCCAGCTGGAGGGAGGGCTGGGCGGGGCCAGGCACCAAGGAACCGAAGTGAGCGCACCTTGGGGACCCGGGCCTGGCCCCGCCCGCATAGTGCGCGCGGACCTTCGTCCGAACTCCATCAGGTGGCCTGAACTCACTTCCCTTCCCGCACAATGTACGTTTGCTGAGCTTTTGCTCTGTCGGGGGGCGCTTTCCTTTTGTTGCAAGGCCCTTCACTTAGCAATCAGCAGAAGTAAAACTTAAGGAGTGGCCCACTCTGTGCAACTCCAAGGTAGCACCCCCTACTCTGTTTTACTCCCTTTGCCACTGTCCCTCGTCATTTCTTACCGAGTTGCAGCTGTTCCTGCTCCCGTGAGCTACCAAGCCATTCAGGCCGGCTCCAGCCACAGTGAGACAGAATGTAGCTCTTACTATTCGTTGTCCAAAAGCCTGCAGCGGTTCTCTGCTGTCGTCAGTGCATTCTCCTCCCAAGTCACCTTGATCCTCAGCCTGTCACTCCACGTGAGTCAGGTGGTTCTACTTGTAACTTTTGAAACCTAGTGCCGTGTCAGACCTCCCTCCTTTGCCCGCTGCCTCACTCCCTGCAGATGTCTAGCAAACTCCTCATTTTCTAAGTTTCAATTCCAGCACCTCCTTTGAAGTTGCGTGAAGGCAGGAACTTCAGTTTATTCTGATTAGTCTCAACAATTTTGTACTAGGGTTTAGCATGCCACCAGGAACAAGGGACGACTTCCACGTGAATGAATGATTCAAGAGTGTAAGGACCTGGGTTCCAGTCCTGACTCTGCTACTGACTTGCTACATGGTGCTGGGAAATTGTCTCCTTTCTCTGGATCTCACTTCCAAAATAAGGAGGTAAAAAAAATTAACGCACGACATGAAACTTTTTTCATAAATGAGGTGTTTGGATTTTATGGCCTGTAGGATCTTGCAGCCCATTATGATCCATGACCATGTTCCCAAATACTAGTCCCAAATGCCGAGGGCAAACTATTTCTTCCTTCCCTTGCTTCCTTTTTTTCTCGTTCTTTTTATATTGCTTAATACCCTCAAGTAATCCACTTTTAATATACTCCCAAGACCAGTTACTTTGTTGTTTTGGAATGCGCCTTGTATTCAGTCTGTGAAAGGTGTTTTTACTGTTCTGTGGAGAAATGTGGTTGATGTTTTACCGTTCTGTGGGGCTGTTTTATAAAGGGTGACGTGGGAAAACTGATAAAATGTGGTAGCCATGAAACTGCTCCTCAAAGGCCTCCAACTACAGGGAACATAATTGGCCAAAGCTATGAGATCAAGAGTCTGCTGGGCAATAAACTCTATCCTCTGTTTACACTGAGGTCATGCTTCCCTGACTCAGCAAAGCAAGAATACACACTCAGGCTGACTGGTTCCTGGGAAGCATGGACTCCTCTGATGGTCAGCATTGGCTGGAGAACCCCCCCACAGTGGCCTTACTAAACCTTCCTTAGACTATACTGCACTCCAGGACACTTTGACCCAGCCTCCCCTCTCTCTCACCCTCACTTAGGGTCAGACTTGCATCAAGGCCTGATGGCTCTCCCAGCTTTCCCAGGCTCTGCCGCACCTCCGTTTTCTCTTACAGAACATTTTCCCTAATAAAATCCTTGCCCATTTAATTCTGTGTTGGTGTTCTAGTTCTTAGTTCTCAGAGGACACCATTAACATATAAAGAGCCAAGGCATGAAGAAATGAAAGTGTGAGCCATTAGATATACTGGGAAGTGTTCTTAGGCAAGGTTACAGCAGGACAAAGGACAAAGGTGAGAGACTGCTTGGGTGCCTGTGCTGCTAAGGGACCCAAGCAGCTTAAGCTCGCCCAAAACACAGCTCTTAGATTGTTTTTGGTAGATGATGATAGCCACCAAAAACTTTGCATTGGTCATGGTTAACTATGCCCCACAACTTCATTACTAGGTTATGATAAAAGCAAGTCTCAAGCCAAATCTTGTCACATAGACATTTACTTTAAAACATTCATTAGGAAGTAGGGATCATATGATCTGTAAAACTGTAAGTTCAGGGAAGTTTCAGCTCTCTGTCCTTTTTGATGCAACTACCAGCCCTGTGCATGAAAGATTTTCTCAAAGCAGCTAGAACATTACAGACACAGAATTTTGTTTCCCTTTTAAGAGCAGGTGGCATTATAGTTGACAGACCATCTCTAAGAGTGAAGGCTTCACTGGATCCTCATACCTTGTCCACGTAAGGGGGAGAATAGCTTAAAAATCTGGTTTCCAAGTCTTGTTTAGCGCTAATTTCACAAATGAGAGCCCATTTTTCACATTCTCCATGCCAGTTATATCAGCTATCAATTTATTGCCTGTCAGCTACAAATCCACTCTTCACTGACTGCTCTGGAAAAATAAAGATGGGCCCTTTAAATATTTTTCCTGGAGAAACAGAGTAGGAGAAAGAGGTCTTCATCCCTGGTTTCAGGTGCCTGAATACCTTCTCCAACACCCAGCTCCTGCAACAACTGGTGGCGAGCAACACAGAGCAGCCAACACCTCCTCCAGCAGCTCCCTGGTGCAATGTCATGGCAGAGAACCTCCTATGAGGTGCCCCCCATGAAAGACTTCCCTTGGCCCACTGCAAAATGGATCCCTGCAGAGTTCCCAAGCACACAGCACTACAGTGACCCTACCATCCCTGAACCATGGTTGTGCCTTTTCCAACCTTCCTCTGCCTGTTTCTTCTCTTTGGGTCCTTGGTGGGTTGGATGAGGCCCACGCATATTGGGGAGAGAAATGTCTTTACTCAGTCTACCAATTTAAACGCTGATCTCGTCCAGAAACACCTTCGCAGAAACAGTCAGAAATAATGCTTAACCACTTATCTGGATATCCATCCTGTGGCCCAGTTGAGTTGACACATAAAATTAACCATCTCAATTATTAATGCAGTTTGAGATATTTATATATGTATGAAATGCATATAAATTTTTTAATTGTTTTTCATAAATTAACCATCCCAATTCTTAATACAGTTATGAGATACTTATATGACATGCATATACAATTTTCAACTGTTGTTTTATAACTATTCCTTTATCTAAGTTTATGGCCTAATTTTTCAGTTTTAAATATCTGTCCCTTTACAAACTTGTAATGCTGGTAGAAGGTGGGATTTTAAAACATCTTAAATTGTCAGAATTTAAAAATATATAATCCTATGTGAGTCTCTTGAATCTAAAACATTTTACTTTTAAGGGATATCCAAAACGGAGAACCTCTGGTTTGAGATTTGGGGGACAAAAGGGTGCTCCGATGAACGCTGCAATGCGAAACATAGCCACTAGACGGCGATGCTTGCCTACCAATTTGGTGACTCCTGTTTACTGAGAAACAGGGTAAAAGCCTAAAAGCCTGTTACTTCCAGTTAACAGCTCAAGTTATAGTCACAACTGCGCTTTCATATTAAAACCTGGTTGGTTTTATATTCGTATACTGGCTGTATGCTGGCAAATACAGTACTTGCATTTTTGTCCAATTTGTTGCTTGAAAAAGACGGCCCTGCAGCAGAGTATCAGCTACCCGAATGTATTAAAACGTTTGCTAATGTTACCCAGGCTAAATTTTCCCACTACCTCTAATGATGTTGTCCTCAGATGTTCTAATTTCTTTGTTAATTTGGAGTAGCAGAAATTCTCTAATTTGGGAAAGAGTGAATTTAGTTAGTATATTTTCATTTTTATTAACTTTCAATTATGCAACTAATGTGTGATTTTTACTTTTGTAAAAAAAAAAAAAAACAACAATAAAACACTATATATGAAATGGTAAAGGAAAAAATACAGTAAAAAATTTTTAAAAATACCATCCCACTATATATGGATGAGGCTAAAGCGCTGCACATATATTTGGTGCCACAGAAAAATACTATCTTATTTTTGTGTGTGCATGTATTTAAAGAAAATTGGAATGTATCTTATTCTGCAACTTTGTCTTTTCATGCCAACACTATACTGAAGATAATTCTATAATAATTTTTAGGCATATCCCATTATTTCTCACTCTTGTATGTTAGTATGAATAAACTACATCTTATTTAACCATTCTTCTCTTGGTGGGCATTTGGGTGGTTTCCATTTTTTGCCATTACAAGGAACATCCTTGTACAAGTTTCCTTTTGCACCTGAGTGAGGGTATCTCATGGGTTGATACTGATTAACGGAACTGCTGGGTCATAGGAAATGTTCACGTAAAAAAACCTTAATAGATAGTATTAATTTGTTCTGCAACAGATGTGTTACAACAGTATATGAGTGGATTCATTTTTTTCATATACCCAACCCCTGACCCAAACTTCTTAAATGTTTGTCATTCTAATACCTAAAGCATATCTCATTTTTATTTACTCTGTATTTCTGTCATCTCTAGAAAGGTTGAACATCTGATAACTGGCATTTCATGTTTCCTCCACTGAGAACAGTTTGTCTATTCATATCCTTGGCCACATTTCTATTGGGTTGTTTGTCTCATTAATTTATGGAAGTAATTTATATGTATATTCTGCATAGAAATCCTTATGTGTTGAAATATGTTATTCTGTCCTTAATATCTTTTTGCCTACAAAATGTTATTTCGATATAGTTTTATTAATTTTATCCAATAGATCTTTTGCTTTAGAAAGACTGTTTTTATCCAAGATATAAAGATATTCTGTAACAGTTTAAAACACTTAACCTAATACTTTTATTTTTATATTTAGATTTGGATTTGATTTTTATGAATAGAATGAGAGACCAGATTGTATACTTATCAATATTTTTCAAACAGATATCTGATTGTTCGAAAATAATTTATTGGCTATTAACAGACTTTATTTTTTTTAAGTATATTTTATTGATTATATTGTTAAAATAGTTCCAATTTTTTTTCCTTTGCTCCCCTCCGCCCAGCACCCCCCTCCCCCTACAATCCCCCCAAGTCCATCGAAATGCCACTTATAACATATAATAAATTTCCATATACATGGGTCAATTTGTGGAAACTATTCATTTCTGATTTACTTTTTTATTAATTAAAAAAAGAATTATGCCCTGGCAGTGGGTTGAGTGCAAACCAAAAGGTGGCTTGTTCAGTTTCCAGTCAGGGCACATGCCTGGGTTGTGGGCCAGGTCCCCAGTTGAGGGCATGTCGCACAACCATTTTTCTTTCCCTCTTTCTCCCTCCCTTCCCCTCTCTCTAAACAAAAATAAAATCTTTTAAGTTTTTTAAAAAATTGTTTTATCTGCACCCAAGAACTTTTTTTACATTGCTTTTTTAGACAGAGAGGAAGAGAGAGAGAGAGAGAGAGAGAGAGAGAGAGAGAGAGACATGGATGTGAGAGAGAAACGTCAATAAGCTGACTGCCTCCCGAACATGCTCCAACCGGAGAGCCAACCCACAACCCAGGTATGTGACTCTACAGGGGATCAAACCCAAAACCTTTCAGTTTATGGAAGGCCGCTCCAACCAGCTGAGCCACACCAGTCAGGCTGATTTATTCTTGAACCAATATGACAAGGTTTCAACTGCTACAGCTTTATAATATGCTTTGATTTTTATTCAATCAAGTCTTTCTTCTTTATTCTTTTACAACATTGTCTTTGCTATTCATAACATTGACTTTCATATAAATTTTAAAATCATCTTGTCAAGTTGTATTTTAAAATCCCACTGGGGTTTTTACTGGTTGCATTAAATTTATGAGCTAATTGAGAGAAATTAACTAGGATAAAAATGACATTTTACCATCTTGAATTTTCTTATATCACATAAATGTGGTATACTCTAATCTTACTATGGGTTTCAATTATCTTCTTGAATGGTTTTAAACCTTTGCTTACAGATAAGTTCTTTTCAGTTTTCTGAGAACAGGATTTCCCACTTTTTAGGGCAGTAGTCTCCAAATTATTTTGATTACACATCCCTATGGGTAAAATTTGTGAACATGAAAAAATACATACAAATTACTTACACACATACTAATATATAGGTTATAAATTATACAAATTATTTAAATGAGATAAGTATTAAATAAACAATTATCTTTTCAATAGAATTTGAGAGAGAGAGAGAGGTCTGTTGTTTCAGTGATTCATGCATTCACTGGTTGCCCCCGGTATATGCCCTCACCAGAGATTGAACCCACAACCTTGGCACATCAGGACAACACTCTAACCAAGACACCTGGCCAGGGCAAACAATGATTTTTAAACAAATCTTATTTTGTTAAACCATATGCTCTTATTAAAAATTGTTGTGGTTGTCCTGACTTATGTGGCTCAGTTAGTTGGGGGTTGTCCTACAAAGTGAAGGGCCACTGATTCAATTCCTGAATGAGGCACATGCCTGGGTTGCAGGTTTGGTCCCCAGTCAGGGCATGTTCAAGAGGCAACAGATCAATGTCTCTCTCACATCGATGTTTCTCTCCCTCTCTTTCTCCCTCCCTTCCCATCTCTCTAAAAATAACAAAAAATAAATTTAAAAAAAATTGTTGTGATTGGAAAACAGCAGTGGTAATATGATTTTAGTGAGAACAATGTGCCTGTATATGCTTAAGCATTTCATGATACAGAAATGTGAAGAGCTGATTTTCTTAATATGGGGTATAATTTATATATAATAAACTGCACTCATTTAAACTGTACAGTTTGATAAATTTTGAAAAATGTGTAATGTATTCATTCACCTGTTTGAGATCATCACAATCAACATACAGCATAATTCCATTTCCCACAAAACATACTCATGTCTTTTGTAACCCATCCCTTTCTCCACCCCTGGTGCTAAGAAGTTGATATTGTTTTCCACCATTATAATATTAGTTCCTAGAATATGAAGCACTTTCTAGAATAATAATAAGTATACATAGTCATAAAATATGGCTCTGTTATGTCTGGCTTCTTTGACTTAGTATGATGATTTTGGAGATTAATCCATGTTTTTGCCTATACCCAGAATTCATTATTTTTTATTGCTGAGTATCACTCCATTATATGGACATACCAATATTTTCTTGTTAATTCACTTGTTGATCGACATTTGCTTGTTTCTTGCATCAGATATAATGAATTAAGCTGCTTGTGAACATTCATGGGCAAGTCTTTGTACTGACATATATTTTATTTATCGTAGGTAGATACCTGTAAGTGGAATGCCTGCATCACGTAGTGGGAGGATTTTCACCTTCAAAAATTTCTTATTGTGGTAAAATATACATAACAAAATTTATCATTTTAACAATTTTTTAATGAAAAAGTTTATTGATAATTTTTACATTTATGTTCGTGAGGGATATTAGTCTGTGCTTTACTTCTCTTGCAATGTCTTTGGTCTGGATATCATGGCAATGCTGGAATCATAAAATGAGTTAGAAAGATATCCTTCTCTTTAACTTTTGGGAAGATTTCTTTTACCTTAAATGTTTCATAAAAATCACCAGTTAAGTCATCTGGGTCTGTAATTTTCTATGTGAAAAGATTTTTAACTAAATTACAATTTCTTTAGTAAATATAGGTCTATTCAAGTTATCTATTTCTCTGGAGTTTTGGTAATTTGTCTTTCAAGGAATTTGTACACTTCACTTAAATTGGCAAATTTAGTGCCAAGAACTTGCTCCTAATTTTCCTTTACGATGTATTTTGCTTGTTTTTTAGTTGCTTGGGTAGAAACAGGTTAGAACCTGTACTCTTACCTTGAGATGGAATTATTAGACCACTTTTGAGCAGAGGCATGAAATGAGTTACTAGTTACAGACTTCTTCTGGATGTTGTTAACAATAATCTGAAGAGAGATAAGGGCAGAATTAGGGAGATAAAGTGGTATTTAATTGCAAAAGACTACATTGCAAAGACCAGTGTGGTGATAGTGGTGTTAAGAAAGTGGTAGAATCTTAGTCAAGTTAGAGTTGACTAAGCTGTCAGAAGGATTAGTGTCAGGGACAGGAGAAGGATGCTTCTACGGTTTTTGTCCTGAGTAACTGGAAGAATGGAGTTTCATTGAGAAAGGGGAGACTGCAGGAGGAACTGTGGAGAGGGTGAGACATGTTCTCCTTAAGGTGCTTATTTATCCTCCAAGTGTAGACATCAAAGTAGGCAATTGGTTACATAGATTGGAGTTGAGGGGAATGGTTGATGCCAGAGATACACACTGAGAGTCATAAACATTTCAATGGTATTTAAGGCCCCAAGACTGGACAAAGTCATTGAAGGAGTGAGAGCAGAAGGGAAAGAGATCCAAGACTAAATCTTGAGTTAGTGCTCCATGTAAAGGTTGGGCGAGGGGTGGGAATGGGGAGTTTGCAATAAACTGAGGAGAACAGCCAGAAAAGTAGGCAGAACAACAATCAAGTGTGGTTTCTTAGAAGCCTAGAAGTGTTTCAGAGGATGTAGTGATTGGTTATGTCAAGTGCTGATACATAAAGTAATTCATGGACTGAAAAATGACTATAGATTTAGCAATGAGGACGTCACTTGTGACCTTGGAAAAAACACTTTTAATGGAGTCGTGTGGGTTAACTGGAATGGGTTCAAGAAAGAATGAGAAACCCTGACTGGTGTGGCTCAGTTGGTTGGGCATCGTCCTGCAAAGTGAAAGGTCCCCAGTTCCATCCCTGGTCAGGGCACATGCCTGGGTTGCTGGTTCGGTCCCCGGTTGGGGCACAAGTCAGCTGATCAATGTTTCTCTCCCTCCCTTCCCCTCGCTCTAAGAAAAGTAAAGTCTTTTTTAAAAATGAGAAAAATTACATATTTGTTAATTCACTCACTCACTAAAATGTACAGGTAAACTCAAAACCAACGTTTTGCAGATGTGCAGAGTGGCAGATTTGAGCTGCACACCACACACACTCCCAACTGAGGTAGAACAAAGCAACCATCTTATTTCAGCTATCGCAACTGCCTGTTTTATGCTATATTTTCACATTATTGTTTTTTGTTGGTTTTGCTGTTTAAAGTCCCTCTCAAGTGCAGTGCTGAAGTGTTTTCTAGTGTTCCTAAGCACAAGGCTATGTGTGCCTTATATAGAAAATTCTTGCTAGATAAGCTTCCTTAGGCACGAGTTCCAATGCTATTGGCCATGAGTTCAACTAATCAACCAACAGTATCTAGTAAACAAGGTGTCTTTAAACAAAAACACACATATAACAAGATTATGTATTGATGGGGTCACAAAAATGTAATGACCAGAACTGGGCAAAAGCCTAACCTTGTATTTCCCCTGGGAGCAGTGATTCTGTCTTGCCAAGTCAGCATTTGCTACGACTTTATAGAACATAACTCTACTGAATAAGAATCAACTCTAACATAATGTAAATATTTTCAAACATCATTTTTTTAAATTGATTTTCGAGAGAAAGAGGAAGGGAGAAAGAGAAACACCAACTTGTTATTTCCCTTATTCAGGCAATCACTGGTTGATTCTTGTATGTGCCCTGACCAGAGACCTAACCCACAACCCTGGGGAATCAGGATGCTGTTCCAACCATCTGAGCTACCTACCCACCAGGGCTAAACATCTTTTAAAATGATGTCCAAAAGGCAGGTACTTTCTGAACTAATTGTTGAATTATCTTTACCTTTAAAGTCAATTTAAAAGAAAGAACAGCCATCTGCTAGGAAGCATATTTTTGATAGCCACTTAAAAAATGTCAGCATATTGAACAAAATTGAACAAGAAACAGAATAACAGTAGTCGGAGGGGGAGAGAAGGGGGTACGTAAGGGAAGGGTCTAAAAAAAAAAGTCATCATATTTGGGACACATCATTTTGCAAAAGAAATTATGTATAGAACATGTATTAAGACATTTACCTTTTGTCAAGGAAAGACAGAGAAATGAGGCCACTGTCTTCAACTGTGTAATAATTTTTTATATAAATAAGGCATATTATCTTAAATCTGAGCAATGGGTAAATGTTTTATTACCCTATTCTTTTGATATATTTAAAACAAATATGGAGCTGTAACTCAATCGGATTAAAGAACACTATATAAAGCTTGACTATTTGCTAAATTGCTATCATCAACTACGGGCCGCTCCTGATTGGTTGTCTATGTCACTGACTCCACGGGAAGGTCAGGGCACACAGTTACAGTTTATAGCAACTCGGGGACTTTAAGACAGCTTCAGCGGTCCCTGGAGTTGTGACACCCCTCTAAAGCTATGCACTGCAATCATGCTAAAGTACATGAAATGAGCGATATCCACGTTTGGAGGCGGTATCTAGGGATGAGACCAGACACGTGCCAGCATTCCAAAGGCTGGAGAGGGATGAACGTGTCTGGCCTTTAGCTAAACAGGGCTGAGAGCCTCCAAATAAAAGTGTGCATCTCAACTGGATTCTGCATCACCGGAAACGGCAACTCCCACTTGGGGCGCTGCGGACACACGAGTTGAGGCTGCCTTCCAGGAAGCCAAAAAAAAAAAGGGGGGGGGGACAAAGAGAAAAAGGAGGGATAGTGGGGAGCAGGCCCTCGACGGCCACCCACAAGCCGCGCCCCCACCGCTTCGCCGTACCGGCCGCTGCCCTTGGCCTTTGTACGCTCCCCGGTGGCCTAGCCCTCGGACCCCGCGGCCCCCCGGCCGCTGCCCGCTGGCGTGGACCTCAGGTGCGTACCCCGCCCCAGCCGCCATTAAGAGCGGGTGCTTTTCGTGGAAATTTCTCCTTACACGGGGCGGCCGAAGGGGAGATTTATGGAGGCCGCCCGCTCAGGCACACAGAGGGAAGTGCCCCCTTCCCCACTGGCCCAGCGGGCCCCGAACCCCGTTTCTTGAGTGTAGGGCCCGAGGAGTGGGGGTGGGGCGAGAAAGCCCTGTCGTGGGGGCAACGGTCGTACGCACAGAACGCCCATTCCTCTCCCTTCTGATTGGCTGGGCGGCGTGGTTGGGGGAGGATGCTGCAGGCGCTGGGCTCCCTGGGGCCTAGGGCCTGTGAGGTCACTCCCAGTCGGACGTACGGGGGCTTCTCGCTCTGCACGAAGACGTATCTGATTGGTTAGGTTAGGGGGCGGGGCTTCCCCTGTTGCCTGGAAACTGAGCCTGGCTCCATAGCGGAGTCGCCCCGACTCCGCCCCTCACATGGGCGTTACCGAGTGGCCCGCGGCGTGTGTTTTGTAGTGGTCGATGTCAGCCAGGCACCCTCCAGCAGAAAATGAGTCCAGAGGCCCTAAGAACAGTTTCTAGGCCAGGAGTGCGGTCTATCACTTATGGATTAAAGATGAAGCGGAGGAAAGGCTCGCAGGGCTGGATATCCCGCCCTTCAAACCCAAGCTTTGCTGTTTAATAACAGCTTTATGGGGATACGCTATAAAATTCACCCTTTGAAACTTAATGATTTATTGGGTTTTAGTTTACTCATAGAGTTTTGCAACCATCAATTCCAGAACACTTTCATCACCCGAAAAGAAACCCCGATTCTAATGGCAGTCATTTCCCATGTCCCACCCCAGCTCTCAACCACTGATATAGTTCCTGTCTCTATGGCTCTTGACTATTCTGGACATTTTCTGTAGGTGGTTTGTTTCATTCTTTTTTATGGCTAAATAATCGCCGTAAAGGTATACCATATTTTCATTTTATGGCAATTTATGGCAATTTGGGTGGTTTCCACTTTTTTAGCTATTATGAATTATGCTGCTATGAGCATTTGTTTACATGTTTTTGTGTGCATATGTTTTCACCTCTTGAATATATACCAAGAAATGGAATAACTGGGCCAAGCTTTGTGTTTTAAGAGGGAGATTTTTTACAGTTTGGTTTCATGCTGGTAATTTGAAATAAACAGATGTCTAGATATAAGATTGAATGTTCCTCAGAGACGCAACAGAAGAATTAAGCAGCCTTTTCTTCCACTTGGGGAGGAAGGCTTGATCAGTGTGACGAGCCACCTTGCCTTTAGTGGACACAGGGCTTGGCGCCAGCTGCAGCAGATGTTACTCTGAAGTGCGATTTGGAGTGGCTCCCCGTTCTTTCCTGCTGCCTGTTGTTTAGCTCCTTGATGATTGCTGCCCAGAGTTCCAGGTCTTTGCCCACACCTTCAGTGGGGCCCGTTTTTCCCCTCATTCTCAGATTGCAGTGCTTGCTCAAGTGCCCAGTTGGTGACTGTGTTCCCACATGCTCTGGACCATTTCAAGGGTGTCTGGCTTTCATTTTGCCTGTTATGTGCTATTCTGCCATATCTGTGCAGGCCCACCTCACTTGAGAACACAGAAGGTGGATATTATTCACCTTTGTTTCCTCCCTGCCCATCCTGCCAGCATGTATGTTTTCACATATGAGGTGCTCAGTACATTTTTTAAATTTTCATTAATGTATTCGGCTAAGCTGAAGTTCTTAACTATTTGTTAATCATTTAAATTTTATTAAAAATACATGTCATTTCTATTTCTCTTCCATACTCCTTTATCATTCCAGAATAGAAAGAATACTTTGTGAAATTTGTTATTCTTTTTAAAAAATTTCCCAGCTTTATTGAGATGTAATTGACATATAACACTGTATTTGTTTTAGGTGTCCACGATAGTGATTTGATAATATGTGTGTATTGTGAAATGATTGCTACAATAAGTTTAGAGAACATTCATCACCTCACATGATACAATTTTTTGTTCTTGTGGTGAGATCTTTTAAGATCTATTCTCGTAGCAACTTAATACAGTATTGTTAACTATACTCACCATACTATACATTACAGCCCCAGGACTTAATTTATTTTAAACTGGAAGTTTGTACCTTTTGGCCATCTTAATACATTTCTGTTGAATGCTGAGTTGTGGAGAAGGTGGCACCTCAGGAACTTGTTAATTAAAATCAAGACCTCAGAGACCAGAAAAATTAATCTTTGGAAAGGAAAATTAGAAACACTCTAAAAAATAAACCAAGCCTCCATTTCAAGATTTCAGAGGTTTGATAAACAGAGTGGGTGACATTTCAAGTGATGAAAACTCTTAATTGATGGAAATGAATTCTAGATCAGGGATGAGCAAACTTTTTATATAATGGGCCAGATAATAACTATTTTCGGTCAGCAGCATGTGGTCTCTGTCACATGCATACAACCCTGCCTTTGCAGGAAAGCAGCCATAGACAAAACTTAAACAAATGAATGAGGTTGTGTTCCAATAAAGCTTTATTTACAAAAATAGGTGGCAGTCTGGATTTGACACACAGACTGTAGATTGTAGATCCCTGTTCTCGATGTTTGCTTTTCATTAGAAAAATACTAATGTTGAAAAGGTAAGGAAGTCCCCAAGGATTGCTGAGGAAACTATATTAGATTTAGGAGTTTTTTTTAGTTTACATGTCTAGTTTTTAAGAACAAACAATTAAGTGTTATATAAAATCTGTGATCTAAATGAATGTTGCCAGTGCTTTAGATTTGAATAGAAAAGAAGTTAATTACCATATAGACATTGGGAGGTTTTACACTGTGGTACAAGCTTTCATTGTCAAAGATTTTTAGTTTTATTAGGGTGCGAAGATTTTTTTTTCTTGGGGAAATGTTCTTAATGTGGGAAGCCCCATGTTAGCTTATAACGATGTTTCATTATTTTTGACATTGTGTTAATGCGTGGTGTGTTCTAAATAAAGATATATAAAAGACAAGGTGCCTACTTTCATTTATTAAGTAAAGGATACAAACAGAGCAATAATTATAAAACATTCGTTGTTTAAATTATTACCAGTATCCCAATAGATTTTACCAACTGATAATTCATTTTGAGATCCACCTAGTTTCATTCAGCCTATTATTTTATTCTCTCAAAAACCAGAGTTTTGATATCACAGCTCTCTTAGGGATTACTGTGGTGTAATGAGCAGAAACAATATCTTTACCACTGGCACTAACAGATATCCATCAAGCAGTTTACATTTGTGTTTTAGAGGAAGGCTTTGATGAAGTCTTCTCTAAAGAAAGAATTGTGTGAAATAATAGACAATGGAGTCACACTATGATTGAGCTGCAAAAAATGAAATGAGAAAAATACCTATTAAAATATTTCAGGAACTTTCTGTCATTCCACTATTGGAGCATCTGAGTTAGCTGCAAGCATGAGCTGGGAACCTGGAATATGCCAGTCGCTTAACTGGTCTTTCTGGGACAGATATTTACTGCTTCCTTGGATAATTTGGACAATGCTATAATTTCCCTTTGGGTGTACCTATATATATTGTAAATATGACTGCTGTATGAGGCCTTGTCTTTTTCTTTTTTTAACAGTGTTTGAAGTAGTTTATTCTGAAAGATAATGGCCAAGAATATCAGTTTCTTAGCCATAGGTTTAAATATCAATAACATATTAAAGAGCTTTGATTGTAGGTTTATCTTTAGAACCATGCACATTTACCCACATTAATCCTTTTTTAAAACAAATATTTGTCTTATTTTAGATAAAAATTGAACACATGTTCAATATATTAAAGTTTATTTTGAAATCTTAGCGAGATGTCTATAACTTCTATGGAAAAATAACTTTAATGTTTCAACCAAGTAATGCAGTTAGTTTTTAAAAATATAGACAAAAATATGGAATTAAAATACTAGTCTTGCCAATGGACATAGTTTACATAAAATAGAAATCATTTGAAGTTGTTCCTTTTCACCTGAAATTATTTAATCTGAATTCCTGATGAAACATTCTAGATACTGATTTTCCCAAAAGAAATTACATGGTATTGACCATGTAATTTTTAAAAACAGAAGTGAACATATAAATGACATGTATTTAGGTCAATTTTAAAAAATAATTTTTTAAATATAAAACAATCTTGAACTTACAAAAAATTGCAAGCACACTACAAACACTTTTTTTTTCTGAACTACTTGAGAGAAATTATCAACCTGAGGGCACATGACCCGCAAGTACTTACAGTGAGTATTTCCTATAAACAAGAATAGCAGCATTATTAAAATCAAAATTAACCTGACTTCCAGTCAAGATGGTGGTGTAGGCAGACATGGCTTGCCTCTTCATACAACCATATCAAAATTACAGCTAAAATAGAGAACAACCATCACTCAGAACTGACAGAAATCAAGTTGAATGGAAGTCTGACAACTATGAAATTGAAGAAACCTCATCTATCCAGACTGGTAGGAGAGGAGGAGACGCGAAGGTGCAGAATGGGTTGGTCCCACACCCACGAGTGGTGGATAAAAATTTGGGAGGGATATGTCGCAAGAAGTCCCAGCCCCACACCAGGGCCCCCAGCCCAGGGTTCCAGTGTCAGTAAGATAAGTCCCCAGAACTTCTGGCTGCAAAAACCAGCAGGGACTGAGTCAGTGGAAGAAATTGCTAGAGCACCAAACAGTTCCTATTAAAGAACCCACACACGGACTCACCTACTCAGACTCACTCCCTCTGAGCTCCAGCACCAGGGTAGCAGCTTGAAAGGCACCGGTGGCATAAAAGAAGGAACTGAAGTGTCTGATAAGCATATGTAAAGGTGCCTACCACCATTAGTATTATGAAGATGCAAATTTCAACCACAAAGTGATATCAGTACCCACCTATTAGAATGACTAAAATTATTTTTGAGTGTTGACAAAGATGCAGAGCAGCTGGTGTTCTCATGTATTAGTGATAGGAACTAATTAGTGGTACAGTCACTTTGGAAAAGTATGTCACTTTCTTATGAAGCTAAAAAAAAAATACTTAAGATATGACCCAGCAAGTGCCCTTTTAGGTATTTACACAAAAGAAATGAAAACTTAAGTTGGCACAAAAGCCTCCATTGAATGGCTGTAGTGCTTTTATTCATAATCATTAAAAAAAACCCTGCAAATAACACAAAAGTTCTTTAACTGACAAAAAGATATGTTGTGTTACGTCCCTACAACAGTGAATTCAGTGATAAAAAGAATAAACTGATACAGGAACAGCACAGCATGGGATTCCATTTGCATGACATTCTGGACTTGGCAAAACTACAGGGACAGAGACAGATCAGTGGTGGCCAGAGGCTGGGGTGCAGGGCATGGATTGCCTACAAAGAGTCATGGAGGAGTTTTGGGGGTGATGGAACGGTCTGTCCTATACCTTGGTTTTAGTGGTGTCTACGGACTATATATTTGTCAAAACATATAAAACTGTGTACTAAAAAGGGTGAAGTTATTATATGTAAATTATACCTTAATTAAATTTTTATGACATGACCAGGTATTTCACCTTTAATAATCAAAGAAATGAAACATGATTCTAATGAGGGTCTAGTTTACATCAGTTAAAAGTGTTTTTATAATATTGTAAAAACTTATTTCTTAAAAGGAAAGTGTAAATGGCCATCATTTTGACTTTTTTTCTTCTTAGTAAATAAAATATGCAGATAAACAGTGTTTGAGCTCGAGATGATGTCCCACTTTGCCTTTTGGTCTGCTTCATTGAGAGACCTCAATGATGTTTTTCATTTCGCAAAGTACCCATGCGGGAACATTTTATAGTGCATCCTCCAGGCACTTGAGAGTGAAGGGAGTGCCCTTACTAACTTCACCTGCAAGGCAGGGTGAACTGGGACTCTCCTGACCCAGGATGTGTGGTCACTGGAATCACGGGGCACCTCTCTGCTCCACCATGAATCAGCTGCACACCCTGAACAGGCTTCCTTCCCATTCTGGTGTTTGCATGGAATCATTGTTCCCTTACGGTGTGTAAATATTAAACTGAATTATGAGAAAAGCTCTGGAACCTAGTATGTGTCCTCTGAATGCTAATTTCCTTTTTCTTCATCCAACCTGTCTTCTATTTCATTTTATTTATTTAGTTAGTTTATTTTTTATTGCATCTTTTTCATTATCATTTATTCCCCTTATACCCTCTTCAACCTTCCCCCACCTGATTTCATTTGTTTTTTTAAAACAGCTTCAATTGGATAAAACTTACATACCACACCTATTACAGTATACAATCGAATGGTTTTTACTGTATTCAGAGTGTGCAGTCAACACCACTGTCAGTGTTGGAACATTGTCATCACCCCCAAAAGACACCCTGAACCCTGTTGCTACCCCTCCCATCAGCCCTAAGCCAACGCTCATCATTGGGCTCGACTGGATCATTCAGGACAGATTATTATGTATTTATTTAAAAATCATGTTTTTCAGGATTATAAATGCTCAAAGATTTCCCCATTCTGGACATTTCATTTGGATGGACTCATTATGTGGTTTCCTTGATTTTAAATTGAGGGGGCTCAGACATGGTCAGAGGTGAAGGTGGTTGTTTAGCATTTCCTTCGTAGAAGAGGAGCCTGGGTGCAGCCCACTGGGGTCACGCAGCTGGTTAGTGGTGTGGGAGGTACACAGCCTGGCTCTCTCGGCAGCTGGTCCTGTGGGGACCAGCGCATCATGCCTCATGCTCCATGAGCTTGCGTCACCAGCCTGGCCTGCTTCATGTACCTTTTACTAACAAATGTGATTAAGCCACCTAAGGCAGGAGCGTGACAAGGATTAATTTTGTATGCTTTATTTAAAAACAAAAAAACACTTTCTATGGTGTTAGAGAAACTTCTTCAAAGAAAAATTTTAATGCTAACTTGATACAGAGTTTGGCGAAATCTGAAGTGAGCTTTTATGCAGGAGAAGCCCTAGCAGGAAAGGAAAGGGGATTTTCTCTTCCCATCTTTAGTATGCAAACCCACTTAATCTCCTTTTTCTGTCTATGTGAAGCAGAATGTGGTTATCTGGCCCTGCCATGCTGAAATCTGACAAAACATCACTGGATCAGTAAGGTTCGTTTCCTTCCCTTCCTCAGATAGGAAGTAGTAGGAGTTAACATGCTTCTCTAGCCTAACACCTAATTTTACTTTATGAGGAAGTGATGTCTAGAATTAGTGAAAAATACACTCCATGAAAGTTAGCATTTCTATACAGAGGCCTTGGGTTAATCACTTAATGTCTTTAAGTGTCGATTTCTTCAACTCTGAAGGAAGGTTTGAACTAGGTCACGTGGAGGACCCTCACAGCTCTAAAGGTGTGTTTAGTAGGACACTGTGGGTTTCTGCTGCTCACTTTCTTCTTACTTCTCTTGCACAGGAATCATGGCACAAGTAGTAATGTCTGCCCTGCCCATCGAAAATGAGGCATCCTCAGAGAGCAGAATGGTGGTGACATTCCTCGTGTCTGCTCTGGAGTCAATGGTGAGGTGGTCTACGGTTCTATTACACATTCCACAGTTGGATCACTGTAGAAATAACAGAACTGTGAAACACTTCACTGTCATTTTTAATATTCAACTTCAGTTCTATATCCTGTCCATATAAGCATACCCTTCTTCATAGAGGATAATGGGCTGGTCAAATAATTTTTTAAAATTTATCTTATTGTTTTGTTTTTCATACATTATGAATATAATGATATAAATTTGAGCTTTGCAGGTATGAAAATTTAATGAAGGCACATCTGTGTTACCTTGTTTGAGAATAGTTTTTCTCTACATTTGAAGGTAAATTAATAATCCGCTTATATGCATCCATTTACATCCAAATGTAAATTTTACCTGGTATGTGAAAATTTGATGCTAAATTTCTATAATCTCAAAGTATCTGATCGCAAAATACTTAACTGATTAAAAAGGGAAAACCAGTAGCTTTGTAAAAGTGGAGAAACCCCACAGACAGCCCCGTAATCAAGTGATCAAATGGGACAGACTAACATCATGTGTCTCCTGCTTTGAAGCACTTAGAAGGAGCAGAACCACTTCTGTGGCATTCCCACCAAAAGTGCATAACCTGAATCTAGTGAGGAAACATCACATAAACCCAAATTAAGGGACATTCTATAAAATCATGGACTGGACTTATATAAATATCAATATCATGAAAGGCGAAGAAACTGTTCCAGACGAAAAGAGGCGAAAGAGACAGGACACCAAATAGAAAGTGTGACCCTGGATTGGAGTTTTTACCAGAAAAATATATATGTAGATATTTATTTATTTTTATTTTTCTATGAATAATATTATTGGGTCAACTGGCAAATACCAAACACACACATAACTCTCACATACACATGCATGTGCACACACACGTACCTGCAAAACCAAATAAAGAGAAATTTTGAAAACAAACTATGATAAACAGAATAATGCCCCCCACCAAAGCTGTTCATGTCCTCGTCCTGAGCTGGTGAATGTTACCTGATTTGACAAAAGGAATTCTACAGATGTGATTAAGTGAAGGCTCTTGAGATGGGGAGATTATCCTAGATTATCCGTTGGTAAATAAAATTGTTTTTCTTTTTAAAAAACTTGGAATAAATTTTACTTTTTATTTATTTCAATAAATAATGTTTTGGGTTTCTTCAGTTAAATAACCTGAAGTGGAGTTCTGGGTCCTTCTTTGTCTTTTCTTAGAGCCTTTTGTTTTAAAGTCTATTTTGTCTGGTATAAATATTGCAACCCTAGCTTTTTTGTTTTGTTTCCATTTTCATGAAACATCTTTTCCATCTCCTTTATTTTCAGTTTGTGTCCTTTGATCTGAAGTGAGTCTCTTATAGACAGCATATGTAGGGTCATATTTTGTTATCTATTCAGTCACTGTATCTTTTTTTTTCCTTTTTATTGAATTTATTGGGGGTAACCCTGGTTTCAGGTGCACAATTCTACCACACGTCATTTGTACACTGTGTCATGTATTTACCATCCCCAGTCAAGTCTCCATCCATCACCTTTTATCCCTTTCATCACTTTGTATCGGGGTGCATGACATCAACATGTCAGATCACTGGTCACATTCACCTTGATCGCCTGGTCAAGGTGGTGTGGTGATTAATTTTATACGTCAACTTGACTAGTTAAATAATGTCTTGGTGTGTGTCTGGGAGGGTGTTTTTGGAAGGAGTTAGCATTTCAATTTGTGCCCTAGGTAAAGCAGATAGCCTCCCAGTGTGGGCGTGCATCATCCACTCTGTGGAGGGCCCAGCTAGTACAAAAAATGAAGCAGGTTGACTTTGTTCTCTGCCTGCCTGTTGAGCTGAGACATTGTTCTTCTTCTGCCCTCTACGCTCCTTCCTTCAGACTTGGACTAGAATTCACTCTGTCAGTTCTTCACCCTCAGGCCTTTGACCTACACCACTGGCTTTCCTGTAGCTTGCAGACAGCAGATCATGGGCCTTCTCAGCCAATTGCATGAGCCAGCTCCCTGTATAAACCTCGTATTATATATATAAAAATCTTCTATTGTTTCTCTGGAGAACCCTGACTAGTACAGGTAGCATCTGCCACCACGTTTCTCTATTGTTGGGTTCCTCTTTTTCCCTCTTCATGTCCTGTTCTGCGAAAGCAAGTCACTGAGGCCAACCCACAAACAATGATCCTCAGTGACTATAATGGTGAGGCGGCATGGCCTCTACCACAGTGATTGTGGGAGTGTGAGCCCCTCTGAAATACTGTTTGTAATATGTTTCAGGAACCTTGAAATGATTTATACCCTTTGACTGAGGTGTTCCACTTGTCTGATTCCATCTCACGGAAATAAGCAAATGTGCACAGAAATATTTATGTTCTTAGATGTTTATTATAGTATTATTTATAATAGGAAAAAACTTTTAAATTATGGTTAAACTGGCATATGGTGATTACATTGGGCCTAACTGGATAATTCAGGACAGAATATTATATATTTATTTTTAAATCATGCTTTTCAGGATTATAAATGCCCAAAAGTAATAAGCAGAAGGCCAACCTATATACAGTAGTGTGATTCTAATTTTGTTTTAAAAAATTATACATGTATGTGTGCATATTTCAAAATGTTAGTAGTGGTTAATTCTGGGTAATAGGATTACAGGGGATTTCTTTTTCTGTGTACTTTTCTGTATTTGCTATTGATAAAATTTTATAATATGTGTTTTTCACAATGAGAAAAAATGCTTTTCAAAAGATCTTTTTTATTGACGATGACCAAAGTCAGGCTAACAATTGGTAACTTCACCTAATACCAGAGCCTGTATGTTAGATTAACCACTGAATCCTTGGCTCCTTTGATGTAAACAGATTTTCCATGAAGCTAATGGAGCCTGAGCTCTGGGCTCCCCACTTGCACTGGCCCTTCCATGGGCTTGGCAGAGTCCTAGCAATATGTTTTTGTAAAACTTGCTAGAATAAGGTATTTTAACCACATCAGTGAAGGTTGCTGTCTCCTTCTACTCTGATTTTCTCTCTGCCACGGCCCCTGTACTAGTATCCTGTGGCTGCTATAAAAACTTACACCAACTTCGTAGCTTTAAACAACACACATATATTATCTGATAGTTCTGCAGGTCAGAAGGCAGAAAATGGGCTTTTCAGGGCCATAATCAAGGTGTCAACAGAGCTGCATTCCTTCTGGAGGCTCCAAACAGAATCTGTGCCTGGCCTTTACCAGCTCCCAGAAGCCACCCGTTTCCCTTGTCTTGTGGCCCTTCCAGCCAGGGCACCACTCTGCTCTCTTTGATTCCATTGTCGCATCTCCTCCAGCTTCCCCCTTTTCCTTGTCAGGACCCTCGTGATTACGCTGGTTCACTCTGGATAATCCAAAATTATCTTCCCATCTCAAGATCCTTAATACAATCACATCTGCTGTGTAAGGTAACCTGTTCACAGGCTCTGGGGATGAGGATGTGGACATCTTTGCAGGGCCATTATTCTGCTGACCCTATCCACTGTGTCAGGTGATGTTGGAGTAGACATGACATCTTTGGGGTCTTGATAAGGGGAAGTTGGACTGGGATACATTTAGTTTTAGTTTAGTGGTATTATGTGGCTTGCTGTTATTTTTATGTCTGGGTAACCTATGTCAGTGTAGGAATAGTTTCCAGGAATATTCCTATAGTCCACTGTGTCCACTCATCCAGTGACATGACATCAAGGGACAAAGCCTGAGGTCATATTGTGGTGTGAACATATATGGATAGTAGAGATGAAACAAGATTTTAAATGTACAGAGCCAGAAGCTGGTCTGGAGGAAATTCCTCTACTCATTAAACAGGTAAAATTGCAAACAGGATTTGTGTTTCACTGATGCCTTTTTGAAACTGAAGTTCTCTGTGGTCAGGAATATACCCAGTAATGTAGCATTCTTTTTGAAAAGAACCACACAAAGTAGAATGAATCAGAATGCTTGTCTGTAGGCTATAAACCTGCAAGTATGTCTGTATGAGTTTTCATGTTTTATGCATCCCTACCATCAATAATAAAAATGTAATCAACTATGTTGAAGGAAATATTAAATTATTAAAATGATATTTTAAAAATTATTGTCAGAAGAAAAGGCAATCTAAGAGTCTATAGCCTAAAGTGTAGGACAATAGATTCTGCACCCAATTCCATTGTACGGTCCTGCCCCAGCTGGTGACCTGCCCATCAACTCAGTTCTGTCACTATATACCCAGAGACAACATTCAGTCTCAGAGGCTGCCAGCTCAGTCCCACAAGACCGACCCACCTTCAGATGCCAGTCGCAATCAAGGTTGTCACCTGTGCTTTGGATCTGTCATATCTGATCTGTCATAAGTGGAGGTTCCCACGACCCCCTTCCTCAGGTTTGATTAATTTTCTAAAGCGGCTCACAGACCTCACCTTTATCCCTCTCTTCACTTTGAAGAGTTTTAGAAGCTGTGTGCCAGGAACAAGTGGACAAAGACCAAATATATATTTTTTTATTGTAAATCGCAATATCACAGTGGTTAATAAAAATATATTCTTCTCTGGGTTTAATGATGTTTATGGTATTTGCTTGATAAATTTGTTCTTTTCTTGGTGATTTTTCTCATGCTAAATAAGTATTCATTTTGTACCTAAAACTGTATTTTCTTAAAGCAGACCTCTTAGGCACTACAAAATCTGCATCTGCCCTTGAATATAACACTTTATTCTTTGTAATTTCAGTGCAAAGAACTGGCCAAGTCCAAGGCAGAAGTGGCCTGCATCGCAATGTACGAAGCAGACGTGTTTGTCGTTGGAACTGAGAAAGGACGAGCTTTTGTCAATGCCAGGATGGATTTGCAAAAGGATTTTGCAAAATACTGTAGGTGTTCACAGTTTTATCCTTTGTATTCATAAGTCTTAAAGTATTTGCAGGCAAGTCTTATGTAATGTTTTCTTCTAAGATGTCATAAGCATTATTCTAAAAATGGTTCTGACACATCTCCTTTGACTTGGCATCCCAGTGAATCGCTGCTGAACACTGGTGGGCCCAGGGAACGTCATTGTGTTTTGTAGTGGGTTCTCAGTGGGACCCAGGTTTTGTAGACTGAATTTGAAGCAGATAAAGTAAGTTGTCTTTGGTTTCTAAAATAAACCCACATTTTAAAAATACTCTTTATTTTGCTCCTTCCTAAAGGAAAGGGTAAAACTCCACCAGGGCTTAGTAGGTATTATTATTCTAGGGAAATTATACTCTAAGGCAGTGATTTTCAACCTTTTTCATCTCATGGCACAAATAAACTAATTACTAAAATTCTGCAGCACACCAAAAAAAATTTTTTTTGCCAATCTGACCAAAAAATAGTATAATTTTGATTCATTCACGCTAAACAGCTATTGTTGTGTTGGCTGTTGTCATTTTTTAACTTGACAATCTAAGAGAAAAGAGGTCAGTGCCCCTGACTAAACAGTCAGATGTGGCATGTTTTTAAAATTCCTATGGCAGACCAATTGAAAATTGCTGTTCTAAGGTGTTAAAACCTACGTTTTGTGTAGTGATTATCTGTACCACTGTAGATCATCTACCAAGCATTCAGTTAGCAATTTTATATCTCCTGGAATCAAGAAAGGAAAAAACAAAAGAAAGCTTAATCAAAGGGTAGATATAGAGACAGCTGTAGATATATAGATACGTAGATGTCTTCAGGGATTGGCAGAGGATATGTATATGTGTGTGTGATCTTGATGTCTTTGTGTGTGTATATATATGTAATCTTGATATGAGATACACATTTGTTTTTAATTAAAATTATGTATATATAATTTCTTTTCGAGGACAAAGCCTGGGTCCTGTTATGAGACCCACACAGCATCGCCTTTGGTCAGACTAAAGGGGCCCCTCAGCACAGCATTTCCTGACCGGAGCAGCTGGGAGAGATAGAGGGGAACACAGAACAGGACTAAAATTGGAAGGGACGTTAGAGATACACAGTGAGAGAAAGAGAGAGAACAAGCTCCTTGGGAGCCATCTCTCAGAAACCAGAAAGGCAGGACATGTTCCCAAGGGGCTTGGCCTGGGGAAGAGACCTTGACTCCCACTCGACTTTAAGGAACAGGCTGAGATGGGACATGTCCACCAGCTCCCTTCCTACTCACAGGAGACTTTCTCATAAATAAATGAGATTGGTTGATTCAGACTGACTTCTAAAACCAAAATTTAGAGTCTCTACTATCAAGAAGATAGACTGAAAAATGAATTAGTAACTATGGTGAGTATGTGATTGGTGAACAAGAAGGGTATTCTCAGTTCATTAATGTCAGCTGGCAATTGGATTTCTAATTGTTGAAATTTAATTACAGAGTTTCTTTTAAAGTTTCACAACTGCATGCCAGTTTTTCAGATATAGGGCTATTCATGTTTTCTATTTCCTTTTGTACTCATTTCAGTAAACTTTATTTTTAATTTATTTATTTTGTCTAAGTTGTCAAATTGTTGGCATTAAATGATTTATAATATTTGCTTTATAATTTTAATCTCTATTGATGTGTCTAGTTTCTGATATTGATAATTTTTGTATTTTTTTTTATAAATCTTGCAATAAATTTATCTGTTTTACTTATCTTTCCAATGAGCCAACTTTCACCTTTGTGATTTTCTCTATTGTTTGTCTGTTTTCTTTGTCAATTTTTTTTGCTTTATCTTTATTATTTCCATACTTATAATTTCTTTGGATTTATTTGCTTTTCTCTTCTAGCTTTTTCATTTGGTAACTTAGGTCATTGACTATTTTTAAAAATATTAATTTAAAGTTATAATTTTCCCTTTAGGTTCTGCTTCAGCTATATTCCAAAGACTTTGAATGTTGTGCTTTTATTATCATTTAGTTCAAAATATTTTCTAATATCTCTAGTAATTTTTTTCAACCCATAGTTACTTAAGAGCATGTTCCTTAATTTCTTAATATTTCGGGATATTTTGATTATTTACATCCAGTTAAATTTGATGGTGCTCCAAAAATATATTCAATATGATTTTAATCTTTTTTATTTTATCAAGGCCTAATTAATGGCTTAGCACATCATTTATGTTGGTGACTATTCCATATGCACTTGAAAAGAGTCTGCATTTAATAGACCAAGTAGGTCAGGTTGTTAAATAATGTTACACAAGTTATCTATATCATTTTGATTTTGCCTACTTATATTTATCAATTACTGACAATAGATTATTAAAATCTCCAGCTATATTATGTGGGAATTTCAGGAAATTAGTGTTAATTATTTAAATATTTGATAGAATTCTCTAGTGATCCACGGGTCTTCAGCTTTTTATTGTTCGAAGGTTTTTCATTATTGATTCAATCCCTTTACTCATTATTGGTCTGTTCAGATTTTATATTTCTTCATAATTCAGTGTTGGTAGTTGAGTGTTTCTAGGAATTTATCCATATTTTTCTAGGTTATCCAATTTGTTGGTATACTATCACTCATAATAGGCTCTTAGAATCCTTTTTATTTCTGAGGCATTGGTTGTAATGTCCTTTCTTTCCTTTCTGATTTTAGTTATTTGAATTTTCTCTCTCTTTTTATCTAGCTAAGGGGTTGTCAAATTTTTTACCTTTTAAAAAACCTGACTTTCAGTTTCATTGATTTTTAATTGTTTTTCTAGTCTCTATTTCATTTCTCTCTGCTCTAGTCTTTATTTTATCCTTCATTCCGATCTTTTGGGTCTAGTTTGTTCTTCTTGTCTAGTTATTTTATTTTATTTTATTTATTGATATGAGAGAGAGAGAGAGAGAAACATCAATTTTGTTTCATTTATTGATGTATTCATTGGTTGCTTCTTGTATGTACCCTGACTGGAGATCGAACCACAACCTTGGCATATAGAGACAATGCTCTAACCAACTAAGCTGCCCAGCCAGGGCTTTTTTCTAGTTTTTGAGATGTAAAAGTTAGCTTGTTGATTTGAGATCTTTTTTTTATTTTCTAATTTTTATCTATAACGTTTCCTCTTAGCATTGCTTTTGCTATAACCCATAAGTTTTGGTGTGTTGTGTTTTCATTTTCATTTGTCACAAGATATTTTCTGATTTCCATTGTGTCTTCTTTGATTCATTGTTTAATTTACACTTATCTGTAGGTTTTCCAGTTTTCTTTGTGCTATTGATTTCTAGTTTCATTCTATTGTGATTTTTAAAAAGATACTTTGTGTGACTTTGATCTTCTTGAATTTGTTAATACTTGGTTTGTGGTGTAAATTTGGTCTATCCTAGAGGATGGTCTATGTGCACTTGAGAATAATGCACATTCTACTATTGTTGGGTGTTCATAATGTCGGTTATGTACAATTGTTTATGATTTTGTTTAATTCCTCTACTATTATTTTTTTTATTTTTTTGTCTGATTGTCCTCTCCGTTATTGAAAGTGGGGGTTGTGAAGTCTCATACATTATTGTGTTGCTCTCTATTTCTCCCTTCATTTCTGCTTCATATATTTAGGAACTCTGATGTCTGGTTCATAAATATTTACAATTTTTCTAGCTTCCTGGTGAATTGACCCTTTAACATCATATAAAGTCCTTCTTTGTCTCTTTTAAGTTTTTGATTTAAAGTCTATATTGACTGATATAGAATAGCCATTCCTGGCTACCATTTCCATTACCATTACCTTTTGCATCTCTTTTAGATATCACTTGCATGGACTGTTTTTTCCCATCCTTTCATGTTCAGCCTATATATGTTCCTAAATCTGAAGTGAGTCTTGTAGATGGCATGGTGTCCCATAAGTCCTTTATGCTTCCTTTGCTTTTATTTTTCCTTTTTGCTCCTCTAAAATGACTTGTTTTGAGTCTGTTTTTTCTTTCTTCTGCCTAATAAAGTAGGCTATTAAACACCTCTAATTAATTTTTCAGTTCAGTTATAGTATTTTTCAGCTCCATGATTTCTGTTCAGTTCTTTTTATAGTTTCTGTTTCTGTCAGGATTCTCATTTTGTTCATGTATCATTTAGTTGTCTACCTGTATTCTCTTTCAGCTCACTGAGCACTTTGCATTATGACATTATGGCAATTATTTTAAATTTTCTGTCAGGCAGTCCATAGATCTGCATTTCTCTAGGATTGTTTCTGGATTTTTATTTTGTTCCTTTGATTGGGTCTGTTCCCCTGTTTCCATGTATGCCTTGTAAGTTTTTTCTTTTTCTGGAATTTGGACATTTGAATAAAACCACCCCTCCAGGCTTTGCATACTGGCTCTGTGCAGGTGAAGACCTTCATAAACCATCCCATTGCCTATTCTAGGAGGGGTGTCAGCTGGGAGTGGGAAGGGGGAAGAAGGAGGGAAATGGTTCAGGGATTAAGAAGCATAGTAGGAGGGTGCACAATAGGCAGGGGGAAGTTAAGAATAGTACAGGAAAGGGTGAAGTCAAAGAACTTATAGGCACGACCCATGGACATGAACTAAGAGGAGTGGGACTGCTGGAGGGAGGGGGATGCTGGGTGGAGGGGAGCAATGGAAAAGAAATTAGGACTACTGTAACAGCATAATCAATAAAACATACAAAAATAATAATTTCCTTTGAACTACAAATATTTCCTTGTGTGTTGAATGACTTAACGGTTTTTTATCAATAGATTCATTTCAGAGATGATCACCATGTTATAGTATCCTGTTCATGATAAAAAGCTCGTTGTTTATATTTAAATAAACAAAGGTCTTGTTTTATATTTATTACTCTTCTTTCCTTTTTCTTTTCCATATACCAGATGCATAGAGGTTAAGGACGTGTGTGGTACAAATGCCTGGAAACTGACTTTGTGCCGATGACTCATTCACAGGCGTTGCAGATGGCCTGCCTGAGGTGAAAGCCCCGCACCCAGTGAACAGGACGCAGCTCCACTCAGGAGAAACAGAAATACTCAGAAAAGCAGTCGAGGACTATTTCTGCTTTTGTTATGGTAAAGTGCACTTGAAGCATTAATTCTCTGAATAGTTTCACTACAGAGAGCACAGTGTTAAATTGTCTTATTGATGTGACTATTTAGGTTTCTAACATTTGAAAATCCACATTCTCATCAAGTGAAGAGCCAGTTCTTAATGTACTAGATCAAGTTTTGTTACAGAAGACAACTTGGTTTCTTCTCATCCATCAAAACTTCTGGCTTGGTCAGACTTCAATCTTTGCTCCCATTTCAGGGAACCCCCAGTTCTCCGCCAACCCAGTTATTTAAATATTTTTATTGGTGCTGTAGTCACCAGCCTCACCCTCACCTGTCTCTCCACCTACCCACATCTTTCCTCAGGCATTAAGACAGGGATTTTTTTTTTAAATACCTACACAACCCTGGCCGTTGTGGCTCAGTGGATTGAGCACCAGCCTGTGAACCAAAAGGTCACCGGTTGGATTCCCTGTCAGGGCACATGCCTGGGTTGCGGGCCAGGTCCCCAGTTGGAGGCGTGTGAGGGGCAACTGATCAATGTTTCTCTTGTATATCAGTGTTTCTCTCCCTCTGTTTCTCCCTCCTTACCCCTCTCTCTAGGAAATAAATAAAATCTTTAAAAAAATTACCTACACAATGTTATAAAAAGCTAGATAACCAAAATAACTCTACAGGTGTTACACTTAATTGTGATATATGCACCTTGGCATCTTAGGGCCTTGTTTTTCATTCCTAAACAGCTGCACACATTTATGTGACCTGCAGGTCCCTCTGTGAGCATTCAATTTTGGAGACCCCAGCACAGGGATTTTGGGACCTCAGGCTACACTTCTCTGTGCAAATGGAGCTCCACCACCTCTGGGCTGGCCGGCCTGTATAGAAAGACACATGGCTCCAGATGGTGACATGAGGCCATGTTGACTTCATAACTTTTCCACAGGCAAGTTGGCCTGACTTGTTTGGTGTGACATAGGGACAATAAAGCTTTGAATGGATGCTCTGTCCTCTTTGGCAGCAGCCTGAGTAACCACGGGGTGCTCTCTGAAGCCATGGGTGTGCCAGGGTGAGCACCCCAAATTGTACAACCGCCAAGAGAATGGAGAAAAAGATCTGTTATTTTCTCTTTGTGAGGACTTAAAGTAAATATTATATATATTTTTTCTTTTTGGTTGAGAATTTTTCGAACTTGGGCTACAGAGAAACAGGCTGCCTTACATTTCTAATGTATCTTCAAAACCCGGTGTGACCACCTGTGTTTACTGCACCGAATGACTGACTGGTGGGGTTTTATGCTTATACCGTTTAAAGTCATCTTGCCTCTTCTTCTAGGTAAAGCGTTAGGAACAACAGCGATGGTGCCTGTTCCGTATGAGAAGATGCAGCGAGACCACTCGGCTGTGGTAGTGCAGGGGCTTCCAGAGGGCGTTGCCTTTCAGCACCCGGAGAACTATGATCTTGCAACTCTGAAGTGGATTTTGGAGAACAAAGCAGGGATTTCATTCATCATAAACAGGTGACAGGCTCTATCCCTTTGTAACAGTTTGTTTAAAGATAAAATGAAGGCTTGATTTCAGTTAGTTAATTATGTTCTGTTACATTTAGAAGTTGTTTATTCTGATGTTTAATCTGTCTGTCTTGTGTGTTCATATTGGGTAATAGTGTTGGTTTTCTTGCAGACCTTTCCTAGGCCCGGCAGATCAGCTAGGTAAGTGACAGCTTCTCCTGCTCAGTAACTGCCCTTGGCTGCTAAACCACTTCTGGTTTTCTAATTAAAATGCAAGCTCGGCATGTTCTAAAGCTTGTTTATTCTTTGCCTTTCTCGTCTTTGAGGAGGCAACCTTGGACATTCCAGGTAGATGGTCATGTGTTTATAAGGTGCACAGCTCAGGGAAAGACACACCCCGCCTAGAAAGCTGAGACACTACCCTCCTCCCAGCTCGCTGCCAGCAAGTTTCTGCATCCAGACCACAGACAGCAGTAGTCCTACCTTGTGCTTATGCTCAGGGGTATGAGCATTCTGGGGTCACCCCCTGGTCTTTGACCACCACCATAGGCCAGGCATTGTTGGGGTTCAGGAGTGGGATTAGGATGTGGGACTGTTCCCATGCTTCTGATAGTCATAGTCTAGGAGGAGTGACACTGTCCAGCAGGGACCCAGGTATGGCCTGCACTCTCAGAATTGCTGGAGGAACTCCCCAAAAGCCCCTGCAAAGGGGTTAGAATTGTGTGATTGGAAGGACTTCCTAGAGGAGCGGGCTCTCCAGATAAGCAGGGTGTCAACATGCTGGTTCTTCCAGGAAGCACATGCAACGTGATCAGGCAGAAAGCTATGTGGAGGGCGTTTGAGGACACAGTTAGGAACCAGGGAATCTTTATAATCTCCTGAACCTATAATTATGAAGAGACAAAAATAATAATAATAGACTTCTGGCCAAAATGGAGGCCTAGACAGACATGCTGGGTCTCCCTCCACAACTAAGAAGGAATACAACTACCTCAAAACTAAAGACAACCAGAAGTTCCAGAAAATCAAGCTGCGTGGAAGTCCAACAAACAAAGATATAAAGAAGAAGTACTCAGCCAGACAGTGCCACTACCTGGTGAAACAAGTCATCCTATACTGATGAATACCTAAGGCTCCACCTCTTATAATGTCACAGGAGCAACAGCTCTACCTAAAACACAGAGGCAAACACACACAAGAGCCTGTCAAGATGAGGAGACAGAGAAGTATGGCCCAAAAGGGGGAACAGATCAAGGTTCCAGTGGGAGAACTAAGCAATGAGGAGATAGCTGACCTAACAGATGAGGAGATAGACAACCTAGCAGATGTAGAATTCAAAACACTGGTGATAACAGTGCTCACAGGCTTGACAGATACACTTGAGTATGACAAATGCATAAAGGAAGAAGTGAAGGCTATACTAAGTGAAACGGGGGGAAATCCACACAAAACAAATGGTGAAGGGAAGGAAGCTGGGGTTCAAATCAATGGCTTGGAATATAAGGAAGAAAAAAACAGTCAACCAGTACAGAATGAGGAAACAAGAATTGAAAAAAATGAGGAGAGGCTTAGGAACCTCTGGGACAACTTTAAACGTGCCAACATCCGAATCATAGGGGTGCCAGAAGGAGAAGAGGAAGAGCAAGAAATTGAAAGCTTATGTGAAAAAATAATGAAAGAAAACTTCCCAAATTTGGTGAAGGAAATAGACATTCAAGTCATGGAAGCACAATCACAAACAAGCTAGACCCAAAGAGGACCACACCAAGACACATCATCATTAAAATGCCAAAGGTTCAAGATGAAGAGAGAATCTTAAAAACAGCAAGAGAAAAGCAGAGAGTTACCTACAAAGGGGTGCCTATAAGACTCTCAGCTGATTTCTCAAAAGAAACTTTGCAAGCAAGAGGACTGGCAAGAAGTATTCAAGGTGATGAAAAGCAAGGACCTACAGCCAAGATTACTCTATCCAGCAAAGTTATTTAGAATGGAAGGGCAGATAGAGTGCTTCCTAGACAAGGTAAAGCTAAAAGAGTTCATTATCACCAAGCAATTATTATGTGAAATCTTAAAGGGACTTATTTAAGAAAAAGAAGATCAAAACTAGGAACATTAAAATGACAACAAACTCACAACTATCAACAATAGAATCTAAAAAATAAAAACAAAATGCAACTAAGCAAACCAGAATAGGAACAGAATCATAGGTATAGGGATCATTTGGAGGATTATCAGCTGGGAGGGGGAAGGGGAGAAATGGGGAAATGGTGCAGGGATTAAGAAGCATAATTGGTTGGTACAAAGTAGACAGGGGGAAGTTAAGAATAATAAAGGGTGAAGCCAAAGAACTTTTATGCACGACCCACGGACATGAACTAAGAGGGGTGGGATTGCTGGTGGAAGAGGAGTACTGGGCAGAGGGGAGCAAAGGGGAAAAAAATTGGGAATACTGTAACAACATAATTAATAAAATATACTTTAATAATAGTAATAATAATAATTTACCAGAAGTGTTTAGAGATCTAATGAGGGTGTCATATTGAGACTGTGTAGGTAGAGATGGCCTAGGGGGTGTAGGATGGGTACACATAGTTCACAAGGGACACCATAGGTTACAGAGGGCAGCATGACATGCTTCAGTTCTTCTGAGCATGGACTACTCAGAGCAGAGTTTGTTCCTGGAACAATTGTAAGCTCCTGGTATCCTCTAGTTCACATTAAAGGAGGGACTTGAAGGTGAGGGTGGCAGGTGACCAGGTGATTGTTGTGCCAGATGATTTGTGTTTTCATTATAGAATAATAATAATAGCAGCTGGCACCTATTTAGTGTTTACAGTGTGCCAGGCACTATTTATTCTAAGCACTTTACATGTATTAATTCTCACCTAACCACCATTTTCAGATGAAGAAACTGAAGCACAGGGAGGTTTAGTAAGTTCCTGGAGGTCACCCAGGTGGTGAGCGGCAACATGGGATCCACACACCTGTGCTCCAGCCCCAGCCTGCTCCTCTGCCCCCATTCTGCCCACATAAATGGCCCCAGAGCAGGGGATCAGGTTTGAGTTGGTCTCTCCCCACTGCTGTTCCATAATGACTTAGAGAAGGGAGTTCTGTTCTCTCTTTATTTGCTTTCACTTAATATGCCTTTGAATGTTGTCATATTTCAAGACATTGAAAGGGGCTAGTGTGTCTCTTTTTACTCCTGCACAGGTGGACCTGGGGTGGTAACAGATGCTGAGAGATCAAGGCCATTGCCAAGTGAAAGGTAAGGGATAAATAAAAAATAAAATCCACATCTAGCCTCAAAGTGTTACTTTTTAGACTGGAAAGTCTTCCTTACTTTGTTATACAGCAGTCCCTTGAATAAAATGGGTTTGAACCACACAGATCCTCTTGTACAAGTAGTGGACCAGCACAGTTCAGACCCATGTTGTTCAAGGGCCACCTGTATTTTCAGTCTGCAGCTGGGAATATACATATGTGGAGGGCCGACGTAAATTATATTCAGATTTTTGACTGTGTGGTAGGTCAGTTCCCCTAACACCCAAGTGTCCAAGGGTCAGCTGTATATTCTTTATTGAAAAAGATGGTTGGAATTATAAGGCTATATTCAGTTGACAACTTTAACTTTGTAACAGATTATTAAGAACTGTTAAAATCATGGCAATTTTGCTTTCAGTTTGTTGTAGGAAGGGGGATTTGACAGCATGGAGATCTTGGGAATTTGAATTCACCCTGTCCAAATACCTGTGCTCAGTTCTCACTCTGCCTGTCTTGACCAGGGTTTCCTTCTTATTTCAGTTGTGGCTCCATCCATGTGAAAACTGAACCCATGGAAGATTATGGTATGTATACCAATGCTTTTAGAAACCAGTATTTAGCAGATTATCAGTTGACTCCTTTCTTTGGTTTTACTTTAAAAAAAGGGGAAAGGGACTCTTAGTAGACTAAGAATAGAGGAGAACTTCCTTGACGTGATTTTTAAAAATCTACCAAAAAATACAGCTAACATTGTAGTCAAGGGTGAGAAAATAGAATCTTTCCCCCTAAGTTCAGGAACAAGGCAAGGCTATCTCCTCTCACCACTCCTTTCAACTTCATACTGGAAGTCTTAGCTAATGCAGTAAGGCAAGAAAAGGAAATAAAATACGTACAGACTGGGAAGAAAGAAAGAAAACTGTTTGTTCACAGATGACATGTTTGTCTATGCAGAAAATCTAAAGGAATCAACCACAAAAATGGGAATTGAGGCACTAATTAATGGGACCTTATTTGCAGAATAATCATATTTTATTCACATATCTAGAAAAGAGCCTTCTAATTCAGTAAATACTAGGTACTTGAATTATTAAGTAGATATATTTGTGGGCAAAATATTATTTTAATTATATTTAAATTAGAACCTGACTCTGAAATGAGTAAAAAGTCTTGCATACACATTTGGAATTATGATTTGATTTATAAATAGAACAGTGTTTTCATTTTTGGACATATTTTATTGCTTTCTTGCACTCTTCCTTCATTTCTAAATGTTATACAAAAAAACATGCATTACTAAGGCTGTATATATTGGAAAAAAATTCCTCTTCAGTGGATGAGAGTAGTTTATGGCCATCCTTACCTCTCCCCATTCCTCAAAAAAGAACAATGGCATTCATTAGATGGAAAATGTTAAAAGGTTAAAAATAGATTTAAAAAAAACTCAAACGTTTAATTAAGAGATAGGAAAATATCAAAAGTATTAAAAGTGGAAAGGTTAGAAAATGCAAAATAATCAAGTACATAAAACTAAAACTCAGACCTCAAAAAGATCAAAATGAGCCCTGACTAGTGTGATTCAGTTGGATGGAGCATGGTCCTGTTGACCGAAGGGTTGTGGGTTAGATTCCTGGTCAGGGCACATGCCTAGGTTACGGGTTTGGTCCTGGTCGGGGCACATGCAAGAGGCAACCCATCGATGTTTCTCTCCCTCTTTCTCCCTCCCTCCCCCTCTCTCTAAAATCAATAAACATGTCCTTGGGTGATGATATTTTTTTTAAAAAAAATAAAAATGAATACAAGATGATTATAAAAAACTAAAACTAGAGTTTAATAATGCACAAAAAAGCAACCTAGAATGGAAAATAAACAGGTAAAATTAAACCTAAGATAACCCAAAAGAAAAACAGTCTTTAATACTGAGAAGATGTAAAAAACGGGAAAATAGAGACCTACCTTGAGTAGAATGGAAGGCAGAGCACCAGCACTGTAAAGCTGTCAAGGCGTGACTTATCCTCAGCAGCCCCCGGTCACTAGGGGAACCCCAGGACCCAAGAGTCTCCCCACCACAACCGCAGGTACTTCTGTCCCTCCCATTCATGTGTATATATGTGCTTAGTAGAAGCTCTGACTTAAATGACAGGATGTGAAAAATAATGGCGCTTGTCCACTTTAGATATTGTAGATAAAACCAACGCAGGTCAATGAAAAGAAAGGCAGCACCGATCTCAGTGAGCAGAATTCAGCTGTGGCGTCTTAATCTTACACATGACATGTCTTCAACTCGCTCCCAGTTCATCTTAGCCTTGGGTGCTTTTCAAAGCTCAGATGTTCTGCCTGCAGTCTCCTCTTAGAAAGATGACATGTGGGGGCAGAGGGAGTTGTCAGCTCTCCCCAGGGGCTCTTTCATGGATCCAAACCCAAACCTCCCATCACCTTCCTCACCAGCTGTTGGCCTAATGAGCATTTCCCTCCCACTTTAAAACAGGCTCTTGTTGAAGCCTTTCTTTGGAGATGGGGTTCTTTTTCAACAAAAACATGCTATTGCCCTGATTGGTGTGGCTAGTTTGGGCATTGCACCCCAAAACAAAAAGTTGCCAATTTGATTCAAGTTCAGGGCACATGTCTGGGTTGCAGGTTTGGTCACGAGAGGTGACCGACTGATGTTTCTTCCACATCAGTCAGTGTTTCTCTCCCTCTCGTTTGCCCTCTCTTTCTCTTTGCTTCCTCTCTCTAAAAATATATAAATAAAAATCTTTTCTTTAAGTATATTTTATTGCTTATGTTGCTACAGTTGTCCCAATTTCTTTTCCCTTTGCTCCCCTCTGCCCAGCACCCCCCTTCCCTCCAGCAAACCCACCCCCTTTAGTTCATGTCCGTGGGTCGTGCATATAAGTTCTTTGACTTCATCCTTTCCTATACTATTCTTAACTTCCCCCTGTCTATTTTGTACCAACCAATTATGCTTCTTAATTTCCCCATTTCTCCCCCTTCCACCCCAAGCTGATAATCCTCCAAATGATCCCCATACCTATGAATTCTGTTCCTATTCTGGTTTGCTTAGTTGCATTTTGTTTTTATTTTTTAGATTCAGTTATTGACAGTTGTGAGTTTTTTGTCATTTTAATGTTCATAGTTTTGATCTTCTTTTTCTTAAGTAAGTCCCTTTGATAATAATGGCTTGGTGATGATGAACTCCTTTAGTTTTACCTTGTCTGGGAAGCACTTCATCTGCCCTTACATTCTAAATTGATAGCTTTGCTGGATAGAGGAATCTTGGTTGTCATCACCTTGCTTTTCATCACCTTGAATACTTCTTGCCAGTCCCTTCTTGCCTGCAAAGTTTCTTTTGAGAAATCAGCTGAGAGTCTTACAGGCACCCCTTTGTAGGTAACTCTCTGCTTTTCTCTTGCTGTTTTTAAGATTCTCTCTTTATCTTGAACCTTTGGCATTTTAATGATGATGTGTCTTGGTGTGGTCCTCTTTGGGTCTAGCTTGTTTGTGACTCTCTGTGCTTCCATGACTTGTATGTCTATTTCCTTCACCAAATTTGGGAAGTTTTCCTTCATTATTATTTTTTCACATAAGCTGGCACCCCTGTAATTCGGATGTTGGCATGTTTAAAGTTGTCCCAGAGGTTCCTAAGCCTCTCCTCATTTTTTTCAATTCTTGTTTCCTCATTCTGTACTGGTTGACTGTTTTTTTCTTCCTTATGTTCCAAGCCATTGATTTGAACCCCAGCTTTCTTCCCTTCACCACTGGTTTTATGTGGATTTTCCTTCATTTCATTTAGCATAACCTTCACTTCTTCCCTTATGTGTTTGCTGTACTTAAGCATCTCTGTCAAGTCTGTGAGCATCTTTAACACCAGTGTTTTGAAATCTATGTCTGTTAGGTTGGCTATGTCCTCATCACTTAGTTCTCCCACTGGAACCTTGATCTGTTCCCTCTTTTGGGCCATACTTCTGTGTCTCCTCATTTGACAGGCTCCCATTTTTGTTTGCCTCTGTGTCTTAGGTAGAACTGTCACACCTGTTACATGGTAAAGGGTAGAGCCTTAGGTATTTGTCAGTGCAGGGCAACTCCTTTCACCAGGTTTTGGTGCTCTATGTTGGAGAGGGGTCTATCTGGCTGAGTATTTCTTCTTTATATCTTTGTTTGTTGGACTTTCATGCAGCTCGATTTTCTGGAACTTCTGGTTGTCTCTAGCTTTGAGATAGTTGTATTCCTTCTTAGTTGTGGAGGGAGACGCAGCATGTCCATCTTGGTCGAAAAATCTTTTTTTTTTCTTTTTAAGTGCTATTAATGAATTCTACTGTGGATTTCATGATACAACATAAATTGCTTCTAGCTGCCTGCAGGCTTCTGCGAGCCTGCCATCAATGGGCCTTATTTCTCATATTTTTATAGCATTTGTTACATAGAATAAGTGTTTAAATGGTTTTGAATTTGGAATTCCTTTCTCTCTCTGTCTCCCCTTCCCTTCTCTTCCTCCTTCTCTCTCTTTCATTTTGAGGAAAGACTGAAGTAAATCTTTCAAACAAATTCTACACTGTCAAATCTAGTTTCAATTACCTGGATTAAAAAGGAATTTTTCCTTGATAGCCCAGCAGTCACATGTTTATCAAATGTTTCTGTTAGTAGAGTCTTTAGTGCCTAATCAACTTGGAATGTGTAATTTAATTAAAATTTTATTATAAAATATTACAAAAGTTATACATGTTTAAGTTTTTTGAAACTCAGACTTATAAGTGTAATAAGAAAATCGCTTTTTACCCTTTCACTCTCTCCTCCCAAAACTCCACCCCCACCCCCAAGTCTCCCTGCACAACTCAGATCACCTCTCCATATTAGGGGCAACAATTTCTAACCAATCAGTGAAAATTCTTTCAAATCACTTACAAATAAACACATAAATAGCATTTTTCTTTTTTAAGAAAAGGTAGACCTCCATTTGTGAACTTTCCTTTCATCTTTCCATCAAATTACCTTTTTGTCCCATTTCTGAGAAAATTCCTCAACTTAATCTACCATTTCACTAATATGTCCATCAGCCATATCTATTCTGTTCCTCAGCTGTTCTAACAAATTTTCCTTTAATCTCCCACATTTTAAATATCCAGTCTCACTATCCTTATACCAACAGCTGTTCATTTTCAGAAGACCCCTCAAAATTTGTAAATTGATGCTAAACAGTGAAGCCTGACCTGTCCCACAGTTTTTGTTTTTTATGTTATTAACATTCATGGTAAAATTACATGTATACTTCAATAACAGTTATGTATTGTTGTGTTCAAAGGTACCAAAACTTGTGGCTTCAGTGATTCAGTTTTTTCACAAGTCTGTGTGTTACTTGGGCATTGCTTCTTGTCCAAGCTGGCTTGGCTGGGTCTGCATAGTCTGGGAGGCCTTGATCCTGGTCTGAGGCCTCAGCTGGGAGAGCTGGGCCTGCCCTCCTCACAGACTCACAGCCTCACCACCTTCAGGAGGCCAGCCCAGGCTTGTTCACATAGCCACTCAGCTCCAAAAACAGCAGACACTGATGCACACACTTTTTCAAGCCTCTGCTTATGTCCCATTGGCCAAAGCAAGTCACGTGGCCAGACCCAGATTGAAAGGGTGAAGAAGCAGACCTCACGTCCAGAAAACAGGAGTGGGCAAGTCACATTGCACAGGTGTGCATACTGGATGGAGAACATTGTGATGAATTTTTACAATCTGCCACATCTTTCCCTAATAAAGGCTTTTGCTTTTACTATTGTAGTTTCCCCAGGTTTTCAAGTCCATTTCATTATAGTGGGTTAAATTAAGATTGTATGTGCCAATTCAATTCCCGTTACAGAAGAATGTTTACATATTTCACATAAATGCACGTATATATTCAGCCATCTTAAAAGGGGAAATTTCCCCAAACTGGGATCTAGATTTCTTTCTCCTTCCTGCCTTCTCTTCCCTCCATTCCTTCCTTCATTCTTCTCTCCCTCCTTCCTTCTTTCCTTTTATATTGATTTTACATTATTTTATTTTTTTAAATCCTCACCCAAGGATATGTTTACTGATTTTAGAGGGAGAAGAAGGGAGAGAAAGAGAAACTTAAATGTGAGAGAACCATTGATCATTTGCTTCCTGTACGCAGCCCAACCAGGGATTGAACCTATAGCCTGGGTACGTGCCCTGACTGGTGTATGGGACGATGTTCTAACCAACCAAGCCAGCTGGCCAGCGCTGTGTTATTTTATTTTTATATTATTTATATTTTTATATGAATAAGCCATTTGTTCATAGTAAGTGAACAAGTTCTTTGCTGATTATAATGTTGGTAATCAAAACAGAACCTGGAAGTTCTGTCAGCTGGTCATATCTCTCTGTTGGTGTTTGGCCTAACACATGATTCTGTAATTTCCATTGCATTCAAAGGCATTTCACTGAAAGCAGCAGCTGTGTCAGTCAAGAAAGAGTCGGAGGATCCTAATTACTATCGATATAATATGCAAGGTAATACTGTTTTATAATCATTTTCTTCTCCCAAAATTACTCATGATGAAAATTTTTAATTACCTCCCATCTGAAAAACAGGCTAAGACTAATCAAGACCCATGCACGTTTACCTACACTCCAGCATGCTGTCATTTAAAGCAAAAAATGTACGGTCATTAGGTGGATTCTGTTTAGCTTAATCCATATGCTCCTAAGCATATGTGAATGTAAAACTATTTCCGGGTGCATTTTATTGAGTTTGTCTTTTAAGTACTCATATTTTGTGTGTTCTAAAATACTTCCCCCTTAATCCTGTCCAGTCTAGTCTGTCTCTGTGTTACTGAGAAAATATTCAAAGTTAAAAGAAATGCAGATGAGAGTTAAGAATTTCAAATGTCCTTTCTTAAGGACAGTTGCTTCACTGACATCATGCTAGTTAAATGAAGAGCAGAAGAGCGTTATTACCAAATACACACAATTTTCAAATGTGGCACAGGTAGGTGGTTGGTGCAGTTCTGTGGCTCAGTCCTCTGCCCAAAGACGGGAACCCTGCAGGACCCCAGCATGATACCAGTTTGACGAGACGGTTTGTCGTGTCAGTGGCTGTTTTATGGCGCCCCGATCCTGTCTCCATCTCTGAGCTCCACTGTGAATGTGGGCAGAGGGCAGGACAGTTTGAGATTTCATTCCTCAAACATTGTTATCACATTGGAATGTTTTCTGCAAAATCTTTGCGTTGAAATCTTCCAACAGCATCCTGTAGCTCCATAAATTTTACTAAAAACTTTTTTCAAAAAAATCTAAACGTAGAGACTAATGGGAGTGTCTGTTTTTACTGCTGTCCTGGGCCAGGCCCCCCACCCCCAAATGCAACCCCTGGTGACCAGTCTCCTTCCCTGTCCTTCCTGTACCATTCCCCATTCCCTCCCCTCTAAACAGTTATTCTCTGAAAGCTGGGCACCTGTCCACTGCCCTCCCCTAATCGCACACAGCATTTAGTGTGGCCTGCTGTGCTCTGCTCATGCCTTTGCTGGAGACTCCCTTAGCTAGCAGCAAGCTTCTGGCAGGCTGACCCAGCATCTTACTCCAGCCCTGGGGCCCCAAGCCTAAGGTTTTGTACACACTGGGCACTCACATGTACTTGTTTTGTGTTTTTAAGATTTTATTTATTTATTTTTAGAGAGAGGGGAAGGGAGGAGGGAGAAAGGGAGAGAAACATTGATGTGCCAGAGATGCATCGATCAGTTGTCCCTTGGACTCCCTCAACCAGGGACCTGACCGGCAGCCCAAGCACATGCCCTGACTGCGAATATAATTGGTGACCTTTCGGTTTGCAAGGTGACGCTCAACCCACTGGGCAACAGTAGTCAGTGCTCATGTGTACTTATTGAATTGAGTATGTCCCTCACAGGGAATCAGTGCAACCACTATTTCTAAATTACTGTTGTTGTTTTTTAAATACTTATAATTAAATTATGTCTTGACCACCAAGAGTATATATTTTAAATTATTTATTTATGAGTTTTAGAGAAAGAGGAAGGAGAGAGACTAACATCAATTTGTTCTGCTTATTTACACATTCATTGGTTGATTCTTTTTTTTAATATGTTTTACTGATTATGCTGTTACAGTTGTCCCAATTTTTTTCCCTTTGCTCCCCTCCACCCAGTGACCCTCCCCAGTTGCCCCCCCCCTCAGTCCATGCCCATTGGTTGTGCATATAGTTCTTCTCAACATCTTCCTATCTACTCCACTCCCTCCTACTATGCTTCTTAATTCCTGCACCATCTCCTTCCTTTTCCCCCCTTCCCCCTCCCCGCTGACCTCCCCCCAGTATGTTCCCCATACCTATAATTTTTTTCCACTCTCATTGCCTACTTAGTTTGCCTTTGTTTCAATCCCCTAGCTTCTGTTGTTGGTTGTTGTGATACAGTTTTCATTTTAATGTTCATAGTTTTGATCCTCCTTCTCCTAAACAAGTCCCTTTAACATCTCATATAACAGTGGTTTGGATCTGATGAACTCCTTCAGTTTTACTTTGTCCTGGAAGCACTTTCTCTGCCCTTCTATTCTGAATAACAGCTTTGCTGGATAGAGTAATTGTGGCTGTAGGTTTTTAATTTTCATTACTTTGAATATTTCTTGCCAGTCCCTTCTTGCCTGCAGTCTCCTTTGAGAAATCAGCTGATAGTCTAATTGGGACCTCTTTGTACACAATTCTCTTCTTCTCTCTTGCTGCTTTTAAGATTCTCTCTTTAATTTTTGACATTTTGATTATAATGTGTCTTGGCGTGGTTCTCCTTGAGTCCAGTTTATTTGAAACTCTCTGTGCTTCCTGGACCTGTAAGTCTATTTCCTTCCCCAGGTTAGGGAAGTTCTGCCTCATTATTTTTTCACATAATTTTTCAATTTCTAGTTCTTCTTTTTCACTTTCTGGCAACCCTATAATTCGGATGTTGGCTCACTTATAGCTGTCCCAGAGGTTTCTGAGCCTCTCTTCATTTTCTTCACTTTTTGTTTCCTCTTTCTGCACTGGTTGACTGTTTGTTCCTTCCCCATGTTCCAATTTGTTGATTTGATCCCTGGTTTTCCTTCCCTCACCACTTGTTTCTTTTGTGTTTTCATTCATTTCAGCAGGACTAACCTTCATTCCTTCCTCGTCTTGTTTAAGGTATGCTGTTAATTCTGTAAGCTGTCTTATAACTATAACTCTGAACTCAGCCTCAGAAAGATTATCTATCTCTTGGTCTGTTAAATCATGTATTTGCTGTCTGGTCAGCTGTGTGATTGGGATCTCTATTATGATCCCTGCCATCCTGGCAGTTTTCGTTTTACCTTCCCTTCTTGGGTGGGGCTGTCACACCTCTTACACAATAGGGGCGGAGCCCTGTGCACTCATCACTACCAGGTTACCCTTCTCACCACAATGTGGTGCTTTGCATGGGGGCAGGGGTCGAAGATGGATTCCTGCCGTTCGCTCTCCACTGAGAGACCGGGAGCCTCCTCCTCCGTCCCTACACCCTCCATCCCTCACAGTCCGAAGCAATGGGGGGTCTGCCTTCCCTGGCATTGGAATCACGAGCTGATGGGTTTGGTCTGCAGCCAGCGGTGCTCCCCAGGCGCTTCTCACAGCCCCTTAAATGTGGGTGTCTGTGCTTACCGCAGTCCCGCTGCCCATTGCTACAGCTGCCGCCACCTGCATAGCTTGACCTCTCCGCCCCAGCTTCTCCCCTCCAACCCATCCGGACGAGCACCATTTCTTTATAACTTCATACATTGGACTTCCATGTAGCTTTATTTTCTGGAACTTCTGGTTGTTTCCAGTTTTGCAGTAGTTGTATTCCTTCTTAGTTGTGGAGGGAGATGGAGAGTGTCAGTCTAGGCCTCCATCTTGGCTGGAAGTCCCATTGGTTGATTCTTGTAGGTGCCCTGACCGGGGATCAAACCCACAACATTGGCATTTTGGAACAATGCTCTAAGAACTGAGCTACCCAGCCAGGGCCTCAAGAATATACTTTTGAACTTAAATGACCTTGGTGTTGATCAAAACATGTACAGTTAGGGATACGCTACTTATAGAGTCTGCTCCCAAAGGTAGCAGTGGAATAAATAAGTGATTAGATAGATGTACCTGCAATCCTTCTGTCTTAATTTTTCAGAAAGAAGTACATTACTTTAAGAAAAACATTTAGGTTAAATATATAATATATAACCTTCATCATGCTTGGCTTGGAAATGACAGTGCTATTCAAGGATATTCTTTGTAGAACTCCTTTATTTGGGCAGCTTCCTTCTGTTTTTTAAAAAATTTTATAATCCCACAATCAATACAATAGTGCTTAAAATATTTTATTTATTTACTTTTAGAGAGAGGGAAAGAGAAACAGAGGGTGAGAGACATCAGTCAGTTGCCTCTCATATGCGCTCTGACCATGGACTGAGCCCACAACCGAGGCGGGTGCCCTGATGGGGAACTGAAGCTGCAACTCTTTGCTCTGTGGGACAAGGCCCAGCCAACTGAACCGCACCGATCAGGGCAACTTCCTTCTTTATACCCAAAGGGTTAAAAACGCCGGATATCACGGACTGTATTTCCAGCACTGAATGTTTTTGTAGCCATTTAGGTTAAATACTCACATTTTGAAGTATTAATGCCTTTGTATATTCTTTAAGTAAGGGAGAAATTTTTAAACCCATAAAGGCAACAAATGTGACCTGCTCAGACTGGCAGCTGGCCTGTGGGGAGCCCCTCCTCCCACAGTAGAACCAGCCATTGCCCCACAGTGTTGAGAAGCTCATGTAACTTTTCTATGAAAATCTGAGTCCCACCCAACCCCACAAAGACCTCACGCTCTGTCTGTAGCACACACATACGCACACACGTGTGCGCATGCGCGCGCACCCCTTGGTCCCTGTGGAATGCACAGAAGTCCCATACATCATCTATATATGCAGGGACCTCGTCACCAGGGCCCTTGGAAATGCAAAACGTACAAGCTTAGCTGAGACACACTGTGCCGGGGCTCCCCTGACATTGGTGCATGTAAGACTATCAACACCAATTCAGTTTTCTTCCGTGCTAACACAGTATGACTGGGGAGAGGAGCCTTCCAGGCAAAGGGAGAAGTGGAAGGAAAAGCCCAAGACCAAGGAATTAGCGTTGCCTTCTCGCATCACATCACTCTGACACTGCCTCTTCTTCATCCCTCCTCCACATTGTGATTCCTCTCAGCCCAGCTGGGTAATTCAGGATAATCTTTTCTGAAGGTCAGCTGCTTAGCAAATTTACTCCATCTGCAACCTTAATTACCCCTTGCCATGAACATAATACAGGTTTTGGGTATCTTTAGGGGGCATGCATCTGCCTACCACAAGTACTATGAACAATTGCAAGCCAACACATTAAGTAATCTAGATGAAATGGACAAGCTACTGAAACTGGCTAAAGGTAAAATACAAAACTAGAATAGTCATATAGCAAGCAAAGTAAAAGCCCAGGACCAAGTGACTTCAGTTGTGAATTCTACTAAGCATTGAAATAATACCAGTCTTTCCAACTCATTTTATAAAACTAGCATTAACCTTGTATCACCAAACAGAAACATAAAACTAAAGAGCAATGTTCTTATTAATACAAACACAAAATTCTTCAACAGAATGCTAGTAAATTAATGCGACAACATATAAAAAACGATTGCACATCATTACCAAGTGGGATTTAGCCTATGAATGCAAGGTTGGTTCAGCATATGGAAATCAATCAGTGGAATACAACATGTTAATAGAGTAAAGGACAAAAACTACACAATCATCCCAATAGATGTAGGAAAAGGCTTATGACGAAATTCAAAACCCTTTTGTGATAAAAAAGAAAACTCAACAAAGAATTGAGAGGAGGTTCCTCAACCAAATAAGGATCAGCTACAAAATACCAACTGCTAATATCATACTTGATGATGAAAAACGGAAAGCTTTCTCCCTAACACCAGGAACAAGACAAGGATGGCCCTTCTTGCCACTTCTTTTCAACACTGTACTAGATGTTCTAGGTAGGGCAATTATTTAAGGGGGCGGGGGGGAAGGCATCCAGTTTGGAAAGCAAGAAATAAAACTATTTCTAGTTGCAGATGACATGATCTTGTATATGGAAAATCCTGAAGAATAGACACACACACACACACACACACACACACACACTATTAGAGCTAATAAGTTTAACAAGGTTGCAGGATATAAAAGTAATATACAAAAATCAATTTTATTTCTATATATTAGCAATGAACAATCAAGACATGAAATTAAGAAAACTCCACTTACAATAGTATCAAACAGAATAAAATACTTAGGAATAAACTTAACCAAAGGAGTATAAGACTTATACACTGAAAACCACACACACACACATACACACACACAAAATGTTGCAAGGTATTAAGACGAGCTAACTAAATGGGAAAACATCCTGTGTTTATGGATTGGGAAAATTTTTATAAGATTCATAATGAAATGCAAGGGACCCTGAAGAGCTAAGACAATCTTTAAAAAGAACAAAATTGCAAAAACCAGGAAAGTTAGAGAAAATATCACAACTAAATGTAATCTGGTAACCTGGATAAAATCCTGGAATAAAAAGAACATTAGATATCGTAAGGATGGAGTTGCTCAGAGAACCATGAGGAGGCAACGAGCAGACCAAAAGTTTATTGAGGGGAGACGGACATGCTCGGCCTCCCTCTACAACTAGAGAGGAATACAACTACTTCAAAACAAAAGATAACTAGAAATTCCAGAAAATAAAACTACACGGAAGCCCAACGTATGAAGTTATAAACCAGCGGCGCTCTTTGGGCAGGTAAGAGCAAAAGTGGGCGGTGCTGTTTGCGGTCGCACCAGGGACAGCGGCAGGGAGAGCAATCCGGGCTGCAGTCGAACCCCGGCAGCTCGCGACCCCAGCGCTGGGAGAAGCAGCCACCACATCGCCTTGAACAGTGAGGCCCAGGGGGCGGGAGGACGGATCCCGGTCTCCTATCGAAATAACTGCGGGAATCCATCTTGGACCCCCGCCCCCACACAAAGCGCCACAGGGCTGCGAAATAGGTTGCGGATAGCCACTGGTTGCTGGGCAGTGACGACAAAGCGCCAGCGAGAAAGGTTGCGGATCAGCGCCGGCCGCTGGGTTGTGATGACAAAGGGCCACAGAGCGGCGAAAAAGGTTGCAGATCGGCGCCGGTCGCTGGGTTGTGATGAGTACACAGGCACTGCCCCCTATAGCCGGCCCAAGAAAACAAAACGCATCTGTCAAAATGAGGCAGACAACTATAGAAATCCCGGTGGCGCAGCTCACCAGGCAACAGATGAAGGATCTGACAGATGAACAAATAAGAGCCCTGTCAGAGGCTCAGTTCAGGGCCATTGTTATCAGGTGGCTTACAGAACTAACAAAAGATCTGGAAAAAGATGAGAAAGAATCGAAAAACACTCATACTGAAAGGAACAAAACCACATACGAGACAGATGGTGAGGAAATAAAATCCAGAGTTCAAATCAACAAACCAGCACACAAAGAAGGAACAAACAGTCAACCAGTGCAGAGAGAAAAAACGGGAAGCAAGGAAAATGATGAGAGGATCAGAAACCTCTGGGACAGCTATAAAAGGCCCAACATAAGAATCATTGGTTTGCCAAAGGGTGAAGAAGATGAACTAGAAATTGAAAAATTAAGTGAAAATATAATAAAGCAGAACTTCCCAAACTTGGGGAAGGAAATAGACTTACAGGTCCAGGAAGCACAGAGAGTTCCAAAACAACTGGACCCAGGGAGAACCACTCCAAGACACATTATAATCAAAATGTCAAAAGTTAAAGATACAGAGAGAATCTTAAAAGCAGCAAGAGAGAAGAAAAGAATCATGTACAAAGGGGTCCCAATTAGACTATCAGCTGACTTCTCAAGGGAGACCCTGCAGGCAAGAAGGGACTGGCAAGAAATATTCAAAGTAATGAAAATCCAAAACCTACAACCACGAATACTCTATCCAGCGAAACCGTCATTCAGAATAAAAGGGCAGAGAAAGTGTTTCCAGGACAAAACAAAACTGAAAGAGTTCATTAGATCCAAACCACTGTTATATGAGATGTTAAAAGGACTGGTTTAGAAAAAGGAGGATCAAAACTATGAACACTAAAATGAAAACTGCATCACAAGAAACAACAGAAGCTAGGGAATTGAAACAAAGGCAAACTAAACAGGCAACGAGAGTGGAAAAAGAACTATAGGTACGGGGAGCATATTGGGGGGAGGTCAGCAGGGAGGGGGAAGGGGGAGAGGGAGGGAGATGATATAGGAATTAAGGAGCATGTTAGGAGGGAATGGAATAGACAGAGAGGTTGAGAAGAACTATATGCACAACTAATGGACATGGTCTAAAAGGGGGGGACAACTGGAGGGAGGGGGGCCACCGGGTGGAGGGGAGAAGAGGGAAGGGAAATTGGGACAAATATAACATTATAATCAATAAAACACATTAAAAATTAAAATAAAAAATTTCTCCCACATTCAAAAAAAAAAAAGTTTATTGAGGGAACTAGCAAGTGGGGAGGAAGCTGTGCCGGGCTCCTAGGGAAGGAGGGGGCTGTTTTTTAGGGGGAAGAAAAAAGAAACTATTGAATTCAGTGGTCTATCGTCCACTGTGAGTCTGGGGACTGATCAAGGCCGAACGGAGCTCAGCTTGACACTCCCCACTATCACAGGAAACTCCCAGACAGCTGCAGGCAGGCGGGGGAGGGGGAAGGGGAGGGTATCAGAACCAAGGCTGTCAGATATAAAGAAAATCTGAATAACTATGGATTTCAGCTAACAATATTAATATATCAATATTGCTTTATTAATTGTAACAAATGTGCCTTATTAATGTAACTGTCAGTTTAGATGATAAAATATCTTCTTTCTGTCATTATTAACTTTTCCATGATTTTTATGATACACGTTATTACATAAAAATTTGAAAATTTTTAATAAAAAAAGAAAAAATTGGAATACACAAACTTTCTGGTTTCAAAACCTATATTCCTGGCCAGGTGGCTCAATTGGTTGGAGCATCATCTGTATACCAAAAAGGTTGCGCATTTGATTCCTGGTCAGGGCACATACCTAGGTTGCAAGTTTGATCCCCAGTCAGGGTGTATATGGGAGGCACCTTATCCATGTTTCTCTCTCACATCGATGTTCCTCTCTCTCTCTCTCTCTCTCTCTCTCTCTCTCTCTCTCTCTCTCTCTCTCTCTCTCTCTCAAATCTATAGTGTGAGGATTTTTTAAAACCTACTACAAAACTAAGATAATCAACATTCTGTGGAACTGGCTTAAGAGTAAGACATGAATCAATGAAATAGTCCGGAAGTAAACCATAAATTTGAAAGTTGATTTTAAACAGGGGTACCAAGACAATTCAATAAGGAAAGGAGTCATTTCAAAAAATGGTATTAGAACAACTGGACATTCATGTGCAAACAAGTAAATCTGAATCTCTACCTCACATCCAAAGAAGAAAGATAAATTAAACTTCACCAAAATTAAAGACACACTTCAAAGAATACTATCAGGAAAGTGAAATACCACCAACAGAATAGGAAAAAAATATTTGCAAGTTATATATCTGCTAAGGTTCTATATCCAGAATATATAAGAACTCTCAATAATAAAAAATATACAAACTACCCAGTTTAGAAATAGGCAAATGATTTAAACAGACATTTCTCCAAAGCTATACAAATGGCCAGTACGTGTGTGAAAAGATGTTCAACCTAACTAATTATTAGGGATATACAAACCAAACACAAATATTACTTCATACCCACTAGGATGACAATAACAAGTGTTGGTGAAGATATGACAGAATTCTAATCATGCAGGTCTGGATTTTTGAGAATAGTTTGGCAGCTGCTCAATAAGTTAATTACTATACAACTCAGCAGTTTCACCCTTAAGTATATATACAATTCAATGTATATACCTAAGAAAATTGAAAACACATGTCTAAACAAAAACTTTTACATTGTTCCCAATAGCCAAAAGATGAAAATAGCCCAACTGATGAATGGATAGACAAAATGTGGTATATCCATACAATGGAATATTATTCAGCCATAAAAAATAATGAATTAGTGATATGTGCTGTAACATGGAATAACCTTGAAAACATGCTAAGTGAAAGAAGCCAGACACAAAAACTACATTTTGTATGAATACATTTACATGAAATGTCCAGAATAGGCAAATCCACAGAGTCAAAGCATATTAGTGGTTACAAGGGTTTAGAGCAAGAAGGGAGTGGGGAGTGACTACTAGTGGGTACAGGGTTTATTTTGGGGATGATGAAAATGTCCTAGGAATAGATAGTGATAATGGTTGTACAACATTGTGAATTTACAGAGAACCAATGACTTGTATTACTTTTAAAAATTGAATTTTATGGTAAGTGAATTTATCTCAAATTAAAATATAAGCAGATTCAATGTAAGATTAACCTGTATCTGTGATCTGTGTAAATCTGTATAAAATAAAATTTGTGAATAATTTTAACTTCTGACTTGAGAAGACTGATTACCAGATCATTTTCAACATATTTGATATCTATTCACTATATATGATTTTGGCTATTAAATCTCTAGACCAGGAAAATATTTCTGTTACAAGTGACTATAGATAAACTTACCAGCATCCTTGTTCTATTGATAAATTCACATGAGTCATCTTTATTTAATTATAGTTTCTTGATTATGTTATTAGAGTTGTCCCAATTTTTCTCCCTTTTCCCCCCTACACCCAGCAACACCCACTCCCTCAGGCAATCCCCACCCCATCGTTCATCTCAATGGGTAATGTGTAGGGTTTTTTGGCTAATCCATTTCCTATACTGTACTTTAAATCCCCATGGCTATTCTGTAACTACTTATTTGTGCTTCTTAATCCCCTCACCTCTTCACTCATTCCCCCCCACACACCCCATCTGGCAACCATCAAAACTGTCTCTGTATCCATGATACTATCTGTGTTCTTGTTGCTTTTATTTTGTATTAAAAATGTTATTTATTTTTAGAGAGAGCAGAAGGGAGGTTGGATGCCTCTTACATGCCCCCTATTGGGGACCTGGCCTGCAAACCAGGCATGTGCCCTGACCGAGAATCAAACTGGAGAACTTTTGATTCGCAGGCTGGTGCTCAACCACAGCCACACCAGAAGGGGGCTTAGTTTGTTTTTTAGATTCAATTGTTGATAGATATGTATTATTGTTCATAGTTTTGGTCTTCTTTTTCTTAGGTCCTTTTAACATTTCATATAGTAATGGTTTGGTGATGATGAACCCCTTTAGTTTTTTCTTGTCTGGGAAGTTCTTTATCTGTCCTTCGATTTTAAATGATAGTTTTGCTGGGTAAAGTAATCTTGGCTGTAGGCCCCTGCTTTTCATGACTTTGACTATTTCTTGCCAATCACTTCTAGCCTGCAAAGTTTCTTTTGAGAAATCAGCTAACAGTCTTATGGGAACTCCCCTGTAGGTAACTAACTTCTTTTCTCTTGGTGCTTTCAAGATTCTCTCTTTATCTTTGGCATTTTAATTATGAATGGTCTTGGAGTGGGCCTCTTTGCATCCATCTTGTTTGGGAGTCTCTTTGCTTCCTGGACTTACATGTCTATTTCCTTCACCAAATTAGGGAAGTTTTCTTTCATTGTTTCAAATAGATTTCAAATTTCATGCTCTTTCTCTTCTCCTTCTGGCACCCTATGACACAAATGTTGGACCTCTTGAAGTTGTCCCAGAGGCTGCTTATACTATTCTCATTTTTTAGTAATCTTTTTTTCATCTTGTTGTTCTGATTGGTTGTTTTTTGCGTCCCTTTGTTCCAAATCAATGATTTGATTCTTGGCTTCATCCACTGTACTGTTGTTTCCCTGTAAATTGTTCTTTATTTCAATTAGTGTATCCTTCATTTCAGACTGGATCTTTTTTATCCTACTGGGGTCCTCACTAAGTTCCTTGAGCATCCTTATTACCAGTGTTTTATACTCAGCATCTGATAGATTGCTTATCTCTGTTTTGTTTAGCTCTTTTTCTGGGGTTTTGATCTGTGCTTTCATTTGGGCCATGTTTCTTTGTCTCCTTGTTTTGGCAGCCTCCCTATGTTTGTTTCTATGTATTAGGTAGAGGTGCTATGACTCCCTGTCTTGGTAATTTGGCCTAATGTAGTAGGTGTCCCGTAGGGTCCAGTGGCACAGCCTCCCCTATGACCCAAGCTGGGTACTTGAGGTGTGACTTTCATGTAGGCTGAGTACACCCTCCTCTTGTAGCTGAGCCTTGGTTGCTGTTGGCAGGTCAGTGGGAGGGATTTACCCAGACCAGTCAGCTGCAAGGACTGTCTGTGGCCACTGACCACCAACCTCTGCTCTCTATGGAAGATCATCTGTGCAGGAGAAGGCTGGTGGTGCTCTGATGTGGTCTATAGCTGTCTACTGGGTGCACAAGCTCAGAAATTTCCTGGGTGATGCAAGCCAAGGTCAGCCCCCAAATGTGTTTTGCCCGGTGCCCCCCTGTCTGAGCTATAAAACAATCTGAGATGGCTGCTACTTGTTCCAGGCTTGCAGAGTTCCTGGCAAAGCCAGCTGTGAATCTAAGCTGGCTGCTGCTAGTGATGGGCCTGGGGCTCACTGAAGTCAGCTGTTGCTTGTTTCAGAGGATTTAGGAACTTGTGAAGCATGAGCCAAGACCAGCCATTCATATGGAAAAGTAGCTTGGGTGAGTCAGAGTCTCTGGGGACCTCCAGGTTGGGGCAAACAGTTTTAGCCTTGTTGATGGAGTCTCAGATATGGCACCAGCCTGCAGGCTCTGTGGCTCTGTTGGGGGGAGTTCAGAAAAGGGACAATGGCCTCAGCCCACCTTTCTGTCTGGGAGAACACTGTCCCCCAGCTCTCGCTTTAGTGCTAGACACTTCAGTTTCTCTCTTTATGCTACTGGTGCCTTTCAAGCTGCTACTCTGGTGCTGAAGCTCAGAGGAAGTGAGTCTGAATAAGTCTGTGTGTGGGTTCTTTCGGAGGAACTGCTTGGTACTCTAGGAATTTATTCTACCATCTCAATCCCTGCTGGTTTTTGCAGCCAGAAGTTCTGGGGACTTATCTTCCTGGCACTGGAACCCTGGGCTGAGGGCCTGGTGTGGGGCTGGGACTCTTCACTCCTGAGATAATCCCTCCCGAATTTTTATCCCCCACATGTGACTGTGGGACCAGCCTGTTCTGCGTCTCCACCCCTCCTACCAGTCTGGATGGATGTGGTTTATTTAATTTCATAGTCGTCACACTTCCATTCAACTTGATTTCTGATGGTTCTGAGTGATGGTTGTTCTCTTTTAATTATAATTTTGATGTGGTTGTGCAAGGAGGTGAGCTGTGTTTACCTTTGCCACCACCTGACCAGAAGTCAACATTAGGCATCTTCTAACTCACTTCTTTTTTTATATAATATTGTGGTAGAATACACATAACATAAATTTTATTATTTTAACCATTTTTTAATGTACAGGTAAGTGGCATTAAGTACATTCACACTGTTGTGTTACGATCACCACCATTATCTCCAGAACTTTATCATCTTCACAAAGAGAAAACCCCATACTAAACAACAACTCTCTATTCTCCCTTCTCTCTGCTCCTGGCAACCACCATTCCACTTTTTGCCTCTATGAATTTGTCTATTATAAGTACCTCATATAAGTGAAATTATGCAGTATTTGTCGGTGACTGGCTTATTTCACTCAGCATGTCCTCAAGTTTCATCCTTGTTGTAGCAGTTATCAGGATTTCATTGCTGCTCATTTGTTTTTAATTTTGCCTTTTTTTCTCTATTAAATGGCCTGTATTCTATATTTTAACCCAAATTTGATGACTAAATTTGTACTCTAAAGCAGTTCCTTTGAAAAAGTTATTTTGCTGTTGAAAAATTCCTCATTCTGAAGTATTTCATATGTATCCTCTTTCATTTTCTAGAGCATGTTTGTATTTTAGAGTTAATATACATTGATTTTACCAAGTATGATATTTAGCTCTGGATTTTGACTTCTTAAAATGGAAGAGGAGGGCCATAGCTGGTTTGGCTCAGTGGATTGAGCGCCAGCCTGTGAACCAAAAGGTCGCAGGTTCGCTTCCCAGTCAGGGCACATGCCTGGGTTGCAGGCCAGGTCCCTGGTTTAGGGGCATGTGAGAGGCAACCAACCAATCAATGCTTCTCTCTCATACCGATGTCTGTCTCCCTCGCTTTCTCCCTCCCTCGCTCTAAAAATGAATATATAAAATATTAAAAAATTAAATAAAATGAAAGAGAAAGGAAAGAAATGCATTGGCCTACTTCTGTTTTTATGTAAACTTTGTCTTGCTTAGACTTGAACCTAACAAGAAGCAATTTGTTTTTAAATTATTTACCTCTGCTTCTGTTTGGTAAAGTCACATAATGGACTTTATATTTAAGTGATTTGTATTTGTATTATTATAGTTCCATGTTGCCCAGCTTGAATAGTTTGATGATGTAGCGTTGAATTTACTGGGTATTCTGTAATGAGCCAAAGATGGCCTCAGTATATTGGCGCCTAGGTTGTTTATGTCTTCACAGCAAACTGAGACCTATTAGCTCAAAAGCCTGCTGGTGACAAACTCCAAGTACACCCAACATCTGCCTGGATATAGGTGAGAAAAACCCCAGGGCTATAAAGGTCCCCAGCACTGCTACCTCTCACAGTTCTCTGACCCAGAGACGCCCCCATCTGTGCTGCTGTGTGACGTCACTTAGATACATAAGCCCCTTCCCTGTCTCCCTCTCCCCGGACGGTCCCTTGCCGCTCACCTTTATAAGTGTGGGTCCCCGCCCTGAAGCCGCAGGACCTTTACTTCTGTGAGGGACTCTCCCCGCGGGCGCCCCGTCAGTGTTGCCCAGATAAAGCCGTGCGTGCTAGCGCCACCTCGTGGTCACATCTCTTTCCTGCTCAGCCCTGAAATCCCTCGAACCCCCTAAGTTTGATCTTTAGCTGAATTGTGGCAGAAATAGACGAACTGATGTAGCAGTTCGCAAATTCAGTTGCCACACTATGCGCTTTAGCTGTAGAAAGGCTTTCCCATCCTCAGGTGAGGATTTAAAAAATAATAATAATAATAAAATGTCTAACAAAAAAATAAAAAGAGAGAGAGGCCTTCCCAATTTCTGTTCTGCCTGTGATCACCCCAAGGTTAACTTGTATTTCATGTCACCACAGAACCTGCGTAGCAGTGCGCTGGAGACTTAATGGCAGCGAGAGTCACTGGTTAAGGGGGCCGGAGGACCTGTGAATACACAGCCTCAGGGCAGTGCTGGCAGGAGGGCCCCCCCCGGGGGTCTGTCCTGGTCTGTGCCGCCTGCGTCTTCTACTAGTAGCCTCTTCTCAGCCCACACCCCCTGCGACCTCAGCCTCCCTCCTGCTCCTTCCCTTCCAGTATTACCAAACATGGGCAAGAGGGTGGAAAGAGAAAAAGCTTTCTTCAAATAATGGCAGGATTAGTAAATAAACAAAAAGTTAACTGTGTTATCAGGCTGCAGGCCCTCCCACAACACTGTTGGCTGTGAGTATTCAACGGGAAATATGTGAGGAGTCTTCCTCCAAGACCTTGGTGCTTGGATTTCAGCCCTAAGAATGGGAAGTAAAGCCCCACGTTGTAAGTCATTACACACGGACCAGCAACAACATGACAGCTTTCTTTTTGTCACTCGCTGGAAGAAAAACTTTATATCAGTTCAGTTCCATGCCCATGTCTGCACTTCACAGTAAGAAAAAATATATAAGAAAAGCATAAAAACAAGGCTTTTGGGTTTTTTGTTGTTGCTGGCACACAGACATTGACTAATAATTTTATATAATAGAGTCACTGATAATAAAAACAAAAATGTTTTGGAATTCAATCTGTTGCCTAGTAAAGTATTGCTGAATTCCTCCCCTCCTCCTCAAAAGAATTTTGGGGAATAAAAAATAAGGCTTTGAAAAAGAAGTCACACAATGTCCCCATTCTACAGCCCCTAATTAACAACGCATCTCAGCTGTGATCACCAATGCCATTAAAACCATTTGGACTTGATCACGAGTAGATCAGTCTGACAGGTCCTAACTCCCTGGCCCAAAGTTAACCTTACAAAGTAGAGGTAACCAGATATTATGTACCTCCTAACAGGATCTCATATGAAGTACACCTTTGGGATTCTTGCCCCCCTAAAATCAAACCTAAGTCTGAACCAGCCTCTAGACTTAACTACCAATTTGTAGGAAATGCGGGATATACAGGAAAATAAGAAAATACCGCAAGGTTGCAGTTAATAAACTCCAGATCAGGAGAAACTCAACAAGATAAATGTGCTGATTTCTTCATATAAATCAAGGTTTGTTTGTTTGTTTTAATGGAGAGAAACCTGTTCTGTAGTAAAAGATTTAAGAGGCTTTTCAACCAAATGCAGTATGTGGGCTTTGTTGGGATCCTAATTGGAGCAAATCAACTGCAAAAAGACAATTACTGCTTCCTGTGGAATGCCACATGATGACTGATAAATGACCGGAATGCTAGAATTGGAAAGTCATTATTTTTTAACCATTATAATAAAATATTGAATCAAGAAGGAATCATCAGTGGATACTAAATCTAGAGAGAAATTTAGGAGTGGAATACTTACATGATCTTAAAATTGCTTGTCACTTTCAAGAGGGAGAGAGAAAAAAAGTATACAGTGGAGAAATCAAATAACACCTTAATCATGTGATCAAAATTCATATCACTAACATGATCTTAAAATTGCTTGTCACTTTCAAGAGGGAGAGAGAAAAAAAGTATACAGTGAAGAAATCAAATAACACCTTAATCATATGATCAAAATTCATATCACTAGAGAGAGACAGATGAACTCTTGGTCAGTCGGGGCTGCTATAACAATACCATAGAGCAGGGGGCTTAGAACCAGCAGAAATGTATTTCTCACAGTATTGGAGGCTGGGAAGTCCAAGATCAAGGTGCTGGCAGATCCAGCATCTATTGAGGACCCACTTCCCAGTTCATGGATGATCATCTCACTGCATCTGCCCATGGTGGAAGGACAGAGCTCTGGCATCTTTGTTAAGGGCACAAATGCCATTCATGAGGGCTCCACCCTCATGACCTGATCACCTCCTAAAGGTCCCAGCTCCAAGTACCATCACATTGAGGGTTAAGCTTTCAACATATGAATTTTGGAAGGACACAGTTAGCCTATAGAAGACATCATATGCCTCCAGATGTGATACCCTGAGAAAGATACACCATCATCTAGGCCAGTGGTTCTCAACCTTCCTAATGCCACGACCCTTTAATATAGTTCTTCAGGTTGTGGTGACCCCCCAACCATAAAATTAATTCATTGCTACTTCATAACTGTGATTTTGCTACTGTTATGAATCGTAATGTAAATATCTGATATGCGGATGTATTTTCATTGTTACAAATTGAACATAATTAAAGCATAATGATTAATCACAAAAACAATATGTAATTATATGTGTGTTTTCCGATGGTCTTAGGCGACCCCTGTGAAAGGGTCATTGGACCCCCAAAGGGTTCGCAACCCACAGGTTGAGAACCTCTGATCTAGGCAGTATTCTGGCTGAAAAGGCAAAACCTGAGTCATATCATGAAGAAACATCAGATGAGCTCAAAGTGATGAACATTCAAGGGGGGTGGTTCTAGTCTTAAAAAATGGCAATGCCATAAATATCAAAGACAGACTATGGAACTGTTCCAGATTAAAGAAAACTAAAAAAGACATGACAACAACAAAAAAAACCCATCCTGATCTCAAACTGGCTTCTCTATGGAAAGAGGAAGAGCTATAAAGGACATTTGGGGCAACTGACAAAATCGGAATATGAATGATCGAATAAATAAAAGTATTTGTCTCAATGTTAAATGCTGTGATTTTTATAACTATAATGTGATCATATAAGAGAATATCCCTATTTTTAGGAAATAATCACTGAAGTATTTTGAGATAAAGGGCCATGATGAATGTAACTTTCTCTCAGATGGTTCAGGGAGAAGGAAGTATGTATATATACAGCTATCTCTCCCATACAGATAGATTGGCGGTGAGAAAAATTACAAATGATAAAGGAAATGGTAAAATGTTAACATCTTATCGGAGTAAAGGATATATAGATCTTCTTTGTTCTGTTTTGTTTTTGCACCTTCTCTGTAAGTTTAAAATTATTTCAAAATAAAAAGTTCTTTTTAGAAAAACGTTTATGAGACAATTGAGAAAATTTGAACAATGACTAGGTATGAGATGAGATAAAGAAAAATTGTTAATTTGGGGAATCATCGTGATATCCGGGTGATGCTAAAGGAAGAGAGTTGTTCTCTTACTGGTACCTACACAGTATTTGCACATTGAATTCTACCGTATCTGGAATTTACTTTAAACCATGAGGGGGTTGGGGCTCAGATGAAACAGGATCACATGAGTGGTAACTATTGGTGCTGGGGGATGGGCACATGGCTTCTTGTATCATCTCTCTGTTTTGTATGTTTGAAATTTTTCCAAAGAACAAAGAGAAAATACAAAGAAAGGGTCATTTGTGCAAATTTTATTTAAAGGAGTCTAAGTGTTTCATGTACATTCCTGTGCAGGTCTTGTTTTAAATTATTTCTTTTTTGAAATTTGTATTTCCACCTTTTTAATACATCATTTGCTTTCCTTTCAGAAAACCATCATTCTTCTGCAATCAATGAAGTAATAGAAATGGAATTGCCAATGGAAGGTTAGGAAAATGAAGCATTTTATTATATATACTTTTTTTTTTTTAAGTTTACAATATTTTACAGAGAACACACTCTTTTAAACACACGTTTGAAAATAAAGAGGGAGACTTCCTGGTGTGCTTGGTTAGAAAACAGGTCGAGTCCTAGTCCTAAAATGTAATGTTAAGTATGCTCTCACTGTCGTACTTTCCTGATCTGTAAGTGATTCTGCTCAAAGCATCTGGAGGTAGAAAGTTAAGTGGTTTAAAAAAAAAGTTGGCACTGCTGCGATTTGTTGCTTTATTTCACTTTGTCTTTTGGATGGGCATGCCCAAGTTCTTTTTAACTGAGTTGAAAAGTATTATAGGAAATTCTTTTTTTTCCTCACCTGAGGATATGTTTATTAATTTTAAAAAGAGAGGAAGAGGGGAAGGGAAGGCAGGAGAGAGAAACATTGATCAGTTGCCTCTCATACAGTCCCCAACCAGGGACCCAACCCACCTTTCGTTCTACAGGACGAGGCTCCAACCAACTGAGCCACCAGGCCAGGGTTTAAGAAATTCTTGAACTAGAACTAAAATTTGATAATACTTCCCTCAATTCATTTATAAATCTTGAGCCTCGTATTTAAGGCCTGAATTCTTAAAGTGGTTTGTACAGGTCCACAGTAACATTAATAAACTTCCTCTCCAAATCTAGAGGCATGGGACGTCTTTGTCAGTTTACAGGCAAGATGATATTGTTTTTAGGAGTTAGTTGTACGTCTGTCTTAGTAGCAAAATTATTTGTAATTTTCTCTAAGTAAAAAGTATTCCAAGGAGCTGATTTGCAGTTGTTTTAATAGCTTCTCTGATTTGAGGGATCTGGAGTGGAGGACAGTTCCAATGGCCCCCTGAGCCATTTGTCCAATCTGCTGACCTAAAAGAATTTGGATAGATTTTCCCGGAGAACATCCTACTCTAGAGTCTGGTCTTAGAACTGTTCACTCACTCATAAAGTTAGTCATTCTGAACTTAATTACTTTAAACTAAGAAAACAAGTTATTCTGTTATTTTTTAACTTCCATTTACTCTTCTGAATTCTATATTTTCTATTGTGGTAAAAAACACATAACATAAAACTGACCATCTTAACTGTTGTTAAGTGTGCAGCTCAGTACTGGCTGAGTCCTGAACATGGTTGTGAAACAAATCCTGAGAACTTTTCCATTTTACAGATCTATTCCCAGTAAGAACCCCTTCCCTCCTGCCCTGGCAACCCCATTCTGCTTTCTGTCTCTATGAATTTGACTACTCTAGGTGCCTTATGTAGGTGAAATCACATTGTATTTGTTCTACTGTGACTGGCTTATTTCACTGAGTATAATGTCCTAAGGGTTCATCCATGTCAGAGCATATGACAGGATTCTTCTATTTTTTTTCTTCAATGCAGTCTCTGACCTTCTCTGGATGTGAGGGAGGACAATTAACTTGAACTCTGTTGAAATCTGTTCCTCCATTATAATATTTTACTACCCTTTGTTAAAGCCTAAGGTGTTTTTTGGTCTTTTTTTTTTTTTTTTTAATGGATAGATAATATTTAGAAAAAAGAAAACCTACATAGGAAACAGTTGTAGAATTGGTGGTGAGTCAGAAAGATTTCATTGGATGTTGGCCTTTGAATTACTTTATTTCTGAAAGACATTTTTATTATCATACTATAGTGGGAAGCCAATTTCTGATAGAGCTGAGTTAGTTTGATTTCTTTTTTTAATTTTTAAATAATTAAAAAAGAATAGTACAGAGAGGCCCTATATACCTTCATCCATTTTTCCCCAAGGTTACATCTTACATAACAATAGTACACTATCAAAACAGCTAAAATTAGTTTTGAGTTCTAGTCTTTCTTTCTTTACTAACAATTAATGTAAGCTTTGCCAGATCTTTCTAAAAGAAGCCAGAGTCAAATGAGATAATCTAACCAGGTTTTTATTCATATGTAAAACTTAATAATGTGCCATAATTCTTGTCCACCGGAAAACACGATTGTGCTTCCATGTAATAATACACTGTGAACACCCAGGGGCTGCTAGCAGGATAAGAGGGGTGCTATTAACCAAAGCAAACGGCTTTTTTTTATCCTAGTAATTCCTGATGACAACAAGAAAACACTGTGACCACATGAATTCCATTAGCTCAAATAGAAGGATATTCTGTGTCCATTAATGTGGATAACTACGTATTATTTGATAATGTCTGAAAGTTTCTTATCTCTTCTTATCCCTTATAAGATTATCCTTCATTACCCTTTTATCCCTTCTAAAATTAAAATTACCTTTATGTTTATTAAGTACAAAATGTATTTAAAATGTCAGGATAAGCTACATTTTTGGTGAAGGAGCAGTAAAATGTTGGAAAATGAGAATATAGAATAATGAATGTCGTTTTACACATTTTTTTTCAAGCTTCTACTCAGCTTGTTCCTTCAGAATCGAATGAGGACCCTGAAGCCGAGGTGAAAATTGAAGAAGGTTAGTTGCTGAAACCTTCCTCACATTCACACTAAGTATAGTTTTCATTTCTTCTTAAAGGATTATTGTAGGGAAAAGATTGAAATTAATATATGTGCATGTATGACCAGAGCAACGCATGTTCCCATCAAGTACACAGTGCCCTAGGCTTTTTAGACTTTGAATTAGGACATGCAAATTAGCACTGGGCTGCGAGGGACAAAATTGTACTCTGTCCAAGTGAGAATGGAATGAAGGGGGAGGGGCGGGGAAGAGGACAGGGAAGGAAGGGGCTAGTTCACTCAGAAATATGCCTCTCCTGTTGGGGTGTGGTAAACAGCTCAGAAATTACAACCAATCAGGCCTGGAATCAGTGAACTTAGTTTAAGTACAGGTATCTAAAGGAAGCAAACTTCAAAGTATGATTTTTAAAAGGTTTATGCAATCCACTATGTAAGATTATTTTCTTTAAAATACTTACAATCTGTTTGGTTTGGGTGTTTTTTTAAATTTGGCATAATATTTTATTAAAACTATATCTTTTTTTTAATTAAATTTATTGGGGCGACTGGGATTTTTGCTTTATGTTTGTTTAAAAACTACACCTAATAGTTGTAAACATATTCTAAGGATATTCTTTACAATTAAAAATTCTTAAAAACATTTTTATTATTCATACAAATGAGACCATTTATCCTGGATTTTGTGGATTTTCAACCCATTTAGTTAAAGGAATGTACCAATTTTCTTTCATTGTGATCCATTTAATAATCTGCTAAAAATATTTTTATCTCTGATGCTGGAATATGAGCTGATCCATAGTGGCTTCCTAATATGAGAAGGTCTTTTATTTTATGTATTTAGTAATGTTATGAGGTCTCAGAATTAATGTCATTAGGTACATAATTCTGTCCTAGCATTTAATGAAATCTCACTTATGTGAACAGATGTGATTTTGAAGTGGTAAATCTTAATTATAAAATATTATATTAGTAAAATCTGAATTATAAAATTGCAATTTTGTCATTTTTCCATTGGAAACATGACTTAACAAGAAGCCAGTAGTATTTGGATAATAGTGCACAAACTATACAAATTATGCTTTGAAAATAAACATTTATGCCCTCAAAATTTTATTTACTTTTTTTCTTTTTTGGGTGACTTCTTTTTTACTTAGAGATAATATTATTTCCCTTGAAGCATCACAAGGTCTGAACTGGTTTTGTCATGGAGAATTTTAAGATTGAATGAATGTTCGCATTCTAATTTGATTATTCTGATGTACTTCACTTTTTTGAATTCTAAAAATGGTTTCATTAAGTTGATTACTTTAGGGGGAAGACAACCTCTCTTGTCATTATTTATAACAGAGAAAAAGTGGGTGCAATTTAAGTGCCCAGCAGGTAGAGAATGGATCTTGGTGATCCATTTGGAAACATGCTCACGGTACATTCAGTGTGAAATGAAACTATTTGGCCCAAGACAAATTATACACAAAACAGAGGGGGGCTAAAAGAAATCACAATTTATGCTGGAATCTCAATTTTGTTTAGAAAAAAATTCATATAGAGGCTTCCAGTCAAGATGCCTGAGTAGGAAAACACTGTGCTCGCCTCCTCCCGCAACCGCATCAAAATTACATCTAAACTACAGAACAACCATCATTGAGAACCCCCTGAAGTGTAGCTGAGCAGAAGTCTTATAACTAAGGATATAAAGAAGAAGCCATATTCAGAGTGGGATGGGAGCAAAAACATAGAATGGGCTGGCTCCACACCTGTGTGTGGCAGTTTAAAATCTGAAGGGATATCTTGGCTTTAGAGGTCCCTCCTCAGGAGTGAGGGATCCAAGCCCAGGGTTTCAGTGTCAGGAAGAGAAGTCCCTATAACTTCTGGCTGTGAAACCAGCAGAGGTTGTGGTTGAGTAACAGAGAGGGCAGCTGGAGTTTCAGGTGTTCCTCTTAAATAAACTGCACAGACTCACTTGCTCTGAGCTCCAGTGCTGGGGCAGCAGCCCAGAAGATGCCAAGGACATATGGGGAGGACCTGAATTGTCTGGTTTTCAGGACAAGGGCTGGAGGGTCAGCTTTCTCCCAGACAGAAGTGCTGGCAGACATCATTGCTCCTCTGTTGAGCCTTCCGTACTCTCCCTTCCACCCCAGCATGCAGGTACAGGCAAGTGCCATGTCTGAGTCTCCAGCAGCCTGGCTAATACCCTTCACCCTGACCTGTTGATTCCCTGAGACTCCATAAGGTCAGCCCTGCACAACAGCTCCTCCTCTGTAGTCATGGCCAGTCCTCAGAACCAATGACACCTCCCACTGAGGTGTCAACAGCAATCAAAGCTTAACTACAACAGGAAGGCACACACAACCCACAGAAGGGACACACCTGGAGTACCAGCTCAGGTGACCAGGGCAACTATACCAGCTGGCCCCACAGGACACCTACTACATAAGGCCATGTTGCCAAGACTGGGAGACATAGCAGCTCTACCTAATAGACATAGCAGCTCTACCTAATACACATACACACACACACAGGGAGGCAGGGAGGCAGCCAAAATGAGAAGACAAACATGTCCCAAATGAAAGAACAGGACAAAACTCCAGAAAAAGAATTAAACAAAATGGGAGAAGCAATCCACCAGATGCAGCATTCAAAACACTGAATATACGATGCTCAATGATCTCAGTGGATTTCAACAAAGAGAGAGGAAACAACCCTGGCTGGTGTGGCTCAGTTGGTTGGAGCGTCATCCAATACACCAAAAAGTCAGGAGTGTGATTCCTGGTCAGGGCACATACCTCGGCTGCAGGTTCAATACCCAGTCAAGGTGTGTATGGGAGGCGACTGATCGATGTTTCTCTCTCACATCAATGTTTCTTTTTCTCTGTCTCTCTCTCTCTCTTCCTTCCTCTCTCTCTCAAATCAATAAACATATTTTTAAAAGACATAGGAAACATAAAAATGGAGATATAAACATAAAAAAGAACCAGTCAGAAATGAAGAATATAATAACTGAAGTGGAGAATACACTACAGTGAATGAACAGTAGATTAGATAAAGCAGAGAATCAAATTAGTGATTAGGAAGATTAGGTAGTAGGAAACACCCCGAAAGAGCAGCAAAAGGAAAAAAGAATCCAAATAAATTATTGTACTTTAAGGGGCCTCTGGGACAACTTCAAGCATACCAACATTCGCATCATAAAGGTACCAAAAGAAGAAGAGACACTGCAAGGAATTGAAAACCTATTTGAAGAAATAATGACTGAGAACTTCCCTTACCTGGTGAAGGAAATAGACATACAAGCCTAGGAAGCAAAGCAAGTCCCAAACAAAATGAACTCAGAGAGGCCCACACCAAGACACACCATAATTAAAATGCAAAAAGTTAAAGAGAGAATCTTAAAAGCAGCAAAGAAAAGCAGGTAGTTACCTACAAGGGAGCTCCCATAACATTATCAGCTGATTTCTCAACAGAAACTTTGCAGGCCAGAAAGAATTGACATGAAATATTCAAAGTGATGAAAAGCAAGGACCTGCAACCAAGATTACTTTACCCTAGCATTTTCAACCTGTTTTGTCTCATGGCACACATAAACTAATTACTAAAATTTTGTAGCACACCAAAAAATATATTTTATTTCTTGCTGATCTGACCAAAAAAATAGGTATAATTTTTATTAGTTCACACTGGTTAACTATTGTGTTTTCTGTTGTCATTTTTTATTTGATAATCTAAGGGAAAAGAGGTTAGAGCCCCTGACTAAATAGTGAGGATTTGCATGTTTTTTGCCAAACACCATTTGAAAATCACTGCTCTATCCAGCAAAGCTATCATTTAGTATTAAAGGACAGATAAAGAGCTTCTCAGACAACAAAAAGCTAAAGAAGTTAATCACCACCAAACTAGGATTGCAAGAAATGTTAAAGGAACTTCTTTAAGAAGAAGAAGAAAGGAAAGGAGAAGGAAGAGGAGGAGAAGATCAAAAGCATGAATAATAAAATGGCATAACTACATATATATCTGAAATTACTTAAAATGGATTAAGTGCTTCGATCAAAAGACATAGATAGAGTGGCTGAATGGATAAGAAAATAAGACCCTTACATATGCTGCCTTCAAGAGACTCACTTCAGATCAAAAGACACACATTGAAAGTGAAAGGGTGGAAAAAGATATTTCATGAAAATGGAAATAAAAGAAAAGAAAAGCTGGGGTAATAATTCTTATACCAGACAAAATAGAATTTAAAACAAGGCTATAACAAGAGATAAAGACGGGCCCAGCAATTCCACTAATTTGAAAAGACACAGGCATCCATATGTTTACTGCGGCATGATTCACAATAGCTAAGATATGGAAACAACACAAGTGTCTATCAATAGATGAGTGGATAAACAAGAAGTAATATTCCATATATTATGCCATTAAAAAGAATGAAATCTTGCCATCTGCATGGATAGACCTAGAGGGTATTATGTTAAGTGAAAAAAGTCAGACAAAGAAAGGTAAATATCATATGACCTCACTTACACGTGGAAATCGAAAAGACAAATGAACAAACAAAATAGAAACAAACCCATAGAGAGAACATTTTGATGGTTGCCAGATAGGAGCGGTGTTGGAGGAGTGGGTGAAAAAGGAGCAGGGATTAAAGAATACAAATTGGTGGTTACAAAATAGTGATGGGGATGTAAAGTACAAGGAATATATTCAATGATATTGTAATAACTATGTATGGTATCAGATAGGTACTAGATTTATCGGGTAAACACTTCATAAGCTATATAAATGTCTAATCACTATGGAGTACACCTGAAACTAATATAATATTTGTATGTCAACTGTAATTGGAAAATAAAAACTTTTTTTTAAAGACAAATTAATATGTAGGAAAAAAGTACATAAAAGAAAATACAAAAAGAACTATACCAACAGTATTGGAATTATGCAGAATTTTTCTTTTCTTCTTTTTACCTTCACTATTTCCCTAATTCTCCACAGTAAGCATATATTTCTTAAGTATTGAGGGGAAAATTCAGGTATCGATTGGGTCTGTGCAAATGGACAGCTTCTGCTGGTTTTAGCCTGACAGCTAAAAGTGAACACCGAGGAGATGCTCCCTGTCCAGGGATGATGTCCGTGACCCACAGATGGATTTCCCATTAGTGAGAATGGATTTATGCTGATTCTTCTGTACTTGAAGTCAATAGGGCCTAAGTAGGGTTATGGATAAAACATATTTATACAGCCCCGTTTCAAAGTCTTCATAGGGTGTCAATGTGGCATCAGGTTCCAACATTCTGAGCCATACAGTAAGATTTTTTCCTTAAAATTCCACCAAACGAAACCCTTAAATTACTTTTAAAATATTTTACTGAGGTGACATTAACATAAAATTGCCTATTTTAGAGTGAACAATTCAATGGCATTTAGTACATTCACAGTGTTGTGCAACCAGCACCTCCTCTCTATAGTTCCGGAACATTTTCATCTCCCCAAAGTAAAACCCCATTCCCACCGAGCCGCCCCTCCCCCTTCCCCACTCCCACTCGGCTAACTAACCCCTGCCAACCAGCGATTTCCTTTCTGCCTCTTATCGATTCACCTCTTCTACATACTTCATATTGATGGACTTATACAGTGTGTGACCTATTCTGTTTGGCTTCCTCCACTTAAAATCTTCAGGGTTTATCCATGTTGTAGCATATATCAAACTTCCTTTTTAAATCTGAATATCGTCTATTGACGGACACTTGGGTTGTTTCCTTAAAGTACTTCTTAGACTATGAAGAGAAGAATCACACGTTAGCATCGAAGTCCAGCAGTGATTAGGATGCCGGAAATGTTCTCCGAGGCAGAGGCAGCCGCTATACTGTGCCACTGTCTTGTGGGTCATTGCGATTGCACAGGAAGTGTAGGCTGGACCACCCTTTTGTTCTGGATGGAAGTTTTTTAAAGAATCAGCCATACATTATTTGACAATTAATTTAGCCACTAACAAGCATGCATCTAGCAAAGGACCAAAAGCTTTTGGAAGTTCATCATAGGAGTGTTCATGTCCTTCAACTGACAAGGAATATTATGATGGCTCATAGAAGATGAACCAGATGAGCAGTTTTAAACTAACTTAGAAGGTTACTGAGCAGTCAGATCAACAAGAGTCACTGTTTATGTAATGTGAGAGTTTCAGAGCAGTTAAGACTTGGACCCATTAGTGAAAGTGCCATCCATTTATTTGAAGTATGTAGGGTAATTAAAATTGATTAACTGCCAATTTATCCACTAATTATAATTGGATTTTGATCAATTTTTAAATTGTACTTTATGTGTTTTGTGACAGATGTGTATATTATGAGGAGTCAGTTTTAATGATGAAACATTAGCACTTTACTAGAACATAATGACCTGAATTTGGGCCTGGGCTTTTTGGAGGCTCAGTGGTGTTAAATACTCTGAAAGATTTTTCTTACTTCAAGGTGATGATGGAACCTCACAGTAGGTTTGGTAATCCCTTAATGTTGAACCTGGCTGTTAAGAATCAGACCTTACAGGATTTATTAGACCAGAAAAATGACTAATTTTGAGGAAAAGAGCAGCACATTTTCCCACATTTCCTTCAAAAATTTGTGTTCAGCAGCACAGAACACCGCAGGAAAACCTGACGGCTTGTGTTGCTGGTGTGGCTCCCTGTGTCCCTCTGAGGCCTTGCTCTCCACATAGATAATCTCAAGGGCCCAAATGATCATTCACACAACACGTGGGCTGAGCTTTGAGTTCCTGGGATAGGACTAGACAGGGTCATTTGCATTTTTCACCCAGATCTTAAGTGAATGTTATGTTTATCATTTGACAAAAAAAAAAAACATGACAACATCAGCCCTGCGTTTACTGTCAACACTGAGCATTTAAATCGTATTTCATAGGATATCTGTCTGCTACTTAAATGTCCTCTCGGACACATTTTTATATATTATTTCCTCCCCCACCCCCTTTAAACTGAGAATAATGACAAAGGTGATATACTTTTAAACATCCTTCTTTTAATATCTAATTAAACTGACTGAAGTATTGGGGCTATGAACTAAATAAAAGCAATTGTGCCATTTCCCCCTTTGACTTCACCATTAAACTGCAGAGACTCAAATATCAATTAATGCCAAGCCATCTGGTTTTCCTCCAGCTAAGTGTTCTCAAGATTTAAAAATGTTCATTCTGGGTTTCTGAGTAATGACACTTTGACATTTTTAGAGGAGAATTGACCTGATTTTCTGTAAATTCTAAATTTCAATTTCTGTCTTAAGGAAACACAAATGCATCCAATATTTCAAGTTCTGCAGCAGGTTTTGAAGATCTTAACATCGTTCAGGTGACAGTTCCAGGTATGGAAGTTATTTGGCTTTATCATAAATAATATAATATTTTTATTTTATTATATTTTAACCATTTTGTGAATTAGTCTCTTGGTTTTTTTTTCCTTAGTTCACCCTGTCAAATATGGAATGACAATTCAGGAATAGAAAATAAGCTGCAGACTCCCACACACTGAATATCTTGCTTATATCAAACATTGTTAATCAGATATATTGCTCTCCCAACCCTGCCCTGGCATTATGTGGAAAATGCACCTCAGGGCAGACAACTCCAAGCATTAGCTACCATTGAATTAGAACTGGCCACAGAGGTGGAATTTATTTGCTACCCATCAAGTAATCTTTCTTGAATAAGTGTATGTAAAATATATTTGGAGAGGTACAACAGAATCTAATAGCATTGTTCCTCTGGAGACAGAAACTGAGATTTGAAATAGGGATGGAAGAGAGAGATTTCATTATGTACTATTTTATATCTCCTGAATTTTGAACCATGTAGTTGCTTTATTTATTCAAAATTAAGTATTAAGTATTGAAAAATATTCTCTTCTAATCTTAATACATCTTATTCCTTTTACATGTCATGTTGCATTGGCTAGGATTGCTATTATGAAGTTGAAGAGTAGTGGTGAAAGTGGACATCCTTGCTTGTCATGATATTGAAAATGTTCCTGAAAGTAGTATGTAGTATGTTTATACAGCTATAATTTGGAAAATTCTATACCATCTGTAGTGGCTTCTATTTACAAATTTCTAAAATTCTTAATTTTTGCTAAAACTAAACTGAATGATAAGCCAGGTTAAATGATCTTTTGTATGCTAATGAGTATTTCCTTTAACAGCTTTCTTGGGGGAAAATACATTAATAAGCCTAGTTTGCTCATTTGTTTAATTATTTTCAGATAATGAGAAGGAAAGATTATCAAGCATTGAAAAGATAAAACAACTCAGGGAACAAGTCAATGACCTCTTTAGCCGAAAATTTGGTAAGTTTTTGTATCATTACATATCCAAAATATATATTTGCAATATTTCTCTTTTTTTAATTTTTTAAAAGATTTTATTTATTTTTTAGAGAGAGGGAAAAGAAGGCAGAAAGAGGGAGAGAAACATCAATCAGCTACCTCTCACATGCCCCCAAGTAGAGATCTAGCCTGCAACCCAGGCATGTGCCCTTGACCAGGAATCGAACAGGCGAACTTTTGGTTCACAGTCTGGCACTCACCGCACTGAGGCACACCAGCTAGGGCATGCAATATTTCTTTAATTGAACACCTTAGCTAAGAAACTGAAGGAGCTATAATCAAAATTAGTATGTATTTTTACCGAAGAGCTTTTACATGGAAACACTGATTACAATAATAATAGCTATCTTTGATCTGCTGCATTCTTACCATGGCTGAGCATTGTTTTTAGTACTCAACACATGATTATAAACATTTAATCCTCACAAAAACCTTTTTCAGTAGAAGCTATGATAATGCCTATTTAATGGACAGAGAACCTGAGTCTGCTCTACTACCCATTGCTAATTTCAAAATCAGTAGGTTATTCATACGTCATAGTACTACTGCAGATTAAAGTAATAATGGCTGATCACCAGTACTGTGACTTGATAGGAATGATTTGTAAATCTTGACATTAAAGATAAAGTGTGGTTTGGGTAAATAAATGATGAGCGCAACTAATTGTTTGCTGTTTGTCTCATCACAGGTGAAGCCATTGGAGTGGACTTCCCCGTGAAAGTGCCCTACAGGAAAATCACATTCAACCCTGGCTGTGTGGTCATCGATGGCATGCCCCCGGGGGTGGTATTCAAAGCCCCTGGTTACCTGGAAATCAGCTCCATGAGAAGGATCTTGGATGCCGCAGAATTTATCAAATTCACAGTTATTAGGTAAGTGAGAGGTCCCCTCTTGGTCATGAAAACAAATCTGCAGACAGAAACTTGCTTAAAATGGACAAATCGGGGCATAGGGACCTGTACCCCAGGAGGTGGGCGGTGGGTCCCTGCAGTCAACTGCTGCGACTGGCTGCCACTCAGCTCATTTTATCGTATTCTGCTTCTTCGAGCTGTGTCCCTGTTCCTGTTTCTCGGTGATCAGGGGCAGCCTGTCTCAGTTTTATCTCCCACTGCCTAGCATAGAGTTGGCACTCACAAGTTTGTCAAATAGAACTAAATGAATGTTCTCGCATTCACCAGTGTCTCTTTCTCTCCAGACCCCTTCCAGGCCTTGAGTTCAGCAATGGTGAGTGTTCGGGGTGGTGAGCTCATTCCAGCAACCGCTGTGCAGTGGGACATGTCGGTGGGCACTGACCACAGGGTCCTTGCTTCTTGAGCCATAGAGCAAAGCAGGCTGCTCTTTATATGCATTTTATTTTTCCTGCTTGTAGCAAAGTCTTATAATTCTGTTCCTTGAATTTTATTAGCCAGGCATTCCTTTTCATACATCAGTTTGATGGAGCTTCCTGCACAGCAGACCGTGTATATATGTGAGCCCTGATGGTCTGGGCTCATAGAGTGATACTGAACTATTCCATCTCAGTTGGTGGATAGTGACTGCTTGACCACCCCAGTCTCCCCTGCCCCACCCCTTAACTTCCGCAGTTCAGCTGAAAGGGGTACCACCTGGCACAGTAGGTGCTCCCAGAGTCCTCCCCCTGCACCCCAGTGTTGAGGTTGACATCTGTTCTAATTGAGCAATGCCCCAGGCACTCTGCTGGGTAAATATTCTGAATGTCTCCCCTGGAATTATTGCAAGCAAGTCAATATCCTATAGTGTGAGTGAGGCAGAAGGTGTAGAGATGCCCTTACGAGCTTGAATTACTAGGGAACCTCCTCAAAGTTTGGAAACTTAAGTATTCTTTTTCAAACGCTCAATTATTACTCCTAAACTCATCTGGTTACTAAGTGATTGCTTACATTTTTAATAGCTTTCTTGAGGCATAATTTACATGCCAGAAAATTCACTTATGTAGAGTGTACACAATTCAGTGGCTTTTAGTAAACTTAGGGAGTTGTGCAGCTATCACCACAATCTGATACTAGAACATTTCCATTATCCCCCCCAAATAGTCCTCCCAACCACTTGCAGTCATTTCCCATTCCCAGCCCCAGCCCCAGGCAAGCCACCCACTACACTGACTTTTTCTCTGCATGTATTTATTCTCTTTTTTTTTTAATATCTGATGTCAAGTTCAAGCATTTAATTTTCTATTGAAAGACTACCAAAAGTGAGTTTTTATGTCTGTGTTCTCTCAGAGTAAAGGTTACCTGCATTGTGGCCAGGTCCTTTAAATTAAAAACAAGCAGGTTCTGTGCAGTTCTGTGGCTACCACCTGTGTCTTGTGTGACTCACAGCAGGTAAACTGTGTACCTTCTGTGCTCATTCCCTTCTCTGATTTCAAAGTTCTTCTGAGAATCAAGTGAAAAAAATATCTGTTAAGTGCAAATATACTTTCCAATCATTCTTGTTTAAACCAGATGTAGTAAATAGAGCTACTTGTTGAACTTCACCGAAGATATCTTTTGTTTGGCTCATATACCTTTTAAAAATGGGAATTAGTTGCCAATATTAAAAAGCCAGGGACTTTTTCATGAAAATTGATTTCCACGTTTTCTTTAGAAATCTGAAGTTCCGGCCTTGGAGGGCCCAAACGGGCAGCAATTTGCAGGGGTGGGGTACTCTCCAGTTAACCATGCCTCCCAGCCACTTTATCTCTCCCATTTGTCATCATGCTTTTGCTGCTGTTTTTCTAATAGCAGAATTAAAGGAAAAGTGAAATATTTTTGTCTCCCTGTCTCTGTCAAAAAGTGGGAAAAAGAAAGATAGACCAAGAAGGCCGTGTATTTCAAGAAAAGTGGGAGAGAGCATATTTCTTCGTGGAAGTGCAGAATATCCCTACGTGTTTAATATGCAAACAGAGCATGTCTGTGTCAAAAGAATACAACCTGAGACGCCATTATCAAACCAACCACAGTAAGCACTATGACCAGTATACTGAGCAGATGCGTGATGAGAAGCTTCATGAGTTGAAAAAAGGACTCAGAAAGTATCTCTTAGGGTCATCAGAAATTGTGTGTCCGGAGCAAAAACAAGTGAGTCCAAGTGAAAATGCTGCCGTGCAGCCTGTAGAAGATGTGACTGGGAACTTATGGGAGAAGTTACGTGAAAAAATCAAATCATTTGTGGCATACTCTATTGCAATCGATGAGATCACAGATATTAATAATACCACCCAGTTGGCAATCTTCATCCGTGGTGTCGATGAGAATTTTGATGTGTCGGAAGAACTTTTGGATACTGTGCCCATGACAGGTACAAAATCTGGAAATGAGGTATTTTTGCGTGTCGAGAAAAGTCTTAAAAAGTTTAATATCGACTGGTCAAAATTAGTAAGTGTGGCCTCGACTGGCACCCCTGCCATGGTAGATGCGAACAATGGACTCGTTACAAAACTTAAGTCCAAGGTGGCAATGGTTTGCAAGGGTTCAGATCTGAAATCCATCTGCTGCATTATTCACCCGGAATCACTTTGTGCTCAAAAGTTAAAGATGGACCACGTCATGAATGTGGTAGTTAACTCTGTGAACTGGATATGCTCCCGCGGACTGAACCACAGCGAGTTTACAACTTTGCTCTATGAACTGGACAGCCAGTATGGCAGCCTTCTGTACTACACAGAGATCAAGTGGCTCAGTCGTGGGCTGGTGCTGAAGAGATTTTTTGAATCGTTGGAAGAAATTGATTCCTTCATGTCATCTAGAGGAAAGCCCCTTCCTCAGCTGAGCTCTCGAGACTGGGTCAAAGACTTGGCCTTCTTGGTTGATATGACAATGCATCTGAACACTTTAAACATATCTCTCCAAGGGCATTCACAAATCGTTACACAAATGTACGACTTGATTCGGGCATTTATGGCGAAACTGTGCCTTTGGGAAACTCATCTGGCAAGAAATAACCTGGCCCACTTTCCCACACTTAAATCAGTTTCCAGGAATGAAAGTGATGGTCTGAACTACATTCCCAAAATTGTGGAATTAAAGACTGAATTCCAGAAAAGACTGTCTGATTTCAAACTCTATGAAAGTGAACTGACCCTGTTCAGCTCCCCTTTCTCCATGAAGATCGAGAGTGTGCATGAGGCGCTGCAGATGGAGGTTATTGATCTGCAGTGCAACACAGTACTGAAAACCAAATATGACAAGGTGGGAATACCGGAATTCTATAAATACCTCTGGAGTAGCTATCCGAAATATAAAAACCACTGTGCAAAGATTCTCTCCATGTTTGGGAGTACCTACATTTGTGAACAGCTGTTTTCCATTATGAAACTGAGTAAAATGAAATACTGCTCCCAGTTAAAGGACTCACAGTGGGACTCCGTCCTCCACATCGCAACATGAAGAACATGCTCCCGGCAACTCCCCATGGGGTATAAAACTAGAATCCTCTAGGCCCAAGGGATTTTGAGAAGGGAAAATGAATTATTAAATGTTTGTGTTTTTCATTATGACTTGGAAATGTAATTTGCAGTATCACACCTGTTTTTATGATATTTTATGCTTCCCTATAGTCCAGTAAAAATCAAGAACGTTTTCTTGTATTTCTAGGAGTTGGCTTTTCTTATGCCTGGCCTGTGTCACTCATTCACCTACTTGCTTGGCGCCGGTAGCCGTGGGGCCAAGATCTCCAGATTTACATAAGTCATCAGAGAACAGAGGGAGATAGACAGATGTGTATATTCATTGAGGGTCACATATGCACACACATTTATCACACACCCCCTTCAGATGGTGCCCCTTGTGACCTAACATGATTCCAAGTTTAAGTAGACTTGGTTGGAAACAAATTCACAGATTGTAGTATTCCTGTGTTATCAGCCTCTGCCTCCACATGAACCCAGAAAGGTAGGGCTTAAAATGGAAAACCCAAAAACAAATAACATTTGCCTCGAAAGGGCAAAGAAAGTTGAGGTTGTATATTTTTTCAACTTTATTTTGAAGCAATTCAAATGTATAAAAAAGTTGCAGAAATGAAAGTAATATGCCTTTTAGCCAGATTCTCATATTGCAGCATTTTACCCCTATGTTTTATCACTTGTTTACTTTCTCTCCCTGTCTCTCTTGTGTGTACAACATTGCCTACAAGTGTATAAATGAGTAACTATAACAAGTATGTAAATGCCTGCCCATAATTTTTATGAACATTTGAGGGAAAGTTGTACATATCATTTACCCCTAAATACTTTATGGAGTGTTTTCTAAGAATAGGGATATTCTTGCCCTGACCGGTGTGGCTCAGTTGGTTGGGCATTGTCCACCAAGCGGAAGGTCACTGGTTCATTTCCTAGTCAGGGTTCATGCCTGGGTTGTGGGCCTAGGCTCCACTGGAGCATGTGCAAGAGAAGCAGCCAATTAATGTTTCTCTCCCTCTCTTTCTCCCTCCCTTCCCCTCTCTGTAAAAATAAATAAATAAAATCTTTTTAAGAAATAGGGATATTCTCTTCACATTACCAGAATTTATTTACCAACTGCAGTATATCAGATGTTGATGCAATACATTTTACTGTTTGTATTCCAACTTTGTCAGCTGACCCAATAATGTCCTTTGTTTTGTAGCATTTTCCCCCTGGCAGGTTGCCATTTAAAAGCATATATATATATTTGCCATTGGAATTAGTGACCCAAAATTGTGACTACCTTCCAGGTTGTAGGAATTAATCTCAGTGTGCAGATAGGCTGAGGATCCTGATCTGATGACCCGTTCAGGAAGCAGTGGAGGAGAAGTCTTTAATAAAAGTGAAGGGAACCTGCAAGAGAGAGAGACCAAACTCCAGGTGGTTACCTGACAACACACCCAGCCCAGCTGGAGCCTGACTGCATGTCCTCAGACACATGGGAAATGGCCCAGCCCTGCCAGTTCCTGTCATTGGAAGGTTGACTGCAGATACAGCTGGGTCCCACTAGCTCAGGGGCTTACTTCCTGGGGAAGAGATCTGGGATGGACTGGTTTACAATGGCCGTGGGAGGACCAGCTCCTGGTGCACCTGAGCAGATGTGGACCCGGATATCAGAGGTGGGGCCCTGCATTAACCAGACTTGCCTGAGATTTGGAATAGTGCATAATCTTCAAACAACACTGGTTGGCGGGCAGGGAAAGCTCAGCCTCCCCATTTTAGAGACAGGCAACTGAGGCTCAGAGTGGTGGAATGGCCTGCCCCAGGCCACACATCCAGTAGGGGAGACTTCAGCATTCAAACCCGGGTTTGTGATTCCAGAGTGCATGTTCTTTTTCCTTTTCTAAGTGGCCACTGTGTCTGATGTGGAGACTTGTTGTACAGCCTCAGCTCGTCTGTCACATGCGTGGCTCCCTGGTGGTTAGCCCATTGGTGACATGCAAGGGACAGCCTGGGCTGCCTTCTGTTGACTGGACCATTTGGGGGTTCTTTGAATGAACTCCTAAGGCTCCTAGATCCCTTCTTTACCCTGCAGTGTGTTTGGGGACCAATAGTCACTCATGTGACTGGGAAAAATGACCAAACGAGTGGGGCGGTTTTCAGCAGTCATGGTGATGCAGTGTCTACGAATGGCAGCCCTTTGGAGTGCTGTGGTCACAGATATGGGGAAGGGCTCAGCCCAGGAGCTGGGGCCTGCATTTGGTGGGTCCCTGCCAGTTTCCGGGGCAGAGGTGCCCTGCGTCTGTCCCATCCAGGGTGGGCAGAGGAAAGAGCTAGTTACTCCTCCAACACAGGAAATGGACGTGGGGTCTGCAGAGGGCTCTGGCAGCTATCCCACACCACCCTGTCTCCTCTGAGTGTCCCTCAACCATGGCACTGCAGGGTCATGATAATGTAGTGGCTCCAGTAGGGCTTTGAAGTCAGAAGAAAGCCTAGCTCCACCTCAGCTCTGCCACCTGCTTGCCCTGTTACCTTAAACAAATCACCTACATTTTCTGAGCCTTGGTTTCCTCATCCATAAAGTGCTTACCTGACGGGATTGTTGTCAGAACTAGAGATAATGTAAAGAGCCCAGTGCTACACTTGGACTCAAGGTAACTAGCTATATAGCGTGCAGGCCTAACTCAGACCCCAACACCTACCGCATGCCCAGCTGGCAGCGCTCTCTCCCCTGGACATGGCCAAGACCTGCAGGGGTTCCCCCTGCCCTCGGGCACATCCACTACCAGGGTCCTCCACTCCAGCATGCTGTTGTGGGGCCAGCACACCACCACCTCCAGGGAACCAGAAATACAAAAAATGCGGGGGAAAGGGCTTTACCTTGAAAACAAAGAAACTAAAAATTATGAAAATAAGTATTTTATCTTATACTTATTTAATTTTTTTTAAGTTATAATTGCAACTGAACAAGCAAAAAGATTGGGGTGCCTGTGGTTAATTTTCCACAGCTTTGCATGACAGTCCCTGATACTGGACTTTTCCGGCAAACAGCAGTCTGCAAAAAGCAAAAGAAGGGCCAAGTGGTTTTCTCAAGGCCCCTCTCAATTGTTTGATGGTCACCTACTGTCTTGAGAAGCATCTGTCTCCTTACCGATTTTCTCTGATCTCTAAGGGGACTAGCCCTGCCCAGCCTCAGGTAGTCACTCCCACAGGAGGACAGCTCTTCATGTCACCCATGGCCTTGGTGACAAGCTGCATCTTTTGCAAGATTTGCAGCTCCAGTGTGCACCTTAGAGTCTGCATTTTGGGAAAGACCCACCAGCAACGCCTTTGAGGCCACAGGCTGGCAGTAATGCTGAGTAAGTGGTTAAGATCTGTTCATCTGCATATTTGCCTTCTGGGACAGCCAACTAACCGAGCAGGCTTTCCGGGAAGAATCAGAGATATCTCCTCCCTATACCTAAGTTACAATTGTTTTTTTGTCAACTAAGGTGCACACACGGAGTCACACACTGCCCTGACCCCCTTCGCTGCGTACTGTGTCCAGCTTCTTCAGGAATGTTCTGCAGTGGGGCCAGACTTCAAGCAGGCAGCTGGGGGTCCAGAAGTTCCTCTTACATTTGGCCTTGTGCAAACTTGATCTTGGCCAAGGCCAAGGAAGTATGAAACCGGACCTCGGCTCTTGCAACTTCCCCCCGCCCCCAGCAGAGCTCACAGAGTCATGTCTTAATTCTAGCCCAGCACCCCCTCGTGTCTCTGCAGAGCCTCTGTGCACTCCAAGCAACATTTATTGAGGGAGGAGGATAGCTAGGTAGGGCGAGGCCCAGAGCTGCCCTAAGCATCCAGACCTCAGGCTCTAATAATAAATGCAGGGATCGGACCGGAGCGGGTGCAGGGGCCAGGGCGCCATCTAGGGGCGGTCCCCGGCCTTAGACGGCGGGCGCCATCTTCCGCTTGGTGCTTTCGCTGCAGCGGTTCAGGATGAGGTCGGTGCTGGGTCGCGGGGGCACCGCCGGCTGCGGCTTCAGGCGTTCCGTCTGCTGCGGCTCCTCTGCTGGTAGAGGGTGCGGCCGGATAAGAGGCCCCGCCTCTGGCCCTCGCCCCGAGTCTCCGCCCCGGCCCCGCCCTGGCCCCGCCCCAACCCGCCCCGGGCCCACCCCCTGGTCCCGCCCTTCTGCAGCAGGGACCCGGCGCTCTGCTCTTCCGACCTCGCCTGGCCGCGGCCCCAGGCCCCACCCCACCTCCTTGCTGGCCCCACCCCGTCCCATTGCCGGTCTCGCACTCACCCAGAGGGCTCCCAGCGCTCTGCGGCCCCGGCCGCTCCTGGCGGCGGCGCTGCTGCAAAAAGCGGACGCTGTTGCGCCGATAGGAGTCCTGGCTGAGGCGCTTTCGTGATCGCTGGTGGATGCTGTGCGCGTTGCGGATGGACGACCTGTGCGCAACGGGATGGGGACGTTAGTCATCACTCCCGCGTCCCCGCCGCCCCCGAGCGGCCGTGTCCCTGCCCGCGGGGACTCGCATGGCCATCTCTGGGGTCCAACTCTGCCCCGAGGAAGTGGGGGAGCGGCAGGGGGAGGTGGGGTGGGGTGGAGAAGTCCAGCACGGCCTGCATGCGCCTGCCCTTCACCGACGCGGACCCCCACGGTGCCGCAGAGCCCAGGTCCATTTCCCACGTCCATTTCCCAGGCAGCCCTCCGGACTGCCACAGCCCTCACGGACCATCCGCCAAAGACTCTGGGCATCAGCGCCTTCACCTCCACCTCACACCCTTGCTTTCCTACCACCCCGGTGACAGTGCCACGGCGCGGGGGGTGGGAAGGATGTCCAGACTCAGCCCAGTGAGGGTGCTGCCTTCCCCGCTGGGCTCGGAGCCCCTACCCTGTCTCCCCAAGACCGACCGAGGAAACCCGTGGTACACCCCAGCCCCAAGGACTCACCTCCGCGGCGGCGCCCCCCGGCTCTTGATCCGGCTTTGGGCCTGGGCTATGTCCTGCCCCGCCTTCTGCAGGTACATGGACGGGAAGTAGCCAGTGGCATCTCCTTTCCTGCAGCAGAGAGAAGCCAGAGCAGTGGGAAGAGCAGTGGGAAGATCAGGGCTCCCTCCAAACAGTTGGGGTAAGGCAGCTTTGCAGACACCCGACTGGCCAGCACCAAACCTTGTCCCTCTGGGCCTCAGTGTCCTCATCTGTGCAACATAGGCCCTACCAGCTGTGACGCTGGGGGAGGAAATTAGCAAATCCAAATCTCCCCAGGGACGTGTTTGCTATAAAACATCTGCAAATATTGTATCTGTCAGTTTTTCTTTTATGGTGATTGTCTTGTGTGTACTAAGAAACCTTTGCCCAACCCCATTCAGCAAGTTCTCCTATGCTTTCTTCCAAAACCTTTTTAGTTTGGGCTTTTGTGAGTGGCAAAACCTGCACTCCATCCCAAATAAATGTGTATGGTGTGTGAAGTAGGGGTCTAGGTGTTTTGTTTTGTTTTCTTCTATATGGATATTCAGTTGTTAAAAAGATTTTTTTTCCATTCTCACTATTGTATTTGAGAATGAAAAAAACTTTACACAATACAAACTTCACTCAGTAAAACTCTGATTCTTCTTGGCTGGTGGAAGAATCACAAGTAGATTCTCAGGGGTGCATGATAAGGGTTAATTGAGTCTAAAAGGTTGAGAACCCCTGTCTCAAAGCCTACCGCCCAGAGCCATGCTGAGGATGGGTGTCGTGGCCCCAAGTTCGCTGGGGTCATGGGCTGGCCCGTGACCCAGGGGTCTGAAAGCATATACAAGGACCTAGGGAGGCTCCAGGGAAATGTCTCTTCTTTCCCCAGAACTGGGAAAATCAGTATGGAATTGCAGTGAGAGACTTAAAAGGAAAAGGGATGAAGGGTCTCTTCTACCAGTTACAAACATAATAATACAAAAATTAGTTGTGTTACTGGAGAAGGGATAATAGATGCACTAGTTAGGGTAAGTGACCCCAAGTCACAAAGGAAAACTGTACCCATTCTGACGAGGACACTGAACCCAAGAGACAGGAAGAGTGGGCTTATCAGTCATCTACCATAATGGAATCTGAGCCCAGAGAGGCCCTTACCCAGTGTCACACAGCCAAGCCAGCAGCAAGTCAGCCCAGATGCCAAACAGGCTCTGCCCAGGGCCAGGGCTGGTGCAGTGGTGGGGGAGGGCTGCTCTCTTACCTGATGACCCACCAGCCGTCCAAGAGCTTATGAATGACCTCGATGGTTTCGCCTTCCTGGAGGGATACCTCATCCTCCAATATAGAAGTGTAGGCTTTGATGGTGACGTAGGGCTCACCTGGTCCACGGTGACGGGGAGGGGCATGGTGTGAGGATCTGCCCAACACAGGACTCTACCCCTCCTCTCCTCTCTGGGCCTGGAGTTTCCTCCAGCTGGTCCTTCTTGGTCTCCTTCTGCAGGCTCCTCCCATAAGGAGAAGCATCCTGGAGTTCTGCCCTCTCTACCCTCTTGACCCACTCCCACCCACCACAATCCACACCAGGGGCCAGGAGTTCCCATGACTTCAAAGCCTTAGTTGGGAACCTACACAGAGGAATGGCCCTGCAGGAAGTGCGGAGATGGAGCAACCTTCTACAGGGCAACTGAGCCACTGACACCAGCCAACAGTAGGCATGTGGAGCTGTAGGCCCAGTGTACACGCCTTCTCCAGTTTTTAAAGAGTAGCCAAAAACCCACACAAAACTGTGCAATCTCTTCGTTTTAAAATATGGGGAACCAATTCTAATTTTTTTCAAACTCCATTAGAGCCCCATTTAGCCCAGGGGCTGCATATCCCCCTCTATTAAGCAATGATGCCCCCTCCTCCAGGCAGCCCTCCTTTCTGAGCCTCAGATCTACTGACTATTCAGCTTCCCACTGGACCTGGCCCTAGTCGACCATCCCAGGCTGACTCATTACCCCCACCTCATTCCTCCTCCTGGTTTCCTGTCGTGACCACCTCCTACCAGAGCCCCAAAGCCAAACTGTGGGGTCTCAGGTCTGACTCCCCCTCTGCCCAGCCCCCATCATGTCCAACCCCAAAGAAGTCATTTCTGGTTTCTCAATATCCCCAGGCCCCTCCCACACCCCTGTGGCCATGAAGGACGGAGCACCTGCATAGTTGGGCTCTGGGTCCTCTGCCTCGTCAGGACTGTCCAGGGGCTCCAAGAAGGAAGCTGGGATCCAGCCTCGCTTTGTCTTCATTTGGCAGAACCACCAACCTGTGCCCAGAGTGTGAGGCAGTAAGTCAGGTCAGGCCTGGCAGCCTCCCTCAGCCGTGGGATGGTGAAAATACTCAGACAGATACACAGACATCCAACACTCGGGTTCAGAAAAGTCACCTTCAACACACTCCACACCAAAATCGCACCCACCCACATACACGGAGTCACAGAATCACAGCTTGGAACCCGCTTCACACACACAATGAGGAGTTGGCCTGCCTACCCAGCTGTGACCCCCAGAGATGCGCAGTGAAGCCTGCCACGTGTGCAGATACCCACAGGCGCCCCAGAGTGCACACTCAGAGACATGGTGACCCTCCGTGTGCAGAGGAAAGCAGGGTCCCAGAGCCGGGGAGTGGGGGGGAGGAGGCCAGAGGCTGCCTAAGGGGCAGAGCCTTGTGGGAGGCGGGGGGCTGTGGCTGTGGGCCCAAGCAGCAGGGAAGAAAGGTGCGCAGGGCAGGAGGCTGACCGCTCTCACTCTTCTCCACGACCTCCACCACATCGCCCATGGCCAAGGCCATCTCGGAGCCCGAGCTCTTCTCATAGTCAGCAATGGCCCGGTACGTCTGCAGGATGATGGGGCCTGTGATGTCTGGGCAGAGGGAAGACAGGGTGAGCTGCCAGTGCTTTGGGGACGAGTCGCCTCCTCCTGGCTCTCTCGGTGGTCCCTGGTGGAGCCACCAGAACTGGCACTGGCTCCCATCCCCGCCGAGCTCCAGGCCTGCCCCAGGCGGATACGCCCAGCAGCCTGGGAAGCAGCAGAGACAAGCTTTGCAGCCATTCATTTAGTGAGTGCCTAGTGTGCGCCAGACACTAGTCACACACTTTACACATGTTCTCCTTCTCATTTGATAAAGTTAGTTCTCCTCAACTTCGGTGTGCACACACATCACCCAGGGGTCAAACTGAAGTGAGTTTCTGATTCCATAGGTCTGTGCGAGACCAGAGAGTCTGCATCTTCAACCAGCCCCCAGATGACGCAGCAGCTGGTGCTGTGTTAGGGGCTCAATTGTGCCCCCACACCCCAAATTCTCACACTGAATCCCTAACCCCCAGTACTCTGGAATCTGTCTGTGTTTGGAGAGAAAGCCTTTGAGAAAGTGATTAAGGTTAAATGAGGTCATATAGGTGGAGCCCTGATCCAACAGGACTGGTGTCCATAGAAGAAGAGAAAGAGACACCAGGGATGTGTGCGCAGAGGAAAGGCCATGAGGAGACCCAGCGAGAAGACAGCTGTCTGCAACCCCAGGAGAGAGGCCTTGGCAGAAACCAAACCCCACACCTTGATCTTCGACTGCTAGCCTCCAGAACTGTGAGATATAAACATCTGTTGTTCAAGCCACCCAACCTGTGGTACTGTTATGGCAGCCAGAGCTGGATAAGACACTGCTGTGTCACCCCTCAAGGCCACCTTTGCCCCCGAACCTGTTCATTCATTCAGCCACCACACCCCCCAGCATCCCTGCTGGGCTCTGCAGCCACAGAGCCAAGGGAAGTGCCTTCACCACCGCTCTCACCTCCTGCCCTTTGCCCTGCACACCTGAGCTCAGGCCCCTGACCACGCCAACAGCTCCCTCAGGGAGCCCTGCACAGCCTGCCCCAGCCTCTCACCCGCAGCGTTCGTCTTGCCATTTTTAGGTACCAGGTATGTCTCCGGCTTCTTCACCCTGCAGGAGAGAACAGTCTGGGTTAAACACTCGGCTGGCTTCCCACTAGGAAATGGGATGCTCCCGGTGGACCTGCAAAACTTCCCACAGGAAAAGGAATGTGGGAAATGGGGCCACTGCAGAGAGAAGGGGCATCAGGGATGAGGGGTGCTTGTTCTGCCAGCCCGAGCAGAGGACCCCCAGGAGAAGGTGCCAGCTGTGAAAACAGTGAGGGCCTCCTGCCCCCGTGCACAGGGCCTGGGAGAGGCCGCTGTCAGCTCCTGGACCAGCTCCCTTCTTCAGGAGCCTGGGGAGAGCAGCCAATGGGAAGTGGGTACCCCCACACCCCTGGGGCCCAGAGCCGATGGGACCTGCCCTTCCCTGCATCAGGGGTGAGTTCAGGGGTCCATGAGCACTGGCTGGAGCCATGGTCTATGGCAGCCCTGTCCTCTGATCACCACCACACTTAGTGACCAGAGAGGGACAGAGAGAGGGACCTTTCCAGCCTGTTCCCCTAAGATCTCACTCAGCTTCTCAGATGACTTCCATGCAAGGCCCTGAGGACAGGAGATGCCTGGGGCAGGAACAGGCAGAGAATGAGGTGACAAAAGGGAGCCAGGGGCCTGAGAAGTGTTCAGCAGTTAACAGGCCACTGACACCCACATCCCCTGGCACTTCGCCATCTGTAAGCACTCTCCTTACACCCCGGACTACATTTGGTCCTCACCACCACATCACACATGGAAAACCACTTTCCGAAGGCTTTCAGGCCCCTCTCCACCCCTGACCCACGCCTCCTGCAGCCATAAGGCTCAGAGGGGTCCAAGAGGAGACTTGGAAAGGATGCTGAGTGGTTACAGACCACAAAGGCCAGAGCTGGAATCTTGCCTCCTCTTTCTGACTGTGTGACTTTGGGTAAGTTGCTTCCCCTCTCTGAGCTTCAACCTCCTCATCTGTAATGTGGGGAAAGTCCCACCGCCACCTAGGTTTGGGTTTACCACCCCATATCCTCTCCCACCTGCCCCAGAGCAGGACAAGGATGTCACTCACTGGCTGTCCGTGGGGAGCTTGAGGTCATCGGGGCGCACCTTGAAGAAGTTGAGGAGGTGCGGGCAGCGGGAGATCTTCACTGGCAGGCCCATGAGTGCACTGCAGTACTCGGTGAGTGTGCCCTGGCGGCTCTCGGCTGCCCGCTGCCCATCAAACCACCTTGGCGCTGACCGGACCAGGGAGGGGCACCAGAGAAACAGTGAGCACATTCATGAGGTCAAGTCCAAGAAGGGGTCGGGGAGGTAAGGGGAACCAAGACAAGCAACCCCGCCCAGGTGACTCAGCCCCTCACCTGGCAGGTGGGGAATGATCCTGTTCTCTGGGTTGATGTCCCCTGCCTCAATAGGAAACATTTCCTTTAGGGCTTTCTAGACAGAAAAAAAAAAACAAAAACATGAAGGAACTTTTTTTTTCATTACAACACTATAAAAGCAGATTGGAAACAACCTAAATACCCTTTTAATTGCCCAGGCTACAAACTTCTGGTAGCACCTTGATTCCTCTCTTTCTCTCCCATCTCATATCCAGCCACCAGCAAAGCCTTTCAGTTCCACTCCAAATATCTACCCAGAATCTGACCCTTCTCACTACCCCACTGCCACCACCTCGTGGTCTGAGCTTCCACGAGGACTGGATTTTACAACCTTCTTATGTCATTTTCCTCTTCCACCCTAGTGTGTCCTCAGTCCAGCATCCAGAAGGATCCTCTTAAAACCTAACTTGGATCCTGTTCCTCCTCTCCTCAGAAACTTCCTTGTCTCTCAGCTCACTAAGAGTGGAAGCCAAAGGCCTCATGTTGGTCAACGAGGCCCCACTAGTCCTGGCCCTGCCCACCTCACGCACCCCTTCTGCTACCACTCTCCCCTTGTTCACTTTGCTCCAACCAACCTTGAATACCCCAGGCCCACTCCTGCCCCAGGGCCTTTGTACTTGCTATTTCCATTCTTTCTCTTCATATAACAATGGTGCTCTCTCTTTCTCTTTCCCCTTCAAGTCTTTGCTCAGGTATCAACCCCTCATTAAAGCCTTATCCTTGACCATTGCCCCTCCTTCCTCACCCAGTCCTATCCTTCCCTCTTCCCCCTTCCTGCTTTATTTTTCTCCATAGTTCTAATGACCATCTAACACACCACATTAATTACTTATTTTTTTGTCTGATATCCTGACTTCTCCACTAGAACTTCAGGTCTACAAGGGCAGGCCAGGATTCACATTCATCTGTTGTTTGTATGCTCATCACCTTCAATACTGTTTCCTTCTCACCAAATAGAGCATGCCTGGCACTTAGTTGATGCTCAGTAAATAGTTGTTGGATGAATGAGTGAGTCCACCAATTAAGAAAAAGGACTAGCCCTGAGTGATGTGGCTCAGGAGATTGAGTACCAGCCTGCAAACCAAAGGGTTGCCAGTTCGATTCCCAGTCAGGGCACATGTCTGGGTTGTAAGCCATGTCCTCATTTGGGGGCACATGAGAGGCAACCACACAAGCTGCTGGGATGACAATCGTGGTACTAATACTGGCCAGGCCAGGCCCCTGCAGGCACAGAGCAAGCATGTCCCTAAATAATGCCCCTTTGAGTTCATGTTCAATGGGTGCAGAGTTTCTGCATGGGAAGATGAAAGTGTTTTGGAGATGAATGGACCTGATTGTCACACAATATTGTGAACATATTTAATGCACTTAAAATGGTTAAAATGGTAAATTTAGGTTATGCATATTTTACCACAATAAAATATATAGTAAGTAAAATGTTTCTTAACGTTTAAAAAATGCTCCCTTAACTGTGGGCTGGTGGGGGCAGACTCCGGGATCCTCAGCTCCCAGCCAGCACCTGGGTTGCTCTCCTCCACAAAAAGGCAGAGTTGGGACTGGGTGCAGTGGCCCCTCCCTGACGCCCTGCCCACCAGGCACTCACATGGAACTCATAGATCTCGGTGAACCGTCGGTAGACCACCTTCTCAGACAGGTCCTGCCACTTCACCAGGAACATGTACACCTGGGGGTGGGAGGACTTAGTTCAGCTTCCGAGAGGGCCTTGCGCTGCACCTGGGCTGCACCCCGCCCCCTGGTGGAAGCCTGAAGTACTGGGGGTGGAGAGGGCCATAGAAAGGGCACCAACTTCCTGGACCCCCGAAGCTGCCACTCTCCAGCTTTAGGACCCGGGACAAGATGATCAACCTTTCTCATATTCACTCAAATTCCTCACCTGTCATGGAGATAAGAGTAGGACCGCCGCCCTAGGGGTGGTATGAGACAGTTACAGGAGACAAGATGCAGAAAGAGCTGGGCTCAGACAATCCAGGAACTCAGTAAGGTGTTGTATAGTTCCATGTATGAGGGGGAACCCCCCCCCAAATGGAATTTATTTATAAAAATTATGTACTTATTCTTACATCTTTAAACTTCAGTCATCTTCAAATTACTCTCCGTTTAATGCAATACACCTATCAGGATGTTTTTTCCACTGCTCAGAACAATTTTTAAACTCATCTATTTTGATGCCTTTTAGTGCTTCTGCTGTTTTTGTTTGTTTGTTTGTTTCACCTCTTCCACATCGGCAAAACATTTCCCTTTGAGGACTTTTTTCATCCAGGAGAACAAAACAAAACAAAAAGTCACTCAGGGCAAGATTGGGTGAATAGAGAGGGTGGGGCATGGGGGTCATGCTGTTTTTGGTCAAAAACTACTGAACATTCAGCGTGGTGTGAGCAGGTGCACTGGTAAATCACCCATCATGAAATGGGCAAACGCACTGAAAGAGTCTTAAAAAAAATTCACTGAAGCCGAACACAGCCTCTCACAGCACCAGCTGGTGCACTGATAAAGACGGATTCCTAGAATACTCATTTAGTGGGGGAAGCCTGTAGAAGGTAATTAATTCTGGTTTTTTTAGGGTCCCCTTTCATATATATATATGTGTGTGTGTGTGTGTGTGTGTTTGTAAAGAGAAATACAGAAAAGATGAACCAAAATGAGTCTTTGAGTATATTTTTATAAAGGTTTGATGTCTGATGTCTGATCACATGTGGATAGTTTACATATTTTAAAATAAAATTAAATCAACAAGAAGGGGCTTCAGGTCCAAGATGGCAGTGTAGGAAGATGTTGAACCTACCTCCTCCCGGAAACACATTGAATTTACACCTACAGATAAAGCAATTTCCCTAAGGCAAACTGAGGGCTGACTGAACAGCTTCTGTACAACAAATGACAGAGACCACACAGGAACAGACAGGAGCATGGAAGACAGGCATGAGGGCAGCCCACCCAACACACACCCTGCTGTCGCCTGCCCTTGGGCACAGCTTAAGAGCAGTGGTTTAAAAGGACACCTAGGCTATTCAGGAAGGAAATCTATTTACTAACACTAGAGAATTTGCCAAATGGCAGAGGAACTGGGGGAACTCTCTGGGGTTGAAGGCAACAGAGGGCCACTGGTGCCCCCAATTCTTGATACAGATGCTCTAGCTGCAGGTCAAGGCTGTCCCAGTGCACCCAGGCCCCTAGCAGCTCTGCTGCTTGTCCCCAGGGACTCTGCAGCTGGCCAGCTCCAGCTCCAGGTCCCAGCCTGCCTATCAGCGCAGTCCTGTGCTGCTTGCCTCCAGGATTCTCCTCAGCTTCATAGCTGCATTAGCTACGGCTTCTGCCCAGGTGTAGCTTGTCCCCTGGACTTGCTGTAGACCATGCCCTCTTCAGCTACAGCCCTGCAGCTCACACTGACTCCAGCTTCAGCTTCAGGCACTGGTTCAGTTAGCCCCAGGGACTTCCCTTGGCCCATGCCCATTCCACCTAAAGCTCCAGGCCCTGGTGAGGCTTGCACCCAAGACTCTCTTAGGCCCACAAATGCTCCAGCTCCAGCTGGCCTGTCAAAGACACTTGGCACACACAGTCTACAAAGGGGTAGCTCTTACACAAGGTCACTTCTTCAAGATCAGGAGAGGTTGCTCTTTCACCTAATTTATGGAAACAAAAACAGAAAGACAGCCAAAATGAGCAGATAGAGAAGTATCTTCGAAATGAAAGACCAAGACAAAACCCAGAAAAAGAACTAAACGAAACAGAGACAAGCAACCTATCAGATAAAAAGTTCAAAACACTAGTTATAAGGGTTCTCAATGAACTCAGGAGAATGGATGAACTCAGTGGGAAATTTAATAAAAGAGATAGAAACCATCAAAAGTTAATAATATAATAATTGAAGAATACATTACATTAGAAGAAATCAACAACAAATTAGTTGATGCAGAATAATGAGTCAGCACTCTGGAAGGCAAAGAGGTGGAAATCACCATGTCAGAACATTAAAAGGAATAAAGAAGTTTTTTTGTTTTTTTTTTTAATGAAGGTAGTTTAAGGGTTCTCTTGAACAACATCAAACATACTAAAATTTGAATCATAGGGGTCCCAGAAGGAAAAGAGAAAGAGAAAGGGATACAAAGCCTGTTTAAAGAAATAATGGTTGAAAACTTCCCCAATCTGGTGAAGGAAGCAGACATTCAGGTCCAGCAAGTAAAGAGTCCCAAACAAGATGAACCCAAAGAGAACCATACCAAGACACATCATAATTAAGATGCCAAAAGTTAAATGAACAAGGATTTCTTTTTACTTCAAAGTTGGAAACAGAAACAAACTTACCAATATATCAAATGGGTAACAATCATATTTAAAAGCAATGAAAAAGAAAGAATCAAAGTAACTTTTAGCTACGGTATTTCACTCCTCTCGGTCTGAAGATAAAAGGACCAGAAGAACTGCAAAGAAAACTTAAATGTGACTTAACAGAATAATAGGTTTATTGTTAACAGTGGTGTGGGTATAGTAATTCTGAAACAAGTTTATATATATTGTAGAATTGAGCAAAGCAGTAAATATATTGACTTTATTTGGAGCCAGGCTTCTTGCAGTGAGAGAAAAAGAGCAATAGATATAAAATGGTGAAAGGCAAGAATGATATAAAATAGCTATTTTCCCCAGTCTATCCACTGGAAAGACATGAGCTCACCTAGCTTCCAGATCTTGGGTTCTAATATCATTCCCTGCTAAAAAGAATCAGGGCTCCTTAGCAAAATGGCCAAGTTTGAAAATCACTCCCTGGCACCCTGGCCATTGTGGCTCAGTTGGTTGGAGCTTTGCCTGTAAACCAAAATGTCACGGGTTGATATCCGATGGGTTCAATTCTGGGTCCAGGCACATGCCTAGGTTGCAGGTTCCATCCCCAGTCAAGGTGTGTATGAGAGGCAATTGATTGATGTTCCTCTCTTACATTGATATTTTTTCTCTCTCTCTAAAATCAGTGGGCACATCCTCGGGTGAGGATAAAAAATAAAATAAATAAAATAAAACAAATAAACAATCATTATAGTAAGTTGATTCAGGCAAGAACCATCAAATACTATAAAGAACAGAATATTCACACTTGAAATAATCTCCGCAGAAGTTATTCGTTTATTACAAAGGGGAAAATAGTAACTTTATAGTAGAGAAACTTGGAGAGCATGTCCGGGACTTGGTGATCAAAGTTAACATCACCAGTATGGGAAAGGTAACAATCTCCTGCCACCTGATAGGATCAATGAGAACATAGCACCTGGGGTATCCTGCCATCTCTGCACAACCTGAATCTAATGAAGCATCGGACAAGCCCGAATCAAGAGACAGTCTGCAAAATAAATGGCTCCATCTCTTCAAAATGTCAAAGTTGAGAGGACAAAGAAAGACTAGGACTGATCCAGATGAAGGAAGACTGAAGAGACATGACAACTGAAATACAACAGGTGATCTTGAATCCTGGACCCGAAATATTCTGACTACAGAGGACAAGTAAGACAAAGGGTGAGATGTGAATACTGTCTGTGGGTTGGAGACCAGTGTTTTATCAATGTGCATTTCCTGATTTTGACACATTTGTATTGTGGTTATGTAAGAGAATGTTACTTATTTTAATCATAGTATTTAGAGGTTAAGAAACAACCTCTCCAACTTGGTCTCAAATGTTTCAGAAAATTTATATTCAGAGAGAGGACTGAGGGAGGAAAGAAGGGAAGGAGGAAGGAAAGGAGGGAGAGCGAGAGAGAGAGAGAGAGAGAGAGAGAGAGAGAGAGAGAGAGAGAGAGAGAGAGAGAGAGAATGGAGATCCTTCCTGATCTTCCTCTGGGCTCGGGGACACTATGGTGGGGTGCCATGTCTGGGCAGACACTTCCCCAGCTCCCCAGGGGCAGGAGGGGGGATTTCTCCCCCATTCCCGGGGTGATGTCACTCCACTGGAAGGGATACGACTCTCAGGTAACTGACCCTACTGGGCGGCTGTGAGGACAGAGAGCCCACTGACCGTCGCCCTCCCTCCTTCGGGCGGACCACTCCCTAAGATCTGGGATGGTCAGGGAGGGCTGCCTGGAGGAGCGCGCTTTGGACGTGAGCGCTGACTGGCTGCCAGGAAGGGTACCGGGCGTGGAGAGGGGACTTCTGGCTGCGGCAGGAGAGCCGGGAGTGAGGTGGGCTGGAGGGGCCGGGGTTCCAGGGCACGCTTCCTTTTAAGGGACCCACGTGCACTGTGGACCCAGACAGGCAGACTGAGGCCCACAGACAGGCAGCCGTTTGCCCACGGTCTCGCCCTTCCACACTCAGCTGCTCAGGGAGCCCGTGTCTCAGGCAGTGGCCCAGGCGGCGGCGCGAGGACGGCGCTGTCTGGCACCCGCGCGCCGCCTGCCCAGGGCTGTCCGGGCGCGCTGGCAGGGCGCTGCGGCTACTCACGTAGTGCTGGCTGGGGACGAAGCGCTTCTCGAAGCCCAGGAGGGCGATGTGGCGGATGAACGTGTCCCCCATGGCGGGGCTGCGTGCGGCCTCACTTCTCGGGGCGCCCGGGGCTGGGCCTTAAATGGGCTGGAAAGAGGAAGTTGCTGCTGGGGATGCAGAGCTCAGGAGGGGGCAGAAAGGGTTTCCTTCTTCTTTTCATTTTCTGGGACTCCCCAGGCTCCCACCACGTGGACGTGGGCGGCCACACGCACGCGTGTGTGTGAGGGTAAGCTTATCCTCGCCCTCCCCACGGCCCATGAGACCTCACAGGGTGGTGGATTCCCATCTACCACCACTCTCCTCGTGGCTCTCTCTGGGCCCCCCACCCTGACCGGCTTCTCTGCTGCTCCTGGAACCCCCACCGCAAGCTGCCCCCACCTCAGGGCCTTCACACACTGCCTCACCTGGACCATCTTCTCCCACAGATCTGTAACTCCCTCCCCCACTTTCTCTGGGTTTCTGCTCAAATGGCGCCTCCTCTGAGAGGCTTTCCATGATAACGACACATAAAATAGCAAAATTTCAGGCGTCCATCATGCTGCTTTTCTGTATCTATTCAAAGTTCTCACTGCAACCGACGTGTTACTTATTTTTTTAAACCATGTTTCTCCTTACCCGAGTGTGAGCCCATGAGAGCAAGAGCTTGGCCTGCTTTGGCACCCAGTGAGGGCATCAGTCACTGAGTGGATGAATTGAATGCCCCCATGGGAGGGTGTGCAAGCATTAGGTGCACATCCCCAGTGTGTGAGCCTGGCTGAGTGCCAGTCGCAGCTGGGACAGGCTTTCCAACCTGAGTTCAAATACTGCTCAAAGAATAGTCCCTCAGCCCTGACTGGGGTGACTCAGTTGGTTGGGTCAGGTTCTGCAAAGTGAAAGGTGCCCAGTTGGATTCCCAGTAAGGGCACATGTGGATTCGGTCCCCACTTGGGGCATGTAGGAGAGGCAACCTGATGTTCTCTCTCACACACATGTACGTTTCTCTCCCTCTCTTTCTCCCTCCCTTCCTGTCTCTAAAAATAAACAAGTAGACAGATAAATAAGTCAATAAATAAAATCTTAACAAAATAATAATAATAAGAATAATAATAATAATAAAGGAATAAACCCTCAGGCCCTGGCCCAGTAGCTCAGTTGGCTGGAGTGTCCTCTGGATACAGCAAAGGTTGTGGGTTCGAGGCCTGGTCAGGGCACATGCTTGAGTTGGTCACTGTGTGAATGGATGTAACAGCAAGTGGATGTCTCTCTCTCTCAAGTCAACAAAAATTAAAATAAAAAAAAGAATGGACCCTAGGAGCTGACTCAATTTCCCCCTGAGTGAAATGGAACCAGCATCTCTGCCATCTCTGCCCAGAAAGAATTTGGGAGGGAGGAGTGGACAGGGAACAGCATGCCTGAATGGAGGCTGTGGCCTCTCACTCAAGTCTGGGGCACCAGGACCAGGGAGACAGGGTCCTGGGAGGCTCAGACGTTATAGAGCTGGTTCAAGGTCACACATCAAATGGCTCAGATCTGGCAGTCTGGCTGCAGGCTCAGGTGGGCAGGACCAGCTGGTGGCTCAGGGGAAGACTGCAAGGTTGAGAGGCAGTTCACACTGAGAGCACTCACAGCCGTGGGCCCCCTGGGCCTCCTGGGCTACTGCAGGCAGAGCATTGGCGTCTGTCTCAGAAAGGTTTGCTTGGGAAGTCCCCTCCAGTCACGACTGCTCCCCTTACCCCACCAGGAGGCCATCAGCCCTGGGTGTGACAAGCTTTGCAAGTCTTTTCTCTGGTCATTTCCATTTATGGATTTAGGATCCTCCCACATAGGATACACCACACAACAGTGAAGAGGAACTGCCACACACACAGGGGAACCTTCCAGACAGACACCGCGTGGTGGGAAAGAAGGCAGGCGCAAAGCACACCTGCAGAACGCGTATCCCACACTCAAAACTGCACAAGCCAGTCTGTGCTGTTGGAAGCCAGGGTGAGCTGGGGCGAGGGTGGGGGCCAATTGTGACTGGAGGGGAGCAGGAGGCAGCAGGTGATGTGCCTTTTCTTGACAAGGATGCTAGTCCCACAAGGGTGCTCTCTTTCTGAAAATTCACCTAGCCCCAGGCCCAGATTTGTAGATGGCTCTGTTCTGTGTGTTTGACTTCAATAAAAAGCTGAAACCAAAGAATGGGTTGAGTGGGGTCATATGACAGATGACTGTCCTCACTTAACTTCATGGCAGAAGGGCCCCTGGCAGCACAGGGCACTGGGCTCCCCACTGAGCAGCTGTCCCACAGGCAGTCGCCTGAGGCCCCTGCACAGAGCCAGACTCCAGCATCGCTCACTGTGGCCCAGCGGGAGGAGGGGCAGAGCAGGGCCTCCCCAAGCTCCCGGTTGGTGGCCCTCGGCACTTCCTTCTCGTCCCCCCCAGTAGTCTTTTCCACTCTTGCATAACTGCCTGGGCCGCTGCCCTGTCCTGAGGACACCCGCCACAAAGGCCGGCCGGAGCCATCCATCAGCTGCTACCTTTCCACTTCCCTCCTGTGGCCTTCCTGTGGTTCCCCTGGCAGAGAGTTGTCTGAAGTGCCAAGTGAAAATAACTCGTTTTACCACATCAGCAGGCTGTAGCCTTTCATCAGGATAGGATAGGATTTAGGTACTTCAATGCATAGATGAAACAAGGGAATAAAAAAGAAAAGCAATACACAGAAATGAAGGAGGTAATAAATATAAGATTGGGGGGCACGAGACACAAACTTTATTTAAAGTTTTATAACTTTCAAATTGTGAAATACATAGAAAATTGCAGAAAAATGTGCAGTTTAACCAATGATTATTAAATTTCGGTTATTATGGAGTAGATATCTTGCTGTACATCACCTGGTATGAGAACAATGCCAAGTCCCCAGAACCCTCCCACTTCCCAGAGTGTGAGTGCAGGACTTAACTGGGTCAGGAGTGCTTTGATGACATCTCATCCTCCCCGTGAGGCGACCAGGCAGGTTCTGCTATCATCCCCACTTTATAGATGGGAAAGCCGAGGCACAGAGAAGTAAATGGGTTGCCACAAGTGGTAAGTGAAGACCTTGGATTTGAACCTAGGCAGTCTGGATCCCAGGCCATGCCCTTAACCACTGGACTCTCCTGCCTGGTTCTTGAACACTGTGTGAATGAATGATGGTTGGGGGTTCACAAGGGAGGAGCCAGCATTCGTGGATACCCCAAAAGACAGAGACTCACATTAGGCCAGACCAGAGGGGAGGCAGGGTTTCCCAGTTTGGCCTCGGGAATCTTTGCTTCTCTCCAGATGCCGTTTTCTCCACAATTGGGCCTTCACCAGATGGGCTGGGCTGACCAGTTCCTCAACCAGGAAACCCCCAAGGCTGGCCTAGGGAGACAGGCTGTGTGGAGAGGGGTTTGGCTCACAGCCTGAGGCCCCAACAGCGCTTCTGAGGGAATCTAGGACTTCCTAGGATTGGAGCAAATCAGGCCTCACTCTAACACAGTTCTTTGCCAAGGTTATTTATTTCTGAGAATCCTCACCTGAGGATATGTGTATTGATTTTGGAGAAAGGAGAGGGAGAGAGAGAAACAGAGACAGAGAGAGAGACAAAGAAAGAAAGAGAGGGAAAAGAATATCAATCAGCTGCCTCCCGTACGTGGCCCTGACCAGGGATCAAACCCGAAACCTTTTGCTGTATGGGACAGTGTTCCAATCCACTGAGCCACCCAGCCAGGGCTTTTCCCCAAGTTTAGCTTCAAGCTCTCCTGTCCCTTGTCAAGCTAGAACAGCCTGGGTTCCCCTTGCCACGCCCTGTGACAAAGGCATCCTGGGCTAACCCACAGAAACAGTTCTCTCGTGGCTCCTGGGCCTGAGTCACTGCTGAATGGTAGGCAGAGGGGCCACCTGGTGGCGGTGCCAACTGTGTGGGGCTCAGGCCCTACCCACACGCAGGTGTCTATGCATAAACACAGGCCACTCGCGATCTACTTCCCAAGGGACCTCAAGTCTCCCTTTCTCAGCAAAATCAGACGAGGAATGGGCTCTGGCTGGGTCTGGGCTGGACCTTGAGGCCTCATCAGAAGGGAAACAGGTACCTGCACTTGGGAGACAGGCTCAGGGCAAACCTCAGTCACAGCCCTGGGAACCACACCCCCTGGGAGCTCCTTCTCCCTTTGGCCTCTGGACACGGGAGGACACTCACACACTGACCGCTGGCTGTGGGCACAGCGGCTTGACAATCACACGGACCTGCTTCAAGCTCTAACTCATTCCTAGTCGTGTCGTAGTTGTTTTGCTCATCTGTAAAATGGCACTAATAAATTTACCTATTTCTTGGGCCATTGTGTCCCATGAGAGCAGGCAATCCAAGTTGCTGGGACTGCCTGTGCTAGGCTTGGACCACGGGGCAGGCTTGTGTTCTCTACAGCAACTGTCGGCGGAGAGATGGGTGGCAAGGTGTGGTGCAGCCTCTGCTCTAGAGCTGGGAGAGCTCAGCCTTTGCTCTGCCCAGGGATGGAGCTGAGGGCAAGGCCTATGAGGGTAGGCTGTTCTCCCAGCCCTCATTGGACTGAAGACAGCAACCAAGGCCATGGACAAGAGCCTGGGAGTCCTGGGGGGCAGGGCTGAGTCTGTCCCACTGTAGTGCAGCTTCTGGCCGAGCTCCTGACACCAGCAAGACCCACTCCAAAGCCAGGAGTCCAGACTCCTCCCACCAGGGAGCTCCCAGGGCCTGCTGCACCCGCCCCCGTTCCAGACCCACCTCCTGATGCTCTTCTTTGCTGTGTGGGCCCAGATGTGTCATCCAGCGAGTTATTTGAAGCTCATCAACCAACCACCAAGGCCAAAATCCAGCAGGAAGCTATGGCCACAGGAAGTTTTGTGATGTTTGAATTTGCAACTAATTCCTGTAATGGAGAAATCATGTCTCTGGGTCCAGTCACCAGGGCTGGACGGCCACTTCTACATCTCTCCAGCCCTGACAGTGTGTAGGCAAGTCAGCTAGCAGCATAATGAAGTCAGGCTGGGACTTGCCAAGGGCTCAGTACCTTTGCCAGTTCCAAGGATATGCAGGACAGTAGATACAGATGTTGCCGGTTCGATTCCTGGTCAGGGCACATGCCTTGGGTTGCGGGTTCATTTCTCCCTCATATCGATGCTTCTCTCCCCGTTTCTCTCTCCCTTTCCCTCTCTCTAGAATCCACTGACTGGACACAAATTTGACTGGACACAAATTAACACACACACGAAGACAGGTCTGGAGTGAGGGGGCGGGTCCCCTGTAAACAAGTGGCTACCAAAGGTATGAAGTGGCCAGTCTGGCATCAAGCACCAGGAGCAAAATGATGCCACCTGTTGGAACTGAAGCTCCTGAGGCCAACAAGTGAGCACTTGCTATAGCTTTATGACCATACACCATCGGTTGCTTGCTCTGACCTTGCCTTTTTGGAAACCTGCACTTGCCATCTTTGACCAGGGATTTTTCCTAGAGGACCTAGACTGCTCATCATAAGCGAGAGGACAATTTTAGCCTGAATTGCAAAGCATCAGGTAAGTTAGACCTTTTCATGATTGATCTAAATCATGACCTAGGAGGTGGGCTGTTCTTTTGCTCCCTCTTGGTGGCTCTACCCCACCATTTTACTGAAACAGCGTGCGCACCCCTCGCCGCCAAGTCCTCTCAGGCATTGCCAAGCCAAGGGCATGGTCTTTGGTAAGGGTCACTGTGGCCTCACAGAACTTGAGGCACTGGAGGCTTCAAAAGGGCAGCCTTGGGACCACACCTGTTCATAAACCACCTACTCTTGCTTCTGAGAAGGAAATCTGGCAGGAAAAACCTTTACAAATGGGGATTGTATCATAGCTTGCTTTCAGGGCTAACTTTTCTGACACTTCCTCAAAACAAAACCACAAAGTATGCACAGTTCAGGGGTGAGGCAGGGCAGAGGGGGTGGTAACATGATCCATAGACCCTTGTTGACCAGAGTAGGAAAGCTGAGAAAGCCAAGAGCAAATTGGTGCTGCTCTGCATTGTTTTTCCCAGTTCCAGGGGTGAGGACGCCCACCCACCCCGCCCCCCACCCCCCGGAGCAGGCAGGCTAGGCTAGGTCCACTCAGTTCTTTGTCAACAGGGTGCCAGGCTCCCAGGGAGTCATGATTTCTACAGCCAGCTGCAAACTGCCTCAAACTGTTCTTTGAACCAAGGCTGGCAGCCACGAGGTGAAGTACAGAAGCTGATGATCTCATCACAGTGGAGTAAAACAGAATCCAAACTGGGGGGTCTAAACAGGATAAATGGCCCCATTTGTTTTCATCCCACCAGACTCCCATGTCTGAGCAGCACAGCGAGATGATAAAGTGGCCTTCAGGTCGCCTCAGTTCCTAAAACCCTGCCCCCTTTTTCTTCCCCATCACAGGGAAACCAAGGCATCCATGGAAGAACTCCTCACTTTTCCAAATACGCACTTCCACTGAGGAAGTCGAGTCCTGGGCAGTACACTTCCAGAAACCCACTGGTGTGTGACAATAACCTGCCCACTAATGGTTAAGCCAAGAAAGTTGCATGAATTTCAGATAGGAGCTTGGGGGGTTAAGTGGACAACGGAAAGGCCTGCTCAATCAACACACCTTCTTGTCCCTGAAGGGTGGAGAACTAGAGAAGAAAGCAGAAGCAGAGGCCTGAAGGATGCTCAGAATAACCAATCTGCTTCAAAACGGAACAGGCTACCTCCATAAATAGCACCACCGTGGGAAGACTGAGGGCTACAGGCCTGGCCCTCAGTCCTTGAGTAAGGCTGACACCTAATCTCACTTCCTGATCATAGGTAATTTAGCCCAACAGAAAGATAAAGGCGTCACGTGTGCTGCTGAGAAGGGTATGCTATGTGCAGGTGGCAGTGTACTTGAGGTAGGCTGGGCCAAGGACAGTAGCTGCCCGCCCCCGCCCCCGCAGGGCAGAGGCTGCTCCAGGCAGCCTCAGAAGGTGCAGGACTTGGGATGGGGCTCGCATTCAACCCAATGCCACTGACAGCATTTAATACCATGCAGACATTTCCTTGTTATTTCAGAAACACTAAGCACACTGAAATTTCTTCTAAGACCTAGCTGAAATGCATTTTAAGTCTGGTCCTTACTGACCTCATGAAGATCTTGGTGGGCAACTTGAATCTCCACCCCCAAAGGAATCGTGCTACTGATCGACCGTCTCCTTTATGGACACACTGACTGACCATTACTGCAGGAGCTGAAGGCTGCATCTTGCTCCTGGGCTCTGGGTTAGTGCCAGGGCGACACTGCCACCCATCTTTAACGAAGACCATGGTGCTGGAACCAGGGCTGATTCTGCCATGCGCATAAGGAGGCCACTTACCAGGAAACAATGCTGTTCCAAGGGAAGTTTTACTCAGAGACACCCAATGGCAGGAAGCGGACTAAGACATGTTCAAGCTTCAGATGACAGTGAGTTAAAAGGAATTCGTACAGCCTCTGTGAGTTTTCCAGAAATCAGGTGCAGCAACCGCACCCCTTGCCTGAGGTTCAACGTTTTTTAAAGATTTTATTCCTTCTTAGAGGGGAAAGGAGGAAAAACACTTACTGGCTGTCTCTTTTACACTTTCACAACCCAGGCATGTGATCTTACTGGGAATCGAACCGGTGACCCTTTGCTTTGCAGGACAATGTCCAACTAACTGAGCTACACTGGTGAGGATGAGGTCCAACATTTCTTGAAGGAATTAAGCCTGTTTTGTTTAGGGGAGAGACATAATGGTACAGGAGAGCACTCCTTAAACCATTAAAAAGTTATGAGAATGCAGCACTGAGTCTGTGCTGTTACCAAGTACAGAAACTGGTCTGTGTGGTTTATGTGAGGACATTTTCTTTAAAAGTGCTGCTTTCTAACAGTACACACACACACACACACACACACACAATGTGTATGCATATACACTTTAAAAAATGCTAATAGAATATATAAAAACAAAAAATATGTGTATGCATATAGCTTTTCAAATTTTTTAGATTTTAGAGAGGGCATGAGAGAGAGGGAGACAAATATGATGTGCTAGAGAAACATCAAACAGTTGCCTCTCACACACCCCCAACCAGGACAGGCCTGCAATCCAGGCATGTGCCCTCACCGAGAATCGAACCAGTGACCCTTAAATTTTTGAGATGTCGACCCACTGAGCCACACCAGTCAGGGCTTAGTACTTTTTATACTGGACAGGAAAACAATCTCTTTGCTAAGTCTGTGATCCCACAATATTTTGGTTAAAAAAAAGTTATGTACAGGAGCTGAACTCCCCTGAGAAGCTACCTCTGGAGGGATGATTCTCTAGCAGCTGAGATGGGAGGTGTGGGTGAGGGCAGCATGGCTGTTGACCCATGAGACTCTACTGTAGAAGACCCTCCTCATTTCAGTTGGTAGATTAATAACACGTTTGTTTCCCTGAGCACAGATCTGTAGGGTACAGTGCAGGCAGAGGGTTATGCTGAGAACAAAAAATATCCTGAGCCAGTGTGATTTTTATGTGGGAAGAGCTAATGTGTACACGCTTTGTCTGGGAGGGACTCCGACATCAAAATCATACTTCAGCTGCATGCAGTTGGTATGTACAGATAAAAAGTTGGGGTCTCCAGACTCAGCTCAAACTGGACACATGGTGGTCTCAGAAACCCCACAGACAATGGTGTCCTTAACGAGGACCCGAGCCTCTGCACAGTGACAACCTAACCCTCCTTTCGCGCTCCACCTGCCACCAACCCGCCCGTCTCCCCAGACAGCATCATGAAAACACCTTAGAAAGAAATGAATTAGTGTGTGAAAGGCATGGATGAATTTTATTTATTACCCTATATCTACATTTTAATTTGAGGTAAAATATAAGCAACACATAAAAATGCCTATTTCTGCTACCATGTAATATAATTCTCCGTTATGAATATTGTGATAAAGCTAATGAACACGCTATGCCATCACATACTCTAGCTTTTCGTATAGCTGGTATTTTACAACTCTTATTGTCTGTGAAATCTCAACACATGTTAGATTCTCCTACAAACGGCGCAGAATATCAGCGGGTGCATAATTAGCTTATGACCCCTCACTCCCCACACTGGAGCCTCAATGTTACAAGTAGAATTATAAAATAAGGAAGGCAATGAAAACCCCTTGAGAGATTGATCCAAGCTGGAACAGTGTTTCAAAAAAATCTACACAAAAACAGGTTCCACGACAGTGAGGCTTTAGTGTCATTTAGCTTGCCAAACACTCACACCTGATCTTCAACTTCTGGTACACCATGCATTTTATTCGGATGAAACGTAAATGTGGAAGAGATTCTCTGTATTCCATCTACAAGCCACACGCTGAGATACTGACCTCTTACTGGCTATTAGGTAATCCAGATGGTTGTTTTTTTTAATTATGATAAAAAAAAGTATGAACCATGATAGATAGCTTAGGAAAAGATTTAGTCAAATATACAGATACTAACTGTTCACTCAGTCATTAAGGAGAGTTGTGAACAAAAGGATCATTTAAATGATTTTTCAAATAGAAAAACTAAAGAACTAAACTATATCAAGTGTTTTCTTCACTGCAGAAGCTGAGATGTTCCAGTAGGAGATATCTTCACTTGATTGGAAAATAAACACCATAGCTGAAGGCTCTGCTGAATCCGTAAAAAAATCTGGTGAGATTCATCCCTGTCATTTTCCCTGTCGTTTTCCAGCATTGCTGCAAAATCCTTATAATACATTTCAAAGTAAACCAGCCATTCCAAATCTACAGTCACTCTGCTCTTTAATTCAATTCACAGAACTGCTGAAAAAGTAGACATTTCTATCTAAAAGTAGAAAAAAAGGTTTGTATAGAAGGTATTTCTGTTATACAAGTATATTACACAGCTTGGGGCAGGGCAGTAACAGGTCCGAAAAGCTCTTCTCACCCACTGATACTTTAAGCTAAAATAGGAGAGAAAACAAACAAGAAAACAGGTTAATCTAATTATAGGAGTTTAACGTTCACAAATACCACGACTTAGCACTTAAACCCATGAAATGACAGTACATGGCAAACTCCATGACAAAATGTCTCTGAATTTTTTTTTTAAATGCATCATCAGATGCAGCTCAGGGCTGTGCTGTCAGGCTGTAACCCGTAACCATCACCTAGACATTCAACAGCGCAGGCTTAGTGAGGTTCAACAGACACTAGAACCACGTTTTGCTGATTCCTGGTCTAGGGCTGCCCTCCTGTTACTAACTTGGCCCAAGCTTAGGAAGTCTGGAATAATAGAATCAGGTTTGTAACTTATAATTAGGGGAAAAGTCAGTGTAGTGATAATGACTCAGTGAATTCCAAGGTGAGGACAAAATTTTACCCCGTGAATTAAAACATTTCCTTTTAAGGCAAAAGTGCATTTATATCTTTGAATGACAGATACATATTGACCCAAGGAAAAATCTCTGCTTGAATCTTCTAGCCAAAAATAATTCCATGTGGCTCACACTTGGACCACACAGGCCCTGAAGGTGGGGCCACCATTTATGGCCGAAGCAGGGAAAACACATTAGCTTATAAATATGCAGGTGGGTTCAGATGGACACTACATGGCGTCCCAGACACAGAAGTTGAGTTACCCTAGGAGGGAAGAGGTCTACCACGTAGGGTCTGGTTCTTGCTTAATCTGAGAGCTTCCATCAGTCTCCTTTATTTCTATCAAGAAAAACAGAAAGGAACTCTTTAATTGCACTATTAATGCAAATTTGCTCAATTATAAATCTACTCATACCAGACTATTTACTAACATGCTTTAACACGAATAATGAGATACTAAAAACGATAACATTTCCAGAGACAACAATGTTTCTTTAGCTCAAACTCCTAAATTTTGCTACTTATTGTTTTCAAAGTAACAGACATCTTTATTACATATATATGCAAAGGACCCTCACTATGTTGGGTGTATAGGAGTCATTCCATGGTTTCAGAATTCACTTAAAAGACACTTGAGGAAAATGGAAGGAAAGAACCCATGAGTCATCTCTGAACACAATGTTTCTGGGCATAAAAATACAAATCCTATTCACCTAGAAACAAAAGAACAAAACTACCACAGTTCTAGTTTAAAAGCTTTAAAAACACAATCCTTTGTCCTAATGAAAGTCTTAAGGAACTTCAGTGCTTGACAACCAGACCAACAATGATTTACCTTCTGTTGCAGGAGCCTCCAACTGGCTTGGCTCAGCTGATTCTGAAAAGGAGCACATGAAGACTTACTGGAACACTGTTCAAAGTTGCTTTCAATTATTTAAAGAGAACAGAGGGAGAAAAAGGAGAGAAAGCTCTCCAAACTGGGAACACAAATCACAAGTCTAAGATGAAACAACAGCCTTAGACTCTTGGAATAAAGACGTAATTACTCAACTAGGCTTTCAAAAATCTACTCTTCTGAAATGTGTTAAGTAAGCTTACATAACCAAAGTCTTAAATAACAATCTTAATCAACCAAGCTCTATCTAACATGAAAGCAAGAAGTTCCTTTTTTGTCCCTCCCCCTTCTTCTGTGAGTTCCCTTTTAACAAAAGCCTTTCATTACTTTCAGTGAACCACAGTAGCAGGCCTAAGCATTTGTTTCTAAGGAATTTAAAAACCATAACACATACGTTCTTACCCAACACAATTTGGCTTACAACTACCATTGTAAACAAATAGCATGAAGAAGGAAGTAAGAAAGATGACCTTCTCACTGAAAACCTGCATTCTATGCCAGTGATCTTAGGGTTCCCGACCTTGTACCTGGGCTGGGACAGTGGGATCAAATGGCACGTAGTCCCCAGTTCTCAGTTAGGACCTACACACTGAGCTTACATGGGCTTTCAAACACAGGAGTCAAAGAAGCCAAGTCTAGATATGTATATTCATGTGTGTGCTGTGTAACTAACTCTTTAAAGTCAGACAGATTAATTTTATCTGATCTATTTCACTGAAAAAAGTAAGAACAGTCCTGTTTTACCCTCCTTAGTTTACCTTGTATCACTGGGCCTTCTGACTCACTCTGATCAACCAACTCTGAAAATAAAGCAAATTCATTTAATAATTTAATGACATGCTGTTAAATTTTAAAAGCATTTTTACATACACTCTCTATTTTGATGTTCCGATTTTGCTATAACAGGTGCTATTTTCCTTATGACAAGAAGGGAACAAACATTAAGAGTTCTGATATTTCCTGCCAAATAACTAACTCATAGTAATTGCCACACAATTCTACCTTAGACCTGCACAATGATGAGAACAAAACTGAACAGAAAGGATTATAATACAATATTCTTTGAAACTAAAATTTAGAAGACAAAGGAACTGAGATAATAAAAAACAATAATGGAAGAAATTATAATGGGATTTCTTTAAATAAGGAAGTTCCCTGGTGTGATTAAAGTTGATAGTCACAAAGATGATTTAAAACCTATGAAGCAAGATATACCTCTCTTTCATATGGACATTACCAGACACTAAAAACACACACTAAAAACACAACCTATAAAAGCAAACAAACAAAAATTCCTCATGGATTCGGGATACAAGCAAATAAATTTTATGATAAATCAAAACTCAAAACTTGGAGGGAGAAGAGAGGCAACCAAATCTATGATCCTGCGGTGTGAAGGCCAGAGGACAGACAGGGCCAATAGTGTGAAGCAGATGGAATAGCAGCGGACGGGGATAATGACAGCACCTCTCTCAGGTCAGGGGGGCAAATCGACAATTCACAACGTTCTGTCACTCAGTGGTCACTAGTAACTCCTGAACATGAAAACATAAAACTGAAGAGGCTTACACTTTCCCAATGAATTAAACTATAGAACTGAATGTAGATGAGGTTTATGTATTTATTTGCCTGTTTATTTAATTTTAATCCTCACCCGAGGACATGCTTACTGATTCTAGAGAGAGGGGAAAGGAGGGAGGGAGGGAGGAGAGAGACATCCATCAGCTGTCCCCCTGCATGCACCCTGACTAGGGACCCAACCTTCAAGCCTTCGGCTCACTGGATGATGCTCAACCAAGTCACACTAGCCAGGGTGAATGTAGACAGATTTTAAAGAATTAGAATAATAATATTAACTGAAAAAAGATTGAAATGCCAATGGTATTAGAAAAGGATCATTCTCACTTATAAAAAATTAATAGAACATAAAACATATGAGCACAATTAAGTTTTTCTAAAAACACTATTTAAAATGACATGAATATCAGAGAAATGGAAGAACATTTAGAGGTGTTCATGCTAATGTCTACCAGACACTATGCGTAATGTTAACAGAAGCAAGATAAATCACATTAAAAAGACCTACTTATTCCAGCACAGTAATTACACAACAAAAGTAAAAGTGGTAACAATAACAAACACTGATTGTATTTCCTGAGGACATACTATAAGCCCAGGCATTGTTCTGGGTGGAAGTCAACAAACTTCTTCATAAAAAGCCAGTCAGTAAATATTTTAAGGTTTCCAGATCACACAGTCTCTGTTGCAACTACTGTCAATGTGGCCATAAGCAAACTGGCCTGGTAGTGTTTCATTAAAACTTTATTTACAAACATGCACAAGAGCTTGCTGACCTTCTTTTAGATGCCTGACATATAATGGGTCATTTAAAATGTTCTGCAACTCCCCAAATGGGTACTAATATTATCACCTTATAAATAGGTGAACTGAGACTTTAAAAGGTTAAGCATCTCACCCAACATTACATCTAGAAAGTGCCTAGTGCTTTAACACTAGAGCTAAACCAAAAATGATTTTGCATGGTTACTGCTATAGGTATAGTAAAATCTTGCAAACTAATTGTGTGTATGTGGGCACACAGCCACACCCTCTCACAGTCCAAAAGAGAAAAAGACAAAGACTTCATGGAATACTCACGGTTATTAATCACAAGTCCTGGAAATGGTCTAAAGAAAGAAAAAAATGGTACAACAGTTTATTTTTACTCTACAACAATTTATAGGTATATTCAGTTTATATAACTAATGTTTAAACCATGACACTTATGTGCTAGAATAAGAAATGTTATCCACTATTTTTTAATCTTAGATACTTAAAAATCAAAAAACAAAAAAACATCCACCCGAGGACATGTTTATTGATTTTAGAGAAAGGGGAGGGCAGGAGGGAGGGGGGGAGAGAAACATCAATTGGACGCCTCTGGTATGTGCGCTGACCGGGAATCAAATCCATGACCTTTCAGTTTATGAGACCACGCTTCAACCAAGCCACACCAGCCAAGGCTTAATCTTATATACTTTTTAATCAATCGATTGATAGCTATATATAGATGAATGCTAATATGGAACATTAGAAAATGTTACACTAAAGATGGTGGGAAAAAAATAGGAACAAGTTAAAGGGAATAGAGTAATTCTAGTGAAATGGTCTAATGCAACAAGGTAGTTTCCCAGACCCCTGGGGAATGGCATAGAAAATAAATGTTGTTTAAGTGGGACAAAAATATGGGAATTTTAGGGAAAGGGTATTGGGAGATGAGTGGATGAGAAAAAGCCCTAGGAGGGTAATACATTTAGCTATTTCTGAGTGCTCGTCCTAAGCCATTTAAACTACAGGAGTGGGAACCTGACAATGAACTGATTGGGGTAGACTCAGCAATGGTTAAGTTTTTGTGAGGTGCAAGAGAAGAGTGAAGACACCTTAGGACTTCTGAGTAGGTGGTGGGAAGAGAGGACATTTGCTGTACACCAGTTATGATGAGCACATATTAATGATGTCATTCTTATAATGCTGTTAGAGGGAGGTATGCTCACCATTCCTACTTTGTAGATAAGGCGCTGATGCTCTCAAAGGGAATGAGTACAATCTCATTGTACAGTCAAGAAAACAGAAGTGACTTGACTTAGGACCAAATCCCTGAGTGCCTAAGACAGAAACTGGCAAGACAGAAACTGGCAAAAGTTTTCTGTAAAGGCCAGATAGTAAGTATTTTAGGCTTTACAGACCATAGTGTCTCTGTCCTAACGACTCAATTTTACCACCATACCATGAAAGCAGCCATAGACAATATGTAAACCATATGACTAATTCTGAAATTCTGAATAAGACTTATAAATACAGGAGGCAGGCTAGATCTGGTCCACAGGCCATACTTTGCTAACCCCTTTGCTTAAAACCCAGAGAATTAAGAGAGTTAGCTCAGATAAGGGAGACTCTAAGAGAACAATAACTAAAGTTCATTACATGGTAAATGTGATTTTATTACTATATATGACTACATTTTGGAAGATGACAGCCTCATGTTCTATAAATTCATTCTTACGAGCAAGCAGGGTACTCTCACTTACCTAATGACTGTGAACTTAATGAATTCAGCTGAATCTAGAATCCTTCTCATGGAGCTGATTTCCAGGTAACTGGGGGCTTTGAATGATACGCCAGGAGGCATACCATCAACCACCACACAGCCGGGGTTGATTGTGATTTTCCTGTAGGGAACTTTCACAGGGAAACCCATACCAATAGCTTCACCTGTAATGAAACAAACAGCATAAAAGCGTAAATTAACCTATCACCTTAGGGAATGTTTAAAAAACACATGACCAACATTTATTTTAAATACAGTCTCCACTGTTAACTAAGGTCTTTGTACACTTCAAACAACTTTACATATAACCTTAATTTTATTCACTTTGATATTGACCATTATCAATAGCACTGATGTAATACATTTAATGTATTCTTACAAAAGAACTTTAGCAAAACCAAAATACTTATTTTATAATTTTATTTCCTTTCGTGTAAGATTACAACTATCTGAGCATAATCTATTGTTAAGATCTTACTGAAACAAAATTTCCTTATTTATTGCAAGTTGTACATACTACACAAATGAAACTTACCAAATTTACGACTGAAGAGGTCATTAACTTGCTCTCTTAGCTGTCTAGCTTTTTCAACTTTTGACAGTCTTTCATTATCATCATCTAAAAAAAGTTAAGAAAATTCATAATAATTTAGTAATGCAATTTTTAATTCCAAGCAAATTTTTAGGTTCTCTGTGTAACTCACTTTGTTTTTGGAATGCTTAAGTATTTTAAACTAATCAAGGTTGGAATGATTTAACCAAATGATTTAACAATAACACCAAATTGAAAATGCTACAATTTTATTCCTGTTATAAAGAACTTTATCTACTGTTTATGCAGATTTTTTTTAAACGATCACTAGGTTTTTGGATGGTCAGCAGGTTTTAGCCCATGCCAAGTCCAATGAACTGCCTAGAGCAGATATTTGGGTAATTTCTGTAGGGGGTGGGAAGGAGAACACAACAGTGTGCCATGTACTCAACACCCCAGTAATCCTCATGCTGAAAGTGAAAAAACAGAAGAGGAAACCACTCCACAAACTATGATAAAGGCAGAGAAATCATACCTGGAATTGTCACCTGAATGATGTTAAGATCTTCAACACCTGATGCAGTAGTATTAACATTGGGTGATGAATTTATTTTTCCTTAGAATAGAAACTTAAAATTACAACATACACAAAATGGAATAGTCTTGAATAATGTGTTTACAATTCAGACTATACAAAATGGTATTTTAACCTAAGTTTCGTTCAAGGTTTGCTACTTTTCATGGAATGTTTTGTCATTTCATGATATTAAGCTTCCTGAAAGGCTTTTTACATTTTTCTCTTCCTTGTGATGCTCACATAGCAGACGCAGAGTCTCAATTATTAAAGAACTAAGAATTGTAAACTAATCACTACCCCAATTCTGAGTGAGCTTTCTCAGTTTTAGCGCAATAGCTGGTCCTTAAACAATGTTTTAACCACTACTGCAGAATAAATTTCTAATGGCATGTCTTCTGCAGCAAGAACTTACTTGGAGGGCTCTTAGAGGATGAGGTGCTCTCCTTAATTGCTGTCTCAAACATTTCAGGCCTAAAAACAAGAGAAAAAAAACATGTATGCTAATTATCCAACAGTAAAGCACTAAAAATTAAACAAGTAAAAGATTTTAAAACCACTAATTTTCTGTAGATATACACTAGGTTCTACTAATGGAAGAACAGAAAAGCAAGGTTATCTCAAGGAACACATACAAAAAGATATTAATTATAATTGTGAGTATAACATTCACCCAGTCCTGTCTAATTTAAACAGCTTCTTCCTCCCGTGATTTTAAGGCACCCTGGAAAGATTCAGCGTTAGACTTGAGAATGGAAACAGGAAGTGTCCTGTATGCAGGTAATATGGAAACGTAAGAGAAACTGTGAAAATCTGAGCAAAGGAGTCTTTCTTCTTAGGAACCAGAAGCAGAGGCCACACCTCTGCAGACTTGGACGAAAGTACATAAGGCGGCCATTATGCTTGGCAATGTCAGCTTTGATTATTCGACAGCATCTCTGAGTGACTCGAAAGTAAGCATTAATAAACAAAACCTAAAATTCATTTCAATTAATTTCAAATAATTCTTGAGCAATAATATGTATTTTCCAATTCTAACTATTCCCACCTGCTTCAACTGTATTGGCTTAATTCACAAGTCTCCAAACAAATAGGAGAGAAATGTAAAGTACTGCATAAGCTGGGGAAATAAGTGTTTTATAAAACTGAAGAACTGGTTAAATTCCAGCAGCATCAACCGTTAAAAAATATGACTGTGGGTAGATTTAACAAAATCAGGTTGTTTTCCTTCTGATAAGCTAGAGCCCGCCCCTTCCCTCTTTTAACTAAGCATGGAAAATTTAAAACATATACAAAAGTACAACTTAAAGAACCTCTGACATTAGGCTAATATGGCTCTACCACAGGGTGAGTCTGTATACCCACCTCCCGGGGTCAAACAGTATCAGCTCATGGACAGTCTCATTTCATCTAATTTCCTTACTTTTTAATAATGAACTTAATTTTCGCTTTGTTTCTCAGTATCTTCTCCAGCCTTGGAATGCCAAAAGTAGATGGTCGTCGAAAGGGCACACCCTCAGGTAAGCCTTCCACATAAAAGTCTTCTGGGAAAGACTCAAATAATGCGAATGGCACTTTCACAGCTTGTTTAAGGCCGAGAGCTTCGCCTATAAAACACATACACACATTTCTCACACGTATAACTTTAAAAAAAAAAAAGCTTTTTAAAAAATGCGTTTTAAAGTATATTTTGTGGCAATTAAAATTATATATATTTAAAAAATCATTAATTTTTAAAAAATTTCTTAAATTTCTTGATGCGCAGAAAAGTGGGAGAAATTATGAAATAATGCCTGCAAAACCCACAGACTTCCTTCTAATAATAGCAAAACGTAAATGTTGAACATTATATTATGCTCACATTCTTCTGTTTTTAAAAAGCTCCCTTATATTTTAATAATAATGTTTCAAAATAAACTTACCGCATTTTTCATTGAAAAGATTTTCAACTTTTTGTTTTAGGTCTGTGATTTTGGCATTCCATGCCTCTGTATGCAAAAAAACAAGATAATTAATTTGTTAGTATTATTTACCAATATACCCTCCATAGTTAGGGGTTTATTTTAAGTATAAAATAAGAAAACACATAGGTTTTTAAAGCAGTCATGGCTTGACAACTACTCTAATACAACAACACATTATTTAACTGTTCTATTACATTACTAATATGTTGACTACAAATAAGTGATATACACTAAAGCAAATAATAAAAATAAAAAGAAACCCCAAAACCTCCCAAAAGACAATTATAGTATCTACTATGTGCCAGGTATAGTTCTACCCTGTACATGATTTAGTATTTATAATCCTCATAACTCTAAGAAGCAGGAAGTAATGGTATTCCCATTTACAAATAAGGAAACTGAGGCACAGAAAAGCTAAGCAGCTTGCCCAGGGTCACGGAATTATACAGTACTGGCACCAAATCTGAACTGAAGCAGCCTGACTCTATAGTAAGTGCTAATATATACTGCTTACAAAATTAAAAAAACAATTCTCTTAGTAAAATATTTTTATGAACTCCTTTTATTTAAAATGACAAAAATCAAGAAAAATAAAATGTGTATTTACCAAAGGAAAACTCTCTCCCTCGAGGCTTAAAGGGAACATTAGAACCGTTAGTCTGAGTAGGGTTTCGAACAGCTGAGGTCTGAGGGTTGTTGTTATTAGGGCCTAAAGAAGAATTAAAAAAAACAAACAAACAAACCATAATCAACACACGCATTTAATCATGCTTACTGAAGCCCAGCCTGTGCTGGAAAATAAAGTTAGATTCAAATAGCACATAAGCACCCTGCCACGAGATCACAGACCTCCACCCATTGTTTTACTTCTGTCTACAGCTAGGCTTTCTCCCCGGAAGCAGGAGGGCTTTCTGACTCTTCGAAAGTTCATTCAGTTCACTTCTGCTTCCTCAGGCCCTCTCGGAGCCACCTGGTTTTTGGTTGCCTGTGTTTGCTTGTATGTTTTCCTTTCAACCCTTGAACACGGGCACAGTTTTAGGTACAATGATATGATCTCCACTCTTGAAGCTTTCCTTTGGATTCTCCAGCTGACCCTGACTTATCCTTTCTTTGAATTTTTAGTACAACTTAGAAACAATCAGTTGTTTTCCACTAAATGAAAATGAATCTTAGTTTCAGTGATCCTTATAAACCTCAGGCTCTAATTCTTCTTTAGGTAGGGTCATCAAATGCTTAAACAATAAGCTTATCTTTACCTGAAGCTAACAATTAAGAAAAATAAACAAAAAGGCCAAAATAATGAAAAAATAAAAGAAATTAAGACTCTTCAGATTTCTTTGGAAAATAACCAACATTCTGAAGCTACATCCTGACACTCTCAACTTCCCAGTTTGCAGAAATGTTTGTATGGACCCCAGGCTTTCATCTGAATCCCCATTCTACTGAATTACCTACTTCCTGTGGCTGTTGTCATATAAAAGCTTTTGCTTAAAGAATAGTTTCTGCAGCAATACTGCTAACAGCTGAAAGTACACCCTGTGCCAAGATTATCACGTGTAGAGATTATTTTAGTTTTCACAAGCATCTCCATGTTACCTGTGGAGAAACTGAGCCATGATGGTTAAGTGGTCAATTACATCACTAGTAAGCGGTGGAGCTGGGATACCAACCGTCAGAGTCTAGCTCCGCAGCTTTCGCCACTCCACTATCTCTCTGAAACACTTCAAGACTTTCATGAATCAGTTTCTAGATCTAAGCCACAGAGGGCAAATGCAAAGCACACATAGAGCCACTCCTATTGTCCTCACTTAACCTGGACATGAACTCAGAATCTGTAAGAGTATTAGAAGCGTCTGATGGGAATGGAAGATGAAGATGAAATTTATCTGTCATTCCTTATGAGATGTCAAGGTTCAACACACTAGTCTGAAAGTATCTCAAAACTCCTGAATAAAAACCAGAGCTTGCTTGGACAGTACAGTGATGAAGAAGGCATGGTGTTTCTGGGCTGCTTGGCTCTCATGGCCTAGTTTACCCAGCAGATGTAACAATACAGAGGAAACCAATACATTCTATTAAGCATAATTCTGTGTCAGGCTACCAAAGTCATCTAACATCTCTGCTTAAACTCCATGCCCTTGAAGCAACATCTTAGTAACAACAGGGCAAGACAAGAAGAGATTTATGATCAGTTAACAGAACTGAGTAAAATATCTAGTTCATATTCTAAATCAATAAACTGGCCTTTAGTTTATACTTATGTGAAACAACACTATACGCACAGAATAACTAAATTAAAGAGACTGAAAATACCAAGTATTGTGTGGATGTGTATCAAGCAACTGGAATTCCCATACATTCTTAGTAGGAGTGTAAAATAATAAAACCACCTTGGTAAATTTTTGGGCAGTTTCTTAGAAAGATACAAACTCAGCAATTCCATTCTTAAATATCTACTTAAGACAAGGAAAGCATATGTCATATTTGGTATGCAAATGTTCACAGCACTTTTATTAAAGACAAAAAATAACTCCAAATGTTCACTGACACATGTATAAGCAAAATGTGGAAAATCCACACAATGGAGCAATAATACTCTACCAAAACAAAAAACAAAAAAAAAACCCAACTGCAATAGGCAGCAAGTATAAATGTAAAAACACTATGCTGAGCAAGAGAAGGCAACCATAAAAAAAAAAAAAAAAAGAAAAGGATACAGCAATATTCCATTTATATGAAAATCTAGAACTGGAAGAAGTATTGTAGTAACAAAATCAGCTCAATGGTCACCTGTGGCCTGAAGTGTAAGGGACTGACTGCCAAGGACCATGGGGGGGAACACTTTAGGGTTGACTTACATGATTATAACAAATATTTTTCAAAACTCAAACTGTATAATTAATATGGGTATATTTTATAATAAATAAATTATGTTATATATAATCAATTTGATTTTTAAATAAAAATTCTACTTATAAGCATGATACATAATTTAAAACAAAATATTAGTAAGGTACAAACGAAATACCTCCTTATTATCACTAAACTGACAAAAAAGGTCCTGAATACAGACACAGTTATTCACTACTTACATCACTTTAAAGTACTAATCACTATTTTATGGTATTTTAACCTATATAAATTAAACTGAGTGGTTTTATAGCATTAGAAAGCTACTGTGAGAAAAGGACCTCTATTCCTGGCAAGGGTAAAACAAAATATAGCTATTAACTCTTTTTCTTTTGAAGCAGAAACCAACCTTACACAGGAAAGTATAAATGTGCAAAGTGAGGATTTAACACTTAGATGGTATTTTTTTCCAATTTAGAAACAATGTCTGGTGTAATAGATTTGTTCCTTAAGTAAGAAAAGCTAAGGAGCACAGTGGAAAGTGTCTAGTGTGATGGAGATATTCCTATACAGTATGTGGTATCTGAGGTTCCATAAGAAATTGTTTTAATTAATATATTTATTTGTATTTAATTATCAAATCCTGAACAAAGAAAAAAGGAAAAAAGAAAGAAATGTCAAATTAAAAACATATATCCAGGACTTCTGGCCAAGATGGAGGCCTAGACAGACATGCTGGGTCTCCCTCCACAACTAAGAAGGAATACAACTACCTCAAAACTAGAGACAACCAGAGTTCCAGAAAATTAAGCTGCATAGAAGTCCAACAAACAAAGATATAAAGAAGAAATACTCATCCAGACAGGTAGGAGGGGTGGAGCTCGGACAGAAAGGACGCGGTGTGGTGGCATCAGCATCGGCAGGCCAGCAGAAAGCGCAGTCACATGTTTTAAAAAGTGGGGAGGGAAACCTGGGGAGTGTTCCCAGCTCCTGACCAGACTACACAGCTCATGGTCCCAACACTGGGGAAAATAAAGCCTCACTGCTTCTGACTGTGCAAACCAGTGGGGGTTGGGGCAGAGGAAGAAACTGCCAGTCTCTCAGCAGAGTCCGCTTGTTTAAAGGGCCTCCACGGTCCTAGAACATCCGCAGACCCACCCACTCTGGGAAAGATGGCCCGGGCAATAGCCCCAGGTGCCAGTCCCGTACGAAAGTGGGAGAAGTGCCTGGAAAAGGGGCAAGTGCTGAGCAAGCGGCATTGTTCCCTCTCAGACCCCTCCCCCACATACAGCGCCACAACGTGGTGAAACAGGTCGCCTTGTACCAGTGAATACCTAAGGCTCTGCCCCTTACAACGTAACAGGAGCGACAGCTCTGCATAAGACACGGAGGCAAACAAACACAGGAGCCTGTTAAGATGAGGAGAAAGAGAAGTACATATGACTCAAAAGGGGGAACGAATCAAGGTCCCAGTGGGAGAACTAAGTGACGAGGAGATAGCCAACCAACAGACGCAGAATTTAAAACAATGGTGATAAAGATGCTCACAGGCTTGACAGATATGCTTGAGTGCAGCAAATGCATAAGAGAAGAAGTGAAGGCTATGCTAAGTGAAACAAAGGAAAATCCACACAAAATCAATGGTAAAGGGAAAGGTACTGGGGTTCAAATCAATGATCTGGAACATAAGGAAGAAAAAAACAGTCAACCAGTACAGAATGAGGAAACAGGTATTAAAAAAAATGAGGAGAGGCTTAAGAACCTCTGGGACAACTTTAAACGTGCAACATACGAATCATAAGGGTGCCAGAAGGAGAAGAGAAAGAGCAAGAAATCAAAAGCTTATGTGAAAAGAGTAATTAAAGAAAACTCCCCAAATTTGGTGAAGGGAAGAGACATAGAAGTCTAGGAAGCACAGAGAGTCCCAAACAAGCTAGACCCAAAGAGGACCACATCAAGACACATCATAATTAAAATAAAAAAGGTTCAAGATAAAGAGAGAATCCTAAAAGCAGCAAGAGAGAAGCGCAGAGTCGCACATAAGACTATCAGCTGATTTCTCAAAAGACACTTTGCAGGCAAGAAGGGACTGGTAAGCAGTATTCAATGCAATGAAAAGCAAGGACCTACAACCAAGATTACTCTATCCAGCAGAGCTATCATTTAGAACGGAAGGGCAGATGAAGCGCTTTCCATACACGGTAAAGCTAAAAGAGTTCATCATCACCAAGTCATTATTATATGAAATATCAAAGGGACTTAAGAAAAAGAAGATTAAAACTAGATCACTAAACTATATCACAACTATCAACAACAGAATCTAAAAAATAAAAACAAAATCCAACTAAGCAAACCAGAATAGGAACAGAATCATAGGTATAGCAATCATTTGGTGTTATCAGCTGGGCGGGGGGAGGAGGAAGGGGGAGAAATGGGTAAATGGTGCAGGAATTAAGAAGCATAATTGGTTGGCACAAAATAGGCAGGGGGAAGTTAAGAATAATATAGGAAGCCCTGGCTGCTGTGGCTCAGTGGATTGAGCGTTGGCCTGCGAGCCAAGTCTTGCTGGTTCGATTCCCAGTCAGGGCACATGACTAGGTTGCACATCAGGTCCCCAGTTGGGGGCGCAAGTGAGAGGCAACCACACAGTGATGTTTCTCTCCCTCTCTCCTTTCCCCTCTCTCTAAAAATAAACAAACAATTAAAAAATATATATAGGTAAGGGTGAAGCCAAAGAACTTATATGCACAACCCACGGACATGAACTAAGGGTGGTGGAATTGCTGGGGGAAGGGGGGTACTGGGCAGAGGGGAGCAAAGGGGAAAAAAATTGGGACTATTGTAACAACATAATCAATAAAAAATATTTAAAAATAAAAAGTATGTCCACACAAAAATTTGTATATGAACATTCAGTTGTGGTATTTATAATAGCCAAAATGTGGATACAACCCAAATGTCCATCAACTGATGAAGAGATAAACAAAATGTAGTATATCTACATAATGGAATATTATTTATCAAAAAAAAGGAATGGATACCATTAAGATGGATAGTATCTAAAAAATAGAAAATAAAAAATGGTGCAAGGATGCAGAAATTCAAACCCTTGGTGCATTGCTTATGGGAATGTAAAATGCCACTGTTGTAGAAAATGATGGCAGTTCCTCAAAAATTTAAACACAGAATAACCATATGACCCAGCAATTCTACTTCTGGACATATAACCAAGAGAAGCGAAAGGAGGCACTAGAACAGCCATTTGTACATCTAAGTTCATAGCATTGTTCCCAAGAGCCAAAGGGTAGTCATCAGGGGCTGCGGTGAGAGAGGAAATGGACAAGGAGTTAAACTGTGTGACAGGAGGCGTTTCAGTAGGACATGTGGAAAAGATCTGGAGCTGGGAGTTATACTAATGCCACTTAACTGTACACTTAAAAATGGTTAAAATGATAAAGGTTATGTCATATATTAACCACAGCTTTTTTTTTAAGTAGGAGGAAAAAAAGGAATGGAATACTGGTACATGCTGCAACATAGATGAACCTGGAAAATGGAAGAAACCAGCTGCAAAGAACCACATTTTATATGATTCTATTTATAGGAAATGTCCAGAAGAGATGTATCCACAGAGACAGAAAAGTAGATGGATGAGTGGCGGGATATGGGACATGACTGCAAACTAGTATGGGGTGTTCTTTCTAGGTGATAAATATATTCTGGAATTACATAGTACTGATGGTTGCACAACCTTATGAATATACCAAAAACTACTCAATTGTGCTGGCCCTGGCTGGTTTAGCTCAGTGGATTGAGCGTCGGCCTGCGAGCTAAGTGTCGCTGGTTCGATCTTCCAGTCAGGGCACATCAGAGAAGGAAAACTCTGACTCCAAAAAACCTCCGCTGCCTTGCGGCATACCTCTTCAGGGGAAAGGCTAAGGGAGTAAACCCCGACAGAAAATCCGGAGCCGGAGTCCCTAAGGCGGTTTGACGTTGTAGTCAACACCGGCAACTCCTGCGGCGCACCTGAAGCCAAGCTGTATCGACTCCGTCTTTCCCTTGGACCCTTCAGCTGCGAAGAGAGGGGGGGTCTGCTGCATGGGCAACAGCAGACCCTCCATATCACCCTGCCCAGGCTCTGTAGCTTCAGCTTCACTGGAGAGGACACTCCAGCGTCATCGCAAGATGTCGATTCAACACGGGAGGAGACAGATACCGTGTCACTCCCGAGTCGGACTGCACAACCATTCTCGGCGGTGCAGATAGACTCTTAAGAAGCTACACCATCGTCTCTCGAGACGGACGGCTGCCGACGACGACGACGACTCAATTGTGCATTTCAAAATGGTAAATTTTATATGTGAATTATATATCAATCTTAAAACAGTATGAGTTAGACACTATCCTTGTTCCCATTTTACAGATATACTAACTAAAACGCAGAGATTTTAGTGACGTACCTAAAATTCAAATCCAAACACACTGTTCTCAGTACCTGCGCTTTATTTTAAATTCTTTTTCCCCTCCTTGGTCACCCAAAAGACTCAAGCAAGAACTTGCTAAGGGATTCTGGAAAAGCACCCTGCTTTCCCTAACAATGGGTCCAGGCAGGATGCTGCTGCATTTCCTCTATCTATGTCTTGCCATGAATGTAGACCTGATCACTGACGCTCTACTGGTCACGCTGTACCCATGACGGAAGGGCCTACAGGAAACAGAGAAGCCAGGCAACTTATTTTTGAGCTACTGAAGGAAACCTACCATCAGAATTTTTTGTATGTGAGAAAAACAGGCACCTCCCTACTTGTAAAACCACTACTGGTTGCAACGGAAAATACAATTCTAAATTATGACCTTACTTCTATAGGCCTATTCATTTTAACTCATTACATTCACTCTTCACTTCTCTCCTTTCTTAACATCAAATTGGTAAGCTTTGCTGTAACAGGCGCAATGGATAAAGTTTAAAAACACAAGAGTAACTTCCAAAAGTATATCCCTTGTGTGTGAAGTGACAGTTATGAATTAATCTACTTTTGGGAAATGTGTTAATTCTAATACTCTACAGTATTAACAGTGCCTATAAAAATGGTGTGTGCTAAATGGCTGTTTGAAACATTTAAAGATTCACTTACTGGAGAGCAGGACACGGGAGTGTACACAATGTAACTTTATACTAGTCAAAAGGAAAAAAGGTAGTTTAGAAGCTGTAGTGACTTTTCCTACATGTTTTCTGTGTATAGAAGGTCTTAGGCCTTTCTTAATGTCCAGAATGTTTTAAAATAATAGTTTGTAACTCTACCAGGGTTCTTTGACAGCTTTTTTGAGGTACACACCTTTACTGATACCACAGAATATATTGCATATTGTAAAATACATTTTCTACCTCTTAAGTAAAACATGTATTATTCCACCCCACCTTTCCTTTTGAACTTTGCTCTTTGTGACCACTAATCTCACAACCTAGTGACACTTTGGGGCCATTACTCCTTTAATGGTTTTACTTATCAATCTATCAAATGAAGACAGCATGGAAGACAATTACTATGACCCTAAAATCTGCAGGTTCAGGACTCTTCTGGCCATTGATACCTTAAAGTTCCCAAGATAAGAAGTACAGCTGGAAAAAGACACAAAACTGTGTTACTATAATTAATCAGCACCTTTGCTCATGCTATGCTCTCTCCGGAATGGCATTCCTGTGTCTCTGCCTGAAGATATTCTACCCTTCCAGCAAAGCCTAATTTAAATGTAATCTTTTCTGTGACGCTTTCATCACCATCTAATGCAATACACATTGTTCATATTGTTAAAAGTCTATATGGTTTCAGTCTCAGGTGTGTCTGGTTCCTCAGCATCTGTGTCTTTGTACTAAAAGTAACACTACAAGCATCTTATTACTTTGTACTTGAGTTCCTCTGGGAAGTATAGAAAATTTGTGTATTAGAGAAATCTTCCTCGGATCTTATTCAAAAGGAGGAAAGTAAAACATTGAGAACATTTAAATTTAATTCTTGGCAATTAAGAGAAATGATTAAACTGGTGTATGATATCCATAAACCGCACGAGGATTCCTGAATAGGGATGGATTAAGGCTCCACTTAATATTGACATGAAAACTCAATACAAAACTGGCGATTATGTGACGACAAAGAATTATCCTAATGAAGCTATCCTTTTCTTCTGCATTAATGAAAAGACAGAAGGAAACGCACACCTAAGAGTAGGCTGAGAATTGTTTTTAATACTGTACAAGTATTTTAATACTGTGCTACTGAAAAGATAAGAATCCCACAGATCAACTGGAAGTGGAAAGAAGGAAATAAACCTGAGGATGATGTAGAAGGAACTAGTTTAATCCAAGGTATTGCTGTTTAAACCATCCCTAAACTTTCTTTCCTGAAAAGAATAGAAAAAAAAAAGGAGATAAGAAAAAAAAACCCCACATATTCCTGTCTGCATCCTTACTGTGTTAATGGGACAGAAAAGCATGTTAGGGATTTTCTTGTAAGCAGTTTATGATAAATGCTCAATGAAAATCATGTTAACAGTTTTGAAAATTTCAATTAGAAACATTCAGAAATTTAGCTTTATTCAGGTAGCCTATTCACATCTAAAACGAGTTCTGTAAAAACTCATCTGCATAAAGATATATATAGTAATCTGCATAATCAACAGAGGAAACAAGTGAACTGGAAAATCAACAGAAGCATGCCACAGTGTGGCCTCACCTTCCACTGTGACCTCAATTTCAGGAACTTTTGAATTACTCCCAGGGCTTCGTGGTCTTTTTGGGGACTGCAAGGCTGTAAAGCAAGCACACAATTACTTTTGCAGATTGTAAGAAAAAAACAGAAGGGGATGCTTTATAAGAGCAGAGTATTAAAATTCATACAGTTTGGCTCTTTTCAAAGAAACCTGAAGAATTAAACTGGTTGTGTAATCCTCCACATGAGTCTCAACAAAGCTGTGGAAACATGAATGAAGGAGGATTGCAAACATGAAATTCTCAATGAATGTTTGAAAAAATAAAAGGTCCATTAAATAAAATACCTTAAAAATATTGGCCAATGATTCAGTATGATTTGGGTAAAGTTGAAAAATAATGTTTTAATGCACTTAAGTATAATAAAGAGCATATACAATCTCTTACCTTTAGTGTTTATTTTACTAGCCATTCCAGGAGGCAAGTAGGAAATAACTAGTTCAGGTCTAGAGAAAAAACCAAGAAGCATTACAGTAACCAGTATGATATTGGTCTTCACAGCCAGTAAAAATGATCATGACCAATGTATTTTATAAAGGCGATCCCAGGATCATTCTGTAATGCAACAATAATGCCTATCTTTCTGGACCAAAAAAACTCACTTTTCCTCCCCACAACTATCTGCTAAATAATTTTAGAAAGAGCAAATAACTTCTTTCATGAAAATAAAAATTAACTCTAGTTTCTTCAGCTACTGAAATTGTGGAGACATGCAAATAAAGAATTTAATCACTGAAATTCAGTTGTCTATAAGTTCAACCAGGAATAAGAAAGTAGATAAAAATTAGCATTTTCATCTTCCACTCAACTATTTAGGAATACTAAGACATATGTCTCTAACCAATTTGCACACCACCACTGAGAGGCAGGCGTTACAATTCTCCTTGTACTAATGAAGAAAACTCAAGTACAAGTGAAAGGATTTGCAAAGGCAATGGACAAGGCCAGGACTGTAGCTCGGAGACATGCTTTTCCATGATGAATGTCAAAGCCTTGCTGTCACATGTAGCTAGAAAATAATTTAAATAGAAATAAAACTTTATCATTTTAATTCCAGAAATGACTACAATGGCAAACAGAACTTACTTCTTAACAACAAACTTGATTTTATTACTGCCACGGACAATCCTTTCAAGTCGTGGAATTCCAAACCAGGTAGGACTTCGAAAGGGAATTCCCTCTGGCAAGCCCTCTACGTAAAGGAACTCAGGATTTGATTCAAACACAGGGTATGGTACTTTTACTGCCTCTGTGAGTCCAAGAGCTTGAGCTGAAATTTTAAGAAAATAGAGAAGGTAAAATTTTACAATCTTTTATTTTTGTCTGACAGCATTCTCTTTTTATTTATTATCTTTTTACTGAGGTGTAATTGACATACAACATTAAATTAAGTTTCAGGTGTACAATACAACAATTGAGTACTTGTACATATTGCAAAATGTTCACACAATTAATCCAGTTAACATATGGACATTCTCAAATATATTATGCAAAAGTTCCCTACAATCTATTAATATCTATTAAATATGAAGGCATTTGCTCAGTATATTGTGCAAAACTGAAGAACAAACCTAAAAATAAGTATTTTTAAGAAGAACATTTTAACACTTCAAATAAAAAAGATGGTTATATTTTTAGTCAAAATTATCTGTGCTCTGGGCAGAAATGAATTATAGCCATTCCACCCTGAAATGGCATATACCCAGCCTTTGTGTTGCCTAGATGCAAGTTTGCTGTTTAAAAAATAAGTTGCACATGATGTACCTAAGGAGAATTCAAGTTACAGATCACGGGCATAGTAATTAAGATTCCCAATCCAGGACACAAACATCAAACCAGGCGGTACAATGACAGACAGGATGGCCCATGGAATACCGCTATCCCTCCCACTCCTCACTTCCATCTCAGTGACAGACACACCCAATCAACTGAAACTCCTGCTGAGCCTCCTCAGAATCCTCAAGACAGCACTTCAGGACACTGCTGTCAACAGATCTATGTTAAAACAAACGGTGAAACCTATTTGCCATTTGGTGTTAGCCAGATGAAAAGTATTAACTCCTCCCTTTCCCATTTTGACATTTGAGAAAACTAAATCCAAGAGAAATAAGAGTAACTTGTGGGTTTAAGTAGCGAATTTAGCAGCAGAAATAAACTAAAACCCAGCTTCTGGGACTGTCCTTTTTTAGGTCCTTAACTGCTATAATTCATTCAGAAAACTGCCTTTGATTTGTTTTAAAATTAACACATAATCACTGAGTTTTACGTACCAAATTTCAAATTAAAAATCTCTTCCACTTGCTTTCGTAGCTTAGTAATTCTGACATTCCAATCTTCTTTGACTAGAAGGCAAAAATAAATCTAATTAACAATGCTCCTTACTGGTTCTGACACAAAATTACATTGGAAGCTGTTTTTGTATTAGTTTTAGTGTACAATCCAGTCATACTCTTAATTCTATTTTGTTTAAGATAAAAAACATTGGGTGGTTAAGGAGAAGAATGACTTCCTACACTTGTGAACTATCAGAAGAACTGAGGAAAACAGAATTCAAATTCAAGTTCACACTGTAAGTAATTTGTTCACAGGAGTGCTCTGAACGAGTGGTTTTCAAACACACCCCTTTGGAGTCACATCAGAGAACCCTGTGGGGCCTGGGAAGGCCCGGCGTGTAAGGCTCCAGGCCTCCTACACCAGGTTTCAACCACCACAACTTCAGCTGTACCAACCTTCCGTACAGGCGTTCCTCATTTTGTTGAACAGATATGCATCTAGAAATCCACACAAAACAACTGCACTAATCACGGCAAGAAATAAATGGTAAAAAAAACTGGAGAGCTGTCACTCAGCACTACTCATATCTACAACCTGGTTTATTGCCTTACCCCTTATTTTTAAGACAACCATTCCCTTTTAAATGTAATGTAAAAATAAAAAGCATAAGCTATTATAAAAGACACTGAGGATGTCACTTACTGGGACAGATAATCAGGGCTTGCTTGGTGAACTTGAGGATGAAGAAGATGGACTTTGGGGACAATTGGGGGCATGATCAGAGGCATTGGGTAAGGAAAGGAGATGGAGAGAGAGCACGAGAAAGAGGAAAATGGCAGAGTGCGCAAGAATCACATTAAGTGTCAAAGTCACTTGTGTTTGTTGACAGAGGCAGTGGAAGTTCTGAAAATACTGCTGAAGTTGGAGGCCTCAGAAAGTCTTTTAACATTTCTTTACCTAATATCTCAAGGGTTTAACATGGCAGCTCAACCATTCAACCAGAGTAACTCTGGTATAAATCATTTCTGAACTACTACCATGAAGATATCTAGGCTTTCCTTTTCCAAGGTAAAAAGCTTCTGTTAACTGGCAGCTCAGTCTCCCCTTCTGCCGCATCCTGCACTTCCTTCCCTGGTACTTGCTACTATGATACCAGAGGTCTCAGAACCACCTCTCAAGAGCCAAGTAACACCTCCCCACCCTTCACATTCAAAGCTCAATTACTTGGCCGGCTCAACAACTTTCTCACAGCTGACATGCATCTTTACCAAACGGAAGGCAGAGTGCACCCACCGTGTATTTAAGCACACAGTTGTTACCTAATCACAGGTCGTGCCAAGAATTAAAGACACTGGTGGTGACAACAGTGACTAATAAAATCCTTCTTTCGTGTGTCTATGACTTGAGTTGGCCCAGCAAAATGCTAATGTCTGGTTCACTGGCAGGCCAAGTTAAGGTTTTGTTGGAATTAAGAATGATAACCACTAACTTGTCTCCAAATCTATGAATAAGAGGAGTCCAAACATTGTTAATGACTCAAGGAATCGAGAGTCTTCTTCTGATAACAGGCCTCAAATTATCTATACTAAAAGATGACGGATGAAGTACAGCTGAAAATGACATCACTCAATCCCTGGAGTAACATCTACGGTGCCTATATATCCCTGTTTAACTTTCTCAGTTTGCAGGCAACATTAGAACTGTCCCTAATAAAAGCAGTGATCAATCACAATAATCACAGTCTTGAATTTGAGGTCTGTCTTGAGAAATGAAGGCTCATACATAGACTTTCATCATATTCTGGCTTATTCACATTAAAGCTCTATCTTTGGGATATTTTCCTTTCTATTACTTCCCTTAGCAAAGTTTGTGTCATCTCCAATCGTTAATTCATCACAAATACTTTATTTCTTTGCCTAGATCAAAAGCATGCTGAAGAGGCTGCTGTGTTGATTTTGATGTTCAACCTGATTATTAAGCATTGATTATATCTTCTCCCCTACAGGATAATTTTGATTCCCTAGTTCAGTATTTCTCAACCATTTTTCATGCCATGATAAAAACAAAATTATACAATTTATTTGGCATACTGGCTGACCTTTACCAGTTACCTCAGGTACCCTAAGAGTTGAAGAATCAGCATTTTAGTACAAATAAGCCCACCTTAAGTGTTTATAAGAATGATTAACTGCATGGATTCAGAAACCACCATTGGTTCCTAGCAACAGAAGTCCCTAAGTTTATAAAAGATCTACAAGTTGTGGTCACTTTTCTGACATTATGCAATGGTACACAAAGAGCAGACTTATGGTGCAAATAAGGAAAATAAAGTCATTAACACAACTGAGACCAAGACTTCACAGTTCTTTTTACTGGGCAGTGAAATCAGGGCAGCTGCTGGAATTACAGTGTTCATCATTTAAAAAATAGGGTCTGTGTAAAGATTAAGGTCTAAACCCACATGGTCTGCCTGGTCTGTCACACCAGACACATTTGACAACTGAGCGATGAAACATGGCTAGTTCAAATGAGACAGAGTGTAAAATATCCATGGGCATTTCAAATAAAATAAAAATGTAAATTTCTTCATCATGTACTTTCTATATTGATTACAGGTTGAAACATATATTTGGCTACTAGAAAATTTAAAATGACATAAGTGGCTTGCATTTGTAACAGATTTTTTAAAAAAGATTTTATTTATTTTTAGGAAGAGGGAAAGGGAAGGAGAAAGAGAGGGAGAGAAACATCAATGCATGGTTGCCTCTCGCACGCCCCCAACTGGGGACCTGGCTTGCAACCCAGGAATGTGCCCTGACTGCGAATGGAACTATGGCCCTTTGGTTTGCAGGTCACTACTCCATCCACTGAGCCACACCAGCCAGGGCTACAACACATTTTATTCCTACTGAAGACTACTGGTCTAAATTCAAAGCTCAAGTTTTTCAAAACTGCTTATGTTCACATTGATAAATCAGAGTGTCTGTATTGAGCTTCCTCAAAAGATATTTTTGGGGAAATAAAAGGAATTCCATCACTTTAAAAGATTTTTTTTTAAGCTTAAAAACAATTGATCTAATAGGCTTAAAAAAAAAAAGAAATTCAGTTACTTTACCGGGTGTATTTGTTCTTGGCTGAGTAACTTCAGTAGTACTGTGAGTCAGAAGTTCTGGTCTGTAAAAATACAGTTGATATTAGTAACAGAGCATTTAGGAATGCCTTAAAGGCTTTCCCCACACATCTGTGCATTGCTAATGATTTTAAATATAGTTCCTTCTGCCTTCTCGTGCAGGGAAAAGTATCATTCTGGTGACTCCAGATTATTTAGAAAATAGCAATTTTAACACATTTAGGTGGTACACCACCTGTATATCCTTAAAGGCATTTTAAGCTTAAATGTACAAAATAGTCACCTTTTCCCCCAATCAACTCAACCTTGTTTCTAAAATTCAGATTAACAATACCACAATGCAGCCAGAGATATCTAGCTATGCCACCCTATGCTGCCCCTCCCTTCTACAATTAGTCCAACAAACATACACAAATGCACAATCCCCTAAGAGTAAGCAAGTATTAGAGTCTACCCCCACCACAACCCTTCTGTAGTAAAGACAGGCCTGTTTATACTCCCTGCTCCCAAATTACCCATTCTGCTATCCAAGCCAAAGTAGCATTTCTAAAATGCAAAGCCAAATTATTATAAGGGAAATCACCTTTAACTACTCTACTAATTGTATGACATGAAGTCTTCCCTCCACGTGGCTCCCTCCATCTGTCATGCCATGACCAAGAGGCATCTCACTCATCCACACAGAAAAGTATGGTTATGTAAACACTGAAGTACATTTGACACCTCCCTGCTCCTACTTACATTATTTCCTTAATTGAAACCTCTTTCCAATCTCTATGTACAACTGACCAATCTGCATGCTACCCTTGTATTCTCCCCCAAAGTGCTTAGTAACACTTTATTGCATTTATCTCCATAATAAGCCTTCCAAAGACAATTTTGTACATCTGGTGCCTGATACTAAATAAACATTTGCTCAATAAATGCATCTAAATGTAACACCTTAATTCTGAATACCAGAGTAAATCCAACTAGGACAGAAACAAAAGGCCCATTTTCATGAAATTGATCTTTTCTCAAAGGCAACATTAAATTTGTTTCTGCAGATTATAATCTTACCTTTTAATAACAAATTTAATTCGATTGCCAACTTGAATGATTTTTTCCAGCCTTGGGATTCCATACCACGAGGGGCTTCTAAAAGGAATGTTTTCTGGTAGTCCTTCAACGTATAGATCATTAGGATGGGCCTCAAACTTCTGGTAAGGCACAGCCTTGGCTTCAGTGCTCCCCAAGGCTTCAGCTTTACAAAAGAAAAGCAGTTTAAGAGACTAAGTTACTGCTGAAATCAAATTTTTGTACAATCTGAAGCAATGTACATGTCAACTTTTTTGAAAAGACAAGTATACTCTGGAAACACATACACTAACTACTAAAATGCACTTAATGCAGCAAACACAAGTACAAAGGGCTCCTGACCAAGGGTGACTTGTGATGGACTGGACGTTTCTTGATCCTTAGACCATCTATTTATAACGCTAAGATCTTATAAAAATTTTCTGACATCTTTGGTAAGAAAAAAAAAAGTATGACACAATAAAGAATGCAACTTAAATACTTTCCCCCCCAAATATTTGAAGACAGATTTTTGCTACTTAATGTTTTGAGTGTAATAATCCTCTTTTATTGGCTCCTACAACTGTGAGATTGCACAGGGGAATAATTTTTAACATAATTCCTGTTGAGTTCTATTTTTCAGCCCTTTAAGACTTAAATAGGCATGCTGATTTCAAAACTGCGGTTAGTTTTATTCTATCACGTCAAGTTTTTTCTGTACAGCTTATCTTAATGTGACCATTCTAAGCTGGATAGAGCCTGGATTGAGCCTGGATTGAGGGAAGCACTAGTGCTCTCCTATTGGCTGAGAGCAAACTTCTCTCAAGTGGGGAGGGGTTGGGGACGACCTTGGAGAACAGCGACAGGTTCATACTGGTCTAGGCTATTCAGTTACGCGAGACAGTGTGGTGAGAGGTTGTGTGCTGCTCTATACAGTGAATTGTATTCCGAAGTGTAGTCCGAGTTCTTGTTTATATACAAGGAGTTAGCAGAATTTATTTTTTTATTTACATATGTACTTATCTCCTTTCCTTCAGATCATGTCTGCCTCTGCTATTTCTCGTCCTAAGTGCCTAAACAACCCTGATTCGTTTTGTTATACCTGTGGCAGTTTCACCATTCCTGGTCAAAGGACAAACATCAGCGCATTTGTCAGGCAAGCCTATTTTGCATATTTTAAAGTGAAACTTGGTGATCAAGATAAGTCTTGGGCCCCTCACAAAGTGTGCAAGCAGTGTGTCGAGAGTTTATGGTTGGAGACAAAGGGAACACGTGATAAACTGCCATTTGGTATACCTATGGTTTGACGAGAGCCCAGAGATCATTCAAATGACTGTTACTTTTGTATAGTGAAAACATTAGGATATTACAAGAAAAATAAATGTAAAATAGAGTATCCTAGTCTAGCATCAGGTATATGCCCAGTGCCTCATTCAGCTGAAATCCCAGTGCCAGTTTTAATTGAACTACCCTCTTTTGAAAAACAGAAAGAAGTATGGTGAAGAACTAAGTGACAGCAACGATGAAGATTTTGAAACTGAAGATGACTCAGTTCGTAAGGGATTTGACCAGCATGAGTTGAATAATTTGGCACGAGATTTGGGACTATCCAAAAAGGCTTCAGAACTCCTAGCATCTTGACTACATGAGAAAAACTTGCTTGAAAAAGGAGCAAAGGTATTCTACTTTCGATCATGTGAAAGTGCATTTCTGCAGTACTTCTGAAGTGACGGTGGCTTTGTGTATTGCCATAAATACATGGTTTAATGGAGGAACTCAGAATTCCAATCTAGAACGCAACTGAATGGCGACTGTTCATTGGTAGCTCAAAGCGGAGCTTGAAGTGTGTCCTCCTCCACAACGGCAATTTATTTGGTACAGTCCCAATTGACCATTCAGTTTGTTTTCGTGAAGAATATGAAGACATAAAGAGAGTCACTGATCTGTTGAAATATCACAAGCACAATTGGATCATCTGTGTTGACCTTAAAATGGACTGCTTCCTTCTTGGTCAGCAAAGCAGATACACCAAGTATCCCTGTTTTCTGTGTATGTGGTACAGCAGAGCTCGTGAGAAGCATTGGGTGGAGTTGAATTGGCTTCTAAGATCTAACCTCAAACCTGGTGATCCAAACATTCTACATGAGCCACTTGTTGACAGTAATAACATTATATTCCCACCCATGCACATGAAACTGGGTCTCATGAAGCAATGTGTTAAAGCTTTGCCAACTGAAGGAGACTGTTTCAAGTACCTCATTTTGGCATTTCCTAGCCTGTCGTTTGAAAAGATAAAACACCTTAATATGTATGTTTGGTAGCAGAACTTTACTATTTGTATACAATTTGACTTACAGTAACAATATATAGCCTTGATAAAAATAAAATAACTAACTAAACAGTCTATTCAGGTAATTTTTTCTTTATTTTCCTTTGTATGTACATTTTGTATGATTTTGGGGAAAAAGGGAGGGTAGACTGTACTTTAAAAAGTTGACGTGATAGAGGGGGACCAAGATGGCCGCGGAGTAGGAACAGTGTTCTCAGCTCGCTCCTGTTAAGGAGACAATCCAGGAGGAACAAACTCGGGGAGGAATGACTGAGACATAAGCCTATGATCGCATTACCTGAGTGATTGTCTGTACGTATAAGCCTCACTTAATCCTCTCTGCAGAGCTGCCTCCTGAGACTCAACGGTTTGGCTGAACTAAATGGCTGGGTTGGGGAAGAATGGGGTGGTCTGTGGGCTTCACTTTAAAACGGGTTTCTCTTTTCTATCCTAATGGCTTGGACAGAAAAGGCCCAGAGGTCTGAGAGGGGGAAAAACCTAAACTATTTACCTCAGCCCAAACTAAGTATAATGGGCAAAAGGGTTTTGGACAGACGAGATGTGCCTAGCACACCTTCTTACAAAGAAACTTTTTTTTTTCCCTAATATGGAACATTGAAAAATTAATCCCTGCCTTTTGTCATCTAGTAGTTATGGATTGAATGATGTCTTTTAACCCTTTTCGCCAAATCTGTTGCCCTCAGAACACAACAAGGACACCAGCCTGTTGAACCAAGCACGCCGTTGACCGGAGGCAGCCAACTGACCTGGAGTCTGCACGATCCTTCCCCATGTGGGAAGGCCACCCTCCACTCCACACCCCCACTCTTATTAGGGTTTTCTGGACCCAAGGGTAGGTAGGACGACGACCATGTCCAGCTTGAAGCAGCTAGAGGAGCTTGAGACCTTCGCCCATTGTCCTTTACAAGATTACAAAGGGTCCTAATATTTGAGAGGGGGGGGATAGTTAATTTTTACGAACCAGGGGTATGGACTTGGGGGGGATTGCTGGGGGAGGGGGGTGCTGGGGGGAGGGGAACAAGGGGGAGAAAATTGGAACTGTTGTAACAATATAATCAATAAAAAACATTTAAAAAAAAAAAGTTGACGTGATAGAGAAAAACTGGGGTCATTTTTGGATTCAGATGCCAAGTTAGTCAAAAACTAACTCAACGAAAGTGTCATATCTAACTCAATGAAAATCATGTTGCCCAGTGTTATGTGCTGCCATAGTGAAAAGTTAAAAACTTGTCATGTTCCAGTTACAGAGAATCTCAGTTTTCATCTTTCCCTTTCAGGAACCTTAACTTAAAGAAAGCAGGAATTCTGTTAGCTTCCAACTCTCTAAAGTCACTATACTCCTACACCCACTTCAAGCCATTACTACCAACAAAAAAAGAGCCAGGACTTTGTTGTTTGTAATGCAGTAATACATAAACTCTTAAGTTATTTTCTTAGCTCTGATACAATGCCAAAGAATTTTCCACTGACCACTTTTTCTTTCTTTTTTAACCATTTACTAATTTATTTAATCCTCACCTAAGGAACTTTTTTTCCCATTGTTTTTTGATAAAGAAACATTGATGCAAGAGAGAAACACAGACTGTTGCCTGCTGCACGTGCCCAACTAAAGAGCAAACATGCCCCACAACCTAGGCACGTGTTTACGGGACAATGTGCTTACAGGACGATACTCCAACCGATTGAGCTAACTCATCGACATTGACGGCCTCTTCTTCCCATGATACAAAAGTAAGCTTGCTTGTCAAGAGTCAATGATGCTATTAGGCTTGGCTGCTTCTTTTACCAGACTAATTTCCAGAACTACAACATGAGGGCAAAGTTTAAACCTATTCATGCCGATACTCATTATCGTATGTCACCTACTTGTGAATTACAATGACACTATGGTGGCATCTCTAATAATAAACAATGTTCATCATGACTTATTTTACTAAGTTTCTTGGAAATAGTTATTTTTAAAGCGGTGAAAATTTTTAGTTTATTGTTAATTAGCTACTTTGACATAATAAGAGGAGATACATTATCACTAAGGTTCTGTATTTGTGTTTGGGTAGTCACGATGCTGAAGAGGAGGAAAATCTTAACCATTTGAGTGCCATGCATTATTTGAAATATGGATCAACATGAGAAAAAATTATATCAATATATAACCTGAGGTACAAAAAAAAGAGAACAAAACATAAAATATGAATTATTCCATTGTTATTTACATTTATAAGCCATCGAAAAGAGTCACAGCGACATTGGCACTCAAAGGTTTAAAATTCTGATTTCCTCTCCCCATGCATTCAATTCTCAGAAAATTAAGCAGTATAGTAAGTCAAAAAGGTAAGTACATGGATTCTGCAAACACCACACAAAGAATGACCTCAATTTGTAGTTGCCACTTGAGTTGCTCCTAAAAAATGGCTTACCGTGACTTTAAGACCCAGTGCCAAGCAAGCCTCTTGAAAACCATAGGACAAACAAGAACCCTCCATGCTCATGACTTTCCATGCTCATGATAGCTCTGGCACTTTTGTACTTTGGTCTTTTCAGTGCTATAATTGAATGAGGTACAATGTATGCTATGTGGCAGAAAGGCTCAGTAATTTCTGAGAGCTTTAGGAGACTTTAATGATACTGATCCATTCAGTAAATATTTGTTTAGCACCTGAGCAAGCACCAAGTAGAGTTTTAGCAGTAAACAAGACAGGCAAGGTTAGGGCAGTCATATCCATTGTGTTAGAGTGAGAGGAAATAGACAACCATTAGTGTTTTGAAAAAATAAAAGGGTGACAAGCTGCTTAGCAGGTTATGTCAGATGGGTACTCAGTAAAGACCTCTTCAATGTGGCCACATTTAAATTGAGATGTAAATAAAAAGGAGAGGCACAAAAAGACCTGAGGTAAGAGCATTCCAGAAGTAAAAACACTAAAAGTGCAACAGTCCCCAAAAGGGTATGACGGAAAAACAGAACAAGTGGGTGGTCATTATGGCTGGTACGAAGTGAGCAAGTGGGATAGGGAATGAGGTGACGTTAGAAGAAAGGCAGGATGGCCATGATCAGGGACTGTGGACTTTATTCCAAGTACAAAGAAAAGCCAAAGAGTATTGAACAGGGAAGTGACATGCTCCATTTTATGTTGTTAATGAAATTATAACCTGGCTGCCTTGTGGCACTGGCTTTGACTACAGTGATAGATAGCAGTAAGAAGAAAAGGGTATGGATTGGGGGCATGTTTCAAATGTAGAGTCAGCAGGAGGCCTTGTGGAAATAAAGAATAAAAAGGAACTCCTGGGGGATTTGGCTAGAATAACTGGGTAGAGCGTGGTGCTACTGCGTAGACTGGGGAAGGGACACATGGCAGCGGGAGAAATCCAGGTCTCTATTTAGAATGTCGGAAGTTGGAAGAGGTATCAGATAGGTGGGTGAATATGAAGGTCTGGTGGTAAGTGAAGATTTTAGGGCTAAAGACTTAAATTTGAAAGTCAACAGGAAATAGACAATACATTAATTTTAAAGATACAAGGTGAAATGTGATTACTTGTGGAGAAAGTCTGACGAGAAAAGAGAAAGAGGGAGGGCTCAGGACTGAGCTATGGAGAACTACTCCCAAAATTTAAAGATTGTACAAAATAAACATGCCATCAAAAGAATGAAAGTGACAGCCAACGAGAGGAAAAAACCAAGAGTCAATAAAGTTTAAACAGTTTTAAATAGTTTGGAAAGCAAATAAGAAGAAAAACAACTATGCTGAATGCCACTAAGAAGCAGGATAAAGCAGGGGAGAGAGTGATTTCTGCCCAACATGTTGCTATGATAAACCAAACCTACAAATTTTAAGGGTTCAGGGACACAAGCACAGCAAGCACAACGAACAGGATAACCACTGCAGTGTGGCCACATTACACTGTCTGATAACCACCATGTGCCTGCCATGCAGCACTGATACATGGCCTCGGAAGGTCTCCTTTATTCCAGAGAAGCTCACTAAACATTGTTAACCCTTTGAGTGCCACGTGTAATTGCTAAAATTCCTGAGAAATGCCAGGCTATTTTGCTGAGAAATGCAGAGCTTATGAAAAATGTCTTTAAAAATATTATTCATAAGAATTTGCTGAAAATTTCATGACATATAGTAAATACACCCTTCTTTTGTAAGCAGTGTTCTTTGATGCAATTTAGCAAAATTTATTGCATTAAAATTATTTTATTATAACAATTACTTTAGAAAAAATAAATTCTTTCCTCCAATATGACTTTTGAAGTATAATATATGGCATAATATAAAACCTACTATTATAATTTGAAAAAACACATAGCAACATGGATAAAAAAAAGTATGCCAAATATTGCATAAATTTTTGAAAAAAAAAAAAACTATAACGCACAAAAAAATGAACACAAATGGCTTTCACACTGGAGACATATATCAATAGATAACAACAGTGAAAAACAGTTTATAAAGAAAAATGAAATGCAAAAACAATACAATAATAGTAAAATGTTTATATATTAACATTTGTGGCTATCGACGCATCTTGGGTGCAGCCCTTTGTCACATCTCACACATACTGTTCTCGACCTGCTCTTTCTTTCCAGTGAGCATTCCTTACAGAATTTTAGCTTTCTTTCTGGAAGCATCTTTACGCCATATATGTGAGAGGGACCTGGTGGATTTTCTTCATTGCTGGGTTTATTAACAGTGTCTCTAACCTCATGCCATTCTCTGGCAAACTCTTCTATTATGGAGGTGTTGAAGTTCAATCGAGACATTAGTTTGTTCCCACCTAAAAATTTTTCCTTATAAAGAAGGTATGCATTCAGCAGCATTCTTGATAATACACTGAACACAACCTTCTTCCGATAACGTTAACGTGTTCTTTCATCCAAATACACATAAAGCATATTATGCACACTGCATAGTTTCAACAATTATTGCAAAAATACATGAAATTAAAAGAACTGTTTAAAATGTAAGTAAAAATTATAACAGAATTAATATGTCAGTATTTGAACAAGCGTAAAAATTTGAAATTTGGATCAACATGAGAAAAAGTTCTATCAATATATAACCTGAGGTACAAAAAAAAAAGAACAAAACATAAAATACAAATTATTTCATTGTTATTTACATTTATAGCCGTCGAAAAAAGAGTCACTGGGAGTGACGTTGGCACTTTTGGGAAAATTTATCAGTGTTGCTCACAGCGATGTTGGCACTCAAAGGGTTAAAAGATTCTAAGACAAAATGATTCCAAGATTGTGAAATACCCGAGGCTGAATAACATATACTGTATTTTAAAAAACAACATAGTAAAGAATATCTGGGGGTTTGTTACACTATTCTCTTCCCTTTCATACAGGTTTAAAACTTTTCATAATAAATATATATTTGACAACAACAGAGAAAACTTTGAGTCCTATGTACTTTCTTAAAGCAAAATTTCAGAAAATTACTTTATATCATACTTTAGTTGGGGGAAAAAATTACTTACCAAATTTTTTGCAGAAAAGCTGATCTACCATCTTTCGTAATTTAGTGATTCTGGCGTACCATTCTTCCTTTACTGTAAAAGTAGCAAATATAAAAATTTCCTCAATTTGATGGCATTAATATAATTATAAAATAGACAATATTATTTTTCTATTCTGACTAAAATTATTTCTAAGATTTCAGAATGTGTTCGTTAAACGGTGCTGACACTGAATAGAGAAGAGAACAAGACACTGAAAAACGGAAACATAACTGAAGAGGAATTTTACATGGGTACTCTAAAGTGTCATAATTCAAGGTAGGGAACAGCACAATTCAGTTTACTCAAAAACAGCTAGCAGGAGATTTTTGCAATGACAAATTTAGGCATTTAAGACTACTAGCATTTATTCCATTACACAAACTCTAAATGACGTGAATTCTTTATTTTGTAATTTTTATTTATGGATTCGAGAGAGGGAGAAGGAAACATCAATTTGTTGTTCCACTTAATTATGTGTTTGTTGGTTGATTCTTATACGTGTCCTGACCAGGGATCGAACCTACAACCTTGGCATACAGGGATGATGCTTTAACCAACTGAGCTACCCAGCCAGGGCTTGAATTCTATTTTATATATGCACCCCCAATTCACTCCAGAACAAAAAGCAAGCAAGAGAACACATTCACGATTTTATCTCCTTCAAAATACATCTAACAAACAAGTGATACTGTTGGCTATATGCTTTAAGAAGTATACCTTTTTATGTCCTGGGTATAATAATGGAGGATTATTCAATTCACTAATATAGACTTGGGTATAATAAACTGTTTTCAGAGAAGGAAAACTCTGACTCCAAAAAACCTCCGCTGCCTTGCGGCATACCTCTTCAGGGGAAAGGCTAAGGGAGTAAACCCCGACAGAAAATCCGGAGCCGGAGTCCCTAAGGCGGTTTGACGTTGTAGTCAACACCGGCAACTCCTGCGGCGCACCTGAAGCCAAGCTGTATCGACTCCGTCTTTCCCTTGGACCCTTCAGCTGCGAAGAGAGGGGCGGTCTGCTGCATGGGCAACAGCAGACCCTCCATATCACCCCGCCCAGGCTCTGTAGCTTCAGCTTCACTGGAGAGGACACTCCAGCGTCATCGCAAGATGTCGATTCAACACGGGAGGAGACAGATACCGTGTCACTCCCGAGTCGGACTGCACAGCCATTCTCAGCGGTGCAGATAGACTCTTAAGAAGCTACACCATCGTCTCTCGAGACGGACGGCTGCCGACGACGATAATAAACTGTTTAATACTTTATACCAGATGATGTTTGCATTTCAAAAGTCAAACAGACATGTCCTGGCCAGGTGGCACACTTGGTTTGGAGCATTGTCCTGTACACCAAAAGGCTGCAGGTTCAATTTCTAGCCAGGGCACATACCTAGGTTGTGGGCTCGATCCCCGGTTGGGGTACATACAGGAGGCAAGTGACTGATGTTTCCCTCCCACATTGATGTGTGTGTGTCTCTCTAAGCAATAAACATATCCTTGAGTGAGGATTTAAAAAAGGAAAAAAGTAGAACAGACATGCTTCTTTAGTCTATCCAAAAATATGATGCAGACTTGTACTTATTTATAATGGGTTATTAAGAAGAAAATGAGTTTACTATTCTAGAGTACTGGACAATACTCTGACATTCTGTATTTCTTATGCATAATATGCTCTGATTTGATAACAAGACTGAAGACTCACCTCCTGAAGCTGGTTTATCAAGCTGTAAGTCTTCACGTGTTGAATTCAGAAGTTCATGTCTGCAAGGTGAGAAAAAAATACTAAATATTTACAAAGTAATATTGAGCAAAAGTAGTAACTACTAGTACTTATTTAATATTCAGTCATCAACACCAGTTTAAAAAGACAATCCGGAGTCCTGAGTACAATTAAATCCTAATTTCTTGAGATTTCCTCAGAGTAATAAGGCTAAATGGTAATTACACATGTTTCATAATGTATTTCATAGAACCTACATCCTCAAAGAAAAGTTAATTTTACAACCCAAAGGCATTTTATAAAAGCTTAACACCAAAGGAAGCAAATTACAAAAATTTTCAATGAGATCCTTTAATTTTACTCTTCATTCAATTCCACCTTAGTTCAAAATATCTATGAAGCCTGTCCAGAAAATGTCCAGCCATTGTTAATGTAACAAGAATGGTTTGTGAGACACCAATGTAACCTGGCAGCCAAGGAGAGTGGGCTGGAATGTGCGTGCGTGAATAATGACGACTTCACTGTACTAGTCAGTGCGGACGGCCGATGCCACTGAGTGAACACATGCACTGTGTGGCCATCACTTTCAAAATAACAGCAAGTAGAGCAACGAATCTGCATCAAATTTTGCGTTAAGCTTCAACATTCCTCTGTGGAAACAAACTATTTAGATGATTCAGAAGACTTTTGGGAACAAGGCAAAGTGTGCAGCGCAAATAAATGTGGCACAAACACTTCAAAGATGGTCAAGGATCTGTTGAAAGTGATCCATATTCAGCAAGGCCTACAGCAAGCAGAACACCCGAGAATGTTGAATGTGTATGGGTTGAAATCAACAAAGATCGGTGACTGACAGTGCGAGAACTAGAAGCTGATCTAGGGATCCCAAAAACTACTGTCTCGAGATTTTGACACAGGATTTTGGCATGAAACGTGTTGTAGCAAAACTTGTTCTGCAGCTTCTGCTACCAGAGCAGAAGGAACATCATGCTGCAGTTGCTAATGACTTGATTCGAAATGCTACCAATGAACCAGACTTCCTCAAGAGTCATAACCAGAGATGAATTGTGGGTCTACAGCTAAGATCCGAAAATGTCCCAGTGGAAGTCTGCACACTCGAAGAAGGCAAGGCAAAGCTGCAGCAAGATCAAGACCATGTTAACTGTTTTTTGATTGGGAAGGTGTTGTCCATCATGAGTATGCCCCTCCGGGCCAGACAATTAATAGGGAGCACTATTTCAACATTCGTCAGTGAGATGCAATCCCATGAAAATGGCTGAAGCTCTGGGCAACTGGTGATTGGCAGCTTCATCACAACAATGCATTCGCTCATGCATCACTTCTTGTGCAGAGTTTTTTAGTGAAACATCAAATCACCAGGTGATTCAGCCCCACTACAAGCCCAGATTTGGCACCCAGTCACTTCTGGCTTTTCCCAAAACTAAAATCACCTTTGAAAGGGAAGAAATTTCAGATCACCGATGAGGTTCAAGAAAATACAAGGGGGCAGCTAATGGCGACTCCAACAAAGGATTTTGCTGAGTTTTTGAACAGTGGAAGAGATGCTGGGAGAACTGTGTGAGGTCCCGAGGTGCCAGCTTTGAAGGGGACTGAGGCATCATTGTCCTGTGTACAATGTTTCTTGTACCTTCTTCAAAAAATGCCTCTATTTTTCATAGTATGTGGCTGGATACTTCCTGGACAGACCTCATATAAATTGAATATAAAAATTCTAAATACTTTTCAGTACTTGCAGGACAATGTGTTTGCTTTCAAGAATTTCTTATAAACAGCCCATAAAAATAATTTTTAGATCACAGAATTTTCACAATCTTAACTTCTATATCCCATATCATTCTATTTTGTTGTAATAGTCTAAAGTAATTGAGGGTAGAGGGAGGGAGAGATAGCAAAAATAGGCATAACCATGCCTATATTAACAATAATCCCAGAAATGATGGAAACTAATACAGGATTAAGTCAATGATATACTTAATATTTGGTTGCTATTAGTAATCTATGAAATAAAACATTTGCTAAACTCTATAGAATTACCCTTCAAATAAACAAAATAGTCTATGTTTATCAAGACTAACCACATCAACCTTTGGGGAAAGGCTTTACAAAGGCCTTTCCAAATGTGGAAGATGGCTTCCCATAAATGAGTGTATAGAAAGGACCTGAAACTGGATATGCACAGCACAAAGTACTTTGTGATGAGCTTATATAAACATCCAAACATCCAAACACAGGGTATTATATGCTTTGAGAAGATGAACAAACATAAGCAAACCTGTAAATTAATTTATACATTTTCTTAATTTTATTAAAAATAAACCTCAGAAAACACTTGAGGACTTCTGGCCAAGATGGAGGCGTATATACACATGCTGCTTCTCCTCACAACTATGAAGAAATTTACAACCACTTCAAAACTAAAAAACAAAAACAAAAACAAAACCCAGAAAATCCAAAAAATCAAAACTATAGGGAAGTTCAACAAGAAATAGAGGAAAAAATCAACCAGAAAGGTAGGAGGAGTGGAGCCGAGACTGAGAAAGAGCGAGCAGCTGCTGAGGGGGCTGAGGGAGCTGTGCTTCTCAGCAGCAGGGCTAGAGGCAGTGAGGCACGCAGGGGGGGTGGGGGGGCGCGGCTAGCAGCAACCCTCACAAAAAACACAGTCATACTGATCAAACCTGAGAAATGATTCCAGCCCCAGACTAGACCACAGAGCTTGCAGTTCCAGAGACTGGGAAAATAGAGCCGCATTACTTCTGACCATGAAAGCAAGTCGAGGCGGGGGCGCAGGAAGAAGCTGCCAGTCTCGAAAAGGAGGCAGCTTGCTTAGTATGGAAAGGGGAAGAAGTGCCTGGAAAAGCTGCGGCAACCCGCACTTTTCCCTCTCAGACCCCTCCCCCACATACAGCTCCAAAACACGATGAACCAGTCGCCAGCACTAACGACCACCTAAAGGTCCGCCCCTATAATGTAAGAGGTGTGACAGCCCTTGCCCAAATCACAGAGGCAAACAGAAAGATGAGGAGACAGAGAAGGATGACCCAGAAGCGGGGGCAGGTCAAGGTCCCAGTGGCACCACTAAGCAATGAGCAGATAGCATGCCTAAGGGATGAGGAGATAGATAACAGAAGCATAGTTTAAGGCATTGGTGATTAGGATGCTCGCAGCTCTGATGACAAAGATTAAACAGGACTGGGAAAGAATGAAGGCTATCCTGGCTGAAATGAAGGAAAATCTACATGAAACCAGTGGTGAAGGAAAGGTAATCAGGGTTCAAATCAACAAATTGGAACATAATGAAGAAACAAACAGTCAACCAGTACAGAAGGAGGAAATGAGAATTTTAAAAAATGAGGAGAGGTTTAAAAACCTCTGGGACAACTAAAAACATGCCAACATCCGAATCCTAGGGTTGCTAGAAGGTGAAGAGGGAGAGCAAGAAATTGAAAAATTATGTGAAAAAATAATGAAGGGAAACTTCCCTAATTTGGGTAAGGAAATGGACATATGGGTCCAGGAAGCACAGAGTCCCAAACAAACTAGACCCAGGGAGGCCCACACCAAGACACATAATCAAAATGCCAAAGGTTAAGGATGAGAGAATCTTAAAAGCAGCAAGAGAGAAGAGAATTACTTACAAAGGGGTACCTATAAGACTGTCAGCTGATTTCTCAAAAGAAACTGTGCAGGCAAGAGGGGACTGGCAGGGAATATTCAAAGTGATGAAAAACAAGGACTTACAACCAAGATTACTCTATCCAGCAAAGGTATCATTGAGAATGGAAGAGCAGGAAAAGTGCTTTCCAGACAAGGTAAAGCTGAATGAGTTCATCATCACCAAGCCATTATTATATGAAATGTTAAAGGGACTTAACAAAAAGGATATCAAAACTATGAACATTAAAATGAAAACAGTATCAACAACAGAAACTGGGGATTAGAAAACAAAGGTAAACTAAGCAGACAACCAGAGTGGAAACAGAATCATAGGTATGGGGAGCATTTTAGGGGAGGGCCGCTGGGAGGGGGCAGGGGGAGAGGCAGGAAAATGGTGCCGGAATTAAGAAGCATAGTAAGAGGGTGGGGAATGAACAGGGGGGTGTTGAGAAGAGCTTTATGCACAACCCATGGACATGAACTAAGGGGTGGGGGACTGCTGGAGGGAGGGGAGTTGCTGGGTGGAGGGGAGCAAAAGGAAAAGAAATTGGGACAACTGTAACAGCATAATCAATAAAACATACAGTAAATAAATAAATAAACTTCAAAACTTCTAACAAAGTAAAAAAAATTTAGTGAAGTGACAGTACAAGAGAGTTCTTAAATAATAAAAATACATCAAAATGTGGGGAGGGGGCGTCTTATTTATGGCTCTTGGTTAGTGTCAAGGTTTTGGGACAAGCCATTTTGCTGACCATTCAATTTCATGAGACTAATAAATCTTTAAACTATAATTTATTGGAAAGAAAAGATTCCTCCCTGTAGGAAATAGCTCATCTATTCTCTTGAGGTTTCTCCTGGGCCCTTTTCATCTTTAGCTAAATCTTTTAAAAATCCCGTCATTCCATTATTTAATGCCAATACAGACAGGCAAGCTTACTTGGTTGTGCCTTTTGATCAAGGTCGTTGTTAAAACTTCCCCATTTACTCAACAGTACCAGAGCATTACTAGAGTAATGAAGTAGAAACTTTTGCAAATGGTATGACTAATATTATTCACTTTACTGTTGACAGCTAAAAGATATGTCAGAAAAAAATGTTTTTAATCATTTATAATATGAACATGGTTCAAAGATACTCATTCAAAATAGAACTTAAAATGAAGGCCTTGCATTTCAGGAGAAGCAAGCCCATGCCCATCCCTGGGGTGCGGGGGAGGTGAGTACTGCTTGATTGAAACCTAAAACCATCAAAATGCTATCTTTCCCATGCCTGTGCTGGTTGAGGAATAAGCACTTGACATAATTCTAATCAGAGAATTAAGGCCACAGTCCAAGGTTTCCTTGCTCTCAAAGAAACATAGGTAGTAGCTACTGTTTCTCCTTCAGAGATGTTATCTATCTGTGAGCCTGGAACTACTGCATCCAGCACAAGACCAGTCTAAGGAAACTATCAAAACAAGGACAGAAAGCCCTGGCTGGTGTGGCTCAGTGGATTGAGTGCCAGCCTGTGAATGAAAGGTCACTGGTTTGACTCCCGGTCCGGGAACATACTTGGCTCGTGTTGTGAGAGGCAATCAATCAATGTTTTCTCTCCCTTTGTTCTCCCTCCCTTCCTCTCTCTCTAAAAATAAATAAATAAAATAGAAGGAGGAGGAGGAGGAGGAGGAAAGGAGGAGAAGCAGCAGCTAAAAAAGAGCTTGCAGCAAAGCCCCAAGTGCCACAAGTTTCTATCACCCTAACTCTGACCTCCTTGCTAGATAAGTATCTCACTGTACTAAGCTAATTTTAATAAGGTTCTGTTACCTCTGGGGACACCCTGTTATCTTTCCTTTTCCAAGTTGAAAAATCTCTATTTGTTTTCATACCTGTTTGGCTGGCTACAGAATTTGAGGTTCAAATCATCTGACTTAGAACTTGGGAAGAACTGCTTAAGAGAGTTGCAACACCCATTCCTGCTCAAAGCAGGCTTACTGTCAGTGTGGTTTCATTCTTTATGGATGACCTTGTTCTACTATCTAGAACCAAATGATTTTTTTCCCTTACCCTAGGGCAATGAAATTTTATCATGTGACTCATTTTTGATACTTTCCGTCTCTTTTCAAGTCAGATGTCACTAGATGACTCAGTATCCCTTTTTGTGTCTCATATACACAATCTTCTTTACAATTTATAAGACTAACAACGCTCATTACCCAATTTCACTGAAAATTCTAGTTTAGCAATTATATTTTATCTTCTCCTAGAAAACTATTCTCCAATTGTTCCCTTTTACAAGTATACCTAGTACTTGTTTCACGGATGTAATGGAACGTGCCCATATATTTGCACTGCACAAATCTATTGATAAATGTCCTCTTAGTTTTTTAAACTTTTTGTTGTAATCTTAATAGAATCAAAGACAGTAGAAAATATAAAAACATGTGATGTGGCTGTCACTTTTAAATGGAAGCATTTATACATCCAATTCCAATTGCTGCACTAATTTTTTTTAAAAAGCTCCTTACACCCTGACTGGTGTGGCTCAGCTGGTTGGGTGTTGCCCCACAAAGAGAAAGGTCACCAGTTTGGTTCAAGGTTAGGACACATGCTCGAGCTGTGGGTTCAGTCCTTGGTTTGAGCACATGAAAGGCAACTGACAGATGTTTCTCTTTCTCCCTCCCTTTCCCACTCTCTAAAAAATAAATAAATAAAATCTTTAAAAAAAGGGGGGGGGCTCCTTGCCATATCCTTTACGTTAATGCTAAAGAATTTATAACATTCTATTATCTTAGTTTTTCCTCCCATTGTTACTTGTATTGTTTATTTTTAATCCTACAATTTACACATATTTCCACATGTTTTTAAAAATTCAGACATAAAAACAAGACATTAATACTGTATTACTACCTTCTTTAGCATACTTTGCAGAAAACTGGAAAAGAAAATGACAGTTGTATGCAATCAGGTACAGCAGGTGTTCATGTTTCAAATACCAACTCAGGCAAGACTGACACGGACACACTGACAAGTGGAAAATAAAACAATACATAATAATTCAAACTTAATTTAATATAGCCCTAGTGGTTAATGAATATTTGTCAACAATAGTTTACAAAATGCACTAATCATGAACAAACAGAAGAGTCCAAAAGTCTTACTTCTTAATCACAAAACGAATCCTTTCCTTTGCAAGTAATATTCTCTCAAGGCGAGGAATTCCATAAGTAGATGGCCTTCTAAAAGGAATTCCTTCCGGAAGTCCTTCTACATAAAGATCTTCAACATGTGATTGGAAAAGAGGGTATGGGATCGTCACAGGACCTTTGGCTTTTATAGCTTGAGCTTTAGGGATAAAAAGAGAAAGCAAAATATCATTAAATGACAAGGATTAAGCAAAAAACAGTTGAATATGTATTGCTCTGTAACTTTTATAACTTTATCTTTACTTCTGTTTATTACAATTGATTCAGAAAATAGTAAAAAAGAACTAAATGGTACAGAACACCAAAAATGCCACTGCTCTATTTAACCAAATGTGCAATGAACTAGGGTACCTTTGTATGGTGACAGATAGTTAACAGACTTATGGCGATGATCACTTCTTAACATAAATGTCAAAGCATTATGCTGTACACCTGAAACTAACAATAATGTATGCCAACTATACTTAAATTAGTAAAGAATGAACTATAGTGAGTAGACCTTGATTTTATTAAGGAAACTATAAAGGGTCAGTTTTTCCTCAACAACAAGACATTTAAATATCACTGAGTATTAAATATGTTTTTATATGGGATAATAGAACTGAGATTAAGACAATGCCTTCCTCGCACCCAACCCCCGACTTCAAATGCAGACTTCTGAGAGGGGAAATGACAGGATGTCAGGGACATTGGCATTTAAAAATAAACTTACATCAAAAAGAGATGGGACAAAAGAGAACAAAAAAGAAAATACTATAAAATGTTAAAGGCTGTTGAACTTGCATGATGAATACTTAGTCTTTGAATCCTAACTTTTTGTTTGGAAATTTTCATGATAAAAAGGTATTAAGAAGTATCACTATGTTCATGTATAACACAGGCACATTTATAGTTAGCATTAAAATTTATACAAGTAAGCCTTTTGTCACTAAGTAAAGCAATGCCAAATTTTCTATGACTACAGACAAATACCATACACATCCATTCCTCTTTCAAAGGCTTTTATCTCATTTAATTCACAGAGCACAGTTACCTAAAATGCTTTCCAGCCACTGAAAGAACAGCAGAGGTGCTACTGACACTACCCAAAAGGTCCCCAAGCAAAAATGACTCCTACGGATGTCCCTCAACCTCTCCCCTCTCGGGAATTACCATCAGTACAGCCCCCCTTTTTTATTGATATTTTATATGAAGTCTAATTGCTAAACGTTAATATTTATGCCTAAAGTTTCAAGTGTACCATATTACATATTAATAACATTAGAACTTCTGGCCAAGATGGAGGTCTAGACTGACACGCTCCGTCTCCCTCTACAACTAAGGACTACAACTACCGCAAAACCAGAAATAACCAGAAGTTCCAGAAAATAAAGCTACATGGTAGTCCAACGTATGAAGTTATAAAGAAGTGGTGCTCGCCCGGACGGGTAGGAGGGGTGAAGCCAGGGTGGAGAGGTCAAGCTGTGCTGGCGGCAGCAGTGGCGGCAGGACTGCAGTAAGCACAGACACCCACATTTAAGGGGAGGCAAGAAACTCCAGGTGAGCACCCCTGGCTGCAGCCCAGACCCGTCAGCTCACGATTCCAAAGCTGGAAAGGCAGACCCCCATTGCCTTGGACTGTGATGCTCAGAGGGCGTGGGGACAGAGGAGGAGGCTCCTGGTTTCTCAATGAAGAATGAACGGCAGGAATCCATCTTGGACCCCCGCCCCCACCCCCACATAAAACGCCATAGCTGGTGAGAAGGGTCACGGGGTTGTGACAAATGCACGGGGCTCCGCCCCCTGTTGCGTAGGAGGTGTGACAGCCCCGCCCAAGAAGGAAAGGTAAACAAATCTGTCAGGATGGCAGGGATGATGATAAGAGATCCCAATCACGCAGCTAACCAGAAAGCAAATACATGAATTAACGGATAAACAGACAGATAATCTTTCTGAGGCTCGGTTCAGAGCTATAGTTATAAGACAGCTTACAGAAATGACAGCGGGAATTAATCAAGACAGGGAAGAAATGAAGGCTAGTCCTGCTGAAATGAACAAAAACACATACAAAACTAGTGGTGAGGGCAAGAAAACCAGGGATCAAATCAACAAATCAGAACATAGGGAAGGAACAGTCAACCAGTGCAGAAAGAGGAAACGAAAAGTGAAGAAAATGAGGAGAGGCTCAGAAACGAATGGGACAGCTATAAGCGGGCCAACATCGGAATCATAGGGCTGCCAGAAGGTGAAGAAGAACTAGAAATGGAAAAATTATGTGAAAAAGTAATGAAGCAGAACTTCCTTAACTTGGGGAAGGAAATAGACTTACAGGTCCAGGAAGCACAGAGCGTTCCAACAAAACTGGACCCAGGGAGAACCACACCAAGATACATTATAATCAAAATGTCAAAAATTAAGGATAAAGAGAAAATCTTAAAAGCAACAAGAGAGAAGAAGAAAATTATGTACAACCGGGTCCCAATTAGACTATCAGGTGATTTCTCAAAGGAAACTCTGCAGGCAAGAAGGGACTGGCAAGAAATACTCAAAGTAATGAAAAGCAAAAACCTACAGCCACGATTTCGCTATCCAGCGAAGCTGTCATTCAGAATAGAAGGGCAGAGAAAGTGCTTCCAGGACAAAGTAAAACTGAAGGAGTTCATCAGATCCAAACCACTGTTATATGAAATGTTAAAGGGACTTGTTTAGAAGAAGGAGGAACAAAACTATGAACATTAAAATGAAAACTGTATCACAACAACCAACAACAGAAGCTAGGGAATCGAAACAAAGGCAGACTAAGTAGGCAACGAGAGAGGAAAAAGAATTATATGTATGGGGAATATTATGGGAGGAGGTCAGCGGGGAGAGTTAAGGGGGGAAGGGCAGGAGATGGTACAGGAATTAAGAAGCATAGTAGGAGGGAGTGGAGTAGATAGGAAGATGTTGAGAAGAACTATATGCACAACCAATGGGCATGGACTGGGGAGGAGGACAATTGAAGGGAGGGGGGTCACCGGATGGAGGGGAGGAGAGGGAAAAGAAATTGGGACAACTGTAACAGCATAATCAATAAAACATATTTAAAAAATGAGTTAGATTTAACATCTTTGTTGATACACTAAATCTGAAAACCATAGTCACGTATAATGACAATAACTTCCCCTAAGGCAATCACCATGTTATAGTGCTCCTTGTGTAGAATATGTTATCAGTTCTTGCCTCTTCTTCTTTCTTTAGATTTTAGTTATTTATTTTTAGAGAGGGGAAGAGAGGGAGAAAGAGAGGAGAGAAACATCAATGTGTGAGAGAAATATTGATCGGTTGCCTCTCATGCACCCCAACTAGCGACCAAACCCACAACCCGGACCTGTGCCCTGACCAGGAATTGAACCAGAGACCTCTCACTTTGCAGGACGATGTCCAACCAACTGAGCCACACAGGTTAGGGCCAGTATTTGTTTTGAAGTAGATCAATTAATATCATTAGCAAAAGGCTCTGATTATTGAAAAGTGAGATAAACACTACAAGAATCTTAAACAAATAACTGAAAATTTCAAGAAAAAGTTATTTAATTCGTTATTAAATTTACTCTAATTCTAAATCTTCATTGAGATGTAGGTATTATTCATGACAGAGAAATGTTCATTTCAAGTTTATTAAAGTAAATAATGCCAATGTGGTTTATCACTTATATACTGAGAAAAATTCAGTCATAAAGGATAATACCACAGAAATTAGACTTTCAAGTTAAAATTCAGTATATTATACAATTTTACAGTTAACAGCAAAGAATCCCCCAGATAACAACAACAAAAAAAACCCCAGCAAAACATATTTTAAAATTACTCTTACGATTTATTATTATTATCTTTTTTTTTTTTTATCCTCACCTGAGGACATTTTCATTTGCTCTTTTAAAGAGAGGAAGGGAGAGAGAGAAACATCTATGTGAGAGAAACACTGATTGGTTGCCTTTGTATTCACTCAGAGAGGAGATTGTATGTGTCCAGATCACAGGGTCACAAGCATCCTCACCTGGACCAGGGATGAACCTACAAACTAGGCATGTGCCCTGACCGGGAATTGAACCAGAAACCTTTTGGTTGTAGGACAATGCTCCACCCACTGAGCCACACTAGCCGGGGCTGTTACTATTTTTCAGGTGAGCATTTGATATATACCATCAGATGGTAATAAATTGCTTGTTTCTTTGACTACTATAAGAGAATAGTAAAATAAAAAGAATTTGTGACCTAATTTAAACTCAGTTATATATCAAGAGAAAATAAGAACATTTAGATGAATACTAAATTTTACATAACAGATTAAGAAAGACTATTATTTAAGAAAATAATCTTCAATTAAATCTCCAAGAACCAGGACTTTGTAACATATCCGGGGGAGCAAAAATAGGTGTTCAGTTGTTTGTATGGAAAACAATACAATAATTAATAAATAACACAAGAATAAACTCTGGTCCTGAGTGGTGTGGCTCAGTGGGTTGGGCATCATCCTGCAAACCAAAAGGTTGCCAGTTTGATTCCTGGTCAGGGCACATGCCTGGGTGGCTGGCCAGGTCCCTGGTTGGGGACGTGTGAGAGGCAACCCATCAATGTTTCTCTCCCTCTCTTTCTCTTCTCTCTCTAAAAATAAGAAATAAAACCTAAAAAAAAATAAAAAATAAAAAAATAAACTCTGTGTTTCACATACTCACAACTGTAAACCTACTTTTGCCCCTCCTTATAAACTCCAAAATATACATGCTGAAAGTTTAAGAAATGTTTATTGACACTTAAAAAGAAAAAACACTTTTTCTAAGCCTCGTAGTAATCTAAAAACAAAGATTGTAATATTTGGACAGCAACTACCCCAACGATCTTTCAAGGGACAGGTATGTAAGGAAGGCACAGTTTACTAATAGAGCTAGGCCTTCTCACATTAGATGAATACTAACTTCAATGTTAAAAAGCTTATGAACAAGCCCTGGCTGGGTAGCTCAGGTGATTAGAGTGTCATCCTGATATGCCAAGGTTGCAGGTTCCATCCCTAGTCAGAGCAAATACAAGAATCAACCAATAAATTCATAAGTAGGTGGAACAAGAAATCCATGTTTGTCTTTGTTTCTCTCTCCCTTTCCCTCTCTTTCTAAAATCAATAAATTAAAAAAAAATTTTTAAACGCTTATGAAAAAAATATTACAAGAATTTAGTTTAGACTTACCGTATTTTCTTTCAAACAACTCCTCGACTTGTTTGCGTAGATCAGTAATTCGAGCGTTCCATTTCTCTGAAAGTTGAAAGTTAAATCTCAATAATAAATCCCTCTCTGGGGGCACTAATAAGTTCTTAGGATAACCTAACATCTAATGACTTTTTTCTACATAACACATCCTAACTTTTTAATAATCCATCTTCATCTATGTAATTTTATTGTTTTCCTAAGAATTTTTTCCTTTTTGTTGGTTCTTAGAATTGGTTCAATATGAGATTATAGGGGATGTTTTAAAGTTTATTTTCGAAACATTTCATACCAAGTACCTCTTTTTAGCCTTATAATCTCTGAAAAGCAGGAGGGTACAAAAGACTAATACAATACAATAAACACTACAACATGAAGGCAAAAAAGAGGGAGGTCTCCAAAGTCATTCAGGATCTTTCTAAATCATATCTAAGTTCTATGAAAATGAGACTGTATGACAAATTAAAACATTAACATGCTATCTTAAATGTATACAAGCTAAATGTTATATCTATTCAAATAAAGATCACAAACACAATCTGCCACTAATATTTTATTTAGTCCCTTCAAAAGGCTGCACCTACAACTGGGGTTTGGTTAGATTAGCTGCTAACAGTTACACATGCACAAAAAAAATAATAAAAATATAAAAATAAAGGTTTTAAAGCTAAGAAAAAAATAGTTAAATTACTAAGTCATTAACACTGATTTAAAGTCCACTAATTGTAGGTAACATCAGAAGATGCAACATCTTATGTCTGGTAAACCCAAACTATGTTTAAACAATGTTACTTCAAACTGTCTGTGGTTTTCCTTAGATTAGATTATAAAACAGTAATAAGTTTTAAAGTATGCCCCTAAAGAAAGCCGTAACTTTTATCAGTAACAGAAGTTCAGAATCAAAGAAAAAGGGCCTGTATTTAACCCAGAACTCACCGAAGTTGAATTCTCTCACTTTCCGTTTGCCGGCATTGGCAGGCTCGGTGACTGGTGGCTGGGGGGGCTCGCTGCTCTTTGGTCTCTTGGTGGGTGGAGAATAATCATCATCTTGAAAAAGAAAACTGTCATCAGTGGAGTTACAGCCATCACTTGTTAAATCCTCAACATTCAAAAGATATGGCGGGCTTTGTATCATTATTTCTGTATTGTCATTTTCAGCATATTTTTCCCAGTTACATTTGAAGTTTTCCCACACTACTGGGGTGTGCTCAAGTGAATATACCTCATTTTCCCTGTCTTCTTCATTTTTTTTGGATTTTGCTTATTAATTTGAATCGTCACTATAAATTTCTCCTTCCCTCATAACTGCTCTGAGATAGCTGTCTGGAATTATACTCTATCTTGTCTTTCGGGAAAAAAAAAGTTTTGATGGAGTCAGCTACCTATAATTACACAAATATGTAAAAAAAGGGGAGAGAAAATACAGCTTGAGTGGAAAAATAGTAAAACTTACATAAAATTCAGGCACATAAACAAGGGAGGTTGAACCACTATATATCAAACACTTAAACACAGAATGTACAGAATTAAAAAAATATGGCTATATTATTTGTGAAACAGGTAATACTGATTTGGTCAATATAAAACCTATGTAGAAATGAGCAATCAGATATTTAAGCACAGAATATAGACTTTGTAAACATTTGTAGCAAGAGTTTATGCTAAATTTCTTCATGGGTATGTCTGTAACTGAACACTGCTATCATACTTTAATATATCTAATGCTGAATTAAGGACATTTGGCTCAAATAAAAAAAGTTCTCGCCATCATCATATAGTCCCTGAAAATGTCTTTACACATTACTAAGATTTCTACTAAAATAACATGTGTAAATTATTGAGAATATAATTTTAAGACATCTATACTTTAAATATGGGCTAGAGAAGAAAATAATTACTGTGTAAAAAAAAGGTACTAGTAATGACAAAAGATACCATTAAAATACAAGTTACTCTTTTAGATCAGTATAATTTTCATTCTCATTTTAAAGGTAAAGAAATTCAGAGATTTATGTGACTTAACCATATCATATTGCTAGACAGTGCAGCAGATATTAGATTATGGATAAAACTCTTTCCACTACAGTAACAGGTAAACTCTCAAATAGATAACATGAAATCCAAATTCACCCTAATATACAATGTTGCCTGGAAGAGCAATAAATAACTATTATATACTTCATATATTAATCTAGAAAAAAATCAGACTGTCATTGGTATGATACCATCAGAGCACAGACATTGTTGCCCAGGTGCACTGACTTTGGGTTCTTCCTATGATGCCTACAGATATTCTGGTAACCTGCAATCACTTACTGACTATAGGAGGAAAAAGTACCAATGTCACCAATACCAGATTAAGTGTCATTATGATCCAATTCCAATTATGTGCTGGGGAAGGCAAAAATGCTAATTTAGGGGATACTACTTCAGAAAAACATTATCATATAGACAACTTCCAACACTATAAAAAACTTCCATGTGTTGAATACCACCATAGAAAAGCATGTTCAAATACAGAAAAAAAAAGGTACAGTAGAAAACTATTGAAAAATTACAAACTACTAGTAAAATAAATCTTGACTATGTCACCTGGGTTTATAATTTTTAAATTACTACAAGAATTAAAAATGGTCAAAAGACCTATAATAGATTATTAAATAATTAGATCAAACCTTAGCAGCTACATTTGGAAAAACATCAGGTATCATTAATATGTTTGGCCTTCAATTCTGAAAACATGCTGAAAAAATAAAGCCTCTTTTCCAACTTCCAGATTCTTAGAAGCCTAAGAGTATTTTTATGCTAGTTTCCAAAGGGTTAAATGAAATATATTAGTTTCATTTAAAAATATTATCTAACATTTTAAATGTTTAATATTAATATTTCTTCCCAAACATTAAACCATGACTTTTAAAACAAAGGTATTTTTCCTATAGGCTAATGTCACTGAAAATATTTATAGATCATCATTTAAACAGATTGTTACTTAAATTACATTAAATGAAAAAGCAAAAACAGCTCTAGGATGGTAATGAAGAATTGCAGTTATTAACCTCAATTATAATCATAACTGTTTGAAACTGAGGGGAAGGTGAAAGGACAAGAGTGCTTTTCTTTAGTGTCAAGACCTCACTTCTTCAGTCTAAACTACTTTAGAACATAAAGGATCTAACAGTATAAATATATTTATAAAAGTAACCACACTCATCATAAACAGAAAAAAAAGAGAAAAAGGGCACATCTTGGAGAGTATTTTTTAATAAGACAACAAATAATTGTAAAATATTAAAAAGTGCTATCACATTTCTCAAGTGACAGGTATGAAGTTCAGTCTATTAAATGTGAACAAAGACAAAGAGATGAATTTAATTATTTGTAATGATAAAATATCACACTACATGTTATATTAAAAGATCAACCCATTTAAATCATATAAAATATGAAATTAAATTCTAATAGCTATGAACTCAGCCACACCTTCCCGTTTTATCTCCACTCTGCTGAAAAAAACTATAATTGGTATTGAGAAAGGATGACAAAATGTTTTTATTGACCTCAAAATCAAAATTATTTCCCTGTAGCAGGGAATATAAATAAAACTCCCGAGACTTTACCTCTAATAATAATTGGGTCCAGCAGAGAGCTCTGTTTTCTAAATATCATGGTGTTTCAACATTATAAACAACCACTTTTGTGTAAAAAGACATGTATTTCAGGATGCTTCAAAATTAAACACAAACTACTTATAGCATTAAAACTAAAAGCTTAAAAACGAGTTTCAAAATATTTTTAACAGGCAAAAACCGTTATTCAGGAATATGTAATAGTTATTTTACCAGTACCAACACCAGCGGTTCCACACCTCAAAAGGTGGCAGCGACAATCCCTAACTCAAAAATTATATTTAGAAAAAAATCTGTTTTTCTTTTAGCATCATATGGTTATAGATAATACAGACTTCAGAGCTAAAATTTGTTACTACAATCTCATTGGTAAATGCATTAATAGAATATGAAGCATTTTCTAATACTTTCATAACCAAATTGGTAATATTTTATCATACAATCTGTCACCTATTCAAAGTAAACAAAAAACGAATCAAAATCAATCAGGTACTGTATCCCTTTTGAATTACTCAAAGCCATTAATTATCCTACATATTTCAAATTAACAAATGGTATTTTTCACCCATGGACCTAGACCATAACTCCTCTAACAAGATCTTTAAATGCTAACCTATTCAATTACAGATTCTATGAACTCTCCAGTTACATTTACAAGATAAGCACAGCCCTGACTGGTGTACCCCTGTGGGTTGGGCATCATCCTGTAAACCAAAATGTCCCTGTTTCAATTCCCGGTCAGGGCACATGCCTGGGTTGCGGGCTAGATCCGCAGTTGGGGGCATGCAATCAACGTTTCTCTCTCACATTGATGTTTCTCTCCCTCTCTTTCTCCCTCCCTTCCCCTCTCTAAAAATAAATAAATTAAATCTTTATTTTAAAAAAAGATAAGCACAATAATAAAACAATGACAACAGAAAAGCATATCAGCTCTATCTTTAGAACATACCCAGAATTCAACTCCTTATGTCCACTTACAGCATCCTATTCTAAAGCGCCGTGTCAGCGGCCCTAGATAACTAGAGTTCTAAATTGGATTCTTGTTACCACTGTGCTCTGCTCTCAGACTTTTGCAACAGAGCAGCCTTGCTTCTCCCAAGTGAAGGACAGAACCTGTCAAAACCTTGCCTGCCTTGCTCACTCCTAAATCCTCGGCACCTAGTAAGTCCTTCCCCAGTGCACACAAGTTGCTTGGTATTTATAGAATAATTAAATGAACGTTTGAACAGTGTAATTCTTAATTACATGCAGCATCAAGTATTAACCAAGGTTCTAAGCATGAATTTCACATAAAAGGATACCACCAGAGGATGGCAGGTAATCCAACTACTGAAGCTCTAAAACAGTGTTATCCAAATTGTAGTCCATGTACTGTATGTGGTAATGTGAACCAACTATATGCAGAATTGCATTCTTTTTTTGGAAATATTTATGTATATTTTTAAATGTATATGAGACAAAAAAATTTAAATATTTCAAAGATAGTTTCACTCTGGAAGATGCAAAATTAATTTTTTAATGAATTTATTTAAAAAATCAACTTTTTTAAAGGTTTTATTTATTTATTTTTAGAGAGAGGGGAAGAGAGGGAGAAAAACAGGGAGAGAAACATCTGTGTGTGGTTGCCCCTCATGTGCCCCCAACTGGGGACCTGGCCCGCAACCCAGGCCTGTGCCCTGACTGTGAATTGAACCAGTGACCCTTTGGTTTGCTGTCCACTGAGCCACACCAGCCAGGGATAAAATCAATTTGAAGAAAAAACTAAGTAATGAATAGGGTAAGGTTAGGCCACAGCAGAATGAACATATGTGAGTGGCTCAGGTTTGGGGAACAATGCCCTAAAAGAGAACTGCATGATTAATAAACCTCTTTTAGAGGAAAAAACTTCCCATATTAGCTTGTCCATGACAGCTAGACCTCAAACAAGGCCGAAGTAAGATTTTCTCTGCATAGATCAAAGATAAGCACACAACAAAGATGTTAACAGCAACTTGATTTTACCCTAGAACATAGACATGATGTTTATGAAATTAAGGCCTGCACAGTCATATTATTCCAAGGGCTACTTCTCACACCCAAAGGCACACAACTTAGAAGTGTGTACCACTGATTTCAGTACAGGTGGATCGCCACAAATGGAAGAGCACACACCACCAGCAATGGATAAGGAATGTTATCCTGCAGAGATAGAGCACCCGCATTAGTGCCAATTAGCCCTCTCATAACTCCACATAATTTCAAATAAGTATATCATAGTTAAAGTACTGTGGAAAACCTGACAAACTTACATGACCAAGTTATTTTTTTAATCTTCTCTATAAACTATTTGGAAAATGCAGAAAGATACAACAGGAGAAAATAAGTCATCCACAGGCATGCAGGATTATCTTCATTTATCTTCTTCTTCCAGTATTTTTCGGAACAAAACTAACATCATTCTCTATATACACTTTTCCTTTCAAGCTTGCCTTGTTCATGAAAGGCAGGAATTTCTCCCCCCACTAAACATATGACAATAGGGGTCTTTTTCTGGATTATTTACATTAAACAAACAAAAAATATCACAATTTCAGTGCCTGTATATTTTTTCTATTATAAGGATATACCAAAAGTTAATTTCCTAACTATAGATATTTAATGAGTTTCTACCATTTTGCAATCTTTCCAGAAAAAATAGAAGTTACCAAACAGATATGCAAGTTCTGATTTGACCTTCCTTGTTAATATCAGACTTAAATTTTACCCTCCTTAATGTACTGATAAAAAACAATTAGCAATTTAATTAAGGTTGATACATAGCTTGTTCACAAACATATGTGCCATGGAAAAAATCTACTCTGTAAAGTAATTACTTAACACAGACCTGGTATTTCACTGGTCTTCTGAACATAAAGCCACCTATATAGCAAAATTCTACTATTTATTGATAAGTTTGGATGATAGAAGTTTTTTGTAGTCTATCTTAGTTTAAAAAAATAGGATTTATCACTCCTTCCAAAGACTTAAAATTGAAAAGAATGACACATTTCAGGTTCATGAACCATTTATTTTGTGATTATCATTAACATCTCTTTAAAGGTCTTATACTGTAAAAAGCATGTGTTTACTTTCTAAACAATTTTAATATAGCTTTTATCTGCTCTAAGATATAATAAAAAATAACTTTGTTATTTTCCTATTTGAAGTTTTGTCCAAATAAATTTTAATAATAATCTATTTTCCCTATCTGTAGAGAAAGGACAAAATTCTCAGTATTTACAATATTTATACACACTTAAGATTTCCTTTTCTGATAGTTAATGAGGTTTATAAATAAAAACTAAATTATTTAAAGGTAAACTATATACAATTCAAAATTTTTAGGTTAGTAAAATTACATTAATGATTAAAGAAATATATATATTATTTTGAGACATGAAGGATGAGAAAAATCTCAGATGAAAGCTACCAATCAACTTATTTTTTTCAGAAGCAAAGAAGACATACATTTTGAGTAGTTAGTTGTAAGTAGCCAAATACTATAAAAAACCAAGTGACACCAGGAGGAGACATGCTATTAAAGAGAAAGAAAGAGAGAAAGAGAAAGATAAACCCAAGGAAAGCTATGCAGCAATTAAAAAAACAAAAAGATGAAGTACCAAGATGTGTGGTTATGGGGAAGAAAAAAAAAAACCTATGGGAAATGTGATATATGTGTATTTTAAATGTTCATTATAATGTTGTATATGCTGACAGCATGTACTTTATATAACTAAATATATATACATGTGTATACATACATCAAATTATTTTTAGATGTATACACGATGAAGTGAGTACAGGGACTTTAGATTTAGAGCAGGGCAGGTGTAAACATAACATAGTGTAATTTGTTGTTTTGTTTCAATATTTTTCCTTAGGAAAGAATTACTGTGAGGGGAAAAAACTTATAGAGGAGTAGCGTGGGACAATGTAAAAGGAAAAAAATCAATATGTACTTAATTATTAAATATGAAGTATTATACTGTTAATAATTATATTAGGTGAATTTTTACATAATTCAGAACTGGCTCATCTGCATTCATTATTTTTGAAGAAGGAAAAACTAGGTTTAAAGCAACTTTAGCCATAAAGATTAGTTCAGAATGTATTTGTAGCTACTGATTCAAAAACAGTTTTTAAGAACAGGTTATATATTAGCCTCTAAAAGAATTTTAGGGGAAAAACTAGCTTTAAAAATTGACTAAACTATCAACACTTCCTTCTCCACTTGACTCAAACAGATATCAGGGGTTACTGATACTAATTAGATCTAGCTATCACAACCCAATAACAGATTACAGAATTTGATTTCATGTGCATCCAGTCTGGTCATAGTTTTCATTTTTATTCCCAATGACAGGAAGGATAGCCTGGCCCACCGCTCATTTTCAAGGCTTACTTTTTTTGTCTAAAACTCCCAAAGCACTGGGTGCACTTCTGGGAAGCAGGCTGCTTTGGTCAGACATACACATATATGCTTCAATTCTTATCACAAGTTTCCTTTAAGAATGAATGAAATGCATACTTAGAAATGTGAATGTGACAAGTTTTTTATGACCAGAAGTAAACTTTTGGAATCAAGGCTTTTCAATAACTAACCTTCAATAGTCACCTCAACTTCAGGGTCCTCACTTGTTTCTGAAGGGACATGTTGAGTAGAATCTTGAAAAAAATAAAATTCTAAAATGACATTCATTATAAAGCACTTTCTATATGTTTCAACATTTTATTGACCTGATACTCAAAAAGCAGCCTACTATAAAATTTTACTGGCATTTTATTTCATCATATTAAAAAATATCTGACCCCTTTAATTAGAAATAGGGATAAAAAAACAAAAATTAGAAAATCTCTGAAAAACTATCAGATGATACCAAGTTACCTGCATTGATGGACTCAAAAAACTTGTATTTTTAGATTTAAGATTATAATAAAGTCACAGTTGTTTTCCTACTGTAACTAGAAAATGCTAGAATAAAAACAAAGGCTTTTCCCCCCTGTTTTTATATTTCTCCTCTGCTTTCAGGAATCTTAGGAGTGGTTTAATTGTTAAATTAAACCAGTTCTTTGCAGTGGGGACCTTTAGACTAAGACAATGACTATAAAAATCATACAGGACTAAATCCCCTAACTTTATATGCAAGATACTTTTTAAAATGAAATATTTTATTAATATTTGTGTTACTGCACAAAACAAATATATGTATATCAGAATGTTAGTGCTAGAAGCTAGAAAGTATCTTCATCAACTCTCTTTGATTTTGAAAAGGTTGAGAGATTAATTGATTTGCCAAAGATTATGTTTATTGGTTAGTAAAGGAATGAAGACCAGACCCCAGGTTTGATTCAACTCTGTTAACACTGCAATACGACAATAAAAATCTCCTCAAAAATGTAATATTTAAAAGCCTAATATTTAATGATAGAATTGTAAACTATGAAGTAATTCATAGTGCCTGATGAAACCTGTCCTAATGTATCTTATATATAGATATTACACTGTAAATACTACCTATTCAAAATAAAAGATTTTGTTACAGAGAAAATATTTAGTTAACCTCCATACAGGGAAAAAAAATTCATGTACACCATCTTCTATAAAAAGGTCTCAAAAAAAACCCCTAAAATGTTTAAAATGAGCATCTTAATATTTCTGCAAGAAATGTATTCTAGTTAGAAACCTTAATTCTAAAATTGAATTTGGAAAGATCAGCCAACATTCCAGGGACCTTAAGAACTCCCTCCACTCAGAGAGTGTAAAAAATCAAAGTAATGATTTAAAAGAAAGAAAAAAAAAAAAAAGAAAATATATGGAGTAAAAAGTTACAGAACAGACTTCATTTTTATCCTAGAAAAATAAGGTACAACACAACCAGTTTATGAGATAAATATTAATTCTAAAACAAGATTCGATTACCTTACCAGTCATTTTCCTTGGGAACAACATACAAAAATTCTTTTGAAACTATATAAACCACTTAGAAACAGGAAGCCAATCTACATGCTAACAGCTTAACTCAAGGTTCCAATAACATAAAAAGCTGTACCGCAGTTAAAACATTCATTCAATCCAGAGAGTAAAGGAGGATGGCTGGTAATTAGAAAACGTGGTTCATGGGGTAGTTGTGGGTATAAATTAAGCAGAGAGGAAAATTTTCTTTTATTAATCTTATGTAGAATTTATTACCCTACTTTTTAAAATGACACCATTAAATAGTATGTTGAAAACTGAAATAGAAACAGAGCCAGTAATAATCACAATTCTAAAATACTGAAGCCTTTCTTTCTTTAAACATGTTAATACGGCACAAGAAGACCAGGGAAAAAAGGGCAGCATTTTGCATCAGGAAGTGTTTTACTTACCCCTTAAGTTTTCATCCCCATATGCTTTATTATTCAGTACAGTAAAAGAGGTATTTTACATCTTAGGACTACAAACAAAACCTGTTGGCTAAGAAGGCATACCAAAACAATCATCTTTCATTTCCAAATAAGATGTTTTAAGGATAGTATTCTCTATTATATAGAACAAGCATAATACAGATAAAGATTTTTATTTTTAGAAATAAAAATCCCTTTATTTCTAACCTTCTGCTGGTACTTCCATTTCTGTTCCTTCATTGCCCTCTGAAGAATTATGGCTTCCTAAAAAGAAAATAAACCACATATAATAAACCAATAAAAACCTACATTGAAAGAAAAGAAACTAGGTAACAATACAAACAATTTAAAACATATAATACAACATATACACACTGATTCTTTAACTCCTTAGTAGTTATTTCAAACAATGTGATCTAATTCAGAAAACACTTAACACTTCTATTTGAAAACTCAAAAAATTATTTTAAAATGTAAAATATATAGTGTGAACCTAAGGAGGTTTGGGGATTTATAGTTAGTTGCTGTAATTACACAATATAACTACTCATAGTTGTTACAATTTGAGAAACGGAACAATTACGTTTCAAAGTACCCTGCTCATCTACCAATGACGCACACACACAAAAAAACACTGCTTGCTCATAGGTTCTATTAAGTCTAGATAAACAAGTTCAGATTTTGCTGTGAAATGTTCCCTGCTTTCCATTTTTACTATGGTGGAAGCCATGGAAACTCAATCCCCATTATTTATTCAAAGTTGAGCTTAAAAGAAATTTGTAAGTTAAAATTTAAGATACTACCTTTAGTCTCAAAAGCATTTTAATTCAGGTAATATAATCTGCCTGCTTCTACAAACTGGAACATAAAGCAATGTATCAGGTTAGGCAGTCACAAGGTAAACAGGCTCATCCTACTAGTGCGGGGGCTCTACTCATAAATAGGAAAAGAGTCAACTAAAACATTAGAGAGCCACTTAGAATTAAGCACCCAAACTGCCCCCAAATATTCATCCTGTGTCCTTACATGCCTGAGCTACTAACATGGAAACAGTTGAAAATCACTGCCAATGTATATAACTATATTACCTTTGAGTAAAAATAAGTCCCATTGGGGGAAAGGGAAGCAAAATCAAGTTTATTTTGTCATCCATTGATAACTAATTTCAGAAACTATACTAAACACTGAGACATAGGTTTTAAATATATTTTACCTTGGTTTTTAAAACGATTCATTAGTTTTTAAAACTGTCATTCAGTGTCCAGTGTTTTTGAATTTGAAATGCCATCCTGAGGTCAAACAATTTTGTTTTCAAAGTCTAGCTTTATAACACCATAATTATCTTGGGATTCTTTTCCACTTCATATTATAAAAACTCACCTAAGCTCAAAATACTAAGCAAATCTATAAATCTAGATCCATAATTTATTCTTTAACTTTTTCAATATATTTTCAACACAGAGACAATTCCTTCTTTTTTTAAAACTTTAACATTTGGATTTATGAAGCACTAGGTTCTTTGACTCTAATGGTGAAGAAAACAAAGATGTGAGTGAGGTCAAAGGAATGGGAGGTAATGGAGAAGAGACCAATACTTAAAAAAGCAAAGATTGGGTAAAGAATAAAAACACTTAAGGTGGTTGTTCCACCTTCCAATTATCACAAGAGTGCGTGTAAACAAGGATTCTTTGTGTCCTTTTTGTTCTTTCAAAATCTGAAATAAGCAATTACATTTACATTAAAAGCTAAAGAAAATAAATCTTAAGATGCTCAAAGCCAGGATAAGATAGAAGTAAAAACCATCACAAATAGCCTATGACTGTCAAGTTAGGAAACACTACAAAAATTTTCAAAAAAGTATTCAATTAATGAACTTAGGGATTTACAAGTGATATTTTACAATCTTTCAAAAAGCTAAGTATAAACATGACCTTATCGATATTTACATTACTAACTATACAATAAAAACCTTACTTCTGACTATTCTGATATAAGGTATTTATAAATGTGTACTTTACCTTAAATATGAAAGTGTGTCATGTACCCATTTCGAGATTCATTACTAGATTCACAAAAGGGAAAATTGGTTTTGAAAAATTGTTGCTTGTGAAGTTCATTTGTTTTTTTTTTTTTTTTTTTAAAAAAGGCCAATACATTTTTTCCTTTTCCATTTAGAAAAGTAATAATACAGATATAAATACAAAAACACAGTCCGTCTAATATAAAGAAACATTGAATAAAAACAGTATGTGGGAAAATGGAAGTGAAAAGTTATATATACCTTGCAAAGACTTCGAAAGGGGGAGTTTGTCATCAACATCATCAGTTTCAGAAGGGCCTGCTTTGGAATACAAAGATAATACTTCAAAAGCAATCCCAAAAATATATTTTGGGTCACTTTAGTAAAGATATTTGGGTGAAAGATATGGAATACAGCCTTTTCATGAAAAAAAAAAAAGGCAAAATTAAAGAAAAATGACAAAATGAGTGGTGTTGGTTTATAGTCTCAGTGAATGAAAAAATTGTGCTCAGATAAATTCATATATGGACAGTCAAAAGAAATTTTGAAAATGACTAGACATATGAATTGAATGGGAATGATATGTCTAAAATGGTGAACATGGGTTTTTTAAAAACAGTAGAAGGTTCATAACAGCAAACTGCAACTTTTTCATCATACAGATTGTAAGTGCAGGTTTATTTTACAAGGTATATTTGTTCCTTCCTTGACAAATATTTGCTTAATCTTTTGTCATACTGAAGAAAAACGTACAAATTGTTATACCTTTCTTAGGATCTCTAAAATCATGTAATTAAGCTATTAGTAAGCTTGAATCTCCTTTGAAATAGAAACATGACAAACTAACGGTTAATTCAGAATCCCCCTTTCCTGCAGATTCATAAGCACTTTTTAATAATTAACATGGTTCTTTCTGATTATTAATATATAAAGTATTTCTGGTTCATTAAACCTTCACAAAATGCTATATAGATTATGGTAACACACTTGCATATATTATTCAAGCATTTTAGTAATGGAACATTAAAAGTAGGAAAAAACTGTTTTCAATGACCACTTAACATAAAACATCTTCTTGTATGAATATGAGTACAAACTATCTCCGAGTATTATTTGGAAAATATCCTGAGACTCTTTGGCTTGCTAATGCATGAGGAATATCACAGAGGCACAAAACCACACATTATAAGCAAAGGACACATCCTAGAGAAACACAATTTCATAGAAAACACAAAAATTGTATTTGGAATCACAACTAAAAGCAAGACACTGAAGGAAAGAGACCTGAATTTAAATGCCAGATTCACTGCTTCCTAGTCATGTGATCCTGGGTAAAAATATACAGAAAAAAGTTAATTACATGATACCAAAGGATAGTAACTGACTTTTAAATGTCGCTTTAACTACTTTTCCCCAAGTTTAGCTATGTGGCATTTTCAATATTGTTCTGTTCTAAATTATTTTTTATGAGGTCCTCTTTAAGTCAAAGCACATTTCTTAGGCTTCTCATTACATAGGATTTCTATTTTAAATAACTTGTTTATTACTAAGTTCTAAATTACATTATGTTCAGGGAATTTTTTTAAGGCTATCTCTGAACAAGTATAAAGTCAATTTTTGTAAAAGATCCATGCTTAGTAAATAAACATTTATTTGCTGGGTACAGAGTTCTAGATATACTGTAGAGTTCAAATATTCTATTTATCATTTATAAGTATTCAATAACTATAGATCTGTCAATATGTCATAATTATGCCAATTCTTCAGTTCTACTTTTATTTTGAGGCTACATTGTTAGGTATATAAATTAATGATTGCTTAATCAACTTAGTTTCTTAGCGAGAGACGCCTCAGGTGGCTCGGCCATGTCAAAAGAATGGATGCAGGCCGTATCCCCAAAGACCTCCTCTACGGCGAGCTAGCAGAAGGCAAGAGGATGACAGGGCGCCCAAAACTGCGGTTCAAAGACATCTGCAAAAAGGACATGACACAATGCTCCATCAATCTCAACACATGGGAAGTTCAAGCAGACGACCGCCTAGCCTGGAGGCTCGCGGTCAGACAAGGTACGTCACGCGCGGAGGCTGCACGCAAGGAGGAGGCGGTCCAGAAAAGATCGAGGCGGAAGCAGCGTCAGCAGCAGCAACAACAGCCATCTGCCTTCACCTGTACCAAGTGCGGCAGGGATTGTCACTCCCGAATCGGACTGCACAGCCATTCTCGGCGGTGCAGATAGACTCTCAGGAAGCTACGCCATCGTCTCTCGAGACGGACGGCTGCCGACGACGACGACGAATCAACTTAGTGACTTATTACTATATATATTAAGTAGTCTTACTGTTTACACCTATTACTTTTTTCTTTTTGGCCTCAAATTAATATTGCTAAATTTTAATTTCTTTTATCATACTGTCATAGATCACTGAGATTTCAAATTATCTATGATGCTTAATTTTAGCTACATGTTTTAACAGCATACATTTGGGCTTTATTCATCCTATGATAGGCAGCATATTTGAACCTCAAAATGCTAGTGGTGTCTACTAATCATTGTGAAAATCAAACATTACCAACACTCACATCTAAGTATCACTATCTTACAAGAAGACTGACATGTATGCAGAGGTCTGTACAAGCCTCTTAGGAAATACCAAAGTTTGGGAAGAAAATATAAATGTACTTATGTAGAAGAACGAACAAATGATCACAACATAACTTACTACCACAATGACAGTACTGAATCTACATGTGACAAAATACATACATCTTGAAAACTGGTATTGAATGACACACAAGAACACACACAATAATGTATATAGCATGATTCCATTTGTGTCAAGCTTAAAAACTAAAAAATATTATACATAAAATACATGTGCATAGATACACACACAGAGACACTTCTGTGGAATTATATACAAGGGAAAAGTATAAAAGCGTTATCAAGAAGGACAACCTTCATATCAAGAAAATGGTTAACTCAGGAGGAACAGGGAAAAAAAGTGGTGACTTGGGAGAGCTCAAAGAGGGGTGTCAATTACATATCTACCATGTTATGTCATGTGGAAGATGAGGACAACAAATGATTTTCAGTAAACCTGGACAGATGTACAATTTGATTGTAGATTTTAAACAATTCACTTTAAAAACCATTTTAGAAACATAATACAGCAATGCAAAGAAATGAAGTACACCCAACAATATGTCTCTCAAATTGTTTTACAAAAGAAGTCTAAAGCAAAAGAGTACATACTGAAGGATTCTATTTATATGAAATACAAAAACAGACTACACTGATCTAGGCTGTTACAAGTCAGGCCAAGTGTTGATTGCCAGGAAGGCAGCCCAAGAGAAAAGAACTTCTATAATACTGACACCTAACAACAGACCTTCAGAACGCATAAAGCAAAATGGCAGAAACGAAAGGAGAAACAGATTAACCCACAGAGGCAGCTGGACATTTCTGCACTACTACAGCTCATAGGACAAGAGAAATCAGTAAGGATATAATGGATTTGTACCACTTTATCAACCAACCTTAACAAAATTAAATGAAATTAGTTAAAGAATGTCCTCTAAGCACAAAAAGAAATAAACTAAAAATCAGTAACAGAAAGACATCTGAAAAGTCCAGAAGTATAGAGAAATTAAAACTATACACTTCTCCGTAAACCACAGGACAAAGAGGAAACCGCAAGAGGAATTAGAAAATATTTTGAATTGAATGAAAATACACAAAGTTTATGGGGTATTGCTAAATTAATGCTTAAGAGGGGAGTTTATGGCATTAAATGCTTATACTGGAAAAGACCTCAAATCAATTATTTCAGCTTCTATCTTAAGAAACAAAGTAAAAACAAAAATAAAGCAAGCAGGGAAAAAAAAAGCATAAGAGCAAAAAATCACAAAATAAAAGCTGGACCATTGAGGAAAAATATTTTTTGAGAAACTATAGAGCTGGACCAATGGTTCTCTATTAGAAATGATACTGTTCCCCAGGAGAAATGGCAATGTCTAGACACATTTTTAATTCTCATAATTAGGAAGTTGCTACTGATATCTCTCTAGTGGTTAGAGGTCACGGAGTTTACTAAACATCCTACAATACATAGCATATGACAGATAGCAACACTTAACTATTTAATCTAAATATCTATATTGTCAAGCTTGACGAACCTGAGCTATACCAACCAAGAAAAAAGGACACAAATTACAAAACTGGAAATGAGGGATCACAATAAACCCTTACAAACATTAAAATGAAAAATACCTTAAAGACAAAATATACAAATCCCTTAAAGGATACAATGTACTGAATCATTCAAGAAGAAACACATAAACTGAATGGTCATATAACTATTAAAAGACACCTAAAAATTAACCAAGTAGGGACCTGACCGGTGTGGCTCAATTTGTTGGAGTGACCTCCTGTGGACCAAAAAGTCGTGGGTCCAATTCCTGGTCAGGGCACAAACCCAGGTTGCAGTTAGATCAGGGCACGTGAGAAGGCAGCTCTCACTTAAGTTTTTCTTTCTCTTCCCCTCCTTTTCCCCTCGCCTCTCTCTCCCTCTTTCCCTGGCTCCCTCCTCTCTAAAAGCAATTAAACAAATGTCCTCAAGTAAAGATAAAAAATACAAATAAATAAATAAAAATTAACCAAGTAGGGTTTATCCCAGGAATACCTGGATGATTCAACACTTGGAAATTAATTGTCAATTACCATGTGAACATTCTAAACTAGAAAAACCAGGTAATCACCTCAACAGATGCAATAAAAAACTTTCACAAGCATCCAATCACCATAAAAACTCTTACTGACACAAATCAATGAAAACCCCACAGCTATCATACTGAGATTTTCTTCTAAAACTGTGAACAAGATAGGATTGTCTGCTTTCACTACTCCAATTCAACATAACACTAGATGATCCCAGCCAGTACAATTAACACAAGAAAGAAAAAAGAAAATCAATAACAACGTCTGTTTAGAAAATCCAAAAGATTTTACCCAAAGTTGCTAGAACTAGTAAGTGAATTTTAACTAGGTCACAAAATACAAGGTCAGCACATAAAAATCTATTGTAGTTAGCAATAAATAGTTGGAAGCTGAAATGTAAAAGAACAGTACCACTTACTAACACCAAAAAACACTTATTTAGATATTAACCTCACAAAGTATATACAAGATCTCTATTCTGAAAACAATGCACTGATGAAAGAAATCAAGGAAGAGCTAAAGAGTTAAGATATATATGCCATGCTCATGATTTATTAGATTCTATATTAAAATATTCAAGCCAAGTTAGTCTACAGATTCAGCACAACTGTCATTAAAATCCCCAAAGGAGTTTTTAACCAATCAACAAGTTGATTTTTAAAATTCATATGAAAAGGTAAGGAGCTAAAATAGGCAAAATAATATTGAAAAAACAATTTTGAAGGACTCTCACAATATGATTTCAAGACAATGTAATTCTGGCTAAAGGACAGACACAGAGATCATTGTATTAGGATATACTCAAGAAACTGACAGAGATAATAAAGGTAATGCAATGGAAAAAGAACAGCCTTTTCAACAGATGATGCTGGGAAAAAAATATTCCTATGTATGAGTTTAATCTCATTTTCTTGCAAACTGTACAAAACCTAGGTCTAAATGATCACATTCCCATGTGTAAAACTATAAAAAGTTTTATAAAACAAGAAATATCTCTGTGACATTGGATCCAGCTAAGATTTCTTAGCTATGATACTTAAGCACAATCCCTATAAGAAAAAAAACATAAATTTGCAAATCACACAACAAAGAAATTTTACTCAGACTTCTGGCCAAGATGGAGGCATAGACAGACATGCTGCATCTCCCTCCACAACAAAGAAAAAATACAACTACCTCAAAACTAGAAACAACCAGAAGTTCCAGAAAATCAAGCTGCATGGAAGTCCAGCAAACAAAGATATAAAGAAGAAATACTCATCCAGACAGTTAGGAGGGGAGAAGCCGGGGTGGACAGGACGAAGTGTGGTGGTGTCAGCAGCGGCGGTAATGGCAGGCTGGCAGAAAGCACAGTTACACGTCTTAAGAAGTGAGGAGGGGACACCTGGGGAGTGTTGCCAGCTCCTCACCAGACTCTGGGGAAAAATCAAGCCTCATTGTTTTTGATGTGCAAACCAGTGGGGGATGGGACAGAGGAAGAAACTGCTAGTGTCTAAGCAGAGTCCACTTGTTTAAAGGGCCCCCACGGTCCTAGAATGTCCATAGACCCATCCACTATGGAAACAACAGCACGGGCAACAGCGAGAGAGGCACCAGTCCCATACGGAAGTGGGAGAAGTGCCTGGAAAAGGGGCGAGTGCTGGGCAGGCGGCATTGTTCCTTCTCAGACCCCTCCCCCACATACAGCACCACAATGTGGTGAAACAGGTCGTCTGTTACTGACGAATCCCTAAGGCTCTGCCCCTTACAACCTAACAGGAGCAACAGCTCTACCTAAGACACAGATACAAACACACACAGGAGACCTCTGGCCAAGATGCGAGGCCTAGACTGCCACTCTCCATCTCCCTCCACAACTAAGAAGGAATACAACTACCACAAAACCAGAAATAACCAGAAGTTCCAGAACATAAAGCTACATGGAAGTTCAACATACAAAGTTATAAAGAAATGGTGCTCGTCCAGACGGGTAGGAGGGGCAAAGCCGGGGCAGAGAGGTCAAGTTGTGCTGACAGCAGCAGCAGTGGCGGTGACAGCGGCAGCGGGACTGCGGTAAGCACAGATACCCGTATTTAAGGGGAGGTGAGAAGCACCTGGGGAGCACCACCAGCTGCAGACCAGACCAGTCAGCTTGTGATTCCAAAGCCGGGAAAGGCAGACCTCCATTGTCTTGGACTGTGAGGCCTAAAGGGGGTAGGGACAGAGGAGGCGGCTCCCAGTCTCAAAGAGGAGAGTGAATGGCAGGAATCCATCTTGGACCCTCACCCCCCGCAGAAAACACCACAGCATGGTGAGATGATGGGTTGCCCGGTTGTGATGAGTGCACGGGGCTCCGCCCCCTATAGCATAGGAGGTGTGATAGCCCTGCCCAGGAAGCAAAGATAAACACAAAACGGTCAGGATGGTACAGATCATGATAGAGATCCCAGTGACACAGCTGACCAGACAGCAAATATCTAATCTAAGGAAGCGGCAGATAGGAAATCAGTTCAGGGCTTTGGTTATGAAAATGCTTACAGACCTAACAGCAGATCTTAAACAAGATGGGGAAGGAATGAAGGCTAGTCCTGCTGAAATGAACAAAAACACATACAAAACTAGTGGTGAGGGCAAGAAAACCAGGGATCAAATCAACAAATCAGAACATAGGGAAGGAACAGTCAACCAGTGCATTAAGAGGAAATGAGAAGTGAGGAATATGAGGAGAGGCTCAGAAACCTATGGGACAGCGATAAGCGGGCCAACAACCAAATCATAGGGCTGCCAGAAGGTGAAGAAGAACTAGAAATTGAAAGATTATGTGAAAAAATAATGAAGCAGAACTTCCCTAACTTGGGGAAGGAAATAGACTTACAGGTCCAGGAAGCACAGAGAGTTCCAAACAAACTGGACCCAGGGAGAACCACACCAAGACACATTATGATCAAAATGTCAAAAATTAAGGATAAAGAGAGAATCTTAAAAGCAACAAGAGAGAAGAAGAGAATTACATACAAAAGGGCCCCAATAAGACTATCAGCTGACTTCTCAAAAGAAACTCTGCAGGCAACAAGGGACTGGCAAGAAATATTCAAAGGAATGAATAGCAAAAACCTACAACCACAATTACTCTATCCAGTGAAGCTGTCATTCAGAATAGAAGGGTAGAGAAAGTGCTTTCAAGACAAAGTAAAACTGAAGGAAATCATCAGCTCCAAACCACTGTTATATGAGATGTTAAACGGACTTGTTTAGAAGTAGGAGGAACAAAAGTATGAACATTAAAATGAAAACTGTATCACAACAACCAACAACAGAATCTAGGGAATCGAAACAAAAGCAAACTAAATAGGCAACAAGAATGGGAAAAGAATTATAGGTATGAAGAACATTATGGGGACAGGTCAATGGGGAGGGGGATGGTACAGGAATTAAGAAGCATAGTAGGAGGTAGTGGAGTAGACAGGAAGATGTTGAGAAGAACTACATGCACAACCAATGGGCATGGACTAAGGGCAGGGGGAACAACTGGAAGGGTGGAGGTCACTGGGTGGAGGGGAACAAAGGGAAAAGAAATTGGGACAACTGTAACAGCATAATCAATAAAGCATATTTTTAAAAAAGAACTTTTATTCAGAATACAAAAGGAACTGTCAAAATTCAATTATTAAGAAAAATATACAAACTGCATGAACTTTATCTCTCAAATCGCTCAATTTAAAAAACAAAACAAAACAAAAAATGTTGTCTAGCTCCCACCTTCTTCAACTGCATTTAAGATATTATCATTTCAGACAATCTTTCCCCTCTCATATGTCTGATTTCCAGCTTTATTACTCAGGCATCACCTTAAAATAACTCACACTCCCAATTTCAAAAGGAAACAAGAAAAAAAAAGCTTCTATAATCATGGTTGACATAACAAAAATGTTAAAAAAAAATTCTAGCCCTGGCTGGTGTGGCTCAATGGGTTGAGTGACAGCCTGAGAATGAGAGGGTCAACGGTTCAATTCTCGGTCAGGGCACATGCCTGGGTTGCAGGTCAGGTCCCCCGTTGGGGAAGCAAATATCACATTGACGTTTTTCTCCCTTTCTCCCTCCCTTCTCCTCTCTCTAAAAATAAATAAATAAAATCTTTAAAGAAAAGACAATATTAAAAACAAAGGTAAACTTATTATTTCACAACTTAATCTGTTGGGGGAAAAAAGAGAATATTAAACAGTATTTTAAAAATTCATGCATATTTTAAGGTACCAACAACTGCTATGAAGGCTAAATATTTTCCAAAGTTTTAACTTCTTAATTAAAAACCCTCAAATTTATCTCACTTTTTTAGCCATGCAATTCCTAATTTCACAAGCAATAACTGTTCAAAACTGACAGATAAAAATCATGAAATTCACTATGAAACAGTTTAACATATTTATATAAGTATTCATCCACATGATTACAAACCAGAATAAATTAATCCATAACACTTTTATAATATTCCAGAACTGATAATGGTTTATCTTTTTAATTGAACTAAATCTATTATACAAATGCATATTAAAACCAAAATGAGATATCATAAGACACTCAATAAAATGGCAAGAAAGAATTAAGACTGATCATATAAGTGTTGACAAGGATGTAAAGCAACTAGAACTATCACACACTTCTGAAGGAAATGTAAAATTGTACATGCACTGTGCAAAGCAGTTTGGCAGTTTCTTAAAAAGTTGAATACCTACCATAAGTCCCAGCTATTCCATATCTAGGAATCTACTCAAGAGAAATGAAGGCATATTTCCACACAAAAATTCACAGCAGCTTTATTTTCTAATACCCAAACGGAAACAACCAAACATCCACCAATAAACAAAAGGTACAAACAAATTTCAGTATAACCATACAATAGAATAATTCTCAGTAATAAAATGGAATTAGCTATTGATATATGTGACACCATGGGTGAATTTCAAAACAATTATATGGAAAGAAGGAATTCGCAGCAACCTCCTCCCCCATAAAACAGTACATACTTGTTGATGATTCCATTTATATAAATCTCTAAAAAATGGAAACTAATTTAAAATGATAGAAAACATCAGTGCTTGCTTGGGGACAGCAGTAAATTGACAAAAGGACACAAGAAAACTTGGAGGTTACTAACATTTCATTATCTTGATTGCAGTGAAGATGGTTTGATAGGCATATACAAAAAATCTAATCAGAGTTTACTCTTTAAATGGTTGGATGTACTTTATACATGCATAAAAATTAAACTTACTATTAACTCTAGAAAACATTCTAAACTAAAATCCATTAAGGCTTAAAAGAAAACTTCATTTTGAAATTACAATCTTTAATTCCTTCCTCATAATCAAGCAAAAAGATATGTAACAAGAAGTAGCTAAAACATTCCTGTCTTACCTTTTATAGATTTTTAAGATAATGATAATGTTTGTAGTTGTTTTTGTTGCACAAAACTATTAAAGTTTAAATGCTTGAGCCAAATAGCTCAGTTGGTTAGAGCATCCACCCAATATACCAAGGCTGTGTGTTCTATCCCAGTCAGAGCACATACAAGAATCAACCAATGAATACATATACTGTATAGTGGAACAAGTAAATGTTTTCTCTCCCTCTCTAAAATTAATTTTTTAAACATTAAAAAAAAAGATATTAAAGTTTCAGAAGACCATTCGTTCCTTGCAAATATTACAAACTGGAACTGAATTCTAAACTGTCCCACTTTTGCTTTACCTTTTAAGGATATTAATGGCTATTTTACATTTCCCTTGTAATTGTTTTGAGTTTATTGTACTGCCTCATTTTTTAAATCTATTTTACTCTACTGATATATTACAAGTAAATATGCCAATCAAGGAACAATAAATAAAAAGTATTTAAAGAACTCAGGCAATTGGTAAATTAAATTTTTCACCACTAATAAATTTTGGAAAGAAAAATTGTATTAGATAGGATTACCTTGAATGTTATATTGATAGTAATCAGGATCTTCTGATTCTTCCTTTACTGTCACAGCGGCCATATCCAAGGAAATACCTGTAAAAGCAAATAAAATATGATTATACTTCCGGGCATTCAGTTAAATGGTACAGAGAAATCTCTTCTGCTTTCCTAATAATACAGTGTAATGCATACAAATTTTAAAGACTTTGAAAGGACAAAAGTAGGCTAGGTGGGGGGGAGGGGCAGGGATGATCTAAAACCCAACCTAGACAAAGTGTTAACTACGATTAATACTCTGGGATTATTTGCTGCTAATTTTTTCTCTAACAGTTCTTATATTTGGAATTAAAAGAAAACAAGCCACACTGTAGTCATTCATTATTAAAAATACTTTTGCTAGGCGGTAGGTGGGGCAGGGAAGAGCAACAGGGGAAAATTGGGACAACTGTAACAACAGAACAACAATTTTAAAAAAATCTTTTACCACCCACTGAAAATTACTTGTGAGCATCAGCTTTAAGGACTTGCTATTTCACAGTAAAGATGGTATAACTTTTACCAATTTTAATAATGAGATACACTGATTTTCTTTTTCTCCTAAAAATTCCTTTGTTAACAAGGGTACGAAAACACAGTGTTTTGCATAATACTTTGCCCACAATCGGGCTGGATAATCTGAAGTGGACTTTTGTAACCAGATATAAAATAACTCGTGTTATACAATTCCACATATAGTATTTATACTTTATATGATATTTAAATTGAAAAGTTTTATGAAAGAATCTTAACAAAATCTTTAATAAATCCTCATTAAAGATATATTCCCTATATACAGGGTGGGGCAAAAGTAGATTTGCAGTTGTTCATATGGAAAACAATATAACGATTAATAAATAATAATACAAGAGTAAACTGTTTCATGTACTCACAACTGTAAACTCACATAAAAATAACTTATTTACTTTTAGAGAGAGGGAGGAAAAAAGAGAGGGAGAGAAATATTAATGTGTGGCGCGCCCCCAACTGGGGACACCTGGCCTGCAACGCAGGCATGTGCCCTGACTGGGAACCAAACCAGCGACCCTTTGGTTTGCAGGCTGGTGCTCAATCCACTGAGCCACACCAGCCAGAGCTGTAAACCTACTTTTACCCCACTCTGTATTGTTAAAAAATGGGGTGAAGCCCTGTCTGGGTGAGTCAGTAGGTTAGAGTGTCACCTAGTACACCAAAAGGCTGCGGGTTCGAGAACTAGTCAGGTCGCATACCTAAGTTGTGGGGTGATGGCTTCAATCCCCAGTCCAGGTGCGTACGGGAGACAACCGATCAATTCCCCCCGCCCCCCTGCAATTCCTCTCTCAGGTGAGATTTTTTTTTTTAAAGGGTGAAAAAGGTAAAGGGACTAAGAAGTACAAATTGGCAATTACTGAACAGTCACAGGGATGTGAAGTACAGCATAGGGAACAACTGCAATAATATTGTTAATAACTAGATATGGTGTTGGAGGTACTGCACTTATTTATGGGGGTAAAAATCACTTCATAAGTTATGGAAGTATCAGTTTAACCACTAGGATATATACTTGAAACTAATATAATGCTGAATATCAACTGTAATTGAAAAAAATTTTAGTAATTAAAAAATAAATATCCCTTGCTGGGCAGTCTAATAGGGCTAGACTGTAGGGGCTTTCAGAAAAAAGAAAAAAGATGCTGATTTCATCATATGATTGCAGGAGTAGATAAAACTCTGATAGCTTTAAGAAATAAACAACAAGCCCTGGCTGGTGTGGCTCAGTGGACTGAATGGCCTGCAAACCAAAAAGGTCAGTGGTTCAATTCCTTGTCAGGGCACATGCCTGGGCTGTAGGCCAGGCCCCCAGTTGGGGGCGTGCGAGAGGCAACAGATTAATTTATCTCTTGCACATAGATGTTTCTCTCCTCTTTCTCCCTCCTTTCCCCTCTCTGTGATAATAAGTAAATAAAATCTTTGGAAAAAAAATACTGTAAACAGCCATTTTTCACTGCTAATCACAGAGGCTAATGATAAAACATAACCAATGCTCTTTGAAAGTTATATATTACTTTTAAAAACTGAAGTTGCAAAATGCCATCCTGGGACTTCCAGTCAAGATGGAGCCATAGACAGACACGCTGCGTCTCCCTCCACAACTAAGAAGGAACACAACTACCTCAAAACTAGAAACAACCAGAAGTTCCAGAAAATCAAAGTGCATGCAAGTCCAGCAAACAAAGATACAAAGAAGAAATACTCATCCAGACAGGTAGGAGGGGTGGAGTTGGGACAGAGAGGACATGGTGTGGTGGCGGCAGCAGCAGCAGCAAGCCGGTAGAAAGCGCAGTCACACGTTTTAAAAAGTCAGGAGGGGACACCTGGGGAGCGTTCCCAGCTCCTCACCGGACCTCAAAGCTCATGGTTCCAGCATTGGGGAAAATCAATCCTCATTGCTTCTGACTATGCAGACCAGTGGGGTTTAGGTGGAGGCAGAAACTGCAGGTCTCAGCCGAGTCCGCTTGTTTAAAGGGCTCTCATGGTCCTAGAATGTCTGCAGACCCACCCATTCTGGGACCGATGGCCAGGACAGCAGCTAGAGAGGCACCAGTCTGGTGTGGAAATGGGAGAGGTGCCTGGAAAAGGGGCGAGTGCTGGGCACGTGGCATTGTTCCCTCTCGAACCCCTCCCCAACGTGTAGGGCCACAACGTGGTGAAACAGGTGGACCTGTACTGACAATCCCTGAGGCTCCGCCCCTTACAACGTAACAGGAGCAACAGCTCTACCTGGAACGCAGAGGCAAACAAACACAGGAGCCTGTCAAAATGAGGAGACTGAGAAACATGCCCAAAAGGGGGAACGGATCAAGGTTCCAGTGGGAAAACTAAGCGAGGAGGAGATAGCCAACCTAACAGATGAGGAGACAGACAACCTAACAGATGCAGAATTCAAAACACTGGTGATAAAAAGATGCTCACAGGCTTGACAGATATGCTTGAGTACGGCAAATGCATAAGGGAAGAAGTGAAGGCTATGCTAAGTGAAACGAAGGAAATCCACACAAAACCAATGGTGAAGGGAAGGAAAGTGGGGTTAAAACCAATGATTAGGAACATAAGGAAGAAAAAACAGTCAGGCAGTGCAGAATGAGGAAGCAAGAATTGAAAAAAATGAGGAAAACTTCCCAAATTTTGCGAAGGAGATGGACATACAGGTCTGGGAAGCACGGAGGGTCCCAGGGGCGCTGGACCCAGAGGGGACCACACCAGGATGCATCATGACTGAGATGCCAAAGGTGAAAGATAAAGACAGAGTCCTTGCAGCAGCAAGAGAGAGGTGGAGAGCTGCCTGCAGGGGGGTGCCTATAGGACTATCAGCTGATTTCTCACGAGAACACTTTGCAGGCAGGAAGGGACTGGCAAGGAGTATTCAATGTGATGAAAAGCAACCTGCAACCAGGATTATCTATCCAGCAAAGCTATCATTTGGAATGGAAGGGCAGATGAAGTGCTTCCCAGACAAGGTAAAGCTAAAGGAGTTCATCATCACCAAGCCATTATTATATGAAATATCAAAGGGACTTATTTAAGAAAAATAAGATCAAAACTATGAACACTAAAATGACAACAAACTCACAACTATCAACAACAGAATATAAAAAATAAAAACAAAATCCAACTAAGCAAACCAGAATAGGAACAGAATCATAGGTATGGGGATCATTTGGAGGGTTATCAGCTGGGAGGGGAAGGGGGAGAAATGGGGAAATGGTGCAGGAATTAAGAAGCATAATTGGTTGGTACAAAATAGACAGGGGGAAGTTAGGAATAATATAGGAAGTCTGGGCTGCTGTGGCTCAGTGGACTGAGCATTGGCCTGCGAGCCAAGTGTCGCTGGTTCGATTCCCAGTCAGGGCACATGACTAGGTTGCACCTCAGGTCCCCAGTTGTGGGCTGAGTGAGAGGCAACCACACAGTGATGTTTCTCTCCCTCTCTTTCTCCTTTCCCCTTTCTCTAAAAATAAATAAACAAATAAGTTATTTAAAAAACAATATACAGGAAAGGGTGAAGCCAAAGAACTTATATGCACAACCCATGGACATGAACTAAGGGGGGTGGGACTGCTGGGGGCAGGTGGATACTGGGCAGAGGGGAGCAAAGGGGAAAAAAATTGGAACTACTGTAACAACATAATCAATAAAATATACTTAAAAAAAAAAAGATATGGAGAAACTGAAACCCTCATACACTACTGCTAAGAATGGTGCAGCCATTTGGGAAAACAGTTTGCCGGTAGCTCATGTTAAGCACAAAATTACCATGGAAACAGCAATTCACTCCTAGCTATTCACCCAAAAGAAACGAAGCCATATTTCCACACAAAGACAAAAATGTGGATGGTCACAGCAGTGGTATTCAAAACAACAAAAAAGTGGAAACAACTTAGATGTCTATCAAATGGTACATGGATAAAGAAAAGGTAGTATATCCGTACAATGGAATAATATTCAGGTATGAATTATTTAAACACACTATATTTTTTGAAAATGAGCCTCAAAACATGATGCAGAGTAAAAGAAGTAAAATGTAAAAACATTATGTATTGTTTGATTGCATTTGTATTAAATGTCTATTAAACTTGAATTAGTGGTGGGTACAGGGATTAACTCAAAATGGGAACTAGGTTTCTAGTTGGGATAATGGAAATGTTCTAAAATTAAGACTGTGGTGACCACTGCAAAACTCTGTATACCTACTAAACATCACTGAATTATACACTTAAGATGGGTAAATTCTGTGGAATATAAATTATATCTGAATAAAGTTATGCAAGAAAGTCTGTATAAAATAACATTACAAACGTAACATTCAAAAATAAGGAAGCAGCCCTGGCTGAAATGGCTCAGTGAATTGAGCACCGGCCTGTAAACTAAAAGGTCACCAGTTAGATTCTCAGTAAGGGCATATGCCTGGGCTGCGGGCCAGGTCCCAGGTTGGGGGCAATTGAGAGGTAACCTATTGCACACACAGATGTTTCTCTACATCTCTCTAAAAATTAATAAAATCTTTGAAAAAACATAAAGGGAGCAAATAGCAAGAAAAAAAAAGCTTAAGAGTTAGAAACAGTTTCCTTTGAGAAAAGAAAATGGGAGTGTGCAAATGAAAAAGGAGAATAAGAGAGTATTATATTGATTTTTGTAAAAAGCACTATAGAACTGGGTAAATTTTACATTATTATTTCTGTATAACTGAAAAAAACTATTAATAAGTTTTATCTACAAATGTGTAATTAGCAACAAGCTTCTAGCTGCCATTTATTAAATAAATGACTATCTTTTGAGGTTTTGAGTCAAAATATAACCTACTAAATTAAAAGGCTTCCTTAAACTTTGTAATTAATTCTAAAAGCACTAGTACGTACCAGAATCTTCTGTGGGTTCAGTTTTCACTTTGATAGGGCCACAACTGAAAGAAAAGGAGGCGCTGCATTGGTGAGGGCCACTCACACAGTATTCAAGTGCGTTGGGTCTCAGTATAAAATCACTCACCTGACCAAGATGAATGCAAAACTGACTCAACTTTAAAATTTACATATTTCTTTTGCATAAATATGACTTGTCCACTGAATTTAGTACTTTAATTCCAATTGAATTTTCTGTGTGTGTGGGTGGTTGAGTATTAACAAAATAATACAGTAGCATATTAACTTTCAAATTCCATTTTACTTATAAGGCCTTTCTATCTACAATTTGATCACTGGACAATCACATGAGTTTCACCCAGGAACTAATTTCATTCAGAACTAGTAAGTTAAAAACTGTAACTTCACAGGATTCCCAAATGATTCAGTTGCATATTAAACTTCAAAATGTGTGACACAGGCTTTTTTAATATTCTCATAACTCAATAATCCAAAAACTAAAACTTGGTGAAGTGTGCAAGTTAATTAGTACTAATGAAATTTTTTACCTTCCACCTGGAGATAGCATTGACCTTTCAGCATCTGTTACCATCACACGACCACCTATATGTACAAAAAAATTAGATTTAAGTTCTAGCAACACTACAAGTATGACTAATACTCTCAAAGGTCCTAAATATAAATGAACTGGGAGAGGGGAGCTCACGGCTCTGGGTCATACTAGAATGATTATTGCATTAGTTTATAAAAGTGTCCTTTGTTCTCCCTTACAAGGAAGATAATTAGGGATGACAATAATCTAACAGTTTCCATTCCCTCACCCACAGCACCCTCCCTTTAATGAAAAAGCTCTTACTTTTATCAGTGAAACAAATACAGCAACATACTCTTACTCCAGTAATATAGAATAAGACTCTACTGATGTATAACAATAAAGATTTCTATTAAGAGTAGATCTGGCTCTGAAAAACTGGAAAACAGGGACTACTGACCAGTACATGGTTTCTTTCTAGAATGATGAAAATGTTCTGAAATAATACTGTATAGCAGTGATAGTTGTACATCTTGTAAATATACTAAAACCCAATGAACTGTACACTTCAACATCATAAATTTTATGTTAAGAAAGAAAGAAAGAAGGAGGGAGGGAGGGAAAGAAAAAAGCTGCCCCCACCAAATGCTGATGAAGATGTGGTCTCATACACTGCTAGTGGGAACGGAACAGTCATGTAAAAAAAAAAACAGTCTGGCAGTTTCTTAAAAAGTTAAATGCATATAGCTACCATATGACCTAACCATTCCAACTTTACATATTTGCCAGAGAGAATGAAAATATTTGTCCACATGAAGACTTGTACTCAAATATTCATTGCACTTTCTTTTATAACAGCCACATAATGGAAAACTAGAATTTCATGGACAGGTGAATGACTAAACAAATTTTAGTGTATCAATACAATGGAATACTACCCAGCAATTTAGAAAAATGAACTACTGATATATGAAACAATATGTAAGTCAAACAAAAAAAAGTACATACTATAGGACTCCATTTATATAAAATACCTAGAAAATGCAAACAAATCTGGAGTGACATCAAGATCAGTGGTTAGGAGAAGAGGGTTGGAAGGACCAGAGGGAGGAATTTCCCAGGCATGTGAGGGTACTTTGGGGTAAAAGATGTATTCACTATATTGATTGTAGTGATGATTTCACAGTGTCAAAACTTATCAAACTGCACACACTTTAAACATGTGTGGTTTACTGGATGTAAATTATATCTCAAAGTTAAGGGGGGGTGGGATTGCTGGGGGAGGGGTGGTGCTGGGCAGAGGGGAGCCAAAAAAATTATACTGTAACAATATAATCAATAAAATATACTTAAAAAAAGAAAAAATCTGAAAAAAGAGTAAAATAAAATAAAGTTGTTAAAAATTTTTTAAGTGCAAAATTTAATCCCATCACAATCACAACATTTCAATTACAACAGTCCCTTTTTTATATCGGCGGTCTCACTGTATCACAGGATTTTTAAAAATATTAAATTATTTAGCGCGGATTTTTCGCTATATTGTGGGATTTTGCGGTACTGCATACGTATGTTGTTAAAATTACGTAGGTTTAAGAATGTAGAATATGTTTAAGAACATAAGTAGTGTTTATAAAAGTGTGGAAAAGGTTAATAAGGGAGTGGGAAAGGTTAATAAGGGATTGGGAACGGTTTATAAGTGTGTGGGAAAGGTTTATAAAGCCTTAAAATATATATAAATACTAAAATAAATGTAAGGTTCCTACTTGGCGGATTTTCACCTATCAAAGGGGAGGGGCGGTCTAGAACATAATACCCACGATAAACGAGGGAATACTGTACTTTGGGAGCTGGTATAGCAAAGAAGCAGAGCAATACAAACCCACCTACTTGGACCACTCATTATAAAACATCCTACAGCCCTGGCTGGTGTGGCTCAGTAGATTGAGCACCAGCCTGCAAACCAAAGGGTCACTGGTTTGATTCCTAGTCAGTGCACATGACTGGGGTGCGGGCCAGGTCCCCAGTTGGGGGCGTGCAAGAGGCAACCAATCAATGTTCCTCTCCCTCTTTCTCCCTCCCGTCCCCTCTCTCTAAAAAATAAAATCTTGAAGGAAAAAAAAAAACATTAATTAATGACCAGGCCCCAACATTTCAAAACCAGTTTCTAAAATAAAAAAGAGTTCACAAAATATAAACAGCAGACTAAGGCTAATCTAAAAAACTTGAAGGAAAAAAATATTAATCACAAAAAAGTCTGAATTTTAATTTAACAGTGACAAAGAAATCTTTGTCTTAAAAAGGACATATACAGAAAAACAACAGCTACATCATAATGGTGAAAGCCTGGATGCCTTCCAGCTAATATCTATGATAAGGTAAAATGCTGAATGTTCTAGCACAAGCAACAGAATTAAGAAATAAAAAGCATTCATATTGCAAAAATATAAACTGTCTTGATTCACACACAATATAATTCGCCATGTAGAAAGCCCAGAAATAAACAGTCAGGGTCAACCAACTTTTAACAAAGATGCCAAAGTAACTTTTCAACAAACTGTGCTGGCACAAATGGAGTTTGAATTTATACTGATACCATGTACCATATATTAAAATTATCTCAAAAATGAAAGTAGATCTAAATATAAGAACTAAAGCTATAAAACTTAATAGAACATAACAAATCTTCATGATCTTGGGGTTAGGCAACAGTTTCTTAGATAACATCAAAAAGCACAAGTAATAAAGAGCAAAATGAACTCCACAGAAATTAAGAACTTTTGTTCCTCAAAGAACATCATCAAGCAAATGAAAAGGCAATTTGTAGAACTAGAGAAAATATTTATAGGATAATATATAAAGAATTCTTATAACTCAGTAATAAAAATACAAATAACCCAATTAAAACATGGGGAAAAGATCTGAACAGATGTTTCTCCAAAAAATATACATTGAATGGCCAATAAACACATGAAAAGATACTCAATGTTAGTAATGAGGGCTACACAAACCAAAACCACAATGAAATACTATTTTACACTCATTAGGATGGCAAAAACCAAAGGGATGTGGAGAAACTTGAACCCTCAAGCCATGCTAATAAGAACATAAAATAGTGCACCCATTTTGGAAAACAGTTTGGCAGTTTCTTAGTTAGATAAAAAATTACACTATGACCCAACATTTCTACTCCTAGGTTTATAAAGCCAAGAGAAATTCAAGTACATACAGATAAAAACTTGTTTAAGTATGTTCATAGTATTATTGTTACTAATAGCCAAATGGGAACTATGTAAATGTTTATCAACTGATGAATGGATAAATGGGTGGTATATTCACACACTGGAATACTTAATTTGAGTAATAAAAAGGAAAAAACTAATGATATGCCCAACAACCTAGATGAATCACAAATGAATTATGCTGAGTGAAAACAGCTAATTTCAAGGTCCTGGTCAGTAGCTCAGCTGGTTAGAACATCACTGCAATGTGACATGGTTCTAAGGATACATACTGTATATTTATTTATATAACATTCATGAAACAACAGATGGGGATGATGAAAATATTCTAAAATTAGACTATGGCAATGGCTGTAAAACTTTTTAATTTTTTTTAATTGCACATTTCCCAAAAATCACTGAATTATATACTTAAAATTGGTGAATTTTATGGCATGTCAATTATAGCTCAATAAAGCTTCTAAAAAATTAATCTTTTCATCACAATGAGAACAAAATAAAAGTTACTTAACAGTAAACAAAATAAGTTTGGGTGTGTATACATTATTGTCCTTTCATTCTTAATTGGTTAAGAGGTTGCCAATGACAATGGTTATTTACTTTCAAAAGTTTCAAATAAACCTGGCTGCAAGGAGTACCAGTCTTCTAAATAACACTTTTCCCATCAAATGGAATGGCTCAAATTCCCGAAAGAAAATCCTGTTGAACTCCTCCCTCATTTCTTTAAGGTCCCATCTTTTGCTCTCTTCCTCACAGAAGTCCTCCTGGGCTATGAAAGAATACATCCTCCTACAAACTTCTGCAGTACTTTCTCTAACAATTCCTGCGGAATGTTCTTGCAGAGGTGACTTTATGGATTTTTTTTATTTTTTCCATTAGACTACCAGCACACAAAAGCTTTCATGCTTATACATAGTTGTGTATACCCTTCCAACCCAATCTTGTGCTTAATGATTCCATGCCTATTCAATAAACATTAAATTAAGTCAGTCATATGGCAAGCATAAAACTTTGAATATACATCATAAAGCAAGTAGCAGAGCTGAAAACAAGTCTACTTTTTCAGCTCAAAGACTTAACATTGACTTATATAAATATCATCATGCCCTACTCCAAAATGGCTTACATCATATTCTCAAAGAAAGTAAAAGAAATCATTACAATGTATTAAGTTTGGCACAACAGGTATAGGAACCCCACCAGCTATCATGTAACAATCACTTACCTAGGTGCTTCTTTGGCTCTAGGAAAGGTCTGCATTAAAACAAAACAAAAGAACTACATATGAATACACAAACCAAAACTACTGTAGAGCATAAATTTGAATGACTGCTACAGTAAACATGAATGTTTTAAATACATTAAAATAAGCTGAATATTCAATTTTAAATGAATAAATTATTGGTGGGCAAGGGAGAAAATATTTCACCTCTTAATGATGAATGAAATCCCTGCTTTGTTCTCCAAAATCCACTTCAGAGTTGCAAGATCATAGTTCTCCGGGTGTTTGAAGGCAACGCCCTCTGGAAGCCCCTGCACTACCACAGCCGACTGGTCTCGCAGCATCTTCTCATACGGAACAGGCACCACTGTTGATTTTCCTAAAGCTTTCCCTGGGGTGAGAGACAGAGGGGAAGTGAGGTGGGAAGAAGTTAAATACCATTAAATGTTAAGATGAAAAACTAAACCATCAGCTTATCATGGCTCAATAAATGGTATTCATGTTATCTTTTAATAATCTAATTTAAACACTACTTTGAAATATTATAGGACCCTCCATGTTAGCAAAAGTTCTAAACCAGAAACAAATCCAAAGGGCCAAAAAGAAAGGACATATATTTATAGAAAACCTACACAGAAGGATAGAAACAATGGCTGATTTCTTGCACTTTTCTTTCTTCACGATGGCCCCACTCTGGTATAACAGTCTTTCCATTTACAATGCAGCCTCAGAACATGAAAGCCTGACAAATCCAACTGCTACCATAAAAGGCAACTTTTGATTAACATTCTCACTGAAAACTTATTAGGTGAGCATAATCTATGTTTACAAATTACTGTATTCTGTCAGGCTGTCAGTATGTCCCAGGCAGTGAGCCCATGGACGCTAGAAACTCCATTCCCTAGAGCTGAACTTTACATACAGCCTCACAGCGTAACCTACATCTTCCCTCTTTGACCAATTTTTTTACCTTCAAAGAGCTTTATCACATAATTGGATTAACAAAAGGTGGTTTTTCAGGAAATTGGCACACATGTCAAAAAGGAACGAGTCTCTCTGGATGAGTATGATGTGCCGAAGCAGGTTCTCTGGTGGAGGATACTGATGGCAAAAGGCTATGCATGTGTGAGGGCGCGTGGTATAGGGGAAATCTCTATATCTGCCTCTTAATTTTGCTATAATTCTAAACCTGCTCTTAAGAAAAAAGAAACAAAAACAAAGAACAGCTCTAACAGCACTGCAAATAGAAAATAAGGTTGTTCCTAATGTTAACCCAACATTTAGAGATTAATTCATTCAAAAACCTTTTAGGAAACTTAATCACATAACGTATCTTTTAGAAAATTCAAGTATATAACCTTACCATAGCAAAAGCAGAAATAGTCCTCAACTGTTTTTCTGAGTGTTTCAATCTCTACAGCATCTACACTCATACGATTTGTCTGGGTTGTAGATTTCATTTTATGCATCTCTGCAGCCTTTTCTTCTTCTTCAACACCTGTAAAATAATTAGTGCTATACAAAGGCCTGTATCCATTTCTTATTACCTGGCCTTTAGTAAGAGTATTTTTCCCATGTTCTAACATTTATGATGTATGATATAAAGACAGAAAGGAAAGTGAAGAGGGAGAACTTTAAAAATAAAAGTCTAAGCCCTGGCCTGGTGGCTCAGTTGGCTGGAATGTAGTCTGTACACCAAAAAGGTTGTAGGTTTGAGCCCCAGTCGGGGAGCATGTGGGTGGTAACTGATCAGTGTTTCTCTCCCCCCCTCCTCCCCTTCCTCTCTCTCTAAAATCAATAAGTATATCCTCAGGTGAGAATAAAAAATAAAAATATAATAAAAAGAGAAGATCCAAGATAGCGGAGGAGTAAGTGGAAGCTACACTAACCTCCTTCCAGGACGAATCTGGAATTAAAACTTAATAGCGGAGAAATAATCTGGAATAACCAACTGAACACTAGCTGGAGAGAAGCCTTATAACCATGGACAGACAGAAAAGGCCGTTTCATCACAACTTGACTGGTAGGAAGTGTGGAGATGAGAGAGGGCTGGCTGGGCTCCCATGGGTGGCAGCTGAAGAGACAGAGAAACAGATCAGCAGTCAGGGGTTCCCCCTGAGAAGGGAAGGGTCTAAACCCCTGGCTGGACTGCCCAGCCTACAGCAACAGAGCAGAAAATAAAATAGTATCAGCTGTGAAAAGCAAAAAGCCACAAGGTTTCTTGCTAGCCTGAGAGAAATGGCTGGAGACAAAGAGCTCTTAAAGGGACCATGTATGAAAATATATTGGCACCCACTTACCCTTGGCTCCAGCAGAGGGAGGACAGAGAGAACTAGGGATGCTTAAGGAGAGTTTGGGGTGGTTGCTTTGAGGGGAGAACTGAGGGAGCAGCCGACAGGGTCCCAGTGCTGACTCATTCCCCATACTGCAGGCAGACCACTCCCCTCCAAGTGGTATCAGCCTGAGGGGAAGCAACAGCCCCACCTGCAGGGATTAATCTGCCTTGCCCTCGGTGCTTATGCCTGATGGCTGACCAAAGATTGAATAGATTAACAACTAAAGGGGACAGACAAAGGCAGAAGATCTCTGGTAGTCTCCAACAGGCTGCCTAGGCCCAGACTGGGACATGATCTGATGCCACCAGGGGCAGATGCAGGAAGTAAGGCAAGTGCACCTCTACAACAGTACACAAGACATGGTGGGAGGAATGACTCTCTCAGTCAGCTAGCTGGAGGGAAAGACCCACCAAAGAGCAACAGAACAACCCCACCAAAATCCAAGTACAACCAGAGAGTCCAAATAAAAGGCATAAAGGGCACCCCAAGAGCATCAAGTTCAGGAGATCAAGGAGACTGCACCACTGAATCCCACAGGTCTCCTACCACAGAAGGTCACAACATAAAGACAGGAAGTCAAAGCAGATCAACCTAAGAAGCAGAAACTAATAAGAAGAGTCACAAAAATGGGGAGATAAAGAAACAACCCCCCATCAAAAGGAAAGGAGGAATCCTCGGAAAGAGTGCTAAATAAAATAGAGATAAGCAAACTATCAGACACTGAATTCAAAATGATTACAGGGAAGCTCAATAGCTCAGTGAACTCAAAGAACACTACAAAGAACTCCAGGGGAACTATGAAGAACTCCAGGGAATCTACAAGGAACTTACTGAGAACTTCACCAGCATTAAAAAGGACATAGAATCTATCAATAAGAGCCAAGAGGAAATGAAGAATACAAGTTCTGAACTGAAGAACATGATAGAAGGAATCAAAAGCAGGCTAGAGGAAGGAGAAGATCAGATCAGTGAGCTAGAGGACAACATAGAAAAAAATTCCCAGACAGTGCAACAAAATGAAAAAAAGACTGAAAAAGAATGAAGAAGTTTTAAGACAGCTGCAGGAAAGTATGAAACATAATAATATCCATATCATAGGGATAGCAGAAGGAGAAGAGAAGCAAGGGATAGAAAACCTGTTGGAAAAAGTAATGACAGAAAACTTCCCTAATTTGATGAGAGGAAGTCATCCAAGTCCAGGAAGCAAAGAGGGTCCCAATGAAGATGAACCCCAACAGGCCCACTCCAAGACACATCAAAATTAAAATGGCAAAACTCAAAGACAAAGAGAGAATCCTAAAAGCAGCAAGAAAGAAACAGCTAATAACATACAATAAGGCTATCATCAAATTTCTCAACAGAAACACTACAAGCCAGAAGGGAATGGCAAAAAATATTTCAAGCAATGAAAAACAAAGGCCTACAACCGAGACTACTCTACCCAGCAAGGCTCTCATTCAAAATGAAAGGTGCAATAAGGAGTTTCCCAAACAAAAGAAGGCTAAAGAAATACATCTTCACCAAAATAGCATTGCCAAGAGATGCTAAAAGGTGTGCTTTGAGAAGGTAAAGAAACAGAAACAGAGAGGAAAACAGGCATAGAGGGGGAAAATCACAATGAATAAGTACCTATTAATAATAACCTTAAATGTAAATGGATTAAATGCATCAATCAAAAGACATAGGGTAGCTGAATGGATTAGAAAGCATGACCCACATATATGCTGTACAAGAGACCCACCTCAGAACCAAAGATCTACATAGACTGAAGTTGAAGGGATGGAAAAAAATATTTTAAGCAAATGGACATGAAAAAGAAGCTAGGGTAGCAATACTTATATCAGACAAAACAGATTTCACAGCAAAGGCCATAACAAGAGACAAAGAAGGACATTTTATAATACTTAAGGGAACAATCCATCAAGAAGATATAGCCTTGTAAACATACATGCACCCAACATAGGAGCACCAAAATATAAGGAAAATCTTGCAGGAATTCAAGAAGGATATCAACAGCAACATGTTCATAGTACAGGACTTTAACACCCCATTGTCAGCAATGGACAGATCTTCAAAGCAAAGAAACACCAAGGATATTGTGGCACTGAACAACACTCTAGATCAAATGGACTTAATTGATATATACAGAACCTTTCACTCCAAATAAGTAAAATATAATTCTTTTCAAATGTACATGAAACATTTTCAAAGAGAGACCACATGACAGGACACAAAACAAGCCTCAACAAATACAAGGAAGTTGAAAATATATCAAGCATCTTCTCAGACCACAACAGCTTGAAACTAGAAATTAACCTCAAGGAAAAAACTCAAAAGCATTCAAATTCATGGAGATTGAATAACATGCTATTAAATAATGAATGGGTTAAAAATGACATTAAGGAAAAATCAAAAAGTTTCTGGAAACAAATGATAATGAACACACAACAGCCCAAACCTATGGGACAGAGCGAAAGCAGTCCTGAGAGGGAAGTTCATAGCAATACACTTACCTAAAAAAGATTAGAAGAATCTCTAATAAACAACTTAACCCTACATCTACAAGAACTAGAGGAACAACAACAAAGCCCAGAGCAAATACAAAGAAAGAAATAATCTAGATCAGACCAGAATTAAATGACATAGAGACTAAAAGAACAATTCAAAGGACAGATAAAACCAGGAGCTGGTTCTTTGAAAAGTTAAAACAAAACCGACAAGACTTTAACCAGACTCACCAAGAAAAAAAGAGAGAAGACCCAAATAAGTGAAATTAGAAACAAAAGAGGAGAAATCACAATCAATACCACAGAAATACAAAGGATTGTAAGAAGTTGCTACGAACAACTATATGACAAGAAATTTGACGACCTGGGAGAAATGGACAAATTTCTGGAAATATGTAATCTTTCAAACGTCAATCAAGAGAAGCAGAAAATCTGAATAGACCGATAACTAGTGAAATTGAAGCAGTAATCAAAAAACTCTTGGCACACAAAAGCGCTGGACCGGATGGTTTCACAGGAGAATTTTACAAAACATTTAGGGAAGAATTAACTCCTATCCTTCTCAACCTATTCCAAAAAATCCAAGAGGAGGGAAGACTTCCAAACTCTTTCTATGAGGCCAGTATTACCCTAATTCCAAAACCAGGTCAAGGCACAACAAAGAAAGAAAACGACAGGCCAAAATCGCTGATGAATATAGATTCTAAAATCCTCAACAAAATAATGGCAAACCGGATCCAGAAATACATTAAAAAGATCAGAAAGAGGGAGGGACTTCCGGCCAAGATGGAGGCCTAGACAGACATGCTGCGTCTCCCTCAACAACTAAGAAGGAATACAACTACCACAAAACTAGAAACAACCAGAAGTTACAGAAAATCAAAGTGCATGGAAGTCCAGCAAACAAAGATATAAAAAAGACCAAACTAAGTATAATGGGGAAAAGGGTTTTGGACAGGTGAGATGTGCCTAGCACACCTTTCTCCAAAGAAGCCCTTTTTTTCTTATTTTTCCCCTAATGTGGAACATTGAAAAATTAATCCCTGCCTTTTGTCATCTAGTGGTTATGGATTGAATGATGTCTTTTAACCCTTTTTGCCAAATCTGTTGCCCCGAGAACACAACAAGGATGCCAGCCTGTTAAACCAAGCATGCCGATGTCCGGAGACAGCCAACTGACCTGAACTCTACACGATCCTTCCCCATGTGGGAAGGCCACCCTCCCCTCCACACCCCCACTATTATTAGGAATTTCTGGACCCCAGGGTAGGTAGGACGACGACCATGTCCAGCTTGAAGCAGCTAGAGGAGCTTGAGACCTTCGCCCATTGTCCTTTATTAAGATTACAAAGGGTCTTAATATCTGAGAGGGAGGGAGTTATTTTTTATTGTTAAAATAATTAATTAATCACATGTTTACTAAAAAAAAAAGATAGAAGAAGAAGAATATATGAAAGGGTGAAGTGGGAAAGCTTGTATGTACGAACCATGGGTACAGACTTGGGGGGGATTGCTGGGGGAGGGAGATGCTGGGTGGAGAGGAGTAAAGGGGAGAAAATTGGAACTATTGTAACAATATAATCAATAAAATACATTAAAAAAAGAAAAAAAGATACAAAGAAGAAATTCTCATCGAGACAGGTAGGAGGAGCAGAGTCAGGGCAGAGAGGACGTGGTGTGGTGGTGGCAGCAGCGGCAACAGCAGCAGGCCGGCGGAAAGCGCAGTTACACATTTTAAAAAGTCAGGAGGGGACACCTGGGGAGCGTTCCCAGCTCCTCACCAGACTGCACAGCTCACTGTCCCAGCACCGGGGAAAATCAATCCTCATTGCTTCTGACTGTGCAAATCAATGGGGTTGGGACTGAGGCAGAAACTGCCGGTCTCTCAGCAAAATCTGCTTGTTTAAAGGGCCCCCACGGTCCTAGAACACCCGCAGACCCACCACTCTGGGAATAATGGCCAGAGCAGCAGCTAGGGGGGCGATAGTTTAGTGCGGAAGTGGGAAGAGTGCCTGGAAAAGGGGCGAGTGCTGGGCAAGCGGCATTGTTCTCTCTCAGACCCCTCCCCCGCATACAGCGCCACAACATAGTGAAACAGGTCACCCTGTACTGATGAATCCCTAAGGCTCCGCCCCTTACAACGTAACAGGAGTGACAGCTTTCCCTGGGACACGGAAGCAAACAAACACAGGAGACCTCTGGCCAAGATGGAGGCCTAGACTGACACTCTCCATCTCCCTCCACAACTAAGAAGGAATGCAAGTATCACAAAACCAGAAATAACTAGAAGTACCAGAAAATAAACGGAAGTCCAACATATTAAGTTATAAAGAAATGGTGCTTGTCCAGACGGGTAGGAGGGGCGATGCCAGGGTGGAGAGGTCAAGCGGTGCTGTCCACGGAAGCAGTAGCGATGGAGGCAGGACAGTGGTAAGCACAGACACCCGTATTTAAGGGGAGACGAGAAGCACCTGGGGAGCACCACCAGCTGCAGACCAGACCAGTCAGCTTGCGATTCCAAAGCCAGGAAAGGCAGACCTCCATTGTCTTGGACCATGAGGCCGGAAAGGGGTGGAGACAGAGGAGAGGCTCCCAGTCTCAAAGAGGAGAGTGAATGGCAGGAATCCATCTTGGACCCTCACCCCCCGCAGAAAACGCCACAGCATGGTGAGACGGGTTGCCCGGTTGTAACGAGTGCACGGGGCTCCGTCCCCTATAGTGTAGGAGGTGTGACAGCCCTGCCCAGGAAGCAAAGATAAACACAAAACGGTCAGGATGATACAGATCATGATAGAGATCCCAGTGACACAGCTGACCAGACAGCAAATATCTAATCTAACGAAGCAGCAGATAGGAAATCAATTCAGGGCTTTGGTTATAAAAATGCTTACAGACCTAACAGCAGATCTTAAACAAGATGGGGAAGGAATGAAGGCTAGTCCTGCTGAAATGAACAAAAACACATACAAAACTAGTGGTGAGGGCAAGAAAACCAGGGATCAAATCAACAAATCAGAACATAGGGAAGGAACAAACAGTCAACCAGTGCAGAAAGAGGAAATGAGAAGTGAAGAAAATGAGGAGAGGCTCAGAAACCTATGGGACAGCTATAAGCGGACCAACAACCGAATCATAGGGCTGCCAGAAGGTGAAGAAGAACTAGAAATTGAAAGATTATGTGAAGCAGAACTTCCCTAACTTGGAGAAGGAAACAGGCTTACAGGTCCAGGAAGCACAGAGAGTTCCAAATAAACTGGACCCAGGGAGAACCACACCAAGACACATTATGATCAAAATGTCAAAAATTAAGGATAAAGAGAGAATCTTAAAAGCAGCAAGAGAGAAGAAGAGAATTACATACAAAAGGGCCCCAATAAGACTCTCAGCTGATTTCTCAAAAGAAACTCTGCAGGCAAGAAGGGACTGGCAAGAAATATTCAAAGGAATGAAAAGCAAAAACCTACAGCCACGATTACTCTATCCAGTGAATCTGTCATTCAGAATAAAAGAGCAGAGAAAGTGCTTCCAGAACAAAGTAAAACTGAAGGAGTTCATTAGATCCAAACCACTGTTATATGAGATGTTAAAGGGACCTGTTTAGGAGAAGGAGGATCAAAAGAACACTAAAATGAAAACTGTATCACAACAACCAAGAACAGAAGCTAGGGAATGAAAACAAAGGCAGACTAAGTAGGGAATGAGAGTGGGAAAAGAATTATAGGTATGGGGAACATTCTGGGAGGAGGTCAGTGGGGAGGGGGAAGGGGGAAAAGGGAGGGAGATGGTACAGGAATTAAAAGCATAGTAGGAGGTAGTGGAGTAGATAGGAAGATGTTGAGAAGAACTATATGCACAGCCTATGAGCATAGACTAAGTGGAAGGACAACTGGAAGAAGGGGTGTCATTGGGTGGAGGGGAACAAAGGAAAAAGAAATTGGGACAACTGTAATAGCATAAACAATGAAGCAAATTTAAAAAATTTTTGTTTTAAAAATCACACACCACAATCAAGTGGGATTCTTCCCAGAGATGCAAGGATGATGTAATATTCGCAGATCAATAAATGTAATACACCACATAAACAAAAAGAAAGACAAAAATCACATGATCATATCAATAGATGCTCAAAAAGCATTTGATAAAGTTCAGCACTCATTTACAATAAAAACTCTCAGCAAACTGGAAATAGAGGGAACATACCTCAACATAATAAAAGCCATATACAAGACACCTGAAGCCAATATCATACTCAGTGGGCAAAAACCAAAAGCCTTCCCCCTAAGATCAGGAACAAGACAAGAATGTCTATTCTCTCCACTTCTATTCAACAGTTTTGGAAGTTCTAGACACAGCAACCACACAAGAAAAAGAAATAAAAGGCATCCAAACTGGAAAGGAGGAAGTGAAACTGTCATTATTTGCAGATGACATGATAATGTACATAGAAAACACTATAGACTCAACCAAAAAACTACTCAACTTAGTAAGTGAATTTAGAACAATAGCAGGTACAAAGTCAATATTCAGAAATCTAAGGCATTTCTGTGCACCAACAATGAAACACCAGAGATAGAAACTAGAAAAAAAAAATCCCATTTATTATAGCAACAAGAAAAATAAAGTACTTAGGAATAAACTTAACCAACAAGGTAAAAGACCTGTACTTGGAAAACTACATAACACTGAAGAAAGAAATTAAGGAAGATACAAATAAATGGAAGCATATGCCATGTTCATGGAATGGAAGAATCGACATCATTAAAATGTCCATAATACCCAAAGTAATCTATAGATTCAATGCCTATTAAAATACCAATGACATATTTCACAGCCCTAGAACAATACTTCAGAAATTTATATGGAACCAAAAACAACCCTGACTAGCCTCAGCAATCTTGAGTAAGAAGAACAGAGTAAGAGGAATCACAATACCTGATATCAAACTATATTACAAGGCCACAGTAATCGAAGCAGTCTGGTACTGACATAAGAACAGACATATAGATCAATGGAACAGATTAGAAAACCCAGAAATAAACCCAGGTCTCTATGGTCAATTAATATTTGACAAAGGGGGAAGGAACATAAAATGGAGTGAGAAGAGCCTCTTCAAGAAACAGTGTTGGGAGAACTAGATAGGAACATGCAAAAAAATGAAACTAGACCACCAACTTACAACATACACCAGAATAAACTCAAGATGAATCAAAGACTTAAATGTAAGCTGTGACACCATAAAAGTCCTAGAGGAAAACATAGGCAGTAAAATTCCAGATTCCCATGCAGCAATGCTTTTGCCAATACATCTCCCAAGGCAAGGAAAAAAAGAAAGAATAAACCAATGGGACTATATCAAACTAAAAAGTTTCTGCTCTGCTAAAGAAAACATCAGCAAGATGAAAAGGGAACCAACCGTATGGGAAAACATTTACCAATGGTACCTTGGACAAGGGTTTCATCTCCAAAATATATAAAGAATTTAACCCTTTGAGTGCCAACATCGCTGTGAGCAACCCTGACAAATTTTCCCAAAAGTGCCAGCATCGCACCCAGCGACTCTTCTTTCGACGGCTATAAATGTAAATAACAATGGAATCATTCGTATTTTATGTTCTGTTCTCTTTTTTTGTTCCTCAGGTTATATATTGATAGAACTTTTTCTTATGCTAATCCAAATTTCGAATTTTTAAGCTTGTTCAAATACTGACATATTAATTCTGTTATAATTTTTACTTACATTTTAAACGGTCCTTTTAATTTCATTTATTTTTGCAATAATCATCGAAACTATGCAGTGTGCATGATATGATGCTTTATGTGTATTTGGATGAAAGAACACTAACGTATTGGAAGAAGGTTGTGTTCAGTGTATTATCAAGAATGCTGCTGAATGCATATATTCCTTATAAGAAAAATTTTTTAGGTGGGAACAAACCAATGTCTCGATTGAACTTCAACACCTCCATAATAGAAGAGTTTGCCAGAGAATAGCATGAGGTTAGAGACACTGTTAATAAACCCAGCAATGAAGAAAATCCACCAGGTCCCTCTCACGTATATGGCGTAAAGATGCTTCCAGAAAGAAAGCTAAGTTTGTGTAAGGAATGCTCACCAGAAAGAAAAAGCAGGTTGAGAACAGTATGTGTGAGATGTGACAAAGGGCTGCACCCAAGATGCGTCAATAGACACAAATGTTAACATATGAACATTTTACTATTATTGTATTGTTTTTGCATTTCATTTTCTTTATAAACTGTTTTTCACTGTTGATATATATTGATATATGTCTAGTGTAAATGCCATTTGTGTTTATATTTTTGTACGTTATGAAGTTTTTTTTTCAAAAATTTATGCAATATTTGGCATACTTCTTGCTTGTTATCCATGTTGCAATATGTTTTTTCAAATTATAATCATAGGTTTTATATTATGCCATATATTATACTTCAAAAGCCATGTTGAAGAATTTATTTTTTCTAAAATAATTGTTATAATAAAATAATTTTAATGCAATAAATTTTTTGCTAAAATGCGTCAAAGAACACTGCTTACAAAAGAAGGGTGTATTTACTATATGTCATGAAATTTTCAGCAAATTATTATGAATAATGATGTTTTTATACTCTGCATTTTTCAGCAAAACAGCCTGGCACTAATTTTGGCTATTACGCATAGCACTCAAAGGGTTAAACAACTCAACACCAAGAAGACGACATTCCAATTAAAAAATGGGCAGCCCTGGCTGCTGTGGCTCAGTGGATTGAGCATCAGCCTACGAACCAAGTGTCACTGGTTCAATTCCCAGTCAGGGCACATGACTAGGTTGAACGTCAGGTCCCCAGTTGGGGGTGCGAGTGAGAGGCAACCACACAGTGATGTTTCTCTCCCTCTCTTTCACCTTTCCCATCTCTCTAAAAACAGATAAATAAAACAAAATAAAAATAAAGAAAATAAAGAATCTGACTTTATCTAGTGTCTGTATATTAAAAAAAAAAAAAAATGGGCAAAGGACCTAAAAGGACACTTCTCCAAGGAGGACATATAGAGGGCCCACAGACATATGAAAGGATGCTCAACATCACCAGCCATCAGAGAGATGCAAATTAAAACCACAATGAGATACCACCTCACACCTGTCTGAATGGCCATCATCAACAAATCAACAAACAAGTGCTGGAGAGGATGTGGAGAAAAGGGAACCCTGGTGCACTGTTGGTGGGAATGCAGACTAGTGCAGCCACTGTGGAAAACAGCATAGACTTTTCTTAAAAAATTAAAAATGGAACTGCCTTTTGATCCTGTGAGTCCACTGATAGGATCATACCCAAAGAATCCTGAACCACCAATTCAGAAGAACCTATGCACCCCTACGTTCATAGCAGCACGACTTACAATAGCCAAGTGTTGGAGAGAGCAGTGGATCAAAAAACTGTGGTACATTTACATGATGGAATTCTATGCAGCAAAAAGAAGGAACTCCTGCCTTTAGGCCCAACATGGATGGAACTGGAGTATGTTTAGTGAAGTAAGACAGACGGCTAAAGAAAAATACCATATGATCTCACGCAATACAGGAACCTAATGAACAAACCAAATGAGCAAAATAGAACCAGAGGCATGGAAACAAGGAGCAGACTGACAGTGATCAGAGGGGATGGGGGAAGGACAGAAGGGGGGAAAGAAGGGGAAGGGTCTAGTCAAGGAACTAATGTTAATGACCCATGGACATGGACGACAGGGTGGGGACTGACTGTGGGAGAGGGGGAAGTAGGTGGGGCAGGGGAGAGTAATGGGGAAAAGATGGGACAACTGTAATAGAACAATAAAATAATGGAAAAAATAAAAAGCTAAAATACATAAATGACTTGAATGAAAATAAGAAATAATGATCATCTCTGAAATAAGTATAGTTAGTTATAACTAAAAATCCTATAAATTATCTACTAGTTTTTTTAATTGATATGAGAGAGAGAGAGAGAGAAACATCGAATAGTTGTCCCACTTCTTTATGCATTTGTTGGTTGCTTCTTTTATGTGCCCTGGTGGGATATTGAACTCACAGCCCTGGAGTATAGGGATGATGCTCTAACCAACTGAGCTACCTGGCCAGAGCAGCTTCTAGTTTTATCTTAAGAGTAATTTGTCAGATATAAACTTAAATAAAGGAAGATTATCAATACAAGAAACATTATCTATGCTTGAAATCCAAACACAGTAACCACTAGACACCTGTGGCGGCTACCAAGCATTTGAAATGTCATACATGTAGTCCAATAAGATGTGTTTTAAGTTTGCCGCACAGGATTTTTAAGACCTGGTACAAAAATAATATGCAAAATATCCCATTAATAATTTTTATATTTATTACATGTTGAATAATATTTTAGGTGTATCAGGTTTAAATATAACAACAAAAATGAATTTCCCTTTTCTTTCTTTTTACCAACGCCATAACTAGAAAGTTTTAAATTACATGAGTGATTCACATTAAATTATTTCTAGTGCTTCTCTAAACCATAGAAAAGAGCTTTGAATTCTCCCCCAAATTTTCTGAAACTGACTCACAAACCTATTGAGTAGGCTTTAGAAAAACCTCTATTAATCCTTATCTGCAAAATATTTTGTAGAATTATTAGGCGTGCAAGAATTCTATGCAAAGATCATTCTCTATGACACCAAATTAGTGGTAACAAAAAGAAAGTATGAGTTCTAATAGGCAGGACAATTTGCAACTGAGGACCATTTCCCTAATGCTTAGTTCTAACCACTGGAAAAGCACATAAGCAAGGCAGTATACAGAACAGAAATACGAATACAGCTGCCGGTGGGATTATAGTATTCACGGGACAGATGGCAGCGGATATAATCTAAGCAAAATTAGTATAAACTTAAATACACAAACATAATCAAATTCTTAAAAATTCTTGAAATGATAAGAAATGAAAATAATTAAAGACAGATTACTACTGTGAAGTTCAAAAACTCACATCTGGGTGGGGAGGAAGGCATATAGTGAAGGAGAGAAGATATGTTTTTTAAGAAGGACTAAAAATATAATCAAGAATTGAAATTAATGAATTAAGAAACCTGTATTTACCCATCATCTGCTCGATTTATCATAAACTGGATCTAACTTGATAATGGAAATTTAAACCTGGATCTTAAAGACATATATATTATATGCCTATAGACATACCCACCTTTATTGTTCTCTGTGTTTAAAAAAATGCTTTATCACAGAGTTAGTATAAAAGCTATGAACAGTGTTATGTTAAACATAGATACAAAACTGTCATACTGTGAAAGGGAATAGGTATTAATACCCTGTAGTGAATGTCTCAACTGTACTGGGTCCAGTGGCAAGGAAGTCCACCAAATGGAGAACTCCCAATTGGTGGGTCACAGAACTCAATGAAGACTCTAACAAGCCTATTTCACTGAGGGAGTTGGGGAGACCTATTCAACATTGTATCATGCTTACAAAAAAATGAATGCACAGATAAGACCTGTTATCAAGAAAAGAACTGCTTATCTGAATAAGAACTCTCAATCAATTCAAGATTTACCTTCTCTTTAATGTGTTTCACCAATTCAGAGTAATGCCAAGCAAGGAGCAGAGTATAGTAAACATTTACCATTTTCTTAAACCCTTCAGTATTCACCCTTATCTATTATCATGACAGTGATTCATTTGGGCATTTTTTTTTTAATTTTATTTATTTATTTTCAGAGAGAGGGGAGGGGAGGGAGAAAGAGAGTGAGAGAAACATCCATGTGTTAGAGGAACATCGACTGGTTGCCTCTCGCACGTCCCCAACCAGGGACCTGGCCGGCAACCTGGGCATGTGCCAAGACTGGGAATGGAACCGGAGACCTTTTGGTTCACAGGCTGCCACTCAATCCACTCAGCCACACTGGCCAGGCTCATTCTGAACATTTTGAAATGTCTCCATTGACATTTCAGAAAGTATTTTTTAATATAAATCTCATTCTGCGTCAGAGTACAATATGACTCGTTAATGCATAAATATTTATGTTTAATATTTATGACATACAAAAGCTAGAAATACATTACTCACAGTATTTCACAAAATCTTTCTGAAAATCCTTTCTGGTGTTGACAAAAGCACGTCCTCTCTCAGTTCCAACGACAAATACGTCTGTTTCATACACTGCAATGCAGGCCACTTCTGCCTTGGACTTGGCCAGTTCTTTACACTGAAACAGAAACAATGAAGTGTTATACACAGGTATATATACACACATAAGTGAAGTGTTATATACACATAACCTGGAAACAAACTAAGTTTCCAGTTTTTGGCCTTAGGTTATATAAAAAATGAAGAAAGTAGCTCTCTTTTTGAATAGTTTTTAACACTGATTTTAAACAGAAGAAAACTTACAATTTATAAGGAAAAAACTTACAATCTGTTAAAGATCAAATTCACAAGAAACAGACTCAGGTATGCACAAAGACTTACTGGAGAGTACTCTCAATAACAACACCTGTTAAGTGTGAGGGGAGCAGGATTCACAAGAGTTGAATGCAGATGCACCTGCATCAGGAAAGCCCCAGAGCTGAAATGGCCTTCCCCAAAGAACAGGAGAGATCTTGGGCAAGGGATCCTCTAACATACACAGTAGCTGGGATGATTTAGTGTCATCAGTCCTAAAGAGGGGTCTGGAAGTCTTAGCACAACATCCATTACATAATCCCACCTCCAGAAGTATCTCTGTTATGTATACACAACTGGACTCACATTTGGGTGTGTATACTTTTACTAAGAATGGTTTTTACGAAGTATATTCCCATGAGATTAAATATTCTTTAAAATCTTAATAGAATATATATTCTATTTTATGGATACACAATAATTCATTTCATGCTAACCTTATTGAAAATGTTGGTGATTCTAATTATTATTCCTAAAAATAATACAAATAATCATCTGGGAACAAAATATTTATGTGTATCTTGAATGACTGTCTCAGAAGAGACTCAAAGACATGGAAGACTTTGACTTGGAAAGTAAATATTTTTATTTATCCTCACCTGAGGATGTTTACTGATTTTAGAGAGAGAAGAAGGGAGGGAGGGAAAGACAGAGAGAGATGCATCATTGTGAGAAAGGGAACGGGGTAGGAAGGGAGGGAGGGGGAGAGAGAGAGAGAGAGAGAGAGAGAGAGAGAGAGAGAGAGAGTAACATCTATCGGTTGCCTCCTGCATGTGCCCTGACCAGGGATTGAACTCACAACCTAGATATGTGCCTTAATGGGGATCAAACCCGCAATCTTTTGGTGTATGTACACAACCTCCGAGTCACCCGTCGTCGTCGGCAGCCGTCCGTCTCGAGAGACGATGGTGTAGCTTCTTAAGAGTCTATCTGCACCGCCGAGAATGGCTGTGCAGTCCGACTCGGGAGTGACATGGTATCTGTCTCCTCCCGTGTTGAATCGACATCTTGCGATGACGCTGGAGTGTCCTCTCCAGTGAAGCTGAAGCTACAGAGCCTGGGCAGGGTGATATGGAGGGTCTGCTGTTGCCCATGCCTCCGAGTCACCAGGCCAGGGCTAAAGTAAATACTTTTAAGGTTCTCGAAATCTACTAAAAAGTAGAAAGCAAGGCTCTTTCAGTTTATACTCCCCATTTGTACTTTTAGAAGAGCTAACTCACACTACTCTATCTAGCAAATATTATTGTGCAAGTTTCCCAGAAACATTTTTAAAGGGTGCTTAGTATAGTCAATAAACCACTGGTTGGTATTAAGCTGAAAGAGTTTTGTACTTTAGATATTTTTCTTTAAATTAATATATCCTTTGCTTATTTTTCTATTGTGTTAGTAGTGTTTCCCTATTGATGCATAAAAATAACTCAAATGGTTTTAGGCATAGAAAGCTGCTTACAGAATTAAATACACAATTACGTAATATTTTGGTTTTTAAATTTGTCTTAACATAACTATTTTTTTATTTTTACTCACCTAGAATTTAACTTGGCACATGATAAAGACTTGAAATTTTCTTTTTTTCTTTTTTCTTTTGCCAAATAGGCTGTTCTCATTTGTTGAAAACTACAGCTTTCCTCTATTTCTCTTTGATTTGTATAATAACTACCCTCTAATTTCTTAAATGGAAATTACTTGCATAATATTACTTTAAAACATTATCTAGAAAAAATAGTATTATACCTACAGCAATGATCAAAAATCTTTTGAACTACAATAAAGCCACAGTAGAGAACTTCCAACCTAGAAGTGAGCCAAAAGTTGTTCCCAGCAGGAAGAATCATGATGTACTACAACTTTGTTACACTGCATTTATATGAGATGCACTCTGGCTGCTCACCTGTAATAGTTATTTACTTACCTTGTAATAAATGAGAGTGCATTCTTGCTGCACTATCCAACCTCTTAGTTGGACAGCCCTGTCACCAAAGTGAAACAGCAAAGCAGCGTGCATGCACTGTCCAAGATTAGATCAAAGTAACTTACAGGCAGGCCAAGGGAAGGACAAAACCAACCTACACACCTCTGGGTATACTTCGAAATATACGACTAGGAACATGAGGAACGATACTCTTACTCCTGCTGGTCAGGAGGAAATAAAAGCTGAGAACAATAAAGTGACTGACTAAGATGAGAAAACTCTAAAGACATTCTAAGGAAGAGAATGGATCCTCTGTGGCTCACCCTATGTTATTCTATGTAGAGATTAGTAGAAAATAAAATATTTTGGTATCAACAGAGTAGGGTTTAATCTGTAAATTAATATTTAACATTAAGGCCCAAATCTGGGCTGTTTTTATGATCACAAGGAAGAAGTGATTTTCAGAAAATAACAGTAAATAACCACAAATCATTCTAAAATTTCTACTTTTAAGGAGATAATTTTTAAAAAATTATCAGATAGTAGGAAGAAAACTGCCCTAATGGTGAAATAAAAAAGAATCTACAAACTATGTCATACTGAGACTTATAAGGTTAAATACTATCTAATACTAGTCAACACTTAACACAGAAAATACACAGCTTCCTCCTACTTAGAATGTTTAACTTCAATGTGTCAAAAAATACCTAGCCCTAGCCAGGTGGCTCAGTTGGTTGGAGCATCGTCCCATACATCTAAAGGTTGAGGGTTCAATGCCCAGTTAGGGCACATACCCAGGTGGCAGGTTCAATCCCTGGTCAAGCACATACAGGTGGTAAGCAATTTATGTTTTCTCTCTCACATTGACATCTATTTCACTCTCTTCCCCCAGCTTCCTCTGTCTAAAAATAAATAAATATATATCCTCAAGTGAAGAATTAAAAAAACAAACTAAATCTGATGCTTTCTTAAAAATTTATTAGCTCAAACACAATAATTCCAGCTACCTATTTAAAAAATATGATAGGAAAACTGTATTACTAATATTTTCCTGTAAGTATGTATAATATGGGTCTTTGGAAAGTAAAAACACTACATGTTTAGAATCAGGTGGCAGAGTAAGGACAATTATGAATGTACAGCACAATAAAATAAAGGATATAAAATAGTGAATATGCTCTTATGGACCAAAATTCTCGTAATGTTATTTATACAGATACAATAAAACCCCAGCACCACACTATAATATACCAACTTATTCTAAGAAACTTCAAATATTACACATAAATTCAAAATTAACGCTTGCAAAACAAGAGATTGCCTAAGATATTTATAAGTAAAAGTTAAAATTTAATGTAAAATATTCCACATTTAGATAAGAATATTCTGAAACATGGTAATAAAATTTGATTTGAAAGGCTTAAATCCATAACTATTATTCAAGCAAAAAATACTACACTTACTAGTAAACTAAAAAACATGTTTTACAAGAACAAATAAATCTCATCCACAAGTCCATACCCATCCAAGTATGAAATATTTTACAAAACTGTAAAGCCATCTCACCATGGACTCAAGTGCAGACATGAGAAACGTCACCACCATCCTGCTCTCTGAAGACTCCTCATCTTCAACCGGCAGGCCAGACATTGCTACTTGGGCCATGATCCCTGTGTAAGAGGAGAAAGTAAGTGGTTAGAAATCCAGTGTCCTGCTAAACATAATGTTATAGGTGTGAGATCCTCCGCAGACTGCTTTAATTTACACTGCATAAGAGGAAAATAAGGCTCAGAAACCAAGTATTATTTGCCAAAAATTCCTATCCTATAAGAAAGAGCATCTATCTATCCCATCACTTTCCATTCAGTTTTATTTCCATAAAATTAGGCCAGAATCACCCCCCGCCCAAATAATTCCAGAACCAGTTAAAATTTCTCCTGAGTAAAGGAAGTGATACACTTCACAACCTAGCAACAGTTTATCAAAATTAAACACAGGAAATTGATTCAAAATTCCCTTTCTCTCATACACACACTGATTATAGAAAACAGTAAGTAAAGGAGACTGAGGCTGCATGAAGATAATTTCTTCTTTCTCACTAAAAAGGAAAGGGAGCCCTGACCTGTGTGGCTCAGTGGGTTGGTTGTTATACCACAAACCAAAAGGTTGCCAGTTCAATTAAGGTCAGGGCACATGCCTGGGTTGCTGGTTTGGCCCCCAGGCAGGGCACCCTCAAGAGGAAACTGTAGATGTTCCTCTATTACATCGCTGTTTCTCTCCCTTTCTCCTTCCCTCCTCCTCTCTCTAAAAATAATAAGATTTTTTTTTAAATAAAGGAAATGGGTTGTAGATTTCTTTGTAATACAGCATATTATTCTCTATAGAAAACATTTTCTGATAAGTTGATATCAGCAAAAAGCCACAGCTGAATTTCAAGCGCCATAAAAATACAACATATAAACATCAAATAGTAAGTGTTGGCAAGGATGTGGAAAAAACTGGAACCCTGTGCATTGCTGTTAGGAATATAAAATGATGCATCCCCTATAGAAAACCATTTAGCAGTTTCTAAAAAATTAAACAGATGTGGAAAGCCCTCTTCTGGGTGTATACCCGAAAGAACTAAAAGCAGGACTTGAACCAATATTTGTACACCCATGTTCATAGCAGCATTATTCACAATACCCAAAAGATGGGAACAACTCAAATGTCCATTATCATATAAATGTATAAACAAGATATGATACATAAGGTCTGTCTGGGAAAAGTTCAGCCATTGTTACTATAACAAGAAGTTTGCACACGACATGCATGTAGTCTGGCTGCCAAGAAGAGTGGACTGGAATGCACGTCAGTGGGTGTGGTAGACATCTTTGAGTGAGCTTGTGTATTGTGTGGCCATCGTATTGAAAACAACTGAGTGAGCAAGAGCAATGAATCTGTATTACATTTTGCGCTTTAGACATTCCTCCACGGAAACTATTTGAATGATTCAGAAGGCCGCAGCAATGGGCAACTGATGATTGGCAGCTTCATCAGGACGACGATCCTGCTCATGCATCATATCTCATGCAGTTTTTGGCAAAACATCAAATCACCCAGGTGACCCAGCCCCCCTTCGGCCCAGATTTGGCACCCTATGATTTCAAGCTTTCTCAAAACTCAAATCACCTTTGAAAAGGGAGAGATTTCAGATGACCAATGAGATTCAGGAAAATATTATGAGGCAGCTGATGGCGACTGGGAGAACTATGTGAGGTCCCATGGTGCCTACTTTTAAGGGGACTGAGGCACCACTGTCCTGTGTACAGTGTCTCCTATATCCTGTATCTTCTTCAATATATTTCTCTATTTTTCATATTACATGGCGGTTACTTTCTGGACAGACCTTATATGCATAGATGTATGTATGTATACATACACATATACAATGGAATATAATTCAACATTAACAAGAAATGAAGTTCTAACACATATGCTACAACATAGATGAACCTTGAAAATATTCTGTAAAAAAAAAGGTAAATAAGAAAATATTATTCTAAGTAAAATAAGCCAGACACAAAAGGACAAATATTGTATGAGTCCACTCACATTAGACATCTATAACAGTCAAATTCACAGAGACAAAGTAGCATAGTAGTTGCCAAGAACTGAAGGGAGATAATAATGGGGAGTTATTGTTTATACATACAAAGTTTTAATTTGGGATGATGAAAAAGTTCCAGATAGTGATGATAGTTACACAACAATGAAAATGCACTAATGCCAGGGAGCTAGCTGTACATTTAGAAATGGTTAAAATGGTAACTTTTGTTATGAATATTTTATCAAAATTTAAAAGCAAAAATACCACATAAAGATACTCAAGGCAAACTCTAAAGCAAATTTTAAAAAATTCTCATACTAAAAAATTGTTCTCCCATCAACTAGTATGCTAAATTAGATGCTTATTAAAAGTTCTCTCTTTTAGTGTTCGCAGCCGCTGATGCTCTCTAATGCCAGAGCCTCCTCCAGTTCACGGAGCTCCAGCCAAAGGAAAAGGGGGTTAATTAAAGAGGTCTCTATGCCTTGGCCCATACAAAGTAGACTGCTGACTGGTGGTAGTAAAGCATGAGGAATCAACTGGCTACCAAAGCCAATCGCAAGAGTGCGCCCTCTATTGGAGGGGTGAAGAAACTTCATTGTTACAGGCCTGGTACTGAGCACTCTGTGAAATTAGACGTTATCACAAGTCCGCTGAATTTCTAGTTCACAAATTTCCCTACCAGCGTCTGGTGCAAGAAATTGCTCAGGACTTCAAAACAGATCTGTGCTTCCAGAACGCAGCTACTGGTGCTTTGCAGGAGGCAAGTGAAACCTATCTGGTTGGCTTTTTTGAAGACACCAACCTGTTTGCTATCTATCCATGCCAAATGTGTAACAATTATGCCAAAGGACATCCAGCTAGCACGTGCATACGTGGAGAACGTGCTTAAGAATCCACTAGGATGGGAAATATTTCGTTCTTCTTAAATTTTTTTTTATCTTTTTCCTGTTATTGGTAGTTCTAAACATTACATTCCCCCCCCAACCCCATGGACTCAAAAGGTACCTAAGCATATGACTGCAAGTGGAAAATAAGGGACAGAAATCAGGTATTGGCCATTTTTCCATTTTCATTTGTGTGTGGGCTTTTTAATGTAAATGTGGGGACATAAAGCATTAATTCAAGTCAAGATGTTTCACTGAAGAAGTTTCAGCAGTTCAATGTTTTAACAATATAAATAAACCTGTTAAATTTTTCTGGACAATGCCAGCATTTGGATTTTTTTTTTAACAAGTAAATTTCTTATTGATGGCAAAAAAAAAAAAAAAAGTTCTCTCTTTCAATTTAGTTGAATTAATTTTAGTTTTAGCAAGAATCAAATAAAAAATCAAAGACTGGAAGCATGAATAGGAATTCTAAACACATCTAGCCCTGGCTGGTGTTGCACAGTGGATGGAGCACCGGCCTGTGAACCAAAAGGTCGCCAGTTCGATTCCAAGTCAGGGCACATGCCTAGGTTGCAGACCAGGTCCCTGGCTGGAGGCCTGAGAAAGGCAGCCAACTGATGTTTCTCTCTCACATCAATGTTCCTCCCCTACTCTTTCTCCCACCCTTACCCTTTCTCTGAAAATAAGTAAATAAAATCTTAAAAAAATAAAATCACACCTATGTATATAATTAATTTACTGAATACCTGAGTATCCTTTAACTGAAGCTCCAATATTCCAGAGAACACACAGAGCTGTTAGCATGAAAATCATTTTGGTTAAAAGTGTACCTAAATGTTTTCCCTATTATTAAACAGGATAACCTATTTCCTTAATATTAAAAACTGTGATCTCTAAAAATAAATTTTTCAAAAAATAAAAACTATGATCTATCTTCCATCTGTTACCATATAAATCAACTGCTAGACTAAATTTAGGCATCAATAAATAATAAAGAATACATACTGAGGAAATAAAAGTTGGTAATAAAAAAGATAATAAAACCAATCGACACTTATCTCCATATATCTATGAACAAATAGAGGCAATTTTGTTTCCCAACACAAGATCTCTATTCTGAATGGAGACAGAATCAGGAAAAGCATCAAGCAAGAGAGTAATTAAAATCAGAAAAATGGTTTTCCCTAATTCTTTTCTCTTGGATAAATAAATTGATATTAAAATGTAGCTCGGTCAAAATGGGAAACAAATGCATATTTTTCCATAATCAAAACGTTTGCTTAGAATATACTGTCATTGTTTCTGAAAGTTCCTATTTCTTAATAATCTCACTTTTCTTTTAATTCTCCAGCAAAAGAAAAAGGAAATGTGGTCTTAATTTACAAATGCAATGACTCTGTCAAGGTCACATACCCACTGTGAGAGACAGAACACTAGGACGATTTTCTGCCTACTGTTATTTTCACTTCTCACTTCAAACTGCCATAAATCTGACATGTTGTCATTCACACTTAATGTTAAGAAACAGGAGACAGATGCCACACCAACAGCAGCCCTGGAGGGGCGCCACAAGCAATGAGGTCCTATTTCATTAGCAGAACTTTTCAGGAAGCATCTTCAAACGAAAGAACCTTGAGGAGACCAAGTTCACTCAGGCTTAATGGAAAACATCACATTTTGTTTGGGGCTTTCTGCTCTCCAGAAACAGGTGAATTTAGATTACAACAGCAAATTTGCTGAACTGTTCTTTGCCAGTCCCAAGAGGTTATTTCCCTTTAGTCAAGGCTATTCATAAAACATTTTCCCTGCATCCATCATTCAGTGACTGCTGCTGCCTCTCTCTTTGCCCTTTCTCCAAAGAAACCGCCCCATAACACAGTGGCAATAACGTCTAACACAAGAGGACATACCCAGCCAGCAACATAAGTTTGAGGCATGAGGCACTGGTCCTCACAGAATGAGCCACCAAGAAAGCCAGGCTTTGGGTTACTCAAACCTGTAACAAAATCTGTAACTCCAGTGGGCTGCACCTAGGCTTCTCTTCCATGAACAGAGAGGGAACATTAAATCAACAATTTACTATGATATATGAAAATTCCTGACCTTTCATGAACACCCTCATTTTAAAATAAAAGTTAGACAGACAAAAAAAGAAATTATCATCTACTAACCATACCTATATATCATGCTTTATTGGTCATTTTTTAAATATTTACAGTGACCCTATGAGGGAGAAAGAGTAAGAGCAGAAAAGCAAAATGGAATTATCTCGAGACCCTAGGGGAAAAAAAAAAAACCTTTAAAGGAAATGTGTTCCATAAGCCATTGGAGCAGGACCAATGCAGTCTTTTCAAGGTTTAAACAAGACGTGCCCGTGTGTGTACCACTGTAAATGAACAACACAAAAACAAAAACCAACAGGATATTATATATCCTACTATCATGTCAAAACTCAGAAGTCTCCCAATAGAGGCCAAGAAACAAAAATTTTAAAGGAACTAGAAGGGGGAACACTTAGCTCTGCACTCATAAGGAATGCAAGTAGGCATGATTTGAACCTCTGAACTTCATCAGTAATAGTTCTTCGGGACAAAAAGGAAAATGGCCAAAATGATCATGTACCATGTACTCCATAAAACATTAAATACAAAAAGGATGACTTGATCCCTTTAAATTGTTTTAAACCGAAATGGAAGAAAAATTTAACTGAGACAACTCACAGGGCAAAGCCAATGCTAGACAAGGAAACAACTTTGGTTTCTGGGTTTGTAACATAATGTGCTTGTTTTCCCACTGTGTATCACTGGTGCTGCCTTGGTGGAGGAGGAGTGGTGTGGGGAGAAAAGGTGATCATCTCTATAAGGAAGAAGGTAATCATCTAAGACAGAAAATCAGAAGAAAAAAAGAAAAAGAAAAAATCAGTAGTCATGGAACAACAGGAAGGGTGTCCCTCTATGTATGTGCTATCCAATGTGGTAGCCAATAGCCACATGTAGCTATTTAAATTTAAATTAAGATTAAATAAAATTTAAAATTCAGTTCCTCAGTAGCGCTAGCATATTTCAAGTGCTGAGCAGCCACATGGAGCTAGTGACTACTATATTGAAGATCACAGATAAAGAACATTTTCATTGTCACAAAAACTTCTGTACTGCTATAGAGATTAAACTATGTTGAATAAATTCTCATGACCCCTTGAAGCGCCATGGTGGTAGCTGCGATAGAAGAATGAGTTAACCAAGGGAAAAGAGAACTTAAGGGAACATGAGCCAGCAGTATACAAAGGTACATTCCAACTCCACATGAGCATTCTTTACTGCCAATCTCCAGATTACTGCTACAAGGGTATTTACATGGAACAGGGTAGCAAGGTAGAGTCCCTGAGAAAAGGAACGTAGAAATACAGTCTTACAATATGCTAAGGTTAAAAATGCATGAGAGACATCAGAGACACAGATTTTTGGATAAATCAATAAAATTCCAAAGAGCCTAACCCACTATCAGTGCAGTGACCTTGCCTCAGTGATCAACTGGCATCAAAATGACATGCTACAATTTCTCTTAACATCTTTGTAAGTAAGTTAGCTTTTGCCTTTTTATTTCCATATTTTAAAATTCTTAATACTGAAATAAATAAATAGCATGAACATCATTATAATTCTTGATGCATAATGCCAAAATGTTTACACTGCTACCAGAAATGTTTTTTTTTATACTAAATACATCAGTTTTTGTAATTTTTCTTAGGTGACTCATCATGTACTGAGGCCCTAAGCCCATTACTAAACTGATGTCTGATAACTATATCTTTGTATATGATCAATAATTTTTTATCCCAGTTCTCTTTTAATCCTAATATGTAGATGTAGGTCCTTAATTATTCAGCTTTTCTATCATGTTTAATTCTACATTTTTAAACGTAATCTTTTTGTTTCAAACAATGTTTTTATTTAACCACATTTATGTCCTTTCTCGCATCTTAGACTTTTCTTCTGCTTGAAGTTAATCCCTTAGAATGTCTTTCTCGTGGTAAACTGTTATTTACTAAAATCTCCCTTATTATTTTTTATAATTATTTATTTATTTGTTTGTTTATTTATTTTTAGAGAGAGGGGAAAGGAGAAAGAAAGGGAGAGAAACATCACTGTCTCATTGCCTCTCACTCGCGCCCCCAACTGGGGACCTGATGTGCAACCTAGTCATGTGCCCTGACTGGGAATCGAACCAGCGACACTTGGCTCGCAGGCTGACACTCAAAAATCTCCCTTATTTTTAAAAAGTATTTTCACTGAAATAAAAATCTAGGTTGACAATTCTTTTAAGATTTCATTTATTTATTTTTAGAGAGAGGGGAAGGGAGGGAGAAAGTGAGAGAAACATCTCGCATGCCCTCAACCAGGGACCTGGCCCACAATCCAGGCAAGTGTCCTGAGCAGGAATTGAAAAGGCAGGTGAACTCTTGGTTTGCAGAAATAATGCCCAATCCACTGAGCCACACCAGTCAAGGGAACAATTATTTTCTATCAGCACAATGAGGTTATTTCACTTTATTTTAGCTTCCATTGTTGCTACTCAGAAGTCAATTGTAGTCTACTTTGAAGGGTAATCTCCATCCTTCCTCCACCCCACCCCATTTTTAAAGATATTTTCTTTGTCCTAGGTTTTCTAGTTTCACTAGGTGTCTAGATGTAGATTTCTCTTCATCCAGTATGTTTGTCATTCACTGGGCTTCTTTACTAAGGATTACCAGCCTTCAGCTGTGGCAAATTCTCAGCTATTATCTCTTCAGCTACCATCTCGCTCCATTTTCTATCTCCTACCCTACTGGGACTCAGATTAAATGTATGTTAGTCTTTAAATCTCTTACCCTCTTGTACATTTTTCTCATTTTTCTCAACTAAACTCTATCTTATCTTCTAATTTATCTTCAATTTCACTAATTCTTTCATCTCTGTTTATTCTGTTATTAAAACCATCTATTGAATTTTTGTTTTGTTTATAACTTCCATTTCCAGTATTTGTATTTGTTGCTATGTCACATTTGATAGTTTCCTACTCCTTGAAGAGTTTCCGGCCTGACATATTTCTTTAAATATAATAGGGATAATTGTTTAATAGTCTGATAATTTAAAAATGTCAAGTTTTTGCAGGTATATTTCTGTTGTTTCTGGTGGTTCTTGCTCATACTCATGGTACTTGATCCCATGTATGCCTGATTATCTTTTACTATGTCCTGGTAACTTTACAATAATAAATTATTTTAAATTTTAGGCCCACGATAAATGCGGCTTCCCACAGATATCTGGGAATACTACTACCTGCCTGGGATCACCATAATCCCAGTTCAAGGCTTCAGGTTCCTTTGACCACCCAGGAGATGTTAACCCAGACCACAAATAGAGATGTAGGCTGGTTCATTTCTCAATCACCCTTTTTTTTTTCACATCCCTTGCTTAATGAGAAGGCCCTCCTTATATAACCCCTGAATTTTGTGCAGGTTTTGAACTTTGATTTCAGAGCCTCTCACCTCACAAGGTTTTGATTCAAAACTCAAGTAGATGTGGTAAAACTAGCAAATGCCCACAGGGGAAAGGTAATTCTCATTTCTAATATCGGAGTTCCCATTTTCCTTTTAATATTAGCCTTTTCACATTATCCCTCCCAAATTCTTCTCTATCTTATCAACTTTTGGTATTTTTATAAACATTTCGCTTTATAATTTTATAACATTCTTCTGAGTTCCAGCAACTCCAGGAACCACACCTTTTAATAGTCTTCATTCTCAAGAACAACTTAATGAATTAGCCAGATTATGAGGTTACAAATTCTCAATTCAAGCCATCTCAAGTGAAGAAGGGAATTTTTATTTTTTTTTAATTTTATTATATAGTCTAAAGGTTGCACTGACTCTACACACAGCTAGATCCAGGAACACAAGATGTCATTAGATTTCTCTCTGCTCCCTCCTTGCAGATGGGTTTCTTCCCTAAAACAGAGATGACAGCCACATACATCTTTAAATTTACCACAAACCTGTACTATAATCCAAGACATGACAGACTATCATATCTTTCCGCTACTATTTGCACAAAAGTTTTAGGAGTTTGTATCACAAGCTTATTTACCAAGCCCACTGTGATTAGCACTGCGACTAGAACCACATGAAATAGAAAGATAGGCAGCTACTCAAAAGTCAAAACAGGACACTTACTGGAGAAAAGGGATGAAAAAAACATTCCAGGAACACAAAACATAACAGCTACCTGGGTCATTACATCTTCTTTCAATTTCTTCAATTTCCTTAATTCTTCCGATCTGAATGTTTTGTTTTATCTTTTATGTCCCTAATTTGATTTTAATCCTCCTTTATGAGTTTCAAATATGAACTAATTGGCCTGTTCCTGTTTCATTTCCTTATCTTTTATCCTTGTCAGCTATTGTTTCATAGATGGCCTTCTTTTATCTTTCTGAAAACAGACTCCAGCCATTCTTTAAAACCTTCTTGTGTTTCTTGTTGGAGATCCATTTCAGGTATTAGGTTTATCTGTGTCCTTACTGTTCTGTTCTATTTCAAAATATGCCAATAATTAATTCCATATAAATTTTTTCATTTGCCCATACTTCTGCTTTGAATTTACTGATCCTTGCTGTTAATACTGAATAGCAAAATAACAAAAATTACAGTGAGTCAAAGAGCTCTTGAAGATCTTTCACACACACTATCATCACTCTTAACAAAAAAATTGATGTTGTTCTGAATATTTTTTATTTTGTTGATCTCTAAAATATTACTAAGTTTTCAACATATATCTGCTTCAAATTAAGTTTCAGGTCAGAATGGTAACTGGAAAAAGTACCACAACCCTGATCTTGTTTTTTTATTACCTCATGCCGTTTCTTCCTTGTGCTACTATGTTGTTTTCAACAAACATCTTCCAATTTTAAACTTACACAGTACAATCTAATCAAGAAGAAAATTGATATTTTAGTGAAACCATTTTGTTCTATTATTTTATAAGTAAAATGTCCAATCCAGAAAGATTTAGCCATCTTATTAAGGTCATCCAGTTAATTTTATAACAAGGGACTAGAATCCTCATCTCCAAATTACCTCTTTCATGCACAATAATAATAACCAAAGGAAGACAGGTTTAAAAAAAAGAACTCATAGTAATTACACTGTAACACTAAACAATCTTGATAAGGCAGTAAACTGCTACTCATCATAAAGAAACTGAAGCAAAAGTCTATCTTTTTTGTCCATGACACAAAGATTATAGATGATGTTGAGGAGTACTTTAAATATATAACATCAGTCACATTCTATTTAGAAAATACAGGTAACCCCCATATAACACGGTTGTTAGGTTCCTAACAAATGCCATGTTATGCGAATCCGTGTTATATGAAACAAAGAACTAGTACAAAAAGGGGGGTTAGGTTCCAAAAATTAAAAGAACATACTATGTTTTTACAATTAACAGAAATATCTTTATTAAAGCAATTTTCATCAAAAGTATCACATATTAATATGAATTAAGTAATGTTTTTCTTCATCATTACTAAGCTCCATTAACTGAATGAGTTTTCTTTTTGACAAGATATCCTCATCCTCTGAACTTTCTTCAGCAATATCTTGATTTCTATGCTCTACTTTTTGCAAAAAATTATTTTAGAGCGCTTGCTTTTAGCTAAGAGATCTTCATAAATTTCGTTATACAGTGCTAAGCACTTTTGAAGTTCTCAAAGTCTGTGCTCCTTTTAGTGCAAGGATCTTCATTTAAGAAATATGACTAACTGTTCGGCTAAGTCTAGACCTTTCTTTATGCTTTTTAGAGTAAATTGTTTAACTTCTTCGTTTTCATTACTGCACATAAGTAATGTTACATGGTCTTTTGATGCCTTAAAACCTGGTGCAACTTACTCATTTTTTAAAATAAATAGTCTCTTGGGCATTTTTTTCCACTAAAGACTGGTTTTGTCAGCATTAAAAACCTGATGTGTTGAATACCCAGCCTGTTCTATAATTTTTTGCAATTCCGTTGGATAAATTTTCACTGCTTCATCGGTGGTTGTGCTTTCTCCTTGTAGTTTTAGGTTTTGTAGTGATAAACGTTTTCTCAAACGGTCAAACCACCCTTTACTAGCAATAAAATCAGGGTTTGTAGCAGATTCTCCATTTTCCTTTAAGTAATAGTAAATTTTTAAAGCCTTATGTTTAATAATATTGGTGTCCAGTGGAATCCGTTTTTTCAAACAATCATCAATCCAGATACTAAGGGCTTTTTCCATCTTCTTAATTATTGCTGCTCTAGGACGAGATGTCATATTTGCAGAGATAGTACAACCAGCAGCAAGAGAAGCCCTGATTTTATGTTCATTTTTCTGTATAGTCCGGATTGTTGCTTCATTTAAACCCAAGGTTTTTGCAACATATGATACTTTTTCACCCTTTTCAAGCAGATTCAAAATCTGTAATTTTTGTTGCAGCGAGATGAAATGTCTTTTAAGGGGTATTTTTTTTATTTCCAGGCATTGTTCAGGGCTACAAATTAATTCACAAAATAAAAACATAATTGCCATTTCTTTAAAAAAGGCTGGATATTACTCACCTGAAAAATTTTAATATATGTGTGAAGTAGCGAAAAGAAAAACACAATTAAAATTTTAAAGTGTAATTAATACTTCATGAACAAAATGGGTTTAAAATTCTGATTAATTTTAAAATTCTACAGGCAAATCTGAAATAACATACGCACTCAAATGAAAACTTTTAAATGAGTTATCTTTTGCTCTTAAAAGCTTTTATCACGTTCAGTATTGTACGGGGATTTCCCTAATTTCATGTTATACGGGAGTTTTCCCCAAATTCTCTGTGTTAGAGTGAAACCATGTTATAGAAGTACCGTGTTATTTGGGGGGCGTTTCCCCAATTTTCTAACTGTGTTAGAGTGAAACCATGTTATAGAAGTACTGTGTTATACGGGGGATACCTGTAAAGGATTTGGTTCAGAGAAAAACATATGAATGTGTTACGGAACTGTCTCAACACATAATATATATCACAAAACACTGCTGACAGGCACTAACAAACCTATCTCCTCTAACAGTGATAAACAGCCATGAAAGTTGAATTTAAATAACAGTTTGATTTAATAACACAAAATCCAAGATCCAAAACCCATCCTCAACTAGAAGGAAATGAATTTGAATATTTGAATTGATCAAGGCATCGGAAACATTATTTTATTTTCTTCAGAAAAAACTTATTTTCACAATTTCCCACAGAATGCTAAAGATATCTGTTATTTTTCCTTGTAATAAGCTATTAAGATCTACTCTATACATTTACTTATGTATGATAAAAAACTTATTAAAGATTGCAAAAATCACTATGTATGGTACCAGGTGGGTACTGAAAATATTGGGAGGAACACTTTGAAAGTATATGCTTGTCTAACCACCTGAAACTAAAACAAAATAATACTGAATGTAAACTGTAATTTTAAAATATTTTTAAATGAAAAAGTAAAAACAAAGATTGCAAAAGTCAGTCACTTCTCCTAACTCAGTGTTTTGTACCAGAGCCATAATCACTAAACTCCAGATACTTGGATCAATTAAAACTGAGAAAATCTTCAAAATAAGCTAAAATACCTACCACTAGGGTATTGTTCATTGAAGGCTACACAGTGTTAAAGACGAATAATGGTATTCAATTCTGTAATTATTCAACAGGCTTAAGGGGTATAAGGGATATTTCTAACAGGAAAATCTTCTATGCAAACTGCAGTGTGACTTTCTTGTGCTGTGGATGTTCTTTTTCTGGGCCAAATGTGAAGATGAACTATCTCTTCCTTGGGTTTTTTGGTCTTCCAGTTGTCTCTATTCTTGAGACCTAGTCTCGGATTATTTTGTGTATATGAGGTAAAAGTAAAATTTACCAATTCATTTTATTAAAAGCTAGTAAAACCAAGTTTCAACAAAATTAATGACTAAAGGCTCCAGCAGAGTCTTAAATACTCGTATATACACTAAGAGAAAAATCTTCAGTGAGAATATAAAATAACTTCAAATATCATCTAATTCTAAAGAAAATGAAATCTCAAACTCTCAAAAAATATAAATTTTTATTTATAAAATAATTTCTTCAAAATCATGAGTACTAAGAAAAAGTTAAAATTCATCATCTAAGTTGTTACAAATTTTGTCACAAAATGGTGCCTAAAATAAATGGAAAGGATCTAATAGATAAATCAGATGACTTCATCCTCAACAAGATTCAGTCCCAATAATATTATCTATATTACCATGTAATACTATTATACATTCTGAGAATCTTTTGGAGTTGTCTTTCTACCTCTGAAATTAATAGCATTTAAATAATTCCATGTTCAACTTATAATTACTAAACACGGGAAGCTAATGAACCTGTTCTTCAGAAAAGGAAACTTATCCCTAAAATGTCAGTACAATCAGTTCAGAATTTGAACACAGAATTTATAAATGTCTTAAATTTTTCAACATACTACCATTTGTTCTAATTATGTCCACTTGGTAGCTTCCACAGAAGATGTGTTTAAGGTAATTCATTGACCACATTAATTTGTCTTCTGAATGATACCAAATAAATTACTTATTATCTTGGTGTTCACCTATAAAAGGGTGACATCTGCCTGCCACATTTTACAAAGTACATCTTTTCTTAAAAAACATAAAAACAGTTTATAACCTGGTCTTATACAATGTGAATTGCCTAAGGCCACAAAATTATTAAATAGTATCTAATCCAGATCTGACTGCTCTTAATTTCCCATGTTCTTTCAAACCACATCACAACACTGTAAAATCTAATCCAATTCTTTTCCTTGATTCTAAAGTTATTTTTTATTGTTTTTTTTAATTGTTTTTCTATTACAGTTATCCTATTTTTCCCCCATTTTAAAGTTATTTTCATTATCCCAAAGTATTGCCACACAAAATATTTAATCAACAAAAGAAGACATGGCACACACCATCTAAACCAAGTGATCAAAGTTAACACTAGTCACCCTGGCTGGTGTGGCTCAGTGGATTGAGCACTGAAGGGTCCCAGATTTGATTCCCAGTCAGGACATATGCCTGGGTTGCAGGCCAGGTTCCCAGGTGGGGGCCCTCGAGAGGCAACCACACGTTTATATTTCTCTCCTCTTTCTCCTTCCCTTCCCCTCTCTCTAAAAATAAATAATCTTTAAAAAAAAAAAAAAAAAAAAAAACTTAACACTAGTCATGGGGCAAACATGCCCAAACCAACAGAACACAATGAGAACACTGTGATGATATTCCTGCTCAAAATGCATTAGACAAACCCAAGTTGAGAGATACTATAAAATGACTGCCCTATAATATTCAAAAAGGTCAAGGGCATGAAACTCAAACACTGAAGAACTGTTCTAAAGTGAAATACATTACACAAGACAACTGGGTGAAGATATGATCCTGGATTAGACCCTTCTGCTATAAAGTGACATTTAGCAAACTGAACGGGGTTTCTGTGTGGGAAATTTGTTACTGTTCTTGAAACTACAGTTGACCCTTTAGCAACACGGGTTTTGAACTGCATCAGTCTACTTATTCAGAATTTTTTCCTTTAAAAAAAGAAAAGATTTATTTTTAGAGAAAGGGGAATGGAAGGAGAAAAGGAGAGAATCATTGATTAGTGAGGGAAACATTGATCGATTGACTCCTGCACACCCCAAACCAGACACCTGGCCTACAACCTAGGCATGTACCCTGACCAGAAATTCAACCCATGACCTTTTGCTTCATGAGACAACACCCAACCCACTGAGCCATACCAATCAGGGCCGTATTTTTTCCAATAAATCTGTAAAATACTGTAAATGTATGTTGTCCTCCTTATGATTTTCTTAACATATCCTTTTCTCCAGCTTACTTTATGGTAATACAGTATGTAACATATAACATACAAAACATGAGTTAATTGACTATGTTATCAGTAAGGCTTCTGGTCAACAGTAGGCAATTAGTAGTTAAGTTTTGGTAGGGAGTCAAAAGTTACAAGCGGATTTTCAATGGCCAGGATCAATACACCCCTAATCTCCATGTTATTCAAGAGTCAACTGTATTTTGTGAGTTTAAAAACGTGTAAAAATTATCCCTGGCTGGGTAGCTCAGTTGGCTAGACCCTCATGCATCAGGGTTGCAGGTTTGATCTCCACTCAGGGAACATACAAGAAGCAACCAATAAAGGCACAGATAGGTGGAACAACAAATTGATGTTTCTCTCAAATATCAATAACTTTTTTTAAGTGTTTCAAATTAATTTTTAAAGCAAATTAAAACTTCTCCTACTTTTGCCTTATTTCTTTTTCTGCCTTTGCTGTCATAAGGTGTTCTGAATGTCAGAACTGGGAGAAAAGCAAAGGACATTAAAAAGTAAATTACTATGGGGAGAGGTAGCAGAGCAGGGGAGAGCAAAGGGGAAAAAATGGGACAAATGTAATAGAAAATCAATTTAAAAAAAAGAAAAAATTACTGATTACAATTTGTCTCTATTAGCTATATAAAACTAGAAATGGGCCGTTTTTCTCTTTTTCTTGCATTTTAAGAAGGGAGTAACTAGAAATTCATAAAGGTACATATGTCCAAAAGTATAAACCATCTAAAGGTTATCAAGTAAAACTCAACAGACTGCACATCAACCAATAAATTAGATCATTCAATTTGAATAGTATTTGTTATCGACTATAAGCTGGGGGAGGGGCTCTCGTCCCAGCACCAACACAGTGCCTTGTACACACTAAGCAATCAGGACACCTATGCTGAATTTCAGAATAAATTCTAGGCTCCTGGCTGATGCCAATACTAGAATTTAGTCAAAATGCTATCAAATATATCACAGGCTAGAATATAGATGTCATAATTTTACCCGCTTTTCAACCTTTAGCTATCTTGTTTGTTAAGAGTTAAAATTAGCACTGACTGGTGTGGTTCAGTTGGTTGGGCATCTTCTTGCAAAGCGAAAGGTTGCTGGTTCGATGCCCCAACAGGACACACGCCTGGGTTGTGGGCCTGGTCCCTGATTGCCGCACGTGGAGAGGCATCATATTTGTTTTTCTCATGCAACAATGTTTCTCTCCCACCATTCCCCTCTAAGAATAAAATCTTTTTTTTTTCTAAGTTAAGATCCAAAAAGACAATATTCTTCAAATTATTTAGTTAATATCATTATCTATGCATAAACATTAGTAGCAGAACTGGAAATTAGTATAACATGGTAGTTCAGAGCTCAGGCTCAAAATCCAACTGCCTAGGTTTATATTAAAACTATCCCTCACTACAGTTTTTTGGGGATTTTTTTTTTATTAGTTAGCATCTCAAAACCTCATTTTCCTCAACTTTAAAACTGTAATCCTTACAGTGCCTACTTAAGGACACAGGATGCCTGTGAGGATTAAATGAAGTAATGATGGTAGCACTTAAAAACAATAGTAAACTAATTATAAGCTCTCAAAAAATGTTACTAGTTGTTACTGGTGTTATTGTATAATTCTCACACTGACTCCTCCAATTTTGACATGTCCTCCACTACAGAGCTTTTTATTTTTAAAGTAACAATTTGCAATTACTAGACTAGTTTAAAATTAGGCCTTATAATGAGAATCAGACTTCCTCTACAAAAGAGGCCTTTCAATGCACTGTGCTCCCTCCACAATTCTCTTCTCTAAACTAAGCATGGCCAGTTTGTCATGTGTGTTACCTATTAACATGATTTCCAAAATATTCCTCAGTTGCAAAAGCCTCAAAATGTCCAGATAATGTCCCCGAAGTGGACATAAAATCTGGGTAAGATCAGTTCACCAGAGACTACACTAGGATTTCTAACTCCCAGAATTTTCTTGTTCCTATTAACACAGAAAAACATTTTACAAGAAACTAGTATGAATGACCCATGGACATGAACAACGGAGTGGGGACTGACTGTAGAAAGAGGTGGGGGTAGCACAGGGGAGAGCAACAGGGGAAAAATGGGACAAGTATAATAAAACAACAATAAAAAAATAAAACAAAATAAAAATAAATTTAAAAATATATTTTATAAGCTTTTCTTTTTAAATTTTATTTATTTAGTTTTAGAGAGGGGAAGAGAATGAGAAAGAGAGAGAGAGAAATATGTGAGATAGTGATCAGTTGCCTCTCACATGCCACCTGGGGACCTGGTCTGCAAACCAGGTGTGTACCCTGACGGGAATCAAACCAGAGATCCTTCTACTCTCAGGCCAGCGCTCAATCCACTGAGCCACACCAGCAAGGGCCAGAAAAACATTTTAATTCACATTTCTAAGAGCTTCTCTCCATAGGCTTAATAGGTCCTTCCCAAAGGGAAACAGATTAGGTTGGTGTTTCATTCAGTTATTCCATTTTATAAGTACTTAATAAAATATACTTTTAACACTTATATTAATGTGTTAATTATATGTAAACATATATTTAACATATACACTTGTGCAAACAGTAAAAATGTATACAGCCCATTTTAGTTCATTTAACTTCCAGTAACTTTTAGAAATTATATATAATGGTAAGCGTTAAAAATAAAATTAGAGCCCTAGTCTGTGTGGCTCAGTTGGCTGGAGCATCATCCCATAACTGAAAGGCTGCAAGTTTGATTCCTGGTCAGGGCACATACCGAAGTTGCAGGTTCAATTCCTGGTCTGGGTGCACAAGGGTAGCAACCAATTGATGCTTCTCTTTAGCATCGATGCTTCTCTCTCTCCCTTCCTCTCTCTCTAAGAGCAATGAAAAAAATGTCCTCGGGTGAGAATTAAAAATTTATTTAATTTTTTTAAAAGAAAAATTAAATTAGAAAATCCTAGGACAAAAGGATTTTAAGTTTTTATAGCAGGCTATGCTTATATTTTAAGACACTAAATTCTTAATTTCTATCCGCTGAAACAAAGCTGGTAATTATATCAATAAAAAGCAAGCGATCCCTCAAGAAGAAACAAAACCTATTTAAAGGGTTAAAATTTTAAAAGATCTACAGCTGGCCCTGGCTGGGTAGCTGGATTGGTTGGAACACCATCCTGGTGCACCAGGGTTGCAGGTTCCATCACCAGTTGGGGCGCACACAGGAGACAAGCCAGTGGGTGCATGGATAGCAAATCAGTGTTTCTCTCTGTGTCTGTCTCTCTCTTTCTCTCTGTCCCTCCTTTCCCGTTCCTCTCTTAAAAAAAAAAAAAAAAATCAATTAAAAAAAGATCTGTGACTCTAAATTTTATACCTTTCTCTACCCCATTTGCAAAAAAAAAAAAAAAATGCTGAGAGCTAACAGAAATAGATTTTTTTTTTTTTTTTTTTAAGGTTAAGCCTGGTAAGGGGAAATGACAAAATAAGAAAATGAGGCCAGGGAAAGAGGATCACGAGTTCGATTCTGAGTTTCACAGTAGCCAAAACAATGGCTTTGAAAAACAAATTTAAACTTTTCAGAAACACCCACTTTTCTTGGCACTACAGTTTAAGAGAAAAATTTTGCAAATGCATAGTCTATACATTTAAATTGACAGTCCAAATTTTTCAAAAGCAGCAGTTTACCCTACCCAAGGACAAAGAATGTGTCCATTTGACCTTACTCCAAATTTTAAAGTCATTTGGTATTGGAAAAGCTGGATCACTTATTCTTTTTCTCACTTTGTATGAATTGGAAGAGGAAATGAAAATCAAGTAATTATGATCTAAAAGTCCACCTCTATTTTTTTAAGAGGTACTGTTCCAAGACAGGTAACAGAGCAAAGCTATTATGAATACCAACCCTGGAACCAGGCCGAAGTTCTGAATTCAAGTACTACCTCCAATACTAGATATGGTTGCCTTTGGGATTCTTTAATCCTAAATTTACCAGTCTAGAAAAAGACAATAATATGTATACTTACCTCACAAAGTTGTTCTCTCTCACACATTGATGTTTCTCTCCCTCACTCCCTCCCTTCCTATCTGTCTAAAAATAAATAAAATCTTTAAAAAGAAAATTTTTAACTTAATATAAAAATAAGGTCTATGTATGTAAATGCAATCAAAACACACACAGTAATTCTCAAATGTATGGGACCTATACAATCAGAAACCATAAGCTGCCTAACCAGGGCTCATTTTAAAGCAATTCTTCACTACTCCCCACTTCTACAATTACAATATAATCTTTCTTTAAGCTTTTACTTATTTATTTTTAGAGAGAGGGGAAGAGAGAGAGAGAGAGAGAGAGAAATATCTTTTGGTTGCCTCTCACACGCCCCAAACAAGGGACCTGGCCCACAACCCAGGAATGTGCCCTGATAGGGAATTGAACCAGAGACCTGTGAGTCTGCAGTACTGTTACAGAACAGGTCCCCCCAAAAATCCCCAGAGCCTGTGGTTGGGGGATGGAGGAAGGGGGTAGCTTTCAAGATGCCTTTGCATTATCTGTGTCTGGTAGCTGGTATCTTAGTTATGCAAATGACTTTGGTTCTCCCAAGGCCCCAAGGAGATAGGAGGGGTTTTGACCATGGAATGGTGAGGAAGGAGCATGTGGGGCCTGCCCAAGGTTCTGTGAATGGTCAGAACTGGATACCACACCCACTGCCTCACAGGCTGAGAGGTCAGGGATTTAAAAATAAGGCGGCAGCCATTTTGGAAAGGGAAACCAGGCAGTTTCCAGAGAGAAGAGATCCATGAGGCTTTCAAAGGGCAGAGAGAGAACCATGCGTGATCCAGTGCAACATGGCACATGTTTTCCTGGACTGTTATATGGAGGCTGATGACATCATACCCCAGATCCTGAAGGAGAGAGCTGACAGATGACGGATGGGAACTTCTGGGCATGGTTTTGGCTTATAGCCTTTTGGGGAGCAAGAGAAATGCTGGGTCCCACGGGAGAACAGGGCTCTCAGCAGGAGTGCTCACAGCCCTCCCCAGGCTGGAACATTGTAAATAAAGACCTGTTTTCCTCAACACTAGTTGTTGGCTTTTACACCAAGGCGCCACGTGAAAGAACCCCCTTTCGCTCTGTAACAGTACAACACCCATCCCACTGAGCCACACCAGTCAAGGCTACAATATAATCTTTCAGCCTTTAAAAAAAAAAAACATTTCCTTTGCCATACTATAAAAACAAAAACTTCAAAAATCACAATGAGGATTAAAAAGGAAACGCTGACAAATCCTACAACATAGATGAACCTTGGGGACATAATGATAAGTGCAATAAATGAAAGGATTTTCTATACTATTGAGAGTTGTTCGGATCCATCCGAATTTTTCTGCCTCAAGAAAAGCATTAGAGAAAAAAAAACAATGACCCAGCAACTCCACCTCTAAATATATGCACAAAAGAATCTGAAAACAGGGATTCAAAATATACTTGTACACCAATGTTCATAGCTGCAATATTCATAACAGCCAGAAAGTAGAAACCACCTAAATGTCCATTAGCAGATGAATGGATAAATAAAATGTGGTACATCAGACAAAGAAACCTTGTTCAGTTATAAGGAATGACATTCCAATACTTGCAACAATACAAATGAACCGTGAGAACAATATACTAATGAAATAAGCCAGACACAAAATGACAAATAATGTATGATTCCACTTACATGAAACATCTAAAATAGGCAAATTTACAAAGACAGAAAATAGACTAGGGGTTATCAGGGACTAGGGGGATACGGAGGAATGGAGTTATTGCTTAATGGGTATAGAGTTTCTATTTGGGGTGATAAAATTTTAGAAGTTGATGTTTTTGAATGTGAATGTGTGTATAACAGATTCTAAATAAGCCCCATTTTATTACAGAGAACATACAAATCCCTTTCCTCACAGGGAAAAGTACCGTTTCCCTTCTGGATAATAGATATGCCTCTTCCACTGTCCCCGGCCTTGTCGTCTACCAGAATGTTCCATGTCAGTTTGCAGAGATAGCTGCTGTGTCTGTTAAGGTTGTGCAGGTCATCAATGAACATCAGACTTCCCACCATTTTCTTCTTTTAGATACAATGCTGCAATTCATTCCCCTTCCAGCCTCGAAGCCATCTGGGGCATCTGATTAGTTCTTTGGGACACCTTTCAAAATTTCCCAGGATCCCAATGTTATCATACATCCGGAACATGACCCTCTACTTGCTCCAACAATCAACCGCTTTGGGGGGCAGGAGGGTGAGCCTTACAACCCAGGAACACCAAGAGAGAAGCTTCTGCAGACCGGGACAGCCAGCTCCATAGGTACCTTCCTGCGCACCCAGCGAGGCCCCCCGCCACTGGCCCCAGGTGGCCTTCAAGGAGATGACAGGAACCATCACACTGGCCTCACATAGGTACCACATGGACAAGCTGCCTTGGGCCTCACAGAGATAGCTCTAGTTGTGATGTTTTTAACAATATGAATGTAATTAATGACATTAAATTTAAAATGTTAAAAATTGGTTAAAATTGCACATAAGAACGAAAAAGAGTAAGATAAAGAAGTGGAGCTAATAAATCTTTTTACCCCTTTGGCCAATTTTAAACAAATTCCAGTACTTGGGTCAATTTCTCTGCTCTTTCCTCACATGTAAAGTGAGTATAATATACAGGGGTAGGCAAAAATAATTTACAGTTGTATCTGAGTTTATTCTTGTATTGTACTTATTAATTATTGTATTATTCATTTATAATATTTGTCTTCTCATTATTATTATAGTTACTATTTTGTATTCTTACTTATGATTTATGTTTTAGGTAATGATAGCTGGTAATTTACCTACTTTGCCCACTCCTATTACCTTGCTGTCATCCTCCGTCAAATTATCATTTCACAATCAAAATAACTTAACCTAATGTTTTAAAGTCTGACACCAAGACCATTTATTAATTTTAGTTCATCTCTAATACCTCATTTTCTTAAACCAGTTGTGGTCTGAAAGCCCAATGTACACAAGTATATTCACACTTACGTTGTCAATAGTACGAGCTTTTTCAAAAGATAACAATGCAGAAGCAAAGTTTTCTCAGCTTTCATCAAACTGTCAATTTCTAGTAAAAATATTTAAGTGAGTGGGTCCTGGCCACAAATCAACAAAGTCTGTCTTATCTCCTTTAATGGCCCCATAAAAGCAACAAAACTACAACTACTTTCAACTCCTTTACTAGTTTCTAACTCAAATTCTGTATATCAACATCCCCAATGGGCAAATTAGCCACTACCTCCAAAACTTAAAATAGCTGAAGACAATACAGGCGAATTTATCGGTTTGTTTGTTTTTTGTAAGATTTTATTTTTTAGAAGAGACTGGAGGGAGAAAGAGGGAGAGAAGCATTGATGAAGAAGAGAAACATCCATGAGAGAGAAACACCGATCAGCTGCCTCTCGAACATGCCCAACTGGAGATTGTACCTGCAACCCAGGCATATGCAGGACAATGCCCAACTGAGCCACATCAGTCAGGGCAATCTATTTGCTAGGTAACCAGTTCCCGAGATTAGCTATTTCAATTGTAAATTCACTATTTGCGAGCAACACAAACAAACGAACTAAATAGGACAAAGAGTAGAGCAGTAGTCAGTAGAGGGGAGAGGGGAGGGAGAGAAGAGGGATAAGTAAGGGAAGGGTCTAATCAAGGAACGTCTATAAAAGACTCATGGACATGCACAACAGGGAGGGATATGACTGTGGGAGAAGGGATGGGCTGGGTGGGGGGAGCAATGGGGGAAAAATGGGACAACTGTAATTGAAAAACCAAAAAATAAATTTAAAAAAAATAAAAAATAAAAATAAATTCACTATTTGCAAGGTAGACGTTAGTCTCCATAATATATTATACATACACATTAGAAATAGAATACTACTCAGCCATAAAAAAGAAGAAAGTTTTACCCTTTGGGACAGCATGGATGTGCCTGGAGAACATTATGCTAAAGTGAAATAAGCTAGTCAGAGAAAGACAAATACTGTATGATTTCACTCATATGTGGAATCTAATGAACAAATTGAACTAAGAAGCAAAATGGAGACAGACTCATAGATAAAGAGAACTGGCTCACAGCTCTGGGGGGTGGGGGTGCAGGGATCAAGGGAAAAGGACTCATGGACACAGATAACAGTGTGGTGATTGCAGGGGGGAGGGGTGGTATAAGGGGGGTTAAATGGTAATGGGGAAAAAGTACAATCAATCAATAAACTTAAAAAAAATAAAAAGAAAGAAATGTACAGGTTCTGTCTACAAACCAGGGCTCCTTTTAACCAGATATCCACACTAAATAAGACTTCTCAACTACTCTCTGCTTCTACAATTATACCATAATATAATCATATACAATATTTTTTAAGGAGGAAAAAAACCATTTCCTTTACCATACTACAAAAACAAAAACAATTTAACAGTCACAAGGGAAACATCCCAGGAAGAACAAGTCCTTGTCCTCACAGACTTCATATTCTCCAGTATCTGGAGATTAACTTTGTAGTCAGTATTGTAACATTTTTATTTCCTTAAAAAATTCAATTTCTCAAAAATATTAAACAGTATTTTTATGGCTAATAGTTATTGAATGCTTACTGTATGCCAGATACCATCCTTAACACTTGAACTCGTCCTACCTTCAAAACCCTAAAAGAGAAACAGATTCTATTATCATCATTCCACCTTTAAAAGGGAAACTAAGACACAAAGATATAAAGCGAACTGCCCAAGGTAACACAACTAGGAAGTGGCAAGAACCAGAATTTAATCTAGGCAGTCTGATTTCAGGACTGTGTCTATATTCACTAAATGATATTCCCTCTTTCAATTACGAATTCATTTTGCCTCTCAAGTTACACTTTTTAAATAAACGAATTCTTTAAAAATCCTCTATATTTTTAATATGCTTTATTGTTTATGCTATTACAGTTGTCCCAATTTCTTTTCCCTTTGTTCCCCTCCATCCAGTGACCCCCCCCCTCCCATAGTCCCCCCCCACCGTTAGTCCATATCCATTGGTTGTGCATATAGTTCTTCTCAAGATTTTCCTACCTACTCCACTCCCTCCTACTATGCTTAATTCCTGTACCATCTCCCTCCCTTTCCCCCCATCCCCCTACCCACTGACCTCCCCCCAATATGTTCCCCATACCTACAATTCTTTTCCCACTCTCGTTGCCTACTTAGCTTGACTTCTGTTGTTGATTGTTGTGATACTATTTTCATGTTAATGTTTATAGTTTTGATCCTCCTCCTAAACAAGTCCCTTTAACATTTCATATAACAGTGGTTTGGATCTGATGAACTCCTTCAGTTTCACTTTGTTCTGGAAGCACTTTCTCTGCTCTTTTATTCTGAATGACAGATTCACTGGATAGAGTAATCGTGATTGTAGGTTTTTGCTTTTCATTCCTTTGAATATTTCTTGCCAGTCCCTTCTTGCCTGCAGAGTTTCTTTTGAGAAGTCAGCTGAGTCTTATTGGGACCCCTTTGTATGTAATTCTCTTCTTCTCTCTTGCTGCTTTTAAGATTCTCTCTTTATCCTTAATTTTTGACATTTTGATCATAATGTGTCTTGGTATGGTTCTCCCTGGGTCCAGTTTATTTGGAACTCTCTGTGCTTCCTGGACCTGTAAGTCTATTTTCTTCCCCAAGTTAAGGAAGTTCTGCTTCATTATTTTTTCACATAATCTTTCAATTTCTAGTCCTTCTTCTTCACCTTCTGGCAGCCCTATGATTCGGATGTTGGCCCGCTTATAGCTGTCCAATAAGTTTCTGAGCCTCTCCTCATTTTCCTCACTTCTCGTTTCCTCTTTCTGCACTGGTTGACTGTTCCTTCCCTATGTTACGGTTTGTTGATTTGATCCCTGGTTTTCTTGCCCTCACCACTAGTTTTGTATGTGTTTTTGTTCATTTCAGCAGGACTAGCCTTCATTCCTTCCCCGTCTTATTTAAGATCTGCTGTTAGGTCTGTAAGTATTTTTACAACCAAAGCTCTGAACTGAGCCTCAGAAAGATTTCCTATCTGCTGCTTCGTTAGATTAGATATTTGCTGTCTGGTCAGCTGTGTCACTGGGATCTCTATCATGACCTGTGACATCCTGACAGTTTTGTGTTTACCTTTGCTTTCTGGGTGGCGCTGTCACACCTCCTACACTATAGGGGGCAGAGCCCCGTGCACTTGTCACAGCTGGGTGACCCGTCTTACCACACTGTGGCGTTTTCTGCAGGGATGGGGGTCCAAGATGGATTCCTTTCCTTCACTTTCCACTGAGAGAGCGGGAGCCTCCTCTTCCGTCCCCACCCCTTTCAGGCCTCACGGTCCAAGGTAATGAAGGTCTGCCTTTCCCGGCTTTGGAATCGCAAGCTGACTGGTCTGGTCTGCAGCTGGGGTGCTCCCCAGGCGCTTCTCGCCTCCCCTTAAATACGGGTGTCTGTGCTTACCGCTGTCCTGCCTCCATTGCTACTGCTTCCGTGGACAGCACAGCTTGACCTCTCCACCCTGGCTTCGCCCCTCCTACCCGTCTGGACGAGCACCACTTCTTTATAACTTCATACGCTGGACTTCCACTTATTTTCTGGAACTTCTGGTTATTTCTGGTTTTGCAGTAGTTGTATTCCTTCTTAGTTGTGAAGGGAGATGGAGCATGTCAGTCTAGGCCTCCATCTTGGCCAGAAGTCTCCTGTGTTTGTTTGCCTGCACGTCCCAGGTAGAGCTGTCGCTCCTGTTACATTGTAAGGGGCGGAGCCTTAGGGATTCGTCAGTAACGGGCAACCTGTTTCACCACGTTGTGGCATGTATGCGAGGGAGGGGTCTGAGAGAGAACAATGCTGCTTGCCCAGCATTCGCCCCTTTTCCAGGCACTTGTCGCAATTCTGCACCGAACTGGTGCTCCTCTAGCTGCTGCCCTGGCCGTTCCCAGAGTGGTGGGTTTGCGGGTGTTCAAGGACCGTGGGGGCCCTTTAAACAAGCAGATTTTGCTGAGAGACCGGCAGTTTCTGCCTCCGTCCCAACCCCCACTGGTTTGCACAGTCAGAAGCAATGAGGATTGATTTTCCCCGGTGCTGGGACAGTGAGCTGTGCAGTCTGGTGAGGAGCTGGGAACGCTCCCCAGGTGTCCCCTCCTGACTTTTTAAAATGTGTAACTGCGCTTTCCGCCGGCCTGCTGCTGTTGCCGCTGCTGCCACCACCACACCATGTCCTCTCTGCCCTGACTCTGCCCCTCCTACCTGTCTGGATGAGTATTTCTTCTTTATATCTTTGTTTGCTGGACAGCCATGCACTTTGATTTTCTGGAACTTCTGGTTGTTTATAGTTTTGAGGTAGTCGTATTTCTTCTTAGTTGTGGAGGGAGACGCAGCATGTCTGTCTACAACCCCATTTTGCCCGGAAGTCTACCTATTGTTTTTCCTCCTCTATAGTTCTAATCAAGTTACAACCAAATCCTCCATCAACTCTTGACAATCCATGACTACATCAAACTTTCTTATTTTCCCACTAGGCCAAAGTGAGAAATAGCAGAGTAGTAGTGCCAGAAATAAGCATGGACTACTAAGACAAGGATTGTAGAAACAAAGAGGAAAAAGGAAAAAAAATCTCCAGTGATGAGAGTTCCAGTAAAGGGCAAGAAAGAAGGAGAAAAATGATAAAGGCAGAAAGAGGAAAAAATTGGAGGCTGAATATCAAGATCATACCCTCAGCACTTCTGATTTATCCACATAATTTTTCTAGTATACACACATCCTCTAAAATACTAATTGTTAATGTTATTGCCACAGGCAGGTAGCCTCAGCTACATTTTGGTTAATTGAATAATCAAGTATTAGTCTTCAAATTGCTTTGCTGCCATTTTAAGCCCACTGAGTGCAATGAATCTCAATTCTACAATTACAATGAACCAATTAACTGAATTTCTTATGTTCCTTCAGTTAGTAACAATAAATAAGCTTAATCCAAATAAATGTACACAACTTCTGAAGAAAAATGTTATCTTTAGTAGATTGCTATTAATAAAATTCTAAACAATTATCTTTCAAATAAATTTCCCCTAATGAATTTCTGAAAAGTGAATACTATACTGAGTATTACTTCTCAAACAACTCTTTAAAACAATGCTTTCCCTTAGAACATAAAAATTACTTGATCAGCATCTGCAGAACGCAAAGGTTGACATTTTCATATTAATTATAAGCACAACCGTTAAGAAGAGGACTACAATGTCTACAAACTCACGTTTTCAATAAAGAATAAAATAATGGTAGAACTGAGTTAAGTGGAATGTAATACAAATAGCCAGTCATCAATAATAAGAGAAAAAGTTAAGTGTTTAGTAATTTTTCAGTGTTTTATTTACTAGTCCCTTAGATAATAACTACCTGGGTTAGGGATCTTGTCTTCTATATTTTATGTTTTGGAACACACCATAAATCTAAGAATCATGAAAAATAAGACCGTAATTGTAAACTAATCCATTCCTCCTACCTAATTTGAGATTAATTTCCCCATTAAGAAATTCACTATAAAAAAATAAATCTTTCTCAACAAGACTTGTGCACCAATAAAAAGAACCTAAAATTCTACATTTTAATGTCAGACTCTAACCATATTCTTAAAAGTAAGCCAAATTCTTGGAGGTCCAAGTAGCTGGGGCAGGAGCTCTAGCTGTTCTGCCAGCCTTAGCCTAGCCCAACCTATCTCAGTTCCAAGCTCCAGCCCTATGACCCCACCTGTTTCAGTTCCCAGACTTTACGCTCCAAGGTGGAATGGGATGTACTTTAGGCATCTCTGGAAAGAGATAAATGCCTGTGATGTGAATAAATTAATAAATGAATGACAGTGAATTACTGGATTCCTAATTTTGTTCTCTACTTAAACATCCTCGGCTTTTTAAACTGGACTTTTCATTTTTTAAACTCTTAATTTTGTAATCCTGAGTAACAAAAATTCTTAGCTCTCAATAAGCTATAAACAACTCCAATTACTTTCGGTTCTTTAAGATCTAGACTTTGGGGTGTTTTTTGTTTTTTTTTTAAGATTTTATTTCTAGAGAGAAAGAAAAGGAGGAGAAAGAGGAAGAGAAACATCAATGTGTGAGAGAAACATGGATGGGTTGCCTCCTGCAAGCCCCACAACTGGGGACCTGGCCCGCAACCCAGGCATGTGCCCTGACTGGGAATCAAACCCACAGCCCTTCGGGTTCACGGGCCAGTGCTTAACCCAGTCAGGGAAAGATCTAGTTTAATAAGTTTTTCTCACTTAAAACTTAATCTGTCACTGTGAAGGGTTCTCAAGCATCAAAACCAGGAGGGAACTAGTTAGAAATGCTAATTACTGGGCCCCACCCCAGACCTGCAGAATCAGAAGGTCTACTGTAGGGCCTTAGCAATTGTGTTTTAATAAGTCCTCCAGGGGATGCTGATGCTTGAAGTAGTTTGAGAACCACTGGTTTCAAGGTTAAGAGTCAGATGGCCTGCATTCAAATCTTAAGAGTCAAGGTTTACTTAACTGGGTGATTAAGAGTAAATTATCCAGCTTCTCTAGGCTTGTTCCTCATCTATAAAATGGAATTACAGGGTTGTTCTGAAGATTTAATAAGAAAACATATCGTAAGGGATTAAGAGCAATGCCAGACACATAAGAAATATTAAAATGTTAGCTGTTGTTAAAGCACTTTGACAGTGTAGGCTGGAAGGGGAGAGATAGAAAAGCCTTAATCCCTACCCATCTAGGAGTTTAATACCTAGTAAGTAGGCCAGACACATGTAAACAAGGCAGAACGAAGCACATGCTTAGAGGAAATAAAGATGCCTTCCTAGGAGGTGCAAACAAGTTCATTGGGATAATGTAAGAATAGCCAATTCTGACCAAACAATATAGGCTTTGAAAGAGTGAAAAACATATAAGCAAGAAGAGCCTGAAGAAAAGAAAAAGTCATTCTAGCCTACAGGTAGGTGGGAGCTAAGATACTGAGAACTACGCTAAAGGAAAGCACAAGGCAGTAGACTACGATGGCTTAAGAAAGGACAAAGCAAAAATATGTACAGTGGTTCCCCTCTGTCCACAGGGAATACATTCCAAGATCCCCAGTGGATGCCTGAAACTGCAGATAGTACAAACCACATATATAGTATGTTTTTTTCTATACATACATACCTTCCTCCTTAACCAACTTCTTCAACTCTGTCGGAAATGTGGCAGCAGCCTCTTCAGCAGCAGGCACAGCCCCTGCAGTTCTTACGTTTCTCAGTCCAAACCTATTCCTGAACCTGTGTAGCCATCCCTTACTTGCAGTAAATGGCTTGGTGTCACTCCTTTCAGAGGCTCCCTTGCTGAAGTCCTCGTACAGGCTCAGTGCTTTCCGGCGCAACATGCTGCCGTCAACGGGAACACATTTTCTGTTCATGTCTTCCACCCACACACTTAATGCCTTTTCCATCTTAACTAAGCACTTGTCACGCACCGTGGCCGTAACTTTTGCAGTTTGAGGTGCAACAGCAAAACTAGCACGAATTTCTTTTTCCTTCTTCACGATTTCACGGATAGAAGATTCATTCTTACTGTAGATTTTAGCAACCTCAGCATAGGATTTTTTTCCTTTCCTTATTAAGTCAAGAATTTTCACCTTTTCACTTAAAGGAAGCACTTTTCGGCTTCTTTTAGGCATATTCAAATTGCTAGCATCACTACTCTTGCGTTTCAGGGCCATTATTAAGGAAAATAAGTTAGTTGAACACCACCTACCAAAAGCGTTGACTAGCAGCTGGTGGCATATATATAGTGTGAATACACTGGACAAAGGAATGATTCACATCCCGGCAGGACAGAGCAGGACCTCATCACTTTAATCAGAATGGAGCAAGAAATTTAAAACTTACGAACTGTTTATTTCTGGAATTTTCCATTTCTGACCTCAACTGGAACCGCGGGAAGCAAAACCGTGGATAAGGCGGGGGGGTCGGGGGAACTACTGTAGAAAATAAAATTAGTCATCCCAAATCATAGGCTTTAGGGGGAAGAGGGGGAAGCCCTGCTTCCTCAGGACAGGCTCACGAACATTCTCATTTGCAAACTAGCTTCCCCTTTTGCCTCTTCTGCACCCAGAGACAACTTTTAGGCACTATCGAGCCATTGTCTACAACAAAGTTGAACGCAGAGAGGGTGAGAAGTCTGCACGGGACCCCGTATTCAGGAGTGAGCACTACTTAAACTGGACCCAACATCTTAACACTCTCACAGCCGCAAATTATCGCAAAACCATAACACTAAAAATAAATAAATAAATAAATAAACTCGCTTTAATAAAGGAAAAACTTGGATAAGCAAAAACGGAGTGGGATCGAAAGGGAAAGATGAGTTTTTGTCTTCACCCTCCCTGAAACCCGCCCGGGTGCAGGCCCAATTCAGACAGCTTATATTCGTGAGGGGCAGGCTGAGGTTTTCCTTCCGGTCATTGTGTTTATTTCCCCCACAAAAACAGGACCCGCGGGGCAGGCGCGCCCGCTGGGCGGTGACAAAGCCCACTCCAGGTTCCACCTGGACGAAGGCAGGGAAGGACAGAGACTGGGAGGGGCGATGATCCCCAGCCTGCCCTCCCACCAGCCGAAGTTACCAGGCACCACGGCGCCGACCCCGCCCCCGCCGCCCCACGGCCAATCCGGCGCGTCTGCTGTCCAGGCGCACCAGCCCCGGAGACACTAGGCTAAGCGCGACCCCACAGCTCGAGCCTGGCACCGAGCGCGCACCCGCACCGCCCGAGCCGACCAATCACTGGCCAGGCATGCGCAGCCGCAGGCTCGCTCGCGCGCGGGCCTCACGCGTGAGACGGCCCCCCCCCCAAACGCGGCGCCAGCGCGCGCGCCCCTCCCCCCATGAGTACCGAGGCGCGCGCGTGCAACTGTCGTCCCCCGCGACCGCGTCTGTTCCTGCCCCACCCCCAACGCCTGCCGCCCGGGGTTGGGGGGCGAGGTACCCAAACGCGGCCGCCGACAGTCCCCAGATTCTCGTCGTGCAAGCCCCGCAGGGGCAGTCTCAAATAAAGGCCCTGTTCGCGATGGCAACTGGGGCGGGGACGGGGATGAGGCGACAAGGACTCACCCGAGTGCAGCCGCCTCCAGGCAGCGCCGGGGGTAGGGGTGCCGAAGGGAAGCGAGTGTGGGCCGTGTGCGAGCTGTGGCCGCGGCGGAGCAGCCTCGGGCTGAGCCGAGCTGACTAGCGGGCAGGAGGTGAGAGGGCGAGGGCCCGTGCGTCTCAGCCGAGCTTCTGTCACCGCCGCATGGCCGCCCCGGCAGGGCCTCGCTCAGCGCCTAGATCCAGTCGCAAGGGACCGAGAGACGGGCTGGGGTAACCGCGGTAGGCGGGTGGCCACAGCTAGAGAGCGCGTGCGGGGAAGCGGGGGGGCGATCGGTGGCCCCTTTTCTCTGCTCTCCGAGCCTCTCTCTCACCCTCCTCCTCTTTTTTTTTTTTTATCTTTTTTTTTTTTTTTTTTTTTTTGTCCCTCGAAAGCTCGCTGCGCTTGCGCAGCCGCAACACCGCCCAGCGGGAGTTGTAGTTTCTGCTTCCTCCTCACTAATGCGATGGCGGGGGCGGCGGACTACGACTCCCAGGAAGCATTGCGCGGGCGAACCCGAGGCTGGGGGACGCTGAGAACACGGCGCCCGGCCCTCTCCGCAAGGACTGTCAATGGAGGAGCGGGGTGGTGGGATCGAGAACATGGCTGCACCTGGGGCCTGTTCGGCCGCCCGGGTGGGGGAGGGGAGCAGGGGCCAAAATCTAGGCCGGTGGTGGCTCTCTTCTGCTCCCTGCGTAACTCCAGCCGGCTTCAGCCGCCGCCCAAGACTTGCATTTACTCTTGCACCCGAGATTCCCTACAAATTGTGAGACCGGGACGGCAAAGGCCGGGGATTCCCAGGGCGGCCTTCCGGCCGCCTTGCTCCTCCAGGGAATTTTCTCTCCGCTGCACCACCCTTTGGGACACAAAGAACTCCCGTTAGTTTTGTAAGCTTGCCTCAAAGAAACAGTTTGCCCGGACTTTGGACAGGGGAGGGGTGCGACTCTTATGTTTTTATTTACCCCCTGAGGCTTTGCTCTCTTGTCTGCACTCGACATTTAGAAAGCAAGTTGAGGAAACGCATCGGAGTGGGAACAGATAACCTGATTTGTAGTCAGTTTTGTTCAGTCAACCACTGAACAATTTTACTCAAAACCATCCCCTTCCTCCAGTTATTTTTGGTTTCTCAACTTTCATTAGTAACTCATGAATTTCGAAAATGCTGAGACATTACTGTTAAGTTAAACTCGAAAGTTTAAAAAACTTGGCCCGGAGATTTTATATGTTAATGTAAAGCGTACAATTGAGTGACTTTGTGATTTTTCTCCCCACCGGGGACTCGAGCCTCGCCGGCCATCCTTCCCCTCCCCCTTCCTCCTCCTCCTCCTCGGTAGGTGGCGACCACAGCGCCTTTTCAAGCTTGTGTAGCTGGCAAGAAAACTTTGTAAACGGCCACTCTTGATGTACAGCAGTCCCCCCTTATCCGCGGGAAATAACCTTTCAGGACCCCCCGTAGATGCCTAAAAACCCAGATAGTACCAAACCCTATATATACTGTTTTTTTCTATACATACATACCTTCCTCCTTAACCAACTTCTTCAACTCTGTCGGAAATGTGGCAGCAGCCTCTTCAGCAGCAGGCACAGCCCCTGCAGTTCTTACGTTTCTCAGTCCAAACCTATTCCTGAACCTGTGTAGCCATCCCTTACTTGCAGTAAATGGCTTGGTGTCACTCCTTTCAGAGGCTCCCTTGCTGAAGTCCTCGTACAGGCTCAGTGCTTTCTGGCGCAACACGGTGCTGTCAACGGGAACACATTTTCTGTTCATGTCTTCCACCCACACACTTAATGCCTTTTCCATCTTAACTAAGCACTTGTCACGCACCGTGGCCGTAACTTTTGCAGTTTGAGGTGCAACGGCAAAACTAGCACGAATTTCTTTTTCCTTCTTCACGATTTCACGGATAGAAGATTCATTCTTACTGTAGATTTTAGCAACCTCAGCATAGGATTTTTTTTCTTTCCTTATTAAGTCAAGAATTTTCACCTTTTCACTTAAAGGAAGCACTTTTCGGCTTCTTTTAGGCATATTCAAATTGCTAGCATCACTACTCTTGCGCTTTGGGGCCATTATTAAGTAAAAAAAAAAAAAAAAAAGGTTGCACGAACACCAGCACTGCGATACCGAGACAGTCCATCTGATAACGGAGACGGCTAGTAAGTGACTCATGGGAGGGAGTGTCTACAGCGTGGAGACGCTGGACAAAGCACCGGAGGGTGTTACAAAGTGAGTTGTTAGACAAAACTTCATTTGGGCAAGATTACCCCTATCATTTAAATATTTTTGAGGTAGTCCCCAGCTTCTGTGAATTTGTTTAAAGCTTCAGAGTGGAATTTTGCTGCTTTTTCTTGAACAACTCCAACTTCCTTGATGTTGAAGCAGTTCCTTAAACTCTTAAATCCTCAAGGAGTTTCTAAAACTAGCTGGCTTTGAATTGCCTCTAGACAGAAAGCTGGCCCTTTGGGACAATGAACAGTATATGGAATGGTGTGTGGTTTGAACAGCATATGGTAGCCACGCCTTTTTCTCAGTGTATTGCTGATGATGGCTATAACCCTCAAATTTATGTCTATAGCAGCATTTGCCAACCTTTTCATCTCATGGCACACATAAACTAATTACTAAAATTCTGTGGCACATCAAAAAAAATATTTTTTGACAATTTGACTAAAACATAGGTATGATTTGATCATTCACACTGGCGGGTATTGTGTTGGCTATTGCCATTTTTTAATTTGACAATCTAAGGGAAAAGAGGTCACTTCCTTGGCTAAATAGTCAGGTGTTGCATATTTTTGAAATGCTCATGACACACACCAATGTGACATGCCACCCAGATGAAAATCACTAGTCTATAGTCATTAAATATGCCTTTTCAGTCTTCCCTAAGGCTTGGCTCACTACCTTGGCCATTATTGGTATACTTGTTGCTCTTCATTAGCCAATTTTTTCCTCCCTCATTGGTACAGATGTTTTGTTACTCGTGATCATTTGTATAAGCCACCCTGGATTCCAGCTCTCAGCACAGCCACTTATTTTTCCCACACAGGATAGAATTGATGTCTTTTGGGTTGAGCAACAGATAAAAGAAAATAATAATTGATTTGTCTTTAGGAATGATATAGTATGGAATCCTCCTTGTTTAAATCACATTTAACTTACTCTGCTTAGAATGACATTCAACATAACAAGATGTATGTACCAAGACAGGTTGCAGAAAGAGCAAATTCACCACTCTTTATTCATTCTCATTTAAGACATGAATGCATAGAAGCCAAAAGGTGACAGAATCCTGCATGTTATTTATTTCAAATTATTCCAAATAGTTCTCTTATGTTTAACCTAGTGTATGTTATCCTGCAGATGAGTGTCCATACAACACGTATGAGACCTCAATTCTTTTGTATTCTTAGGAATCAAAAGCCACATCAGACTGACCTTGCCCAGGCTAGAGATGGACCTAAACCAAGTGTGAGCTCTCTCATCAACTCAAATTCATCTTCACATAGACTATAGGCTATCAGTCTTGTTGACTGCTTTTAAAAAATAGGGGAATCTGCCCTGACTGGTATAGCTCAGTGGGTTGGGCGTTATCCAGCAAACTGAAAGGTCACCAGTTCAATGCCCAGTCAGGCTATGTGCCTGCGTTGTGGGCCAAGTCCCCAGTTGCGGCCCTACGAGAGGCAACCACACATTGATGTTTCTCTCCCTCCCTTCCCCCTCTCTCTAAAAATAAATAAATACAATCTTAAAAAATACACACACACACACACACACACACACACACACACACACACACACACACACACACACACACACACACACACACACACACACACTAGGGATCTAGCCCTGGCTGGGTGGTCAGTTGGTTACAGCATCCTCTCCATATGCCAAGAGTGCCAATTTGATCCTTAGGGCACATACAAGAAGCAACCAGTGAATGCATCAACAAGTGGAACAAAAAGTTGATATCTCTCTTCCCACCCCCACTTCCTCTCTATCTCTAAAATCAATAATTAAAGGGGAGGGGGATCTGGTGATATCTGAATGTCTTCACCAGTCCTGAAGAATAATCACCTTCTCCTTAGGTGTGTTTTTTGTTTCTTTTTAAGAGTTTACTTGTTTTGAGAGAGAGAGAAAGGGAAGATGATAGGGAGGGAAACAATCACTGTGTGAGAGAAACATCCATCGGGTGGACCAAGAACTGAACCAGTGACCTTTTGGTTTGTGGGATGATGCTCAACCCACTGAGCCACACCAGCCAGAGCCTTGTGTTTTTAATAGTTGGTGCCAGGAGTGGGCCTTCTCCATTATCATGTGCCCTTCCCAGGATAGGAACCCCTGGCCACCCATGCTGATCACCCACATTACACCACTTGGTCAAGGTCATTGTTGTTGAGGTCACTTAGTGCTTCTTTGAAAGATACTCTTTCAGGCCCTGACCAGGATGGCTCACTTGGTTGAGTGTTGTCCTGGCACATGCCTGGGCTGCTGACTGGTCCTTGGTTGAGGTTCAAGAGGCTACAGATGAATGTGTTTCTCTTGCACGTTAATGTTTCTCTCCCTCTTTCTCCCTCCCTTCCCCTATCTCTAAAAATAAATATTTTTTAAAGATGCTTTTTCAAATTTAAACTGAATAATCTTTTTGTCATTCTGTCATGTAGTTTAAATTGCCCAAAACCATATCTCTAGCAAAAGTTGAGATACTCTTGATACACTTATTTTTCGCAACACATCCAGTCTTTTGATGAATAATAAACAGATCTTTTTTCCCATAACTGCTTGATGCAGACCCAGTATCTTCTGGGTTCAATTTCTTGGATTTTCTTTACAGTATACATAGTACAGTATAGAGAGAGAATGGGATGTAAAATACATATAGCAGTTTGATCTCTGACGTCAGTGTCCCCAGTTGGATGTGCATGCCTGATTCCCATAATATGGGTAGGGCCTCAGTAACATCTTCAGCTGTTAAATGGTGTCTGCACTCTAGGAGGTAACACCTTTGTAACTATTACAAGGATGCTTTTTTAACTGATTACAAAACACTGTTTTTGAACAGTTTTTTTTTTGTTTGGATAACTTAATATTCAAATAATATTAAGAATCCTAGATAAATGACCTCTTCCAAAGGTGGGGAAAAAATAAATCCAAGTTATAATTTATTTATAATGATTAATAATGTAGAGGTGATCTAAAGAGATTTTCCGGCTCTTACTATGCCTTTTAAGTGCAAACATCTGCCCTATGCAGTAAGCTTAAAATTCATGTAACACCAGTTAAAATAAACAATTTTATTTGTTAAGTTAACCAGATTTAGATGAACATGTTCTTCTATTTAGCATTATGTTAATATTTCTGAGATGGTTGTGTAACTTAATTTTTGAAAAGTAAAATCTCTCTAGTATTCTCTCTGCCTCACTTAGGGATTTGGGGGATCAGATGATATATAAATAAAGATACTTTACAAACTTTTAATTAAATATTATATAACTGTTAGATGTAATAAGTTAACATTCAAAACAGTATTTACAAATATCTTATGAACAAAATGCCCATGTTTCATTTCTAACTAAAGAAATATCTTGCTCATTAAAATTTTTTTAAATTTTTCTTTTTATTTCCAGAATCAACCTAATATTGTTTCTTCCTTCTTTTTAAAAACATGTTGAACGTTTTTCTATTACAGTTTATATTCAGTATTATTTTGTATTAGTGGTTAGACAATCATATACTTTAAAAAGTGTACCCTTGATATTTCCAATAGGTTTCTTAACTCTTACTCTCTGTATATTTACCAAGCCTTTCCTCTTTTTCTGGTGACTCATAGCAATCCTTTTAATCCCCTTCAAGACCTTGTGTTTATTATAATTATGGTAGATATATTTGGGAAAGTCTTTATCTAAGAATAAAGGGAATGTTTGAACAATGGATTAGAGGGGGGAAAAAAGTCGATAATGATGCTGTCCAAATGTGAAATTAGCCCACCATCAGTGTGTCAAGTACTTTGTTTTTCCAGCAGTAGGAAAGTGTTTAATCATCCTCTCCCTTCCCCCTGAACCTGGGGAGTGGGCTGGCCAGGCTCTGCGTTGTGACTTCACTCATTCCAGCAAATGTGCTCTCCAATCCCAAATGAACTCAAATTGGCCCCTGGTGATGTATAAGTGAAGCGCAACAGGAAAGAATCTGAGCACCTATTAAATTCAGAAAAGTCTGAGAAACAGTCTCTGTCCTCCAGAAATGTATAATAATGGCTAACATTTATTGAACATTCCTTTGGTACCAAATGCTGTGCTCAACATAATAGATTACCTACCTCACTGCATGCTGACAGTGTGCTGTGGTAAGTGCTTAGAGGCTCCCCATATACTAAAAAGGTTCAAAAAGGTTAAATTACTTAGCCAAGGATACACAGCGGGCAAAATCCATATTGTAATCTAAGTCTGTCTCTGTCCTAGCCTGAATTCTTAACTACTGCCATCTAGTTTTATACTGCAGGTGAATATAGTAAATGAATGAAATACAAAGTACACTCAGGTAAATGCCAATATATAGTATGAGAAGGATGAAGATGAAGCAGGAAGTTTTCCATGGAGGAGGTAGATTTGCAATTAATATTAAAGAATGGATGGAATTTAAAAAATAAAAACATGAGAGGAGCTCCCTTAGCCTTCTAACACTTCTGATCAAAGGCATCCTTTCAGAAAAACAACAAATTATGCTTATAGTGGGCATATACCCATTCTTTAATAATGTATAAAAATGAGCTCATATTATGCATATTATTTTTATTAGTCCCCTAATGATGGACGTTTAGGTTGTTTCTTCTATTTTTGCTATGTTGTTGCTTGGCATGTTTTTATGAGTATATTTTTAAAGCGAATTCTTAGTAAAATTATCACAAAGCATCTGTGCACCTAAAATTTTGATGCACATTGCCAATTTACTCTCCAAAAAAATTGCACCGCTGTTAATTTTGGTGGAAAGTAGCATTTTTTAAGCCATTTTTATATGCATATTAATTATGAACAAAGCTGGCCATCTTTTCACATTTTTATTAGACACTTGCATTTATGTTTCTGCAAACAGTATGTTATTTGCATTTTCACAATTACATCCCATGCATTTTTCCCTTTTTCTCTTGTATGAATGCTTTATGAATGAAAGAAAATCGACTTTTGTTATGTGTGTTACAAATATTTCCCCGGTTTGCCTTTTGACTGTGACAGCTTTTTATGTAGTTGTTATACAGGTTTCATTTTTACATGGTCAGAGTTATCAATTTTTTCTTTCTGTCGTCGTTGTTATAAAATCAATGGTGAGAAATGCCTCCCCCAGGCCAAGATAGATAAAAAGATACAGACATGTATATATCATATGTACACACACACATTCTTCCCACAGCAAGCTTCCTCTATTTCTCTCCTATTTCACTCTCTCTAATTTCTCTCCTATTTCACTCTCTCTAGCATCTTCCGTGTATGCGAGGTCTGTCTGGAGCTTTCCATTTCAGGGACCCTTTAAGGCTCTGCCTCAAGGTAGGCTACTCACTCCCGCCCTGCCTGGAGGGCAGCGGAAGGCCATCTGGGATTCGTTGGGCTTCCAGCGCAGAACCCGCAGGCTCATCACTTCCCTGATAGCCCCGGAGCCTTTACCTTACCTCAGGCTCCCAACACCGCCTTATCGCCTCGTCTGCTTATTTGGTGCCTGGGATTTTGCTGCTTCTGGGCGTCCCAGAAAAACCCAGAAGCACTGTGGCGGAAGGAGTGTTTCTGAGGCTACTTAAGTACCGGGTGAAGGAGGTGGGAAAGAGGACCCATGATCCTCCTGAATCCTGCTGCAGTCTTGGGCACCTGGCCACACAGCTTTGAACAAAAGCCGAGTTGGATTGCACCTTCTGGCAATTCTGTTTCTCAGTAGAAGTTGTGAGTAGATATTCTGATTTTACAGTTCAGTGTTCATAACCTGCTCAGGAGTTATCCTTCCCAGTCCTCCTCCAATCCTGCTTAGCCAGACAGCATCATTGACCTAAATAGTGAAAACATGCTTAAAAAACTTTTAAAAATTGACTTTAGGGAGAGAGAGAGAGAAACACTGATCCGTTGTTCCACTTATGATTCTTGTGTGTGCCCTGACCTGGGATGGGAAAACACACCCTTTCAATCTTTCTGTTTTTGTTCTTTTTTTTAAGTATATTTTATTGTTTATGCTATTTCAGTTGTCCCAATTTTTTTCCCCTTTGCCTCCCTCTACCCTGTACTTCCCTTTCCTCCAGCATCCCCCCTCCCTTAGTTCATGTCCATGGGTCGTGCATGTAAGTTTTTTGGCTTCTCCATCTACTTTACTTTTCTTAACGTCCCCCTATTTTGTACCTACCAGTTATGCTTCTTGATCCCTGCACCTTTTCCCCTATTCTCTCCCTTCCCCCTCCCCGCTGATAACCCTCCATATGATCTCCATATCTATGATTTTGTTCCTGTCTAGTTGTTTGCTTAGTTTACTTTTGTTTTTTTTTTTTTTATCTAACTAGCTGAAGTCTCAGCATGTCCTCCAGTAAGGATAAAAAAAATGTTTAAAATCCATATATTTGTATATTTGTAAACCTGGAAAATTTGTAATCAGTAAAAATACTTGGTATGATTTCAATCTTTTTAAAAAGGTTTTATTTATTTATTTTTAGAGTGAGCGGAAGGGAGGGAGAGGGAGAGAGAGAAACATCCATGGCCTGAAATCCAGGAATGTACCCTGACTGGCAATCCAATCAGCAAACTTTCACTTGGCAGAGGATGCCCAACTCACTGAGCCACACCAGTCAGGGCTCCCTTTAGCATTTCTTATAGGGCAGATTCACTGTGAATGAACTCCTTCAACTTTTGTTTATCTGGAAACGTCTTTATTTCTCCATTATTTTTGAAGGATAGTCTTACTGGATATAGAATTCTTGGTTGATAGATATTTTTCTTTCAAGACTTTAGGTATGTAATACCACTGCCTTCTGGCCACTGATTTCTGATGAGAAATTAGCTGTTAATCTTATTGAGCCTCCTTCGTATACACAGGTGACTTTTCTCTTGTTGCTCTCTAAATTCCCTTTTTGTCTTTGAGTTTGGAAATTTTACTATAATTTGTCCTTGTACAGATCTCTTTGAGTTTTTCCTTCTTGGAATTCATTGAGTTTCTTGGCTGTGTTTATTTTTGTCTTTCATCAAATATGGAAAGTTTTCAGCCATTATTTTTTCAAATATGTTTTTTGCTCCCTTCTCTCTTCTTTCTAAATTCCTATGTCTTTGTTGGTGTTCTTGATAGTGTCCCACAGTCCCTCAAGCTCTGCTTTTTTTGTTGTTGTTCTTTTTCTTTTTGCTTCTCACAATAATTTTTTTCAATTACCTTATCTTCAAATTTGGTGATCATTTCCTCCTGTTCAAAGCTACTGTTAAATGCCTCTAGTAAATGTTTCATTTCAGTTATTATATTTGTTTGGTTCCTTTTGATAAGTCCTGTCTCTTTATTAATATTCTCATTTTGTTTATATTGTTTTCCTGATTTCTTTTAGGTTTTTTTGTCCATGTATTCTTTCAGCTCAATAGTAATTACAATATCTTGGCTTTCTCGAGGTTGATTATTCTTTTTTTCCTGTGAATGAGCTATGCTTTCCTGTTACTTCAGGACTTTCTGAGTATTACAGTGTGGTAGCTCTGAGTATTAAATGTGGAAAATCTGAATTGTCACTCCTTTGGGATTGTTGATTTTACTTGCTGAGGGTTTGTGTCTTTCACAAACTGTTTTCATAAGGTGAGTATTCCCCATTACATGTGGTTTCTATGCTATTATCTCTGCAGTCAGTCAACGATGTGGAATGATTCCCACCTTTTTCTCCAAAACAGAAAGTTCTAGTCCCGTACATTTTCCAACAGATATGCACCTCCAAGGAAGCAACTGTTGCCTAAGGGGAGCAAAATGAAGGCAATTGTCTACACTAGTCCCTTAGGAAACCACCAGACCAACCAAAATGCACCACCCCCAACTTTTTCACAACTCTGAATAAAGATAACATTGCCACTGACCACTCTGGCACTAATCCAGCCACTCCCAGAGCACAGGCTGCTCTCCCTGCAGTCACAGTGGGGGCTGAGGAATGGGCAAGAGTAGCTGCTTTGTGTACTCTGGTTATGAAAAATCAGCAGGCTCTTCCTCTCAAACACTCTCTTAGTTGTTATACATCTTTGGTTAGTTTCCAGAGTTTTGAAATCGTTGATTATACTTGCTCTTTCCAGTTTAAAGTTTGCTTCAGTGGAGGAGGAACTGACTCCTAGAGCTTCCTACTTCACCATTTTGCATGACACCAGAATGGATTTTTTTGGTCAAAGGAATTTTTTCCCAGCTTTATTGAGATATAATTGATACATAACATTGTGTAAGTTTAAGGTGTACACCATAATGATTTGGTACATGAATATACTGCAAAATGATTACCATAGTAAGGTTAATGAACATATCCATCACCTTACGGATTAATCTTATTTTGTATGTGTGAGAACAGAGGGGATTCTTTAAAATCAACTTAAGAGCACCCATTTTAAGAATACAGTTCTTTGTCTCTCCTAAAGTTTACCATAAATGAAGTCATTCAATATATAGTCTTTTGTATCTGTTTTCTTTTACTCAGGAGTTTTTTGAGATTCATTTACATTGTTGTCTATATCACTATGGTTTTGTTTTTGTTTTTTCTGAGTAGTATGTTAGTGTATAGATATGCCATAATTTGCTTATTCCTTCACCTGCTGTTGAAAAACATTTTGAGTTGTTCCTAGTTTGGGGATACAAAGCTGCTATAAATATTTTTGTATGTGCATTTTCATTTTTCTTGGGTAAATAACTACCTGAAAATATAATTGCTAGGTCTTATGGTAAGTAATTTTATAAGAAACTGACAAACTGTTTTCCATAGTGGGTATACCTTTTCATATTCCACCTTTCCCCACTGAATTACCCTCGCATCTTTGTCAAAAATCAGTGTTCACATATGTGTGGTGTATTTCTTTATGCTAGTCCAATGATATGTTTGCCTATGCTGATTTTTTTCCATTTGAGGTAGTGATATAAAGTTTCCTTATTAAATGTATATGTACTTACATTTTATTTATTTATTTTATCCCCACCTGAGGTCTTTTTTTTTTTCCCCCTGCTTTTTAAAGAGAGAGGAAGGGAGAGAGAGAAACGTAAATGTGAGAGAGAAGCATGGATTGGTTGCCTTCTGTTTGTGCCAGGGATCAAACCCACAACCTTTTGATTGTGGGACAACGTTCCTATTAACTTAGCCACACCAGCCAGGGCTGTACTTAAATTTTAAAAAGGTAAGTCTTTTCCCTGGCTGGTGTGGCTCAGTGGATTGAGTGCTGGCCTGCAAATTGAAAAGTTGATGTTTTGATTCCCAGTCAGGGCACATGCCTAGGTTGTGGGACAGGTCCCCAGTTGGGGGCATATGAGAGACAACCAATCAATGTATCTGTCCTCTTTCTCACTCCCTTCCTCTCTAAAAGTAAATAAATAAAAATTTTTTTAAAAGATAAGCCTTTGTATATAAATTTAAGTATTATAAATTATATAAATATAATAAACATATTATAAATTATAATTATAAATAATATTAAATATGCCATAAATATTATTTATATGTAATATTTGTATAAAATGCTTATATATGAATATGTGCAGTTATTATATGCACATTGCAAAAATTGTAAACACTGAACACAAATACCTGAAAAGTTTGAGGACAAAAGTATGCCCTAAATAGAGGTAGTTAATGTTCTAAGTATCTTCCTTTGATGAACTGTCTTTGTGTTCATTTGGCCTTTCTCAAGGTGCTTCATTCAGAAGTTCTACAAACTTTTGCAAAGTCCAAATGATACTTGCTTCAAGAAGTTTTCTGTAGCTGGGGACAAATATTTATGAATAAGATTTAGCTTAACATTATTCGTAGTAGCAGAAAAGTAAAAAGAATGTAAATGTTTAACAATAGGACAATAAATAAAATAATGTTGGTGCGTCTATAAGATATAATGCAGCAATTTTAAAAATCAGTGCTCTGCAACAATAATGACATGAAAATGCTCGCACCATATCTTGGGCAACTAAAAGCAGACAATAAATATGATATGCCACTTTTATTATGATACATACATAAAAAAATAAGATTGGAAGAAATATGCCAAAATGTATGGAGAAATTATGGTTGAGTGTTTTAAAGTAGTATTTTATATGTTTGACTCTTCACATTTTTCTACAATGAGAATGTTTTATTTTATAATTGGAAAAAACAGGTAAAGCCTAGATGAGCTCTCCATTTAGATGTGATTTCTCCCTTCTGTGAAATTTTATGGCTTTTTATAAATTTGTTAGGTTACTTATCACATTTTACCTTGTATTATAAATATCTTTAGGCCCATCTTATTTTACTTTTTCTTTTTTTTAAAGATTTCATTTATTTATTTTTAGTAAAAGGGGAAGGGAAGGAGAGAGGGAAACATCAGAAACATCAATGTGAGAGAGAAACATCAACCAGTAGCCCCAGCCGGGAACCAAATACTCAATCTAGGCATGTGCCCTGACTGGGAATCACATCGGCAACCTTTCACTTTGCAGAGCAAAGATGTCCAATCAATTGAGCCACACCGGTCAGGGCTTATTTTATATATTCAATTTTAATTTTTTGAGAACAGAGATCTCATCTCATACATTTTTTAAATGATTATTTATTTATTTATTTATTAACTTTTAAAGAGAGCGGAAGGGAGAGAGAAAGAGAGGGAGAGAAGCACACCAGCCAGGGCTCACCTCATACGTTTTTTGACCGCCACTGGGGCAGTGCAAGTGCCTGTCACATGACAGATGGATTTTGTTAGAACTCTCCTGATTTTTAATCATATAAATACTCAAGAGTTCAAAGAATTTTTAAAAAGTAAAATAAATGTGAGAGGAAGGAGTTTACAAACAAATGTTATTGGAATAGTGCTAACTTCTTTCCATGCAGAAGTGACTGGTTTGGGATTTCTGGAATCTGAAATCATCCCTGGACCTCATTTACCAAAGCAATATTCTGTGAGTGTTCACCTAGTGACATTTAACACCCAAACATTGTTTACTAAACAGACAAAAGAATAAATAGGAAGGTGCTAACTTGAAAATGAACTATGGGGAAAATTTTGTTTCTGTATGTGTAGTTGTTCATTCCTAAAAAGTATTTGTTACCCTGGCTTGTGTGGCTCAGTGGTTTTGAGTGCCCACCTGTAAACTGAAGGGTCACTGGTTTGATTTCCAATATGGACACATGCCTGTGTTGCAGGTCAGGTTTGGGGTATGCAAGAGGCAACCAAGTGATAGATGTTTCTCTTGCACATTACTGTTTCTCTCCTTCTCTTTCTCCCTCCCTTCCCCTCTAAAAATAAATAAAATCTCTTTAAAAAAGTGTTTGTTCATTTTTATTGAAATATATTTGACATGTAACATTGTGTAAGTTTAAAGTGTACAACACTATACATTTATATATTGTAATATGAGTGGCATTGTAATATTAGTACCTGCATTACATCACATTATTATCAATGTTTTTTTGTGGTGTGAATAATTAAGATCTAGTCCCTTAGGTAGTTTGATGTATTTGTTTCTTTATTAAATAAAAATGTAAGAACAAATTAAAATAATTGGGCAAAATTCTAAGAAATTGATCACTTAAAATAGATATAGGTAATCTTCTTTTAGTATTTAAAATAAAAATATTTATTGGCTATCTTTTTTTTAAAGTATATTTTATTGATTATGCTGATATAGTTGTCCCAATTTCTATCTCTTTGCTCTCCTCCACCAGTACCCTCTTTCCCTCCAGCAATCACACTCCCGTTAGTTCATGTCCATGGGTCATGCATATAAGTTCTTTGGCTTCTCCCCTTCTCATACTATTCTTAATATCCCCCTGTCTATTTTATACCCACCAACTATACTTCTTAATCCCTTCACCTTTTTCCCCTTTCTCCCCTTCCCCCTCCCAGCTGATAACCCTCCAAATGATCCCCATATCTGTGATTCTCTTTCTATTCTGGTTGTTGTTTGCTTAGTTTGCTTTTGCTTTTATTTTTTAGATTCTGTTGTTGATAGTTGTGAGTTTGTTGTCATAGATACAGGTAATCTTATAGATTACCCGATTACCCTAGAAGGGCAACATGTCCAAAATGTTGACTAAGTTAAATGAAACCATTCACTTAATAAAGTAGAATTAAAAACTAGAAACAAGTTTTTTCTTATTGTCACCACTTGCTGGTTTACAAAAGATAAAGTACAAATGAATGAAAATTCCTTATTTAATCTGAAAACGGTGCTGAAATTTGGTTCTATCACATTTTTCATTTTTGCTGATGTATTTTTTGTTTCATGTAGTTTTAATTTTGTTGATGCAATCAGACAAGAGCCCAGATTGTGAATAGTTTTATGAATTTTCAAAGTGAGCACATCTTGTGCCCAGAACCCGGATAAAGAAAGTGAACAGTGACATCTTAGAAACTGCCTCCACCCCTCGAAGTCACTACTTCTACCCTTGATAACTACTGCCCCAAATTCCTTTCCCGCAGATCCCATTTGCCTCTTTTTGAACCTCATATAAATGAAATAATGTACCCTTTGTATTCTTTTTTCTCACTCAGTATTATGTTACGGAATTCATCCATGTCGTTGTAAGTAGCAATACATAATTTGGCTTCATCATGTTTTGATGATAGGTTTAATTGTTTTAAAAACATAAGTAAAATATAGGTGCTAATTTCTAAATTACATTATTCTGGGTGGTACTGTGAAGTAAAATACAGAGCACAATTTTTAAAAGATTTTAGTTCTTTGCTTTTAGAGAGAGGGGAAAGGAGGGAGGAAAAGAGAAACATGATGTGAGACAGAGACATTCATCAGTTGCCTGTCACAAGAACCCGCAACTCAGGCATATGACCTTTGGTCTTCGGTCTGCAGGGAGGCCGCCCAACCGACTGAGCCACACCAGTCAGGGTTAAGGCACTGTTTTATCTGTTCTACCAATGACTTGGAAAAGTAGGAGAAAACAAGTTAACACTTGGCCCCAAATAAAAGCTTTACTTTGTTTTCAAATTAAGTGATCTCTGGTCTATTTACTGACATATTGAGGACAGACGTAGGAAATTAAAGATTTTTTAAAAAAATCTGACTAGGAAATTTCACCCTCTCAAAGTTTCAGAAAACAAAACGGCTTTCCGGTGGCTGTTCTCCTTCAGAGAAGGCCAGTAGGCAGCAGCCATGGTGCCCAGCCAAACGGCATGATCCCAAAGCCCCACTTCCACAAGGGCTGGCAGGGACATATTGCCATGTGTCTTAACCAGGAAGACCACAGGCGTGAGGGCCAGAAAGCCAAAGCTGCAGCATCACTGGACCCTGCCCTGCTAATGGACCCACCAGGCCCATGGTGACATGACTCACGGTGAGGCACCACCCCGAAGTGAGCCTGAGCTGGTAGGTGTTGCAGCTTGGAGGAGTTAAGGATGGCCCGCATCCACAAAAAGGTGGCCTAGATGTTTGGGATCTTGGTAGACCTGGGCAGGTGGAGCCAGCCCACCCACCAAGTCCCTACGGCACCAGCTGAAGGAGTACCACTTCAAGCTCATCCTCTCCCCCAGGAGGCCCTCGACCCCAAGAAGGGAGACTGTTCTGCTGAAGAACTCAATTTGACCATCCAGCTGACAGGACCAGTTGTGCCCATACGGAAGGAATGTCTACAAGAAGGAGAAAGCCAGGGTCATCACAGAAGAGGAGAAGAACATCAAGGCCTTTGCCAGTCTTCGCATGGCCGCACCAATGCCTGGTTCTTTGGCATCCAGGCAAAAAGAGCCAAGGAAGCTACAGAACAAGATGTTGAAAGAAAAAATCAAGTGCTGTTGGCAACTTGTATTAGTATTATTAAAAATAATAATACTAATAAAGAAAACAAAGGGGAAAGAACTTATTCACAACAAATATCTGGATATTTACTCCATTCCAGTTGTGTTCTAGGCACCAGCAGAGACATTAAATTTATAAACTGACAGGGAACCTTATTTTGGCTCCTTAAATGTATGGTGGCCACATAGTCCAAATTCTAGCAAAAATGCAAGCAGTGCTCACATAAACGTAGTTAATGAAACAAACCAGATTTTTATGTAAAATACAAAACACAGCTGTGACCGGAACCCTCCGAAGAACTATAAATCCATTGGCCAAACTCTTCCCTTCGATTCATAGCTGGCTGCCTGCTTTGCGATGGGGTGTACTAAGGTTCTGCAGAATAGGTCCCTCTGGGGTGAAGGGGGAACTTTTAAAATGAGAGCCAAAAGAGGAACACTTGAATCAGGCTTTGGAGGACGCATGAAGGATGCGTGGAACCTTCCTAGCAAGAGAGATGGGGGTAGGGGTATTGAAGGCAGTGAGAAGGCAGGTACCTGCTGCATATGCTGGTGCAGACAGCAGAGGGGAGGAAAGGCAGCTTGTATTCATTCATTGATTCATTCATTCATGTTTCTACCCAATATATATTTTCCACTATTTGTGAGCTTTTCTCCTATATAAGCTCCCCAAAGACAGCAACCAAGCTTCATTCATTGTCCTACTCCCTGACCCTAAGACAGTGCCTACCACACAGTGCACATTTAGTGTTTGTTGACTGAGTGAATGAAAGTAAAGAGCACAGACTTTGAAACCCTAGATTTATGTCTGCCACATCCTGCGTTTAAGGTCTTCAGCATCATCCCTGGCTGGTGTGGCTCAGTGCATTGATCACTGGCCTCTGAACCAAAAGGTTGCTGGTTTGGTTCTGTTATGGACCAAGTGCGAGAACCAAACGGTCAGAGACAACTAAATTAGAATTTAAAGAGCCTTAATTAGCTGGCCAGCGACTACCCACTCTCACTCCACACAGGGATTCAAGTGAGTAGCCCCGAGCCTTAGTACAAAGCTGCTTATATAGTATAAACCTATATCCTGGGTTGCTAGCTGGGGTAGTAGCACAACACAACCATTGCTAGCTGGGGTAGTTGCTACCTGCGATGGCTGATACATGTTTGGGGGCAACTGTCCCCATGGGGGTTTTGCAAAAACTTTCCACTCTAGTTCAAGCTCCAGCACATTCCCCACTGGTTTTATTTGGGAATTCAAATCCTTGAGTCCTGGGTGTTTAAAGGGCAATATTGCGACCTTAGGACCAAAACTTGTCCAGGCCCTTAAGGAATGAAGTCCCTGTACAATTCCCCTTCTTAGACTTAAGACCTTTTATGTTATAGAGGACAATGGGTGAAGGTCTCTTGCTTTTCTAGCTGCTTCAAGCTGAACATGGTCGTCGTCCTATCTTCCCTTGGGCCTAGGAATCTTGGATAAGAGTGGGGGTGGAGGGGAGGGTGGCTTTCCCGCATGGGGAAGGATTTTGCAGAGTCTAGGTTAGTTAACTGTCCCGGACAGCGGCATGCTTGGTTTCCAAGGGCTGGCACTGTTGGACAAGCTGTCATCCTTGTCGTATTCTGAGGGCAACAGATTTGGGAACAGGGTTAAAGGGCATAATTTAACTCATAACCACTATATGACAATAGGATTAATTTTTCAATGTCCCACATTAGGAAAAGAAATGGCTTCTTTGGAGGAAGGTGTGTAGGGCATGTCACACCTGTCCAAAACCCTTTTGCCTATTATACTTAGCTTGGGCTGAGGGGAATATTTTAGGATTTTCCCCCCTCTCAGATCTTTGGGCCCTTTTTGTCTAAGCCATTAGGATAGAAAAGAGAGAAACCAGTTTTAAAGTGAAGCCTATAGACAACTCTATATTTTGCCAACCCAATCACTTAGTTTAGCCAAACCGTTGAGTCTTAGGAAGCGGCAATGCAGATGGGCTTCTTAGGTGAGGCCTATATGTAAAATTACTCAGGTAATGAGATCATAGGCTTATGCCCTATGAAAACAGAAAGAACACACATGTTAATTTACACAATACAATTCACAAACCAGTCTTTAAATTTAAGAGACTGTCTTATTGGGAAGACATTTAGTTGCAAGGCACTTGACATTCTGTTTGCCTGTAAATTAAGCATTTTTGATAATGTTACAGACCTGGTTTAACTTTTAAATGAAAACAAACTTTATATGAAAATAAACTTATAGACAGCTGCACTGGTTTTATAGTCTGCTACTGAGCATTGTTATTTTCCTTGAGTCATGATTTTTCTCCTTAAGATTACCCTCCTTGTCAGTAAAGGGCCTGCAGTAAGTTCAGTTTTAATTTAGCTTGTTCATTTGCATAAACACAACAAGAGCAATGATTGATTACGTATGATTTTTAAGTCTACTTTGCTGGAACTTACTTAAGGAACCTTTATGTTGACCTTTAGTCTGCCTGTCAGGGCACAGAAGCTGAGTCATACATCTGCTGTTCAGCCTTGCCTGTAAACACCTGTTTTTTCCAAGTCCTTTGGATTTTCCATTGTCCTTAAGGTTTTTTAGCCATTTTTCAGGAAAACAACCTTTGTTCCTTTCCTGGAAAGATTGCCATGAACCGCACAACCAACCAAGGTGCCAGGCTTTTTTCTTTATGGGCTTTTCTTATCTTTAAAAGTCAAGTCCAGGTCCTCAGGGATTTCTGGTAAAAACTAGAGCCCAAGCATGTCTTCTTCAGGCATGTCATTCCAGTCAAAGTCTTGGTTAACAAAACCTCTATTAAACAACTGGTCTTCTTAGTTTTATGCAAAGAAACTTAATGTCATTACTTTTTCAAATTGCCAAATTCTGGAGGAATTAGGTAGGGAGAAAAATATACAGTGTGAAGGAAGATCTGTGTTCTTCTAACATCCACTAAAATTGTATTTCATGCCTTATACTTTTAATTATTAAAACTATACACTTTCTTTTCAGAACTTTTACAAACTTTCAACAAACCTTGTATATACCTTTTACAAACCTTCATTTTTATGCTTTACACTTTTTCTGGTTCCCTTTTTTATGTGAAGTTTTAAATTCCCCTGGGAAACCTTAATTTTCTTTTCAGAGCATAAACAGAGCAATAATTCAAAACACAGATAGCTAGGCCCTCTCTCTCCAGTATGTCCACTGGCCTCCTAGAGAGACATGCCCTTGGCAGAGACATGTTCACTTGCCCAGGCTGGAGCACATAGCAGCCCTGAATGACGCTTCCTGGGTTCTGGGTGGCGAAAGGAATTTTTGCCAATTGGTCTACATACAACCTTTCCTAGGTTTTATTGGTCAAAAACAGATACAGAGAATTCCACAGTAGAACAGACGAAGGTATGCTTTTATAAAATTAGGAGCAGCTAAGATTTCCTTTTCCCAGGTTTAAAAACTTTCACAACCTTTTCATACATTTTTACGACTTTTCATGGACCTTTTGCAACATTCACAAACTTTTAAATTCCCTTTACTTTTTTAGATTTAACCATAACATGCTTTCAATTCTTGTTGTTTTTTTTTTAAATGGTGAAGGACTATACTTAAACTTAGTATTTGGCAGCTAAAAGTTCCTAGATTTGCAGAGATATTCTGCAGGTTTTTGAAGTTCCTGCTTCTTTTTATTCCTGAGCTTTTTTTTTTTTTTGAGCTTTCCCAAGGTGTTTTTTAATTGTTCTATTTGGCCCTTTCATTTACCTTTTGCAATTTTTTACAAATATTTGGCCAGTTTCTGTTAACAACAGTGACTTTTAAGAGTCCCTGTCCTACAGCATTCTTTGGATTTAGACCAGAATACTTCCTTATTTGGTCCCTGAGCTTCTGTAAGAATGCTGATGGAGCTGTCTCTTGAATGCCTTGGAGACATTCTGTGCTTGGGGAATGGACTTCTTGATTCCTCTGATGATGAGGCTTCTAAGGTCTTTTATTTGAGCCCTATCTTTCGTCCTGTTATTCCATTCAGGGTCTAAACTGGGAAACTTTTGTTTGGCCAGGACAATTCCCTGACCAAGAGAATGCTTGCTTTTTCATATTCTTATAGTAGTCTACCTGATTATTTCTTTTTCTTTCCCATTGAAGAGGATGTTTAGAATGGACATTAGTTTTATTCATGTGTACCAACACTTTTCCTTAAGATATAGCATGTCCCCCCTGGTGAAGCAGCGAGGAGATTAAGGGCCCTTTAGTTACAGTTTTAGAGGTATTGTTGATTGGCAGCCAAGCTGCTACCACTGCTGCTTGCACCATAATTTGAAGAAAAGTGGCCTGAGTTTTAAAAGTGTCACTTTTTTTTCTCTCCATATTGGAGAGACAGACATCCTGCTGTTTCTGTAACCTGTAGTGAGGGGATTAGAGGGCCACTTGGCTAGCAAACTTAACGTTACCCCTCCTTGCAGCTTTAGCAGGGAATATTCAGATGCAAATTGAATTGCTAGAAGTTACCTGGGGTGGAAAGAAATGCTGCAAGCAATTTCTCTGAGGAAATTTTTAAGGGACCTGATCCCTCTGTACTGTCTGTCCCCGGTGCCTCTGCCCGGTTGGCCGTCGGCTGGCCAGGGCTACGAGGTGGCGGGAGACAGCACAGAGGGTCCTAGGCTTTTCTGTGCACTGTCCATATTGACAGCCTTGGTTTTCATGTTCCCCCACCCCGCTCCCCGTGCTTGCAGCTGCTTGGGAGATAGTGATATTTTGAGCCGGGAGCCAGAAGCCTCCCGTGATTACAGAATATGTTAAACCAAACCACGTTTGTTTGGCCTTGACCAGCCACCTGCAAGATAATATCCTTTTTTTTTTTAACCTTTTCCCTTAGAAGTGCGGAGCTGGAGCCATTTTCTCACAGCACCGCTCCCTCCCGCCTTGCTACTTCCCTTAATAAACTTTCCTTTTCTGCTCACTGTATTTTGGCTCCCCGAGTGACACCGGTTTTACGCTTATTTAAAGTACCCCCAGGGGGGATACCCGACCCCAAAAGCAGGCCACTCTGGCCTACAGAATGTTTCTAGGGTGTCAGAGCTCATGGAGGGTTTTTATCCCCAGAACTTGGGGAAATTCTGGAGCACACAGTCAAGAACTGTGGGTGCAGGCTAGGACTGGCATCCCCTTATGTTGGCTAAGGTGATTGCTACAAACATGCACTTAATTTGGATTACAACTAGGGGCGGGAACACAAGGCACAGGAGCAATGCCCCTCTCATGGCACAGACAAACACAGGCTGGGAGCTTCCAAAGGTGGCCAAACAAATGCCCGCTTTGCCTCTCCTTTTGCGAGGATAAAGCCCACTCAAGCTCCGTAGACCAAAGTTCGTGGACTCACACAAAAGGAGGAAATATTTTTTTAACCTTAGCATTTACTTACACATTCACTCAGAGGTTAAACAATCCCACCTAAACCCCACCCAGGCTTCTGAGATTAGATGAACAGCATTGGCTACAGGCAGCACAACCCAGAACCAAACCAGAAGAGCTTTACTAAGTCTCAATGGCAGTGGCCCAAGCCCACTGCCTAAATGGGTTGCTACTCACCTGCCGCTGAGGTTGTCCACTGTCCTTTGCTTACTCTAGACTGGGCCATCAGGGCTTCCAGCAGCTCCCGAGTGTCCACTGAAGGTGCAGGGAATTGCTCTAAACTGGAGCTTGTGGCCGCTGTCCTGCCACACGTCAGCTAGACACATGGGACCGCACGAAGCCCCAGGGGCTCACTGAAGGCGGCACTGCTTTACAGAGGCATTACAGTGAGTGAAGAAGATAGATTTTAACAAAGAAATCAAGCCAGTGGGGTTTTGGGAGAAGGAGGGGTTTTGGTTTACTCTCTGCAGGAGAGGGGAGACAGGGGGCTTTCAGAATAAAGCCTGCCTCCTAAATTCCTGGAAGTTTTTAAGAAAACATTGCAAAGGCATACATGTAGCACATGAAGCAGTTTGACCCATTTTATACAGAACAGACAAGACAACACTTAAGACAGACAAACCTGTGGTCACCGGCCACCGTCATGGTCCAGGACCGGGTCTCAGAAAAAATGCCACGTCCGGCCCTCCCTTGAGACCCCCCTGGCACGCCCCTGTTCCAACCCAAGGATTCCTTTCCCTCGGAACCTAGTCCTTACCAGTAAGAATCCGAACGGTTCTATGTAGTCAATCAGGATAGGGAGGGCGTTCTCCACCAGTATCCCACTCAGGGCTGAGGAACGTCTCTCAGAGATCTCCCCCTGAGATGGGTCTGGCGGTGGGCCCGTCTCACGACCCGTGCCCAGCCAAGGCTGGGTATCTCGCTGGGGCCTCCAAATGTTATGGACCAAGTGTGAGAACCAAACAGTTGGAAACAACCAAATTAGAATTTAAAGAGCCTTTATTAGCTGGCCAGCAACTACCCACACTCACTCCACGCAGGGATTCAAGTGAGTAGCCCCAAGCCTTAGTACAAAGCTGCTTATATAGTATAAACCTATATCCTGGGTTGCTAGCTGGGGTAGTTGCTACCTGCACTTGGCTGATACATGACTTGTTTGGGGGCAACTTTCCACAAAACTAACATTCTGTACTTGTTTGGGGGCAACTGTCACCATGAGGGGTTTGCAAAAATTTTTCACTCTAGTTCAAACTCCAGCACAATTCCTGATCAGGGCACAACAACAGGTCAATGGGTCTCTCTTTCTTCTGCCCTTCCTGTCTCTCTAAAAATAAATAAATAAAAATCTTTAAAAAAATTCTTCAGCATTATTGCCCAAACTGGCTGAGCCACATTTTTCTCATCTGCAAGTTGGGAGGGAAAACATCTATTTCTTAGGGAGTCTGTGAGAATTTATTTAGCAAGTTTCTTTGGACCTACCATATTGCTTAACAGGCACTCAAGGAACATTTTGTTGTTATGTTTTGGGGATATGTTAGGTGCTGTGGGGGATGCAGAGAGAAATATGGCACTGTACTTGGCCTCAAGGAGATAACAGGCTTGTAGGAGGACAGAGTAGTAAACAGGTTATAATACAGTAGGACCAGTGAAATGATAATGAGGGGCCAGGGAGGAACACTTGAGTCAGGATTTGAAGGATGCATGGAGCTTTCCTAGCAAAGGAAGCGGGGTAGGGGGTCTTGAGGTCGAAGAGAAGAGCATGTCAAAGATATGGAATTGTCAAAATACAGAGGTCACAAAGGGAACGGCAGAGTTTGTGCGGGCTGGGGCTCAGGGCTAGGAGCGGATCAGAGCTCAGGGTTGAAGAAGGACTTTGGTCTGATCACAATGGGCCTTCTGTGCCACCTACGTAGTTTGTGCTGGGCACGTCAGTCAGGATGCCTGTCATTCCAGCCTCCGTGTCCCAGCGAAATTGTGCCACCCACTCGGGAGCTGGAATAAGCTACTCTTAAAAACAATAACAAAACTTTTATTCAAGTTTTTATGTACACAGGATAAAATGATTTATTTTTATGTGTTTAGTTTAAATGAGCTTTGACAAATGTATTGACCCCCACCACAATCAAGATATAGAACATTTCCATCACTCTAGAAAGTTTCCTCGTGGCCCTTCATATTCGGTAAGCCCCCCGAAATATTCGAGGCCCTGGCAATTCCCTATCTACTTTCTGTCACTAGCTTGCCTGCTCTAGAATATCATATAAATGGATCATTTAGTCTGTAGCTTTTGTGTCAGGCTTATTCCCCCACCCCCACCCCAGCCTAATATTTTGGAAGCTAATTCTTGTTTCTGTGTGTATCCTTTTTCCCCCGCTGAGTGGTACTCCTTTGTGTGGGTGTGCCACAATTTGTTCAACCAGGTAAACATCAGATTGTGCCCAGTGGGGTCGTTTTATGTGTAAAGCTGCTATGAATGTTCTTAGAGAAGTCTTTATGTCACATGTTTTCACTCTTTTGGGTAAATAGCTGGCAGTGGAATTGTTAGGTCTTAGGGTACATGTACATTTAACTTTTTAAAAACCACCAAACTGAGAGAAAGGCAAGAAAAAATGGAGGGGCAAGAGCAGAAGAGAAGGAGAGAGAGGAGAGAGGAGAGAAGAGGAGAAGTGAGCATGTATCAGCCAACACCCAGCTTCCTTCAGGCCAGTGGGGGGAATTATGGTGGGAAAAAGCAGCCAGATTATCTAGGTGAGGGGAAGAGATGTGGGGCATCCCCACAGCACTCACCCGCACCCACATCTCCATTCCTGCACCGGCTGCATGGCCACCTAGTACGAGTTACCTCTCCCAGCATGTGAGCCCTGCGGGGTAGTACATGGAGCCCTCGTGAAGATGCCAGGACAGATGGGGCCAGGAGTCCTCTGAGGCCTGGGGACTGGCAGTCTGGGGCCTCCAGGGAACAAGGCCTAGGGAAGGCAGGAGGTGGGGACAGGGTGGGGGCTTGTGGAAAGGCATCATCCAGCTGGCCTTCAGGGGAGCTCACAGGGCCCTGGGCTCTGAATGGAGGAACCTCCTTGGTGAGCGCCCCTGCCAGGCCCCAAAAGAGGCCTGTTGGTACACACCCAGGGTGCTTAGGGCCTTGCACAGGTAGCCAGTTCCTTGCAAAGCAAACCTTTGAGGTGTAAAATGGAGAATGGAACTCTGAATAAATTGCACAGAAACAAAAGCAAAGGGGGAGGGGAAGAATAACAGTCCTGAGGCTTCAGTTAGGGCCCTCCTCCACCCACATTCCTCGTGCCCCGCTCTGGAAACATGAGGAAGGCCACGGGTTGGCCTGGCCATCCCAGGGAAAGGCCAGATTGGCATGGCTGTCACGTGTCCGCTGTCAGTGCTGCACATTCAGGCTGAGGCCTATGCTCGGCTCCACTCTGCCAGTAATGTCTTCCACCAGGGAGCAAAGTTTCCAGAACATTTTGTAAAATAACAACGCAGTGGTTTTCAGTGTGGAGACATTAATAAGCTGTTCCTAATGGGCTTCCTGTCACAGTCCTCAGGGCACCTGCTTGCTGCAAGTTCCTCCTGGATCCAGCCTGCCTTGACCCTGGGCCAAGTTGGCACCAGAGGTGCAGATAACATTGGGAGGCATAGGAACAAATCCTCAAAGGCAAACCTGCAGAACCAGATTGAGTCTTTTGTGAAATTCCCAGGCCAGAGCTCTGAGCCCCCAGGCCTCTCTGCACACCTGGCCCTGGTTTGATCTCTGAGGTGGTTGCTGTTCCCTTTTGCAACTGCTTTCATGTCCGGTTTCAGCTCCAGGTTGCGTCCTGAGAACCCTGTCTGCAGATCCATTCTTGTATAATTTGAAAGGCCTTGACCTTTCCCAGTTGCCACATGTACACTTTGTTTTCTGCTCACCTAGATGAAACACCTGAAGCAGCAGTTTCACAAAACAGGCTGTCTGTGCCCCACACAGATGGACTTTGTCCCAAGCTCAGTTCTGTAAAAAGTGTGTATGTGTGAGAGGGCACATGAGTGTGTTTTACATACTTAGTCATAACGTTCAAGTGTTCAGATCTTCTGCTTTCTGACTGTGAACTTGATGTGATACAAATTTGGTGAAAAACATTGGCTTGCACAAAAAGACAAACATCGTTATGATTCCCCTTATATGCCATACTTAGAGTATTCAAATTCATTGAGACAGAAAATAGAACAGTGGTTGCCAGGGGCTGAGGGGTTGGGGGAAATAGGGTGTGGTTGTTTAATGAATATAGAGTGTCAGTTTTGCAAGATGAAAGGAGTTCTGGAGACTGATTGGTTGTACAACAATATGAATGTACATAACACTACTGAACTATACACTTCAAATGGGTAAAATGGTACATTTTATGTTAAGTACATTGTGCCATCATTAAAAAACAATTTGCTTGGCCTATGGAAGATCGTGAATACTTAGTGGCTTTGTAAGACCTAACAGTGGATGGCATTGTGTATAAGGATAGTCATCAAATACAAACTCTTTGCAGGCACAGAATATGATCAGAAGTTAGGGTGAGCCATCAATGTGGTTAGAATGGATGATATAACAAAGGTGTTACAGGTAGGCAGTGCGGCACATCCCAGCGGATGTGTGGCCCCAATAGAGACGTTCCTAGACTCCAGCAGCCTGAGTTTTCGTTTTGGCCAGAAGCTACTACCATGGACTGCCCTTCCTCTTGGTTTCTAAGGCTGCAGGACAGAGAGTGTCTCTGTTTGGAAGAGGGAACGTTCAATGCACATTTATTTTCTACCAAGACATGTCAGGACCACTTTTTACAACAAGGCTTTGTTTCATTTGCTATTACTCCTGGAAAAAAACGATGTATGAAAATTGTTTTGGGTCCTGGCTGATGTGGCTCAGCTGGTTGGGTGTCATACTGCAAAGTGAAAGGTTGCTGGTTCAATTCCTGGTCAGGGCACATGACTGAGTTGCAGTCCTGGTCCCCGGTTGGGACACATGTAAGAGGCAACCGATCAATGTTTCCCTTTCATATCGATATTTCTCTCCCTCTGTTTCTCCCTTCCTTCTCCTCTCTCTAAATAAATAAATAAAATCTTTTTAAAAAATGTTTTGGTTTTAATACAGAATAGTTTCTTTTTTAAATGTAGGGCTTATTTAGAAAAATTATGAGTTTATTTCAAACATATGCAGATACCTTCCAGAGAAAGGTAATATTACACCAAATTATTCTTGATCACATGGCATGGAGGAAATTTCTGGAATATTCACATTTGAAGATTCCTAATAATGAATGCCTTTGGCTTAAAACTAACCAAAAACTGCTAATATTTTCATTAGAGAGGCTTATATTACTAAAAAGCTCTGAAGTTAACTATCATTTTGGGGAAGAGCTGGGGTAGACATATAAGAGGAAAAGAAGGAAGATGTTAAAATCATGTATTGGAGTAATCATCTAGTGCCTTTGGCTATTTGGACATTAATTCCAGAAGTGTTCTTATAATTATATTAGCGATCTCTCAAATTACAGGCCACAAATATCCACTTTCAATGTTGAATAATTCTACAAAGATGCTCGTTAAAATGCTGCTTGAATCCCAGAATGAGAGTATGCCCATTTAACTTGGTGAGGTCAGGCCAGCCTTACACCCCAGGGGATCTGTTAGGTGGAATTTGAAGCAGCTGTTTAACAGATTTATTTAAGCAAAAGCTTTGGCTTCTTGGCTGGCAGAGTTCTCAGCAAGGAAACCACGTGACCACTCAGAGTAAGGCCGAGTCCTTTCAAGGATGTTCAGAGGATTCCGATGTGACTACAGCAAGATCCGCCCCACCCCAGAGGGACTGTGTCACTTGTCCCCTGGTGGGGTGAGGGCTCCCTGGTAATTCTGTTGTGAAGCCAGCCTTGAGAACGAACCAAGAATTGGCTGACAAGAGGTTAACTTTGATTTTACTTCTATACAAGTCTTTCTTGTAGGGGAGACAGGCAAAGGAAAAAGAAAAAAGCTGCTGGGTAAACATATTTTGGTGACCTGATAAATATTTGCCATAATTCCAACCAAACTTAAGAGTTTTAAAAGTGTTTTCAAGGACATTCTCCCCTTTGCACTCTACAGTCCTGTGAAGAGGTATTGTCATTATGTTTATGGTTGGAAAAACTGGTTTAGAGAGATCAGGTGAGGGGCCCAGCTGGTAAGAGGTGGGGCCAGGGCTCAGGCTGGCCTCATCCATCTGCCCCTTTGTTCAGAGCCTGAAACAATTCTCTTCTGTAAGGGCCAGTCCATTCTATTTTTTGTTCTCTGCTGCCATTCAGCTAGCTTGATTCTTTTCTTCCTCTCTCTCTTTTTTTTTACTCACAGTGTAAATTGAGATCAGTGTAATTTCTGAGAAAATAGAAATTAACGGGGCAGCCAGCCTGCCAGTGGAAAGTCAGGGACATACTCAATCGGCCTTGAAGCGTGAAACACTTCCAGATGCCAAAATCACTTACTGCTTGCTTCACTTTGTTTGGCAGGGCTAAAATTAAATACTGCTTTCCAGTCGCTGTGGTGGGAATTGAATTTTGCGTCTTCATTAGATCTATTGGAAATGACCTTGAAAGACAGAAGAACCTCAGTTTGTGTCATTCGGTAGAAAATAATGTCAAGAAAATATTGACACTTGAAAACAGTTCCGTTTTTTTCATCAAGCGATTTTTTAAAGCATAGATTCTCTTTAAAAATGAGCAAAGTTCAAATGTATGAAAGTGATTTCTTTAATGACAAAAGAAATAAAAAAGAAAGAAAAAGAAAATTTCAAGCAAGATTATGTCTTCCACAACTACTTGAAGAACTGCTGCCACCTCATGGAAAATTTTTAGAAACTTCCAGTTCAGCCCAGAATCTGTGTTTGCCGTCTTCCTCCAGGCACTGCTCCTGTGTAATGTTCCCTCAGGCCAAAACCCCGGGGAGTCTTTGGCCTGCAAATGGCAGTTTTTATGTCACTGTGGGTCAGTTCGAAAGTGGTTAGAATATCAGAGAGACAATGTGATTAGAAATCGAGAAATAATATTTCTTTAAAAATTGTTAAATGTAAACACTTGCCAATGAAACTGAAATAAAAAAAATTATTTTTTAAGAAAGAAATATCATTTCAGCTATAATTGAAATGAGCAGAGAAGACATAATGATTAAGAAAACTGTTCCCTATCTTTCTTCATCCCTGTTATTTTAGGAGAACTCTCCTGTACCAAACAAACCTAAGCCAGCTGAACACAGTGAGCTCCTTCATGCCTGTCTGCTTTCACACATACCTGAAATGACCTTCCCACTGCTGGATTTAGGTGAACTCTTTCAAGGGTCAGCTAAGAAATGGCTCCCCCATGGAAACGTCCTCAACTCATTCTGCTTTCTTATTTCCCCTTCTGTTCCTGCAAAACTTTCTGCCTACTGCCAGGGTCGTATTTATTGTTACTGTATTTGCTGCCAGAGCACTGTGTGCATTTCATTGTGATAGTTTTGTAGGGGGAATGAATAACATGAAAGCCAAGAGCTCCCATTCCAGGTTCAAATCCTGACTCTCCCATTACTAGCTGTATAACCTTGGGCAACTTTTCCCTGCTGCAAAAGGGAGGTAGTAGTATCACCTCAAAGGGTTGCTTGTAGTGAGCCTTAAATTACTTAATATTCGAGTGCTCAAAGCCGGGCCTGGCACACAGGGAGCACTATGGATGTGTGAACTCTGGCTGCTACTGTCCACATTGTAATGGCCCATGAGCATATCTGTCTCTCCCCAGCCAGACTGGCAGAGAAGCATGGGCTTTGTTCACCTTTGATGCCCCACACAAATGAGACATTTAAAACCTAATTTTCCACACAAATATTATCACAATGATCTCAGAGTGAGTGTGTGTGTGCTGGAGCCATAGCTCTCTCACCACTGCCCTAACATGTTCTAGCTCCACAAGCCGAGTCCAGCCCTGACATGTGCACATTATACCAGGCTGAGAAGGTGCCAGGCTCCAGGCAGCCTCCAGCATGCAAAGTTGACAACAGTTCATCTGTAACCCAGAGCAGAACCAGTGATGTGCACATGATAGGAATGCATCTGTGTCAGAAGTCCAACTTGGGAAGTAAGGTTTCCTTTACAGACCCCAAGCCACAGACACAGCCAGGTACCTCCTAATTTCTCCATTTTCCCTGTCTTAGTTATTGTGTTAGTTTCCTAGGGCTGCCGTAATGAAGGACCATGATCTAGTGACTTAAAATGGTCAGAAATTTATTGTCTCCTAGTTCTAGAGGCATGTCGGCAGGGTTGCTTCCTTCTGAGCGTGGTGAGGGAGGGTGTGTTCCAGGCCTCTCCCCTCACTGCTGCTTGTTTCCCAGCAGCCTTAGGCATTCCTTTGCTTTCCCGTGGCCTTCTCCTGTGTCTGCACATGGTCTTACACTTCTGCATGTCTGTCTCTGCCCAAATTTTCTCTTTCTATAAAAAAATCAGTCATAATTAGATTACAGCCCACATGAATGACATCATCTTAACTTAATTACCTCTATGAAGACCCTATTTCCAAATAAGGTCACATTTTGAGGGACTGGAGATTAGAACTTCAACACTTTTTTGGGACAATTCAACAAATAACAGTTATGGAGAAGATTTGAAGATCTTACTGCTGGAGGGTTGAAAATTGTCACATTCTTAAGCTTCATGAGTGAAGTTGATGTGATATAGTATTTTAGATTTGGGGCTACTATTTTTTCCAGTTTTATTAAGGTATAATTGACATAACACTGTATACATTTAAGGTGCACAGCATACTGATTTGACTTACTATATTGTGAAATACTATTTGGTTTTAAAAGGGCATAGGAATCAGCACAGATGTTCATTGCTGGATCGTTTATAATGGTCAAATAGAAGAAATATCTAAATGTCCCACATAGGAGGATGGTTAAATGGATGATGTTGATGGTGATGATGATGATAACAAATATTCTTCATGGCTTACTCTGTGCCAAAACTGTGTCAATGACTTTATCCTGATAAAAGACATAAGCAACAATAGTTAAAATAGATAAATTGGACATCATTAAAAATATTTTAAATCACGCTTTAATAAATACATCAAGAAAATGAAAAGACAACCCACAGAGTGGGGGGACATGTTTATGAATTATATATCTGATAAGAAATTTAATTCTAGAATATATAAAGAACTTTTATAACTCAATAATAAAAAGATAACCCAATTAAAAAATAAGCAAAGGACTTAAATAGCCATTGCTCCAAAGAAGATATAAATGGTCAATAAGAACATGAAAAGATGGTCATCATCATTAGCTATCAGAGAAATGCAAACCAAAACCACAATGAAATACAATTTCACACCCAGGAGGATAGCTAAAATAACAAAGGCAGACAATAGCATGTATTGACAATGATATGGAGAAACTGGTACCCTCTTACACTGAAAGTAGAAATGTAAACTAGTGCAGCCACTTTGGAAAGCAATCTGACAGTTCCTCAAACAGTTAAACATAAAATTACAATATAATGCAGCAATTATCTACCCAAGAGAAATGAAAACATATGTCCATACAATAATTTTTACATGAATGTTTATAGTTAAATATTTACAATGAACTGAATGTTTATCCTCCAAAGTTCATATGTTAAAACCTATTTCTCCAACATGATATTTGGGTGGGGCCTTCAGTAGATCATGAAGGTGGAACCCTCATGAATGGAAATAGTGCCCTTTTAAAAGAGACCCAGAGAGCGCCCTCTGCACTTCCATTAGGTGAGGTTACAGTGAAAAGATGGCCCTCAGTAAGGAAGAGGGTTGCAGACACGGAACTTGCTCCCTGAAATCATTGACAACTCTCCTTCTATTTTAGCTTGTTTGAGTCAAGGTAGTTTTTGCTACCTGATGAAAGTATCCTAACTAATACAGTGTGCATAGAAAAAGAGTGGAAGGAAATGTGTTAAAATGTAAGTAGCAATTATCTTTCAGTGGTGGGATTATGGGTTTTAAAAAATGTCTTCTGTATATATTTTTGTTTTCAATTTTTTCTAAAGTCAGCAAATATTACACTTTTGGTCAGGGTAAAAACTATAAGTTTTTAAAAGAAAATGGAAATATAAAAGAATGTGTGGTAGCCAGCCACTGGGGAACCTGGTCCCCAATGTTCCCTGTCTCCTAGTGTTCTCTCCCTCATGTAGTCTTCTCTCATATTGTACTAGGGTTTGTCGATGTGATCAGCAACATAAGGTAGAAAGGATGACATAAGGTTATAAAAAGACTGTGGCTTCTGTCTTGGGAACTCCATTTCTCTCTGAAATCACCCTTCCTGGGGGAAGCATGCTGCCATGTTGTGGCCAGTCCTATGGACAGGCTCATGTGCTGGGAAACTGAAGCCTGTGGCCCGCAGCCATCAAGGCACTGAGGCTGCTAACAGCCACACGAATGAGCTTGGAAGCCGATTCTCCTGCCCCAGCTCAACCTTCAGATGGCTGCAGCCCAACCAACAGCTCGAGGGCAACATCCTGGGAGACTCTGACCCAGAACCACCCATCTAAGCTACTCCTGGATTTGTGACCTTCAGAATTATATTAGGTAATAAGTGCTTATCGTTTTAAGTTTCAGGATAATTATTTCACGGCAATAGATACAACATTCTTTCATTCAGTAAGCCACTCTGAGGAAATCTAAACTTCAGAAACGGAGCACCATTGCCAAAGGATATATCTACAAGGACGTTTATTGCCACTGCCTTTGTTTTAGAACAGTGGTTTCCAACCTTTTTCAGCTCATGGAAAACATAAACTAGTTACTAAAATTCTGTAGCACACCAAAAATTTATACTTTTTTGCTGATGTGACAAGAATAGGTATAATTTTGATTGATTTACAAAAAATAATAGTAATTACCTTCTTTTTTGGTCCAAGGTGACTTTTTAAGAAATAAAGTGCTTATACTTGTATATAAGGATTTCTGATACCAAGAATTAACCAATCAGAAGCAACCATATTATGGGATGTGACCAATAAGACGCAACTTTTTTATATGGTTCAAGACAGGGCATTTACACAACATGGCTATTGTTATGTTGGCTGGTGTAATTTCTTTTTTTTTTTCTACAATCTAAGGGAAAGAGGACAGTGCTCCTTACTAAATAGTCAGGTGTTGCATGTTTTAAAAATTCTTACAGCACACATACATGCTGGTTGAAAATCACTGTTTTAGAAACATATTGGGTATAATTATAAATTATACTGGTACCATTCTGTGGGACTATTGTGCAGCTTTTAATAGAAATGAAGTAGACCTATATGCATTAATCTGGAAAGATTCATGTCATATCAAATGGGGAGAAATATTAAGGTGCAGAGTAACATGTATGGTATCTAGGGGGTAGGCATTGCCAGATATGTCTCCCCACTATCAATACTCCCTTCTACTTTATTCAGAAGCCATGTGCCCAGCTTCAGAAATAAATCTTTATTTCTCAGCTTCCCTTGCAGCTAGGCATGACCACACAACATATTTCTGGCTCATGAAATATAAATGGAAATGTACAGAAAAGAACCTCTGAGAAAACTATTGTTTTTCTAGTAGTATGTATTATGTGTGCTTTTCATCAGAGTCACTTAGTTTGTCCCTGCTGGTTTTTGCCTTCTTTCTTCTTCCTGCCTGGAGGGGCCAAAGTCACACTCTCAGAATAGGAAGCATAAGGAGATGGATCATGTGCCTTAGCAGCTGCATCAACCTGCATCATCTAGTGAAACACTTTTCTTATTTAAGCCACTCCTTAGGTGAATGCAGTTCTGATTACCTTATGACGCATTTTCATTTAAAGGAAAAAAGGGAGAAAATTAATGTGTGTGTACATGTAGGTGATTAATTATATGAGCTAAGATGAAGGATACATAGCTTACCATTAACATTGACAGTTAACAGCAAGGGATAAGATTGAAGGCAAAGGAAAGATCATGAAGTTTTTATTTTTACTCTATGCTGTTCACATTGTTACATCAAACATTTTTTAATTTTGTGATAAAATATAATGTCCAAAAACTTTATAAAAAGGGAGAGAGAAAGAAAAGAGGGTATACATAGCAGCATTCTGGAATTACCTGTTATCACTCAGTCAGCTCACGCTCAAGGCAAGCTGGACCCCAGTGACCTGGTGGATACTGGGCTGAATGTAGGAGAACCTAGGTAGGGTTGGAAGGTTGGGCAGAGCTCTGTAGTTTGAGCCAATAGCACCAGCTTTAGAGTTGGTCCGTGGGGCTTTGGTGTGGAGGTTCAGGCCCCAGCCTATCAGCTTAATACTGCAGGCATCCAGGAGACTATTAGAGCCTTGCTCAGGGCAGGAGGCCCAAAGGGGCAGCTGTAGCCTGGCAGAGGAGAAAAGCAGTCAGGGAAAGCTGGGGTCCAGGGTAAGGGGATGCAATGCAGGGGCCCTGACCTGTGGCCTAGCACAGCTGTGGCATATAAGGCTGGCCCCAAGCTGCCCACAGGTGGGTTCTTGCTTTCAGGAGCAGGGTTCAGTTACCCTCCCTGCCCTGGACGCCTGGGCTTGCAGTTAGAGCCCACTGTTCATGTGGCCCACAGGAGCCAGGTGTCTAACCCAGATCACAGAAAAGTCGTGCAGCTGATGTGCTCATGATTTGTCTTCTCAGTCAGTGGTTCTTTGGTCCTGGGGCCTTCATGGCACCCGCTCTGAGCAGCCAAGGGATTGGGGTTGGGGGTGACGGTGCTGTGGTCCTAGATCTGGACCACCTTCTCCACCACTGCCTGCCTGCTCCAATTTCCTCTCTCTTGCAGCAAGGAGCTTCCTGTACCCTCTGGCTGGCTGAGCAGCTTCCCAATTTCTCTCTAACATCCTGCAGCAAGCGTCTGGATTGCTTTTTGCTCTTGGAAACTCAGGCTGAAACCAAACAGAGAGCCTCTGGGATTGTTCAAAGGGGCACCATGGAAGGAACTCAGCCTGGCAGGGCCCAGCTTGGTTGTGGGACGGCCCGTGCAGGGAGGTCGCCATTTTCCTGAACCTGCCTGACTGCTCTGCTTCTTGCTCCGCCCTTCCCACTCAAAGGCCTTCTGTTGGCAGATAACAAAGTCTGGCTCCGAAGGTAGGGTTGCCAGAAAAATACAGGAAGCCAAGTTTAGTTTGAATTTTAGATGAACAACAAATAACTATTTTAGTATGTTATGTCCCAATTATTGCATGGAACATACTTATACTAAAGAATTATTTGTTGTTACCTGGAATTCACATTTAACTGAGCATCCTGCATTTCTATTTGCTAAATCTGGCAACCTGATCCTAACATGGCTCAGCTTTCAAAGTTCTAATCAGATTTCCCAGAAAGGAAAGAGGGAGAAGAGAAGACAGCACAAAAGAAAACAAACAAACAAAAACCCTGAAGAGAGCATGTGTGTGACCCCCAGCTGCCCCTCAGGTCTGAGGGCTGAGGGACCCCCTGTGCCCAGAGACAAAGGCCAGGCTAGGAGGCAGCACCAGGTGCCAATTCTAGCTCAGCCACCAATTTCCTGTGGGTCACCCTGTGCCGTGATTGGGCTTCCCTGGCTCCTAGTCTGGCACCTGCGGCCTCCAACACACATTCATTCATCATACTTGTCCTGAATACCCTCTCCACATGCCAGACTCAGGCCTGAGAGAGGAGTGGGACTCAGGGCCCTTGAACAGCTGGACTCAGGGCCCTTGAACAGCTGGACAGCACTCAGCAAGTGGTGGATGCAGACAAGATCCAGGAAGATAGAATTTCTGCTTTGCTCCTTACTGGAGAGTTACTTGGCCACCACTAGGCCTTGCACCTGCCCTCTGCCTGGTGCCCGTGGCTACTCAGAAATCTGCAGGGGATGCTTATGGGTAGCATCTGCTACGATGGCCCTTCTCACAGTGCCCAGTGGTGGCACTGCCGTCATCCACAAGAAGCCATCCGTGCAGCCATTCTTTCTGCTGCAGCTCCCAGGATGTTGACGGTGAGCTTGGTGAGCAGTAAGGTAACCTGGAGGGAATTGCTTTCCCGGAACCAGCTGGATTGGGTTGGGTTGAAGCAAGCTTGTGTCTCCTAGACACCCACCTCTGAGTGTTCAAGGGTTTCAGATTACATGATGGAGCGAGGATGAAAGAGCAGGGATGAAATTGAGGTGGGAGTCTTTGAATGGCAGGCAGAGGTTGGTATGGTCAATACTACCTGCTTTATCCAGCTTGGATGGATGGGAGAAGAAATGGAAGGAGGAAATTTGATTTTGATGACCGAGGAGATAATCTAGAGGCCGCCATTCTCCATATGGCAGCCACAGTGCTTTTTAAAGAATGTTTTTACAGTGGAACCTCGTTCATGAACTGAATTCATTCCAGAGGCTGTTAAAGAAGTGATTTGTTAAAAAAAAAAATGAATCACGCCTGAGACATGTGTGACTGATCATACAGGTGTCAGCATGAAAGAGTTGCTGGGTCAAGAACCAAAGTTCTGTTGGACAACGGAGACATTTATTTTCTGTAAACAACTTGGTCAAGAACTGAATTGTTCGAGATGGGAGATGTTCAAGAACTGAGGTTTGACTTATTGTGGTGAAATTATAAGATTTACATTTACTATTTAGGTGTATAACTCAGTGGCTTTAAGTACATTCGCCATGTTGTGTAACTATTGCTACTATTTCCAGAACTTTTTCATCATTCCAAATATACGCTGTACCCATTAAATAATGACTACCTGTTCCTCCCCCTTCCCTCTGTGGGGGTTCAGAGCTACTCACCCCAAAATGTGCCTCTGTGGTATGCAGATTGTTTTGTGCTAAAGGCAACTTTAGCTAGAGGGCAAAGAGTTGGGGTTCTATCTGTGAGAAATGCTCACAATAAAAACTGGGACACAGGACTTGAGCAGCAAAGTGAGGCGTTTATTCATGAGTCTGCAGAGTCAGGTGCACCCTCAGCCAGGAGAATGTGCGCCCCAAGTAGACAAAGAAAACTGGTTTTATACGAATGCGATTAGTTCCCCCACCCCTCTTCTTCTCCCCTGTTTCTCCACCACTGGTTACTCCGGAGTTACAATCTAATACAATTATCTGAATGCCCCTTTTGTGATTTGTAAATATGTTACTACTGTCAACTCCCTTCTCCCATTTTCCTTTTGTCTGGTGATGACTATCTTTCTACTGGTTTGGGAGTCACTATTTCCTTGTTTCTTACAATTCTCCCTGTCTTCTCTTGGGAAATTGATTACTTGAACCATTCTATTTATCCCTTCAAATCTAAGGAGGATTTCTTGACTTTCTTCCTCATAGTTAGGATTCCCTTTGGCCTCTAGGAGGAGATTATGAAAAGTTGCTGCATTTGTTTAGTTAATGCAGTCTCAATTAGTCTCTGAACTAAACCTCTGACACAGGGAATAATACAGCAGCCTAAAGCAGTAAGGACACCTGCTACCACTATGAGGGAGGGGAGACAAGAGCTGACGTGATCATTCCTTTCCAATTGCCAAACCAGTTTTCTAAGTATCCTCTTATAGGATTGTTGATTCCTGAGTTTTCTGCTAGTTCATTTGCTAGGGTGGTCAATCCCTGTAGAGACTTAGTGATAGTCCCATCAGGAGCTATATTATTGGGGATAAAAGTGCAACACTGTCCCCCAAGCATTACACATACACATCCTTTTTCTGCTAGCATAATATCCAGTGTCATCCTATTCTCCCAAGTCATTTGACTGGTGGCATCTGACTATTGAGCTATTTCTTCTATAACATCCCTGATATAATTAATAAATCTCTTGCTGATTATAATAAATATAGTTTACCCAATTAACACTATTATTAATTGTTGACCACCAGAAGAGGACTGACTCAAACCCTGCTGTTATTTGATTCCTAGCCTTAAACTCATCTGGAACTCCTTTAGGAACCCCAGTGGCATCGATACAGATGTGAGGATCAAATGATCCACCAGGAGCTGTTGACCTCTTTTTCATTACCATTTTATAGTCAAAATCCCTTCCATCTCCTTGGGGCCTTGGAAGAACCAAAACCATTTGTATAACTAAGATTCTAGCTACCAGCCATAGCTATAGAAAGGTATCTTGAAGGCTGTCCTCTTCCCCCACCCTCCAACTACAGGCTCTGGGGAATTTTGGGGGACCTTACTCTGTAACAATTCCTCCCCTCAGACTCAAGACCCTTTATAATCTTATGGAGGACAATGGGCGAAGGTCTCATGCTCCTCTAGCTGCTTCAAGCTGGACATGGCCGTCGTCCTACCTACCCTGGGTCTAGAAATCCCTAATAAGAGTCGGGGTGGAGGGGAGGGTGGCCTTCCCTCATGGGGAAGGATTTTGCAGAGTCCAGGTCAGTTGGCTATCCCTGGACAGCAGCATGCTCAGTTTCCAAGGGCTGGCACTGTTGGACAAGCTGGCATCCTTGTCATATTCTGGGGGCAATAGAGTTGGCAACAGGGTTAAAAGGCATCATTAAAACCATAACTACTAGATGACAAAAGGCAATGTCCTACATTAGGAAAAGAAATGGTTTCTTTGGAGGAAGGTGTGCAGGGCATGTCACACCTGTCCAAAACCCTTTTGCCCACTATACCTAGTTTGGGCCAAGGGGTATATTTTAGGATTTCCCCCCTCTCAGACCTCTGGGTCCTTTTTGTCCAAGCCATTAGGATAGAAAAGAGAGACCAGTTTTAAAGTGAGCCCACAGACCAACCCATACTTCACCAACCCAGCCACTCAGTTCAGCCAAACTGTTGAGTCTCAGGAGGCGCCAATGCAGATGGGCTTCTTAAGTGAGGCCTGTATGTACAGACAATCACTCAGGTAATGAGATCATAGGCTTATGCCCTATGAAAACAGACAGAACACACATGTTAATTCACACAACACAATTCACAAACCAGTCTTTAAATTTGCAAGACTGTCTTATTGGGAAGACATCCAGTTGCAAGGCATTTGACATTCTTCTTGCCTGTAAATTAAGCATCTTTGATAATGTCACAGACTTGGTTTAACTTTCAAATGAAAACAAACTTTTAATGAAAATAAACTTTATAGACACAGTTAACTGCACTAGTTTATAGTCTGCCACTGAGCATCGTGATTTTCCTCAAATCATGATTTTTCTCCTGAAGATTACCCTCCTTGTTAATGAAGGGACTGCATTAAGTCCAGTTTTAATTTAGCCTGTTCATTTGCATAAATGCAACAAGAGCAGCAATTGATCACATAAATCTTTTAAGTCTGCTTTGCTGGAACTCACACAAAGAACCTTCATGTTGACCTTCAGTCTGCCCTCTGGGTGCAGAAGCTGACCCACACACCTGCCATCTGGCCTTGCCTATAAAACCCATGCTTTTTACAAGTCCTTCAGGTTTTCCATTGTGCCTTAAGTTTCCTCCTAGCCATGTATCAGGGAAGCAACCTTCGTTCCTTCCCTAGAAAGATTGCCATGAACCGCACAACAACCAGGGTATCAGGCTTTTTCCTCCTTGGCTTTTATTAGCCTTGAAAGTCAACTTCCATTCCTCAGGGCTTTCTGGTAACAACCAGAGCCTAGGCATGCCTCCTTCAAGCATGACATCCCAGTCAAAGCCTTGGCTGACAGAACCACCATTAGCAACTGGTCTTGCTAGTTTTATGCAAAGGAACCTTACGTCATCACTTCTTCTTTAGAATGTCAAATACTGGAGGGTTCAGGTCGGGGGGAAAATATAAAGGCGTGAAGGAAAATGCTTGTCCTTCAAAACTGCATTTCCATGCATTATAACCCCCATTACTAAAACCATACGATTTCTTTTCAAAACCTTTATAAACTTCTAACAAACCTTTTCATTTACATGCCTTACACTTTCTCTGGTTCCCTTTTTTCATGTGAAGTTTTAAGTTCCCTGGGAAACCTCAATTTTTCCTTTCAGAGGATAAACAGAGCAATAATTCAAAACACAGATAGCTAGGCCCTCTCTCTCCAGTATGTCCACTGGCCTCCTAGAGAGACATGCCCTTGACAGAGACATGTTCACTTGCCCAGGCTGGAGCACTCAGCAGCCCTGAATGACCCTTCCTGGGTCCTGGGTGGCAAAAGGAATTTTCGCCGACCAGTTTACAGACAACCTTTCCTAGGTCTCATTGGTCAAAAACAGATACAGAAAATTCCACAACAGAGCAGACAAAGGTATGCTTTTATAAAATCAGAACACAAGCAACTGAGGTTTTCTTTTCTTAGGTTTAAAACTTCCATAACTTTCCTTTTTATCATTACAACTTTCCTCAGACCTTCTGCAACATTCACAAACTTTTTAAATACCCTTTACTTCTTTAGATTTTACCATAACATGCTTCCAATCCTTGTTCTTTTTCACACGGTGAAGGACTGTACTCATACTCAGTATCTGGCAGCTAAAAGTTCCTAGATTCGCAGAGATATCCTGCAGCTTTTTGAAGTTTCTGCGTCTCCTCCTCTCTTCTAACATACACTTTCTGAGCTTTCCTGAGGAGTTTTTCAATTGTTCTATCTGGCCTATTCATCTACCTTCTGCAATTTCTTACAAATATCTGGCCAGTTTCTGTTACAACGGTGACTTTTAAGAGTCCCTGCCCTACAGCATTCTCTGGCTTTAGAGCAGAATACTTCCTTATCTGGTCCCTGAGCTTCTGTAGGAATGTTGATGGAGCTGTATCTCAGATGCCTTGGAGACATTCTGTGCTTGGGGAACAGACTCCTTGATTTCCCTGATGATGAGGCTCCTAAGGTCTCTCATCTGAGTCCTATCCTCTGGCCTGTTATTCCATTCAAGGTCTACACTGGGAAACTTCTGTTCAGCTGGGACAAGGAGGATGATCTCTTTCCCAAAGCCTCATAGCAGCCTATCTGATCATTCCCTTCTCTTCCCCACTGAAGATGTCTAGTATAGACATTAATTCCATCCACATGTATATGCTGGGTCCAAGGAACTGATCTAATTGTTCTGCCAATCTAAAGGTGTCCTCTACCAAGTGCTTCATATTGCGCTTGAAGTTTCTAACTTCAGTGCTTGTTGAAGGAGCATCTGACATATCCAGTTTGTCCTGGGCCCATGGAAACCTCCCTAGAGGGAAACATCGGCTACTCTGAGGGAATGGGGAAGTTCTTTAGGTCTTGCTTACATTGTTCTAATTCCTTTCTTAATTTAGAATAAGTTCCCACCGGGGGCCGTAGGTGTCATGGGGGTGGATACTGGTGGGGTATCTGCTAGGTGTTCCTGGCCTCTTCTGTCTGTACTGTCCATCCACGGTGCCTCTGCTCAGTTGGCCGCCAGCAGGCCAGGGCCGTAAGGAGGGCCGTAAGGTGGCGGGAGACAGGACAGAGGGTCCCAGGTTTTATCTTTTTTTTTGTTTGTTTGTTTGTTTACAGGGAAGAGACCTGTAGACCTGCTGGTAGGTTGCAACCAGCAGAGAGCATATTCCTTCTCTTCCTTAGAAGCTGGTGCCTGATCACTCACATATAAGACCAGGGCTTGACAAACCCAACAATCATCAGACCCAAATTGGAACCAGAAGACAGATTTCCCCTTAATGAGTTCCTTTGGCCAAAGGAGACAACAATATTTTACCATTGTCTGTTTCTCCTTACTTTTGGTCCAGGGATCCTCTCCCCAGTGCTCTAACATTCTCCCTAATGGACTGTTGGGTGGAATGTCTGCGGGGCCTTCCTTGGCCCTGCCCCTTTGAATTTCCCTAGGCCTAGAATTTCTTTTTCCCATCCTCAGCTGATTCCTGTGGCTGAATCCGGTTGTGTTCTCAACCTCCTTTACCAGAGATTTATTGAACACAGACCCCGTGAGTTCAATCCCCCTATACCAGAGAATTTCTACCCATGCCCTGTATACTCAACCTCTCTTGCTAAAAGTTTCTTGTATACAGTCCTGTGTGCTCAACCCTCTTACTAGAGACTTTGCACACAGCCCAAGACGCTTCGTTCGTCTCCGGCCGTTTCCCTCACGGGAGAACGGACCCCGCGGATTGGGACTCTGCACTCACTTCATGTCTTGAGACACATCCCAGCCACACACACAATCAGCTTCCCGAGGATGCCCAAGCACCAAGACACTACTTAAGTCCAATTTTCTTACTTTGGCTCGTGCACGAGGTTGCCTGGTTGCCACGGTGTTTGCTCTTGTTTCCCCCCTGCGTTGATCCACTGCTGTCCCAACAAGAAGTCTCAGGTCATTTCCGGACACTGTGAGGCGGGTGGGCCCTGGGTCAAGCGAGCCACCCAAAAGCAGGTAGGACACGTCTCCCTGCCTTGGCTCAGAGCCCCTTCCCGCACACAGGCGGAGGATCCCAGACGAGCCCCCAAATTGTGAGAAATGCTCACAATAAAAACCGGGACACGGGACGTGAGCAGCAAAGTGAGGCGTTTATTCACGAGTCTGCAGAGTTGGGCGCACCCTCAGCCAGGAATGTGCGCCCCAAGTAGACAAAGAAAACTGGTTTTATACGAATGCGATTAGTTCCCCCACCCCTCTTCTTCTCCCCTGTTTCTCCACCACTGGTTACTCCGGAGTTACAATCTAATACAATTATCTGAATGCCCCTTTTGTGATTTGTAAATATGTTACTACTGTCAACTCCCTTCTCCCATTTTCCCTTTGTCTGGTGATGACTATCTTTCTACTGGTTTGGGACTCACTATTTCCTTGTTTCTTACATATCTGAGAAATGTCAAGGCCCAGAAAAGCAAATAAATACTCCTTCCTCCTATCTTAGCTCATGTAACGATGATGTTTATTGTTAAATAAATAAACAAATAAACAAACAAACGGAACTTCAGCTGCAGGCTCAAGAGAAATTCTGCCCCTCCCTTCACTACCTAGAAGAACTTGAATTAGGGACGTTGTCTGGTAAGAAGAGATTATCAGAGATCACCTCTTTTGACCTATCTACAGGGCAAGACAAACTTCTATTTAATAAGTAACTGCTGTTATCATCCTGCAATGACCATTAGAAGCCTCCACGGCACCTTAGCTCATCTCTAGCTCAGGATGTCTTATCTACCTCGGCCTCCCTTTCTATCTCAGAACCTCTCGTGCCATGTGGGGTCTCTGACTCTCTCATGTATATGGAGTTCCCATACATATGTATGTAGTAAATTTGGTTATTTTTCTCTGGCCAATCTGTCTCATTTCTGTTTGATTAGACCAGCCAGAAGGATCTTGAGGGTAGACGAAAGTTTGCTTCTCCCTGATACCTCCCAACCCCTGGTAACCTCTAATCTACTTTCTGTCTCTGTGAATATGCCTGTTTTAAATACATTATATATGTGGAGCCATACAATATTTGTCCCTTTGTGTCTGACTTCGACTCAGGATGTTTTCAAAATTCATCCATGTTCTAGCATGTGTCACAACTTCATTCTTTTTTATGGTTGAATAACTTTCCACTGTATGGATGTAGCATGTTTGGTCTATCAGTTCATCTGTTGTTGGACACTTGGGTTGTTGTCACCCTTTGGCTATTGTGAAGCTGCAATGAACACGGGCATACAAGTATCTGTTTGAGTCCTTGTTTTCAATTCTTTAAGGTATATGCCCAGAGAGAAATTGCTGGGTTGAAAGGAGAAACTCCCCTGTGTTTCTCCTCTGTTCTACTACAACACTCTACACTGTGGTCACCAAATGTGTGGAATTTTCCCACACCAAGCAATTCTCAAACACCAGTTGGGTGCCCTACAATTTAATTCAATTCTGACACTTTCTACCTGAAGGTAGCCTCAGATCCCACAGGTTAAGGGCTCAGTCACTCAAGACTGTCCCACTTCAGACACCAATTGCAAGGTGAGGTTGTCACCTGTGCTGAGGAACTGGCTATGATTGGAAGTTCCCATGACCCCCTCCTTGGGTTCAGTCATTTGCTAGAGAGGCTCATATACCTCAGGTAAACAGTTTATTTATTAGGTTTCTGGTTTATTACAAAAGATATTAAAGCATACAAATGAAGGTTCCCATTTTGTTACAGGAACAGGGGTGTCCAAAAACAAACCCGAGTTTGCCACTGGAGGATGGGGAAAGGGAAGCAGCTTTTAAGACCCTTTGCATGCCTGGAGCTGGTTGCTAGTGTCTTTGTTATGCAAAATGGCTTTGATACTTCCAAGGCCCAAGAAGATGGGAGGAGTCTTGAACTGTGGGATGATACGGAAGGAGACTACAGAGCCTGCGTAGGGTGCTGTGAATGGTCAGAACTGGTTGCAACACCCACTGCGTCAGAGGACACAGTCAGGGATATATAAGCAGCTGCGGACATTTTAGCGGGGACTTGCTCACTGGGCTCTCTCATGGTCTCATGCTCTCTCTCTGGCTCGCTCTCTCTCTCTCTCTCTCTCTCTCTCTCTCTCTGTCTCTCTCTCTCTCTCTCTCTTGTGCTCCCTCCATGTGGCTTGATGAAGGGGCCTTCTCCATGCGGATTAAAGAAGCTGAGTTCTCCATGAGGTTTTGAGAAGGCTCTCCAGGCTGCTTTAAGAGGCTCTCGCCATGCGGTTTTGAGAAGGAGAGGAGATTCACGCGGTTTGCAGGAAGAAGGCAGTTTACAAGGAGGCTGAGAATCCACAAGGTTCTGCATTGAGAGCTGGAGGGCACCACGGCACAGAAAGGACCTCCCCAATCAGAATTGAGTGATTGGCAGCTACTGGTAAAGCTGGACTGTGCCTAGGAAGTAGGGAAACGGTGCTTCTGACTTTCCTAAGACTGGCCCGGTCTGGGAGGGGGAGGCAGAACTACGTGCAAATAAACAGTTCTTTTTCTTTTCACTAAACTCTAGTACTGAGAGTTGTAATTCTGGCGGCGGGCAATCGGGCCCCTAACTAAATGGCTTGTGGGTTCTGTTTCAATCAGAGCGGCCCAGAGGTTCTGTTACAATTTCTCTACATCCTCACCAGAGGAAGATAAACATAAGGCAAGGTCCAAAAGTGTCCAGAGCACAGGGACACTGTCCCCTTGGAGTTTGAGGTGTGCCACCCTCCTGGCATGTGGATATGTTCTTGTTCACAGACTGGGAAGCTCTCTGAACCTGTACTGTAGGGATTTTTATGGAGGCTTCATTGCATAGGCACGACTGATTAAATCATTGGCCATTGGGGATTAATTCAATCTCTAGCCTCCCCCTTCTCTCCCTGCAGGTCAGGGAGTGAGGCTGAAAATTCCAACCCTTTAATCCCACTATTGGGTCCATCCCTAGGTTAAGTACAAAAGTCACCTCATTTACATAAATCCTGGGAAAGTTGAAAGGGCTTGTTCTGAATAACAGAAGACACCTTTATTGCTCTTATCATTTAGGAAATTCCAAGAGTTTTAGAAGCTGTTCCCAGAAAGGCAAGTGAAGACCAAAATATATATTTCTTATTATGTTACAATATCACACTGGGTCACATGATAACTGTGTGTAACTTTTTGAGAAAACACAAGTTGTTTCCCACAGTGGCTGCACCATTTTATATTCCCACCAGCAGTATATGAAGGTTCCCTGTTCTTGTAACAGAACCTCTGGCTGCTCCGATTGAAACAGAACCCACAGGCCGTTTAGTTAGGGGCCCGATTGCCCGCCGCCAGAATTACAACTCTCAGTACTAGAGTTTAGTGAAAAGAAAAAAAGAACTGTTTATTTAACAGTTAAGTAGATTTAGATTATTTGTGGATTTCTGCTGTTGAGTCTTATGTTCTTTAAAATACCCACAAACACGTAGTTCTGCCTCCCCCTACCAAACCAGGCCAGTCTTAGAAAAGTCAGAAACACCGTTTCCCCACTTCCTAGGCACAGTTCAGCTTTACTAGCAGCTGCCAATCACTCAAATCTGATTGGGGAGGCCCTTTCTGCGCCGTGGTGCCCTCCAGCTCTCAATGCAGAACCGCCTGGATTCTCAGCCTCCTTGCAAACTGCCTTCTTCCTGCAAACCGCGTGGATTTCCTCACCTTCTTAAAGCAGCCTGGAGAGCCCTCTCAAAACCTCATGGAGAACTCAGCTTCTTTAATCCGCATGGAGAAGGCCCCTTCACCAAGTTGCATGGAGGGGGCGCGAGAGAGAGCAAGGGAGAGCGAGCACGAGCGGGAGCGAGAGACAGGGAGAGCGTGAGACCCGAGAGGAGAGTGAGTGAGAGAGAGAGACCGAGAGAGAGTGTATAAGACAGAGAGCCAGAGAGAGTGTGAGACCGAGACCGAGCTAAAATGTCCGCAGCTGCTTATAAATCCCTGACTGCGTCCTCTGACGCAGTGGGTGTTGCAACCAGTTCTGACCATTCACAGCACCCTACGGAGGCTCTGTAGGCTCCTTCCGTACCATCCCACAGTTCAAGACTCCTCCCATCTTCTTGGGCCTTGGAAGTATCAAAGCCATTTTGCATAACAAAGACACTAGCAACTAGCCCCAGGCATGCAAAGGGTCTTAAAAGCTGCTTCCCTTTCCCCATCCCCCAGTCACAAACTCTGGGGTTTGTTTTTGGACACCCCTGTTTCTGTAACATTCCCACAGCCTCACCAACACTTGTTATTTTCTGTTTTATTTGTTATAATAGCCCTCCTAATGGATGTGAAATGGGATCTCACTGTGGTTTGGTTTGTATTTCCTTAATGATTAATGATGTTGAGCATTTTTTCACATACTGATTGGCCATCTGTATATTTTCTTTGGAGACAGGTCCACTCAAGCCCAACCATTTCTTAGTTGGGCTGTGTGTTTTTGTTGTTGTTGCGTTGTAGGAGCTCTTTATATTCTCCCCATAGCAAGCAGAATGATTTTTTTTTAAATACAAGTTGAATTGTGTCACTCCCTGATCAAACCTCCTTGGCAGTATCCTGGGCACTCTGAGAGAAGTCTTACTTCTGCTTAACTTGTAACCAACCAAACTGGGGCCAGTCCCTGTGTTGCCTTGACACATGACCCAACAATTAGTGTTGAAGGAAACAGGTTTTTATTTACAGGATTCCAACCTGGAGTGGGTGGCTGGGAGCACTCCTGCTTGAAGCCCTATTCTCCCACGAGACCCAGCACTTCCCTTGCTCCCCTTTGAATCAAAACCATGCCCAGAAGTTCCCCATATCCTTATCTTTCTTAAGCCGGCTGCACAAACAGGTCTCCATCATCGCCGGAATGTGCACTTGTGGGTTTCAGAGTCGCCATTCTCTCGCAGCAGCTCTCTCCTTCAGGATTTGGGGTACATTGTCCTCAGCCTCCACATAGTGGTTCAGGGAAACATGTGCCATGTAACACTGGGTCATGGTAGAGTCCAGGGAGGCACACGTCCCATGAGAGTGGCTTCTCCATATGTCCTTCAGAGAAACAGAAGTCTGCAGCTCCTGTCCCCGTCACAGTTCAGCTCCAAGCATCAGTGCTTCATTCGGCAGGTCCCTACACAGCTCCATCAGCTCTCTCCTTACACCCCTTCCTCAGCCCTCATGGCTGCCTCCTCACTACAGACTGCGTGGCAGAATTCCCCTCTACTTCCCTACGGCAGGCCGCGTGATGGAATCCTGACTACAAACTGCACAGCTGCTCGCTGCTTCCTGTCTCGGACCTCATGGCCGAATCCCCCTGCTTCATGGCTCCTTCCTCACGGCTCTCCTCTCTCTCTCAGCCCGCCCTTCTTTCAAATGCTGACCCGAAACTTCCTACGTGATCTCATATCTGGCTCCTCCTACAATGTGCTACTTTTGCCAGTCCCCCTGTGTCTTTTACTTTCTTTTGGCTGCCATTTTTAGTCAGGGCAAGTGTTCTCAGTGACACACAGGCCTCTGCCTCCCCTGGCTATAGCATGAGTCACTATACCTCTTTGCCCTTGGTGGCAATTGGCTTCTCTTCCAGAAGGATCATGGCTATCACTTGCCGTTGTTACAAAAAGTATCTTAAATGCAGTATCATCCTCTCCCCCTTCCCCCAACCAAGGTTTGTGGGAGATATTCTTGGGGATCCCCACTTTGCACCCCATTACAAACGCTCCAGCCTCATGGTTCTCTCCCCTTCAAAATCACCCAACACTTTCACACCCTCCCACCCACTACCTGAGAGCCTGCAGGAGCTGCTCCCTCTCTCTGGAGGGGTTTGCATTCCTTCTGCTCTTCACCTGGCTGACTCCTACTGACCCTTTAGGACTCAACTTCATGCTCATCTTGGCAGAGAGGGCTTCCCTGGCAGACCCCAGCCATGGTCCTGACACATTGTCCTTTTCCTTCACAGCTATGGTCTGTGGTCCATCAGAAACAGGGGCCACACCTTGGCAGGGCATGTGGCTGAAGCTTCAGGAACGCTTGTTTAACAATGAATTGTCTCTCTGATGGGCCTTTTGGGAACACGCTGTTATCACTTCCACTTCCTGGCCCTAACAGCCAACTCAAGGGGCCACGTCTCACAAATTTACTGAAGACACACCAGGTGACTTCTGCAGCCTCTGCAGTCCCTCCCCTTTTCCAGATTCACTTCAAACCATTCTCTCCCTTTGGGCCCAAGGAACTAAGTGCCTAGGCCATGAGGATGCCTAAGATCCTGAGAGGAAGAAGCCCCTTGGGTCATGGACAGGGCAAGTATATGAGCCTACCCGGAGCCTTTGGAGCACGTTCTCTGATATGAGGTGGGCGCAGCAGCAGGACAGAGAGAAGGGGAGAGGCAGAAACCAAGGGAGCACAGCCAGACTGCTGCTGTCAGGCTTGTCACCTGCAGGACCTCACAGACCGGCAGAGCAGGGAGAGCTTGTGGGGAAGGACAAAGCATCACGAGACCGACTGAGCCCTGGCCGCGGGGCTCAGTTGGTTAGAGAGTCGTTTTGTACACCAAAAGGGGTGGGTTCAACCCTGGGTCGGGGTGCCTACAGGAGGCAACCAATCGATGTTTCTCTCCTGCTCTCTCTCTCTCAAATCAATAAACATATCCTCAGGTGAGGGTTTTTTAAAAATTAAATGACAGACTAAATGGGAGAAAATATTTGCAAATCTTATATCTGATAATGAGTATTTAATATCCAAGATATATAAAGAACTCAAGCAACTCAATAGTAAAACAAACAATCCAATTTAAAAATAGGCAGAAGAGTGCAACAGACATTTCCCCAAGAAGACATACAGATGGTCAATAGGTACACGGGAAGGTGCTCAATGTCACTAATCATCAGGGAAATGCAAATCAAAACCACAGTGAAATATCACCTCACACCTGTTAGAATGGTTATTATCAAAAAAACAAGAAATAACAAGTACTGGCAAGGATGTAGAGAAAAGAGACCCCTTGTGCACGGTTGGTAGGAAAGTAAATAATGCAGCCACTGTGGAAGACAGTTTGGAGGAGCCTCAAAATATCAAAAATAGAACTACCTATGATCTAGCACTTCCACTTCTCAGTATTTAGCCAAAGAAAACAAAATAACTAAGTTAAAAAAAAGATATCAGCACCCCCACATTCATTGCAACCTTATTTATAACAGCCAAAATATGGAAGCAACCTAAGTACCCATCAATGGATGAATGGTAAAGAAAAAAGTGGTATATATACACAATGGAATATTATTAAGGCATGAAAAAGGATATCCTGCCATTTGTGAGAACATGGATGGACCGTGAGAGCATTATGCTAAGTGAAAGTAGAGAAACACAAATACCCATATGATTTCACTTATTTATGGAATCTAAAATTAAACCCCAGAAAAACCAAATGCAAAAATACAGAGAACAGATGGGTGGTTGCCAGAGGTGTGTGGTGGGTGAAATGAATGAATGTGGTCAGTAGGTACAAACTTGCACTTATAAAATAAACAAGTCTTGGGGATGTTACAGCACAGTGAACAAGAGGCATCAAGAGGAACGGCAGATTTCCTGAGCCGAAAAGGCCTGTATCTCAAAGCTTGTAAAGCATGATTGTATGGAAGGCTACTGAAAAGAAAAGGACTTTCTTTTTCCCAGGGGACATTTAGGAGATATTATGAGTTTGTGTGTCAGGCCATGTTATTCAATAAGCTATTTTTCAGAGGACAATAGCACATTGTGTTAAGTGCCCTGAGAGCACCTGCTGGACCGGGAATGCCTGGGGAGGCTGCACAGAGAGGACCCTTCCGCTGGACCACAAAGCAGAGCAAACCCTTGCCAAACAAAAAAAAGGGGGGGGGCAGGGGGGGCAGTCAGCCCAGGGGAAGGCCTGGGCAGTGGCATGGAAGTATGAAAGGCTCCAGAATGTTCTGAGAACAGTGAGGACATGGTTTGGCTGGAGTCCAAGGCATACTGGGAGATACAAGAGTGGGTTGTTGGGGGCTGGGCCTTGGATGCCAGAGTGAGGCTTGTGGATTTCCTCCTGGGACAGGGAGGCCATCAGAACCAGGCTGAGAGCCAGGCGGAAATGGGTGTGGGCATGCCCAGAGCTGTGGGTGGCAGGGCTCTCTTTTTCAGATGCCAGTTTCTAAATACGTGTGAGTCAAGCACTGTGCTATATCATTGGAGATTGTGGCAAAACTTCTAAGAAACAGTTTTTAAATGTGCGGTGTGTGTTAGTGTATACGTGTGTGTATATATGAGTATATGTGTGTATGAATTTGCATGTATGAAAGAGAAAGAGTGTGTGTGTGTGTGTGTGTGTGTGTGTGGTCCTCTAGTCCTTCCAGCTGTGGTCTCTGCTGAGGTCCCTTCCCTGTGCACTGAGGGTAGTGTCTGGACTGAACAAACCTGAACTAGCTCACACATACTTGTTTTTTTCTTTTAAATGTATTATACCTCTTTTCTTCAAACAAGGGGGAAACCAGAAGAGAAACTCCCTTACCAGCCTGAAGCTGCCACTGCTTTTCCATTTCTGCTGGAAGGCCAGTTGCAAATAGGATCCACTCTGGGAGGAACTTGGTGGCCTGAGTCATAGAGTCAGGGATCCTAACCTTGAATCCTGGCTTGGTGCTTAATTTTTCTTGGTTGTGTAACCCAGGATATAGTCCTTGATCTATATTTAGAAATAATATTTATTTTCAGGGTTGTAAGAATTAACTGCACACAAAAGGTCTTGCCTAATGGCTGTGACATTGTACACATTAAGTATATAATAGTTGTTTTTACTATTGGATTGGCCAAAAAGTCCATTTAGTTTTTTCCATAAAATAAAAGACACATTTTTCATTTTCACCAATAACTTTCTTGATTTGGCTATTTTGAGTATATGGGCTATCTTCTGCTATTGGCTTCTAGTGGGTAGAGGTCAGGGTTGCTGCTAAACATCTTCTAGTGCATGAGACAGCCCCACAGCAAAGAATTATTTGGTCAGAATGTCAATAGTACCAAGAAACCTGGCAACCACTTTTGGCATGTTCGATCAGTCACAGCACCTTCTCCATACACTGCACAAATCTTTTTTTGTGTTTCAGTTGCATTTTTACCTTTCTTCGAATAATGTTGCATATTGTCTTCTATCTTCAATATTAAAATGACTGCACGAAAATTCACCAATTTTGATAAGCTTTTAAAAAGATGTATGCCGATATGACAGCTGTTAACAGTTTTCCAGGTGAGCGCTTTCAGGGTTGTGGTCTCCACTGACTGGTCAGCGCCAGGGCAAGGGGGTGTTTATAGTCAGTTGGTCCTGGTGTCCTCCACCTGGTTTTGCTGCTTTCTGAACCTGAGGCTGAACTGCAACTGAGGCCTAGATGTTATCTCTACAAAAGTGACCTTCTGTATCTGGCTGTAAATTGGCCAATGTGTTCAGCTGTCTTGGTTTCCCTATTCCACTTGCTAAGGAATTTTCCTAGCTTCCTACTATCCTGTCTCATTAGGTGGGCTGATGCTGAAATCTAGGACTTCTGGAGTCCAAACCCTTAACCAGAAATAAAGAAAGCAAACTTAAATGGTGGAAGAACAGGCAGAGGCACCAGCCATGGTTTCCTTACGCATGGATCCTGGAGGTGGGGATTGGGGCAAGGTTTCTGGAATCATTGTTGAAGGAGGATTTAGAGTTAAGGGAGCACTTGTGTTCTGTTCCCTGCAGACACAGGTATAGTTGATTCATGCATCCAAGTGGCTCACATGCAGTGAGCAGCTTCCGTGGCCTGTATCTGTGGTAGGTGTTGGGCTCTAACAGTGAGCAGATGAATGCCTTGTCTGCCATCATAAAGCTAAATAAAGCAAGGCAGACAGCTAGAAAATAACTGCACAGAAAATAAAGTATTACATGTGGTAATTAATAACATGATGTTTTAAAAAGGAGATGAAATTGAAAATTTATGAGGTGGGGGGCATCTGCTTTAGACTGGGTGTTCTCAAAAGGCATCTGAGGAGAGGACATTCAGTGACATTTCAGTGAAAGGTAAAACAGGAGAGAGCTGCCATGTGAGTTGGGAAGGGGAGGTCGTTTTGAGGAAATGAATGAAGGACCCCTAGCCCCATGTGAGTGAAAGGCAGTGCTGTGGAGATGGCCCAGGAAATGAGAGCAGAGACGCATAGGCAGAGGTCAAATCATGCAGAGAGTCATGGCGTTGTTGGAGTCTTGTCTTTTATTCTTCACCAGAGGACATTTTTCATTGCTTTAGAGACAGGAAAGGAGAAAAGAAAACATCGATGTGAGAGAAACATGGATCAGTTGCTTCCCATACGCTCCTGGACCAGGGATTGTACGCACCTGAACTGGGAACCAACGCACAACCCAGCATGTGCCCTGACCTGGAATTGAACTCACAACCCTTTGGTTACAGGACGGTGCTCCAGCCAGCCGAGCCACACCTGACAGGGCTGTTGGGGTCCTGTTTTGATCCACACCCCAACTTTGCAATTCCCGCTTCTGCATCCTCAAACCTCGATTACCCAGAATGTTGCCAACGAGAGGTGCCTGTGTCCTGAGAGCTGCCTGCCCAGAGACCATTAACCTCCAGTCCTGTGCCTCCACTGTCTTCGTGCCTGTTTCTTCACTGAAAAACAGTTAATGTCATTTTCCCGCAAAGAATTCATCTTTCATTCAACCACTGCATAAGGCTTAAAAGAGGGGCTATCATTCCTCTTCAACTTTTCTTTCTCTTTTTTTGCCTGGGCCACATGGACGGGAGGGGACCCTGCACACTGGGGGCAGTAGACTATCATTAATAAAACTTTGACATTTTTTGGAAAGACTATTTACTTAGAGAAAGGGGAAGGGAAAGATAAAGAGAGGGAGAGAAACATTGATGTGTGAGAGAATCATTGGGACCTGAACTGCAACCCAGGCACGTGCCCTGACCAGGAATTGAACAACACCCAACTCACTGAGTCATGCCCACCAGGGCAAAATTTTAACTTCTTGACAGCAATTAAAAATAAATATTTCAAAGTAAATTCACATAGCAGGGTGAAGCCCCTGCTGCTGGAGCTCAGGATCAGCCACCTCGTTTTTGCAGAAGGTAAGCACCTGGACAGTGAGGGAGGCTTCAGCATGGGAGCAGGTGTAGGGAGAGCTGCAGTCCCTCCATTGTCTTGCCACCCTTCCCCTCCCCAAGTGCTTCTCTCTAGCTTTGTCCCTGTGCTGATTATTGCTTTATTACTGTTTTCAGTCAGATGTAATTCTGGCATTTTCTATAATCTCGATCTTTTCATTGATACCAGATTTTTATACAAAGATTTGTATATAAAATGATTATGTACCCAGCAGAATACATTCCCCAGCAATTAGAATGTTTAAGATGCAGATCCTAACACTCCTTCTGCACATTCCTCATTTATTACTTTTGAAAGTGTTTTGTGATTTTTCTTGGTGGATGTGTTTACAAATCCAATAACAATTCTCATTTAGAGTTGCAAAACACGAAGCCATTTTGAACCCAGACAGATGGCAGCTAAATGAAGTTTAATTAAAGAATGAGTGCTTTGAATCAAATCACTTTAAAAAGTACAGTACACTGAGATACTGGAGAGGCTGCATAAACAGCATCTGGGCTGTTCTGCAGAAAGCAGGGAGTGCTTGCGAGGAAATACTCAGGAAGCCATCTCCCCCGGATCAGAGCTGAGCAAAGCAAGACGGCAGGCGGCCAGGGGACCCAAGCTCGTCCTTGTCCTCTGTCCTCTATCCTCTCGCAGGACACACCTCGCAAAGCCCAGAGTTCCCGGGACAGGAGGGGAAACTGACAGAGGCCACCTCTAGGTTCAACAGCTTTCACTGGGGTGGGGGAATCCCCTTCTAATTTTACCGAATGAGGTCAGGCACCAAGGCAAGAAGGTCTGCTGCACCAACCCACTTAACTGCATACGTCCATTGTGAGAGGGAACGGAGAGATGGGGGAGTCCCTGCAAGCCTCAGCGCCACTGGATCCGGGTCCCTAGCTCTCACCCGGGGGTCTCCGCCTCTCCCCGCAGCCGCCGGGGTCACAGCCCCGCCGGGCGCCTCCGCCCGCCCCGTCGGCCCCGCGGGAGCCACTTCCGGCTCTGGCCGCAGATCTGAGCGGCGGGCGGAGGCGGCCAGGGTCGGTCTAGACGACCAAGAGGCGCCAGCCGGCCGCCGGGAGGGTTGCGGGGACGCCAGGTGGGTTCGAGCCCCGTGGGGAGACTGATGCCCAAGCTGCAGCCACACACTGCAGGGTGGTGGTTGCCGTGGAGAAGAAAGGGGACCGAACCTTGGGACAGAGGCAGGGGTGGGGGACAGACCCTGAGGAGCCAAACGCCGGGTTTAGAGGCTTGTACTCAGTGCTGTGGGGGCAGGAAAAGCACGGAGGTTTTTAACTCGGGGAGAGATGGGGTTAGACGGGGGAAAGATGGGGTCCAGGAGAGGGGGCGCTTAAGGCAAAGTGTCAGCTGCTAGGCGGGCCTTCATTTCATGGGCAGCTTCTGCCTTGAGGGTGATGGTCAGTGTAGGGAGTCGACCTCCCCCTGATGCTGGAGAGCAAAGACCTGGCCCAGGGCAGGGGCCTGAGGATGGAGCCCAGCGCCCTGGGGAAGCCTGGGGCCACAGATGTGGGAGGGAGGTGGTGGCACCAGCCCTGAGAGGAACCGTTTGGGTGGGCGTGCCAAGCTTGTGGTTTCTGGCTTCTTCCATCATCTTTCCAGGAGGAAGCAGGGTCCGGAAGGCTGAGAAGCCTTCCCTTCCAGCTCTGGGCACAGGAATGACCCAGAGGGCAAACAGAAGCTGCTGGACTGTTTAGATCATGTACTTAGCTCACTCAGAACTCAGTTCCTCCAAGTCTCAGGCCTCTTGCTGGAACTTGGCTGGATCTTGTGCTCACCCTGACCCCTCCAAGCCCCAGCACTCCAGACCAATGGACCTTCAAGTTCTGTTGGCTGACCTTGTAATTCTCCTCCACCTGGCCCAAACCACTGCCAGTTCTTGCTGGAACAACTGTAAGAGCCTCCTATATGGTCTTCCAGCTTCTCTCACCTCTGCCACTTCCTCTGCAGGAAGGCAGACCCTTCCAAAGTGTGGTTCTGGTCATCACTCTCCACTTCGCCCCTGGTACTCCCAGCTGCGGCTCTCACCCCGCGACCCCCCCACCCCGCCCCCCGCCGCCGCCTGGTAAGTCTGTGAGAAAAAGGGTGAATCCTGGCCCCAGAGTGTAGGGCTAGGCAAACAGAACCCAGGCTGCATTTCTGGCCCCACTCACCCCTCCAGTGCAGCACCATGTTAATAGCCTGCTGACTTGCCCCCACCTACTCCTCCATTTCATCTCCAGCCACTCTCCTTGAGTCCTCCGCTCCAGCGACTCCTTCCTGTTCCTGGAACGCCCAGGTTCTCAGTCCAGCGTCCCTGCCTTTGCACATGTGGCCCTCTCCACCTACAACGCCATCTGCCCCAACTTTCCCCACTTTGTCCCACCAACTCAGCTTCAAGAACTGTTTCCTGATTCTGTACTAGGTAAGGTCGCCCTGCCTTGCGCTCTCACAGTACCCTGCCCTTCCTCATCAGGATCCTTGGTTGGCATGCTTATCACCCCACCAGTGTGCCAGTGACTTGTGTTTCTACTTGTAGTCTTATCCCTTCTTCCACCTTTCCACTTGCCACCGAAGTGGTCTTTCTGAGTTGTAAATAGGACCCATCACTCTGCTGCTCAAATGCCCTGAGCTCTATCAAAAATCCACCCTACCCTCCAGATATACCCCAAAGCCCCTTCTCCAAGATGCCTTCCCTCCAGCCATGGAGATTCCACACTTGATGATCATACTTGACAAGTTTGACTTCACCTGAGTTATTGGGTCCAAGACAGCCTCCTACCACACTGTGTGTTTGGGGGCCGGTCTGGCACTTGGCCTCCCATGGCCCCTCTTCCTGATGTCCCATGGGCCCAGCAGCAGAGAAATGAGTGGAGTCTATACTCAGACACCAGGTGTCAGGGACACCGCCACTACTTTGGCAAGGAAAGAGGGCATTGGCAGGCCACCTGAGCTGGGTTTCCTGACCTTGTCCTGGGGACAGCTGCAGCCGCAATTCCAAAACAGAAGACGCCGCAACAGTTAAGAGCAAAGGCAATGCTTTTTTTTTTTTTTTTTTTTTTTTAACTTATTTAAAAAGGCCTTGGTGGCAGGAATATAGTGTAAAAATCATTGGAAAAACTAAAAGGCATCAATACATATCCGAATATACACTTTGTACATAAATTACATTTCCTTTAGTCTTTCTGAGTGAGGTCCTGATTCAGCACTGAGGTCTAGTAATTCAGAGGTCCCGGCAGCTGCACGTTCAGGCCGGCATAGTCCACCATGTACATTGGCCACTGCTAGAGAGAGAGGGACAAAGGGTCCCAGTTAGGACTCCAGGTGACGTAGAAAGAACACCAGAACACTTAGTTCTGCTTTCCGAAGGGCTTCCTCAGATGCTATTTATTTGAAGGCTGCTGAAGGCCCAGAGAGAGGATGTGACCTGCCCAAGGTCATGCAATTCACCAGTAGCCATGGAGCTAGGGCTGGAGCCTTCTGACCTGTTTTCACCTGTGCCCACGGGCTAATCATGTGGACCAGACATGAGGGCCAGAGGGAACTGGGGACTGGCTCAGAATCGGTGGTCACTCCCATAAACTCAGCCCCCTCCAGGCCTCATGCTCCAAAGAAACTGTCATGTCTCCCAGGTGGGGGAGGAGCCAGTAACCCTCTGTGGGCACTCCTACAACCAGGCAGGGAGACAGGCAAAGCCTGAACTTTGGGGTTTTCCAGGAAGAAGTTAAAGGGGAACATGGTTAAAGGATAAAGAAATCCGGAAATCTACAAGAAAAAAATTTCTATAAGTATGTATGTTAACTACTTATTGTGGTGATCATTTGCAGTATATACAAATATTGAATCATTATGTTGTACACCTGAAACTAATATAATGTATGTCAATTATACCTCAAAAAATATCTTTTCCAAATGTGTTCCAATATTCTCCCCATTTGGACTCAGGATTGCAAAGCTAATATTTTGAAATCAGAAAGAACTCTCAAGTGTATGCCCCTAATAAGGTTGTCCTCATGGGTGGGAAAGAACCAAACTCAGCCACATCACAGAACAGGTGGAGCTCTGCAGACAGGTTCTCCATCCACCATTGACTGTAGTGAGGCCACGGAGTCAGTCAGCCTCCGACTTTCATTTTCCTCCTCTACCCACTGTGGGTAACGCCCACACCTCCCAGGGCTGTGGTGGGGCTGGAGCGTGAGATGTGAATGCAGAGGTTAGCACAGCATCTGACTGCCCTGGAAACCTGGGCTCTGCTCGGACTTCTGCTTTGACACTGCCCAGGGGAGTGGGCAGGTCCCTTTACCTTCTCAGCTTTGGCTTGCCCACCTGCCCAGTGGGGATGTGACTTTCTGTCCAGGCAACAGCGAGGCCCTGATGAGAGGGGTGGATTGCCTCGTGGGTAGATCAGGCAGTTGTGTCTGCAACCCTGGGCTGTGGGGCCCATTCAGAGTCCAGTGCTTCCCCGCACCCCAAACCCACACCCTACAGTGGGCGGCCCCGCCCGAGTGCAGGGCGAAGACCAGAAAGAAGAGTGGTCAGGTCCAGATCTGTGCAACTTTACCACGAGTGAGATCTGGTTGGTGGATGCCACGGACTCTGGGTTGGAGGATGAGGAAGAGGAAGACGAGGAGGAAGAGGAGACAGAGTTTCCTTCTGAGACACGCTTTCTCTTGCGCTTGGGGATGCTGCTGTCTTTGGCTGGTGGGAGAAAAGGTTGCTGACACTGGATGCCAAGACCACTGTGTCTCAGCCTTCCAGACACCCCTGGGGAAGGCCTCTTAGTTTTCAGGTTTGAAGTCCCCTTCTCAGCATTCAAGGTGCCCAACCCACCAGCTGAGGCCTATCTCTCCAGCCTCCTTCCCTAACCAGGCCCCATAGTCCATTCATCCACCTCCTGCTTCCGCTTACTTGTCTGCTTTTGCTAACACTGAAAACTCTGACTCCAAAAAACCTCCGCTGCCTTGCGGCATACCTCTTCAGGGGAAAGAATAAGGGAGTAAACCCCGACAGAAAATCCGGAGCCGGAGTCCCTAAGGCGGTTTGACGTTGTAGTCAACACCGGCAACTCCTGCGGCGCACCTGAAGCCAAGCTGTATTGACTCCGTCTTTCCCTTGGGCCCTTCAGCTGCGAAGAGAGGGGGGGTCTGCTGCATGGGCAACAGCAGACCCTCCATATCACCCCGCCCAGGCTCTGTAGCTTCAGCTTCACTGGAGAGGACACTCCAGCGTCATCGCAAGATGTCGATTCAACACGGGAGGAGACAGATACCGTGTCACTCCCGAGTCGGACTGCACAGCCATTCTCGGTGGTGCAGATAGACTCTTAAGAAGCTACACCATCGTCTCTCGAGACGGACGGCTGCCGATAATATGCCAACCCCCCCCTTGGGTAGGCCTCCCCAGAACTCCCAGAATTCCCTCTGGGGCCCAGAATCCCAGGTGAAGAGCACCATGTCTGGAGCCACAGACTTGGGCCTTGGGGAGAGTCACTTAATGGCCCTGCACCTTCCTTTCCTTGCCAGTAAAATGACCATAAGATTCTGCAGGGTTGCTGGGAGGGTCCCATGAGATAATGTGCCTGGCCTCCAGGAAATACACCGACACTGAGAACTGGTATTGATATTATTGCTGCCGTTACTGCAGATGTGTGATGACCTTAACCTGACAATGCTGTGACAGATGACAGTTCATAGGTACACTCACATAGACAAGGCAGTGTCCCAGTGTAAAAAACCCTCCGGTTTAGAGACAGAAGTCCTAAGTTCAAATTTCACTGCTGCCATTTACTAACTGTATGACCCTGGGAAACAGATCATGCTCTCCGAGCCAAAATGGGACAACTGTGATGTGAGACTCAAAGGAGACTAAGTGTGTGAACAAGCCCAGTATCAAGCCCTCACAGAGCAGGACTCAACAGGTGCTTTGTTGCTGCTGAGTTAAATTCATGTGAACAGGTAAGACATAAAGAAGATTTGCAACTGTGTGCTACAAAAGTGGGGTTTGGAGCTTGACTGAGCGAACAGGTTACTGAGCAGAAACCTAACACAGTCCATCAGAAGGGTCTTAATGACACAGTGTGAGGGCAGGTTGGCCCAGGGGCAATTGTTTTTCCAGCTGGTGAAGAAAAACCAGAACCTGGGGATCTGTGATGTGATATAAATAGATACTCCAGGAAATAGAAGACTCTGGAGACAGGAGGAGCCCAGGCTGTGTGCCAAGGGGGAGGGAATTTTGTGGGAGGCAGGCAGGAGCTGCTGGAGACTGGCTGGGCCCCTGGATTGTGCCTGCATTTGCAGGGCAAGTGCCTGCACCAGCCCCTGGGCTTTTACAATCTTTCAGTTTGCAGGGACCTAGGAAACCTTTTGCAGTTCCATGTGAAAAAGAAGCCAGAGGGGCTGGCCCAGGGCTGTGGCCCGCGTGGGTCACCACAGACCTTAAAGATGGCGGTGGTGAGGGAATGGCAGATGTAAGGGACTGCATCTACCTTCTTATAATTTGTTCCAAATTCTTCTCCTCTCTGAGGCCTCTGCAGAGCTTCCTATGTCTCTGCCCTTGACCTGGGAGCAGCTCCCAAACCTAGTCACCTCCCTACCCCGAGCACCTGGTGCCCAACCCGGCCTTTTTGATTGGCTCATGGCAGGAGGTGGTCTCTGGTTAAGCTGTGCCACTCCAGGCAGGGGAGATTCAGGTGAACCCGGACCTGTCTGGAGTTCAGGTTTCAGGCTGGGGTGGGGAGGCTTTGCCGAATCCCACTACTGTTCCCACTAAGCAGCCACTCTGGTGCCTGCAGTCCACAGTGGCCTGTGGTTCAGATGGATAGTCTGGACACAGGACTCCATTAACTTACTATGTAGCCTTGGCAAGTCCTTCCCCCTCTCTGGGCCTCAGTTTCCCAGCTATACAATGAGGGTATACTTCTCAATCACGCAGAGGTACATCCTCTGGAGTCCTATTGCACACCTCAATCAGATAAGTTTCCCAGGATTCTGAGAACTGAAAGGTTCTAAAAGCCCAGGGGCTGGTGTAGGCACGTGCCGTGCAAATGCAGGCAGAATCCAGGGGGCCCAGCCAGTCTCAGGAAGCACATACCTGCTTCCCTTATCCTTGCCAGTCACATGTCACCTCTTCTCTCCTCAGGTGGCTTCCATGAGCTTACCTGCCCTCCCCTCCTCTGAGCTCTAGCCTGTCCCTCATCCTCTCTCTCTAGCTGATCTGACATGCTCAGCTGGGCTGTGGCAGCACCCCTCCTTCAAAGGGTACCCACAGGCTTCCTAGGGCCTTCTGGGAATACTGGCTCTGCAGATGGAAATCTTAGGTTACCTGGAGAGGTACTTCATGGGAAGGATATACTTTTCTCTAGGTGGCCGGCCACCTGTTGTTGCATGCCACCTGTTACATGTCCATAGATGGTCCCTGAGGGGTAGAAGGGTGACTTCTTCAGTCTCTCACTTACCTGGTACCTTGGCATCATTGCAGATTTCTGCAAAGGGTCTGAAAAAGAAATGAGGTGGCAATGAGGAGAAATGAGGAGAAATGAGACTTTCTCTTTTCCATCTTGCCTGCTCCCTGAATATGGACATTTCTTGTGAGGTGAGATGCCAGCACTGCTGCTGGAGTGTTAGCTAAGTAAGACCTGGATGAATGTGGTCAGGAACCCACTCTCCCCAGAGCAGGCAGGCCGATGACTGCCAGCCTGGCCCTATTAAGTGCTGTACCAGGCAAATCGCCCCTTGGGGCTCAGTTCTTCCATCTTCAAAGTGAGCGTGTGGTCTGACCAAGTGATCAGAAATGAGTGCCTAGATTTATGTGGATGGATATTTATCGTGGTATTATTTAAAAAAGAATTTTAAAAATATATATTTTATTTATTCATTCTTAGAGAGTGGGGAAGGGAAGTAGAAAGAGAGGGAGAGAAACATCAATTGGTTGTCTCTTGGACGCACTCCGACTGGGAACCAGGCCGCGACCCAGGCGTGCGCCCTGACTGGGAATGGAACTGGTGACCTTTCTCTTTGCTGGATGATGCCCAACCAACTGAGCCACATTGGTCAGGGCAACAAATCTTTTATTTTTTATTTTATTGATTATTTTACTTGCAGCATTATTTATATGAACCAAAAAAAAAAAAAAAAATTAGATGTAACCCAGTGTCCATTAGTAGAGACAATATGGTTCATCTGTACAGTCATTAAAGGGAATTATCATGGACACAAATAAGCTCAAGTGCAATCAAAACAGCCAGATAGGAGACATCAAGTTTTATTTAGTCTACAGATAAATACTGTATATGATTTCAGTTTCATTTTCTCCAAAAGCATGTCTAAGAAGCATAAAAAGAAAAGTGGAAATGTGGAAGGAAAGCCTCAGGATGTCTGTGGCAGATTTCTATGGGAAGTCCGCCTGTGTGGGGGTGGGAATTTTCTCCTATGGTCTCCTGTATTTTCCAGTTCTTACTTCATGGGGTGGAGGGAGGGAAAGGGAACCTCTGCTCTTCATTTGAGACCTTTCCAAATGACCTGATTATTTTGTACACATGCAAATATTATTTTAATTAAAAAACATCTAATGTAAGATTGAAAAGAAAATACGCGTAGGGAAAAAATGTGGCAGAAACCTATCACAATGCTAACCCTGAAAAGGAGAATAATGGGTTACCTTCTGTTCTCCTACCTTTTTGGATTGCCCTAGTTTGGTTTTAAATCTGAAAACTATCCTATTATGAAAGAAAAAAAAGACCATAAGGATATATGGTAAGTATGGACAAGAATAAATAAAACTAAAATATGGACAGTTGTTATATCTGGGTGATGGGAGTATTAAATGACTGTTATTTTCTTTTCTTTAATCTAAATATAGTGACTTCTATTTTATTTTATTTATTAATTTATTTTTAGAGAAAGGGGAAGGGAAGAAGAAAGAGAGGGGGCGAAACACCAATGTATGAGAGAAACATTGACTGATTGCCTCTTGCATGCCCCAACTGGGGATTAGGCCTGCAACCCAGGCATGTGCCCTGACTGGGAATCGAACCAGTGGCTTTTCAGTTCACAGGCCAACGCTCAATCCACTGAGCCACCGCAGCCAGGGCTATTATTTTCTAAATACCACTAAAATGAGTAAAAATGAATGATAAGAGTCAGGAAGTCAAATTTAATTAAAATTTAAAAAATAAACAAACGCCCATGAATGTTGAGGACTGTGATTTGGACACCTGGTGATACAGACTAAATGTTTGTGTCTCCCAGCTCCTCACAATTCATATGCTGAAATCTAGTCTCCAATGTGTCAGTGTTAGGAGGTAGGGCCTTTGGGAGGTGATTAGGTTGTGAGGTGGAACAGTCATGAATGGGACTGATGTCTTATAAAAGAGACTCCAGAGAGCTCCATTTGTCCCTTCTACCATGTGAAGACACAGGGAGAAGGTGGCTATCTATAAATCAGAAAGTGGGCCCTCACCAGACACTGAATCTCCCGACACCTTCCCAGCCTCCAGAACTAAGAGAAATAAATTTCTGTTAAGCCACCTGGTTGACGATATTCTGTTATAGCAGCCTGGACAGTGTAAGAAAACTGGCTCAGAAGCCAAGCTGACCACTGTGACTTTCACCATCCCTTTTTTCCCCTTGGCTATCAATTTCCTCATCTTTAAGATGAGTGTTAAGCTAGCCCATCTCCTGGACTCTGTGCAGGCGCATAATAGGTCTTTCAATGTCTCTCCGCTCCCCCCAACCCTTGTCTGGGCCTGCTTTGGGGATTCCCCTCCCGGGTCTATGCAGTACCCTCTTCCCACTCTTCCCACTGCGCCCCAGGTGCTGGGGGCACTCACTGCAGCTGGTTGATGATGACCATTCGGACGTGCTCCCGGGCCTTGAGGATCTTCTCCAGCCGGTGAATGTCGTATGTGTTGGGGTTCCGGAAAGGGATGTCATCAGGCAGGCCAGTGACCTCGACGGCATCTGGGCTGTCCCGGATCAGTTTGTAAGGGACTAGCACAGGCCGGTTCAGGCCTAGGGCCTCACCTAAAGGGCACAAGGGGTCAGGGTAAGCAGAAGATGTCCCCAGTTAACGGCCAAGCCCTCTGGGAAAGGGCCAGAACCTGGCAGAGCCCAGCACAGCAGCCATCACATCCCAGAGAGAGTTTAAAAAGTCAACACACATGCACCATTTTATTTTTTTATCCTCAACTGAGGACACTCTCACTAATCCTAGAGAGAGGGGAAGGGATGGAGAGAGAGAGGGGGAGAAACAATGATTGGCCACCCCTAGCATGTGCCCCGGCTAGAAATTGAACCTGTGATCCCCTGGTCCATAGGACGATGCTCCAATCAACTGAGCCACACCAGCTCAGGGCCACCACACACACCATTTTAAAAATCCAATTAGCAAAACTAAATCTCAATACCCAATGCTGATAATGAAACAGCTACTGTCACATGTGTCTGGTGCAATGATGTGTTAAATGGGCACACCTAGAACTGAAAGGAGGCCTTGATGGCTGCTTAAAATCCACTACTTTTCTATTAGAAGAAATTACATACTTAAGTATTATGGATGAAATGATATGATGTCTCGGATTTATTTTAAAGTATTAAAAAAATCAAAGGGAGCATGTGGAGATAGAATAAGATTGGCATAATGCTGGCAATCACGAGCTGGGTTTGGGTTACAGGGTGGGGTGTTATGTCATTCTTTCTGCTTTTGTGTTATGTCTGAAAACTGGTTCCAAAATAAAAAGTGAAAAACACAACAGCACACACCACCAGCAGAGAGGCTTCCCAGTTACACTCAAAATGAAACCCTAACTCAAGTCAGGCCTGCCAGCCTCTCGCCCAACCAGGAGCCTCCCCCTCCTGCCCTCAGCCTTCTCACTGTCTCCAGTCACACAGCTGCTCCCTCTGCCTGGCAAGCTTCCCCTCGAATGTCTGTTCCCCTTTGACATAAAGTCTCAGCTAAAATGTACCCGCTTCGAGGGGCTTTCCTGTTCATCTATCCAGAGAGGCCTTGGCACTCCACCTCCTCCTCCCTCCCCTGCATCCTGGGTCACACTGTGCATTTTCTTCTCTTCCTTTCTCACTCTCTGAAATCCTTTTTTGTAAAAAATTCATTGTTATGCCTCCTCTGCTATAATGCAAGACAGAGACAATACTAAATTCATCACAAATACAATGTAATGTATGTAGAGTACTTGGCACAGCCGGGCACTCAATAGTCTAGAAAGTGCTGTATCAGTTGTAACTGTCTTCTTAACTGTCCCATCCTGGGCTCTGCCCTGGATGCCTTCGGCACAGGGCCTGGCATCTCCTGGCTCTCATCTGCACCATGTCCATCTCCCTCTGCAGACTGAGCTCCCAATGGCAGGAGCAGACTCTTTTCTCTGGAGTCCTCAGGACTCAGTGCTGGTTGGGCAGACAGGCGTGTGCATAAATAAGTACTTGGCCGTGGGCCATGACCTCTGCAACACAGCCCAGCCCTGAAAGAGCAGAAATGCTGACCGCTGTTGCTGCCTGTGCACCACAGACTGGAGGGCTTTCCCCCCTCTCAGACGGAGAATGGAGGATCAGCTCCCATCAGTCATGGGCACAGCAACTATGTTCCCAGGGAGCTGGCAGGCAAGCTGGGAGCAACAGGCCAGATGGGATGCAGAGGGAGGAGGGGCCACCCAGGAAGACTGGCCCCACAGACCCTGCCCCAGGGCCCCTACCCCAGGAACTGACCATATTTCTCATTGAAGAGCTCCTTCACCTGCTCCCGAAGGATCACCTTCTCCCCGAGTCTGTTGGCGTCATCTTCATCTACAAGAGGAAGGCAAGGGGGTGTGAGGGTTGGCATGGGCTTGGCCATGGGAACTGCTCCTTCTTCCCTGACACTTACCTGCTAGAGCAGTGCCTCCAGGCCCCGCCCATGTCCCTGCAGCCTGCTCCTGTCCCCATCCATCCAGTCACCCACCCATCCATCCCAAATTCTCTGAACCACTGCCCTAACACAGGCCCCATGTCAGGCACGGAGCACCCTGAGAAGTGGGGGCAGGGCCCCGCCACTGAGGAACACACAGCCTAAAGGGGTGGCAGAGTCACAGCGCCCACCCAGAAGAGACACCTACAAGGAGACGTGGGGCGTGAATGGTGGCGCTCACCCCCATCTGTGCCAGTCTGGAGAGGCTCCATGGGAGGGCGAGCTGTTTAAGTAGTGACTCTTTCTCTCAGAAGGCTAGGAAAGGGTTTGTGATGGATGGTGTGGGGCTGGGAAAAGACACCCAGGCAGGAGGACTAGCCCATGCATGGCACCAAAGGGTGCAAGGTCACAGTATACTGGATATGGCTGAAGCACAGGGTGGTGGGAGGGGAAGTGGCTGTGCTGCAGCGGGTGGCAGTGTGACTGAGCCAGGATAACAGGCACTCACTCTGTCTGCCTCACAGACCAAGAGCCTCAGGCAAGTGACAGGGAGACAGAGCACTTCCTGGGCCCTGCCGCTTGGACTCTGTTCTCCCTTCACCCCTCTCCTTGGCCTGGAGGAGCAGCTGAGGTCGGGGAAGCCTCAGAGATGGGGCCTGGGCTGGGCTGGGCTGGGGCACGTGGAGTGCCGGAGAGGCCCGGGGAGTGGATGGCACGAAGAAGGTCCCGGGACAGAGCAGCCTGCTGGCTTGTGGCCTGGGTTGGGGAAGGAGGCGGAGCTCCAGAAAGGACGCTCTGCACCATCCCACAGTAACCGCACTGGCTGGGCCTCTGGGGCGGCGGCGGGGTGGAGCTGGACACAGGCAGGGAGCCAGGGCCTGAGAGATAAGGCGCAGAGCAGACGGACTGGGTCTGTGGAGGAAAACAGCTCCTGGCATGATCTGGAAAATTGCACAGGAATCAGTTCCACAGAAGGCCGACTGAGGGACTGCCTCTCCCAGCGCCTGCGGCCCTGCCTGCACATCGCACGCCCCCAGTCTGGGGTTGCCCCACAGGGCAGAGAGCCTTCCATTCCGCCTATGCCCCTGCTTCCAGTGCTCCTTCACCCGCTGCCCCGTGTCTGGGCCCATTCATGGCCATGCTCCTGACTGGAATCTGTATCTGCTATATCTCGGAATCCCTGTCTATCTCCTTTCAGGCGTCTGGGTGCCCGGGGTATCACAAACGTCAGGCATCCCAGTTAACATCCCCCTACCCCATGTCCCCATCTCGGGGAAGGATGGCTCTACTCAGCTGCACCAAGACCCCAAACTCAGCACTCCTAGAAACCTCCTTCTCACAGGCACCAACATGGCCCTTCCGATGGTCTCCAGGACTCTAGACATGGTAAGAATCGACCTGATCCTTTTGCAGGTCCTGGGAAGACAACTGTGACAAAGTTCTGGGCCCAAGGACCACCTAGAGCCTTCAGGGAGGTGGCAGAACTTTCTACCAATACCCTTGCCAGCAGGGAGTCCTTCGTGGCCAGGATTCTGCACAGGCACCATAGCACTGCACAGGGCAGGGGAAGGAGGAGGCCTGGGTTCACACCAAGGTGGGCCAGACACTTGGCTGGCAGCGTTCCCAGACACTGTCATGGGCACTTATCATGGCCGAGGACACAGAGGCTCAGAGAGGTTAAGTAACTTGCCCAAACTCACACAGCTGCTAAGGTCCAGGAATACTCTGCCTGACCTCCAAGCTCTGCTCTTTCACTCCACCACAAACCCTGGGTTTTCTAGTCTCTGTCACCCCATCTATAAAAAGAAAAGTTAATCTTTTCTTTTATTTCTTGCTTTATCAGCTCATAGTTCTAGGTGTGTCTCCTCTTGAGCCCAGGACAGGGCCAGATGTATAGGTCGTTCTTGAGAACGCCTGCTGGATTGAAAGGAAGTGGACAGCACTTGAAGATGAGCCCAACACACCGAGGCTGACGTGGTTGTTGGCCACAGCCTCTTCTGCACATCGGGGCTCCAGGCATCCTGCAGGGACTCGACACATATTAGAAAATGTGAAAATGTCCCCCTCTCCTTCCAAGTCCTGCCTGGTCTGAGGGAGAAAGCACCCCCAAACCAGGCAGTAGCTAGCAGGGAGGAGTGACACCATGGGACAGCCAACAGAAGCCAAACTAGAGTCCTGGGCAGTAAGCCAGAAACGGTGGGAGCAGCTGAATGTCAGGAGAGCGGGACCTGGGCTGCCTCAGGGGCGGAGGTGGCACTGGAGGTGTCCTGAGCAGCTCTGGAGGGTGGGTGGGCATAGGAGCTTCCATGCCCCAAGCACATGCCCTTGAGGACTGTCAGGCCCGCAACACACGTCGTCACTAGGTTCTCCACAAAGGATGCCTTTCCGCTTCTCGCTACCTCTCTGTTTTTATTTAATTCAGAGGAAGTAAATTCCATTTTTTAAAAAATAATTTATTTATTTGTTTGTTCACTTATTTTATTTTTAGAGAGAGGGGAAAGGAGAAAGAGAGGGAGAGAAACATCTCTGTGTGGTTGCCTCTCACTTGCGCCCCCAACTGCGGACCTGACGTGCAACCTAGTAATGTGTTCTAGCTGGGAATCGAACCAGCGACACTGGGCTTGCAGGCCGACACTCAATCCACTGAGCCACAGCAGCCAGGGTCCATTTTTCTTAAATAAATTGGACCAAGTAGGTTCTGGGGTGGGGTGGGAGGATGGGGGGGCTGAAGGGGAGAGTGCCTCTGCCCCTCTGGGTACTCAGAGGAAACAGGAGGCAGTTCCTCAGGCTCTGTGGGAGAAGGAGTGATCCACTTTCTGGGAGGGAATCCAACCAGAGGTGAAGAAGCCCCTCCATGCTCCTGCTCCAGCCCCAACCTGTCCAGCTCTATGCAGGAGAGAGGAGAATGCCAGTCAGAACACATTAGTGTTGTGGCTTGGAGGTACCCAGGATGGAGCTGTTCTCCCCTGATGTGAATTGTGGTCCAAGTGCATGGCTGATGCAGCTTGCCCTGGCATCCTGGTTACCCCTGGGGTGGATAATGGGGGCATGGGGGGTGGGGAGGTACACCCCATTGTCTAAAGGCTAGTTATTACTGTTCTGAACCCTGAGTCAGCAAAACTGTTCTGGGGGTTTAGAATACACGCTTCCTGAACTCCTCTGAACCTAGGCTGGCTGCAGAAGACAGCAATAGTTGCAACACTTCAGAATGATCTCCATTTGGAAACATCATAACGAGGGCTCATAAGGAATGTATGTGTGTGCCCTCAATGTACCTGCTTGAATGCTTATATACAGTGGGGAGGAAGGGGGTCCCAAGGGACAGTGACAGGGAAGGTCCCTGGCCCAGTAGATTACAAGGCAATTGTGATTATAACCCTAGTGCTGTGTGATATTTAGAAAATCACTCAACCTCTCTGGGCCTTAGTTACCACATCCTTCAAATGGGAATCCTAGCTTGTTGGGAGGATCCAATAACATCACATAAAAAAGTTTAAGGTCTCAGGCCATCAAAGTCAAATTGTTGATGATGGTATTATGAGACCAATGCCCTAATTATCCTGTGGTCTCAGGAAATTAAATTTTACATGAGACTTCCAGATAATGGAAATTTATTCTCTTAATCCCCAGGGTTTGTTTTACTCATTTTAGGTAGAATATTTTCTAAAATGCATCAAAGTACCCTTTTCTTATCAAGCACATAGTGGGGGGTGTGTGGGGGAGGTCACCCTCATGATCTGTCCCCTAGGGCTGTCCAGAAAGTGCTACTGAATCTGCCTCTGAAGCAGAGACCTGTATCCTGCTGCCCCTGCCCCATCCTGCGGGCATTTCTCCTGCCTCTTCCTGCTCATTTTGGTTTCCTGGTCTCGTCTCTTTCCTGTCTGTCTGCTCCAGAAGCCCTCATCTTGTCCTTTCTAATCTGCTGTTAGCCTGAGGATTAACTGAATTTTGCCTGGGGGAAGAAAGCAACCAAGGTTATTAAATCACAGCCCTGCTAGGTTCACAATTTTAAGCCTATCAGCTTGGGGTGATGCCTGGAGTGGCCCCAGAGCCTTCTCCTGGGGCAAAGTACAGAGCCCTGAACAGCCAGCCTGGTCTTTCTCTGCGTAGTTGGAGGCCTGCAGCTCAGAATGGTGACTGTAAGCTTATAATCGTGATCATAAACACAGGGGAACAGAGGCAGCAGCTAAGGGAAGGGCTCTGTCCAGAAGAATAGAGTAAATATCTATCCCTCCTCTTCCCTCTCTCTGCCAGGCCTGGGCGGGTCTGGCCTGACAGAGAGCAGAGGGTGGATGTGGAGTGTGTTGCATTTTGGTGAAACAGCTGCCAGGGGCCACTCAGGTGGGAGAGGAGCAACTCTCTCCCTCAGGCCTGCAGCCTGTACCACCTCTCCCTTTCCTGGCACCAGACCTTCGCCAGGACAAGGTGCACTGGGTTCACCTTTTAATCCCTTCTCAGGCCTGCACATCGGTGCAGCAGGAATCCGTCATCTCTGTTTCACAGGTGGAGAAACTTAGGCGCAGAGAGGAGATGGCTGTAATACAGTGAGGTGGAGGCCCTTGCCCAAGCCTGTGACCTCTGGTAGCCAAGAGAAACTTTTGTACATGGGCAAAAGGAAACATGTTTAAGGGTTCTAACTGCAAGGCCATGGGAGCAGCCTAAACAACCTAGGACGGGAAGACAGATGAATTCAGGATGGTGTAAGAGCTCCGTGGAATATTATGGAGCAGTGAAAACAAACGAGCTAGAGCTACACATTTCCACATTAGGTTCCGTAAAGTCAAGTGACAAAAGTCCCAAACTTGACACAATTGGGTAGCTTGGTTATAAAAGTAAAAAAAAAAAATGAAACTATTTTAGTTTAGGCAAATATTAAATGCCATAGAACACACAACAATTTAAAATAGCAACCAGTGAACAATTATTACATCATGGGGAGAAACAGTCATAAAGGACATTCTGGGGAATTTGAATATAGACTGTATATTAGACAAAAGAAAGTTATTACATTTCATGAGTGTTATAACAGAATTGTGGGTGTGTAAAAGAATAACATTGTTCTGAGGAGACGTGGGAGATATGTGTTGAAATATTTAGGCATGAAGAGTGAAGATGTCTGCAACTTACTTCAAACGGAAAAAAGAGAAGGAGAGACAGAAGTAAACAGGGTGGGGTCTGTGTGGGGGAGACGGAGGGAGAAGGAAGGGAGACATGGCAAAAGGTTAGGAAGGAATGCACCAGAGAAAGGACATACAGGCAGTTGCTATACTCTCCTTTCATTAATTTTTCTGCAGTTTTGACATTTTGGAGGCAAAAACCAAGAGAATGGTACACATCGAATTCAGGATATTTGTTCTGGGGAGAGAGGCGGACAGGCCGAGGGAGAGCATGTGGGCAGGGGCGTTATTGGTGCTGTTGTAATTCTTAGATGGGTGCTGGGTTCATGGGTGCTCACTGTAGTATGCACCAGCCAGTTAGCAGACAAATATGAGGGAATACAAATGAAAGAATAAAAATAAATGAATACTATGTGCAATGTGGTACCCAGGACTGGATTCTGACACATAAAAAGGACGTTAGTGGGAAAACGGATGAAATTTAATGTTGGTGGTTTAGTTAAGCACCTCGTATGTATCTACACTAATTTCTTAGCTTTGGCAAATGTACCATGGTTATGCAAGATGTTATGTCCTACATGGGTCAAATGGTATTTGGGAATGCTGAATCTTTGCAATTCTTTGTAAATTAAACATTATTGCAAAATAAAAAGTTATAGCAATCGATCGATTGTTCAGTGCAGAGATCAATGGCAGAGTGACTGATGGGATCAGTGGAGAAGAGGGGAGGGAAGAAAGCAAGCGTTCTCCCTGACAGTTCCCTCAGGCTGGGCTCTGTGCCCCCATCAATCCATCTCCCTCCCCTGGGGTGGGTGTTCGGTGTTGGGTGTTGGGTGTTGGGTGGGCCACAACCTGCAGGGGGAAGGTGCTCTGTGCTGCTCCTTGGAGCCTAGCTGTCTACCCTCCAGCTGCACACAAGGGGGCTCTCTGGCTGGGCCTGCCCTGTTGGGGCTACCAGGCTCTTCCACTGCCCCTTCAGCTGTCAGTATCAGGATGAAAATCCCACACTTGATGATTACACACCCACCAGAGACTGCCTGGAAATTTACACACTGGTGCCCTTTACTGCTCACGACAAGCCTGACCTCTAGGTGTCAAAATCCCCATTTTATAGGTAAGTAAACAGAAGCTCAGAGGACTCAAGGTGCCTGCCTAAAGCCACCAAGGACCATGGTCTGCAATCAGTGGTGCTAGGACTCAAAGCCAGGTCTCTCTGACCCCTAGATACTGCTTTCTTGTCTCAGAACAGCCCAGCACTTCTGGAAGGGCTGTCTTACAAACTCCTGCAGCCTCTATGGCTCAAGCCTACGAGCCAGGCTGGGCAGACAGAGCAGGCGCCGGGTTTTGTCATGGGGGTCTATCCTAGACAGGTAATCCTGGGGCCAGCCAAATGCATGGCCCTTCCCAAAGGAAAATGCTTCCTTTTCTCTCTTCTCCCTTCCTCCCAGGTCCCAGCTACGCAGGGACAGTTACAGTACTGACCCAAGGCTGGCGAAGGGCTAGGCAGAACTGTGGCCACACTGGCCAGGCACAGAATGCCATGTGCTCAGCATGATGAGCAGGGCATCAGCACCTCTCTTGGGAAAGGTGGACAAAATGGGGCAGTTGACCACACAGGCTTGGTCAGACAGGATGCACACTCTCCAGCATCACCTGGCTGATTCTGACAACTCGGCTTCATGTTGTGCAGCAGCAGCGGCCAATGCTATAGACAACTGCACAAGAATGGATGCTCCCTGTGGGTTGAGGTTGTCTGTTTTCAGCTGTCTGTTCATGATTCTAGCCTTAGCACCTATAATAATGCCCAACACATCATAGGTGCTCAATAAATAGAGAGGTGAAGCTTTTACGTGCCAGATACTTTTCTAAGATCTTTGCATGGATTTATTCACTTAATCCTTCCAACAACCATAGGAGGTTGGTCCTATGAGTGTCTCCATTATACAGAGAAGAAAACTGAGACACAGAGAAAAAGCAGCCTGACCTAGGTCACACAGTGAGTGAATGAGGGAGCCAGGATTTACCCCAGACTCCTAACCACCTCGTAATACAGCCTTCTCTGCCCTGGCTGCATGGACGGCAGAGGAGTGCCCCAAATCCAAGCTTATTACCCTATCATGCTGACTGCTTATTAGGACCTTGTTTCCACACGTGGGGGAGAGGAGACCAGACCTTCCTTCTACCCTACCCATGGTGCTCCTTCTTGCTCTTTTTGCACCTGGAACTCCAAAACCCACATTTCCAATTGCCTCCTTGAGCACCTTGAATATTGTACTTCCCCAAACAGCCTCTCCATGTGTCCCAGGCCCCACTATCCCACACAGCTGCTCAAGAGAGAAATCTTGGTTGCCTCAAAACTTTGGCAGATTAAGTAGTGGCCCCAAAATTATGCACATCCTAATCCCTGGGACCTGGGACTATGTTTCATTATACAACAGAAGGGACTTTCTGCTATGATTAAGTTGATGATCTTGGGATGGGGAGATTATCCTGGATGATTCCAGAGCACCCTAAACACAGGGTGGGGCAAAAGGAGGTTCATAGTTGTTCATGTGGGAAGTAATACATTAGTAAGTAATAATATAAGAATAAACTCTGTTTCACATACTCACAACTGTAAATTTACTTTTGCCCCACCCTGTCTAATCACAAGAGTCCTCATAAAGGAAGCGAGAAGGTCAAGAGCAGGAGATGGGACAACCGAGGCAAAGGATGGAGTGATGAGCTTTGAAGATGGAAGAGGGGAGCGAAGGAATTCAAGTGGCTGCTAGAAACTGGAAAAGACAAGAAAACGATGCCTCCTTAGAGGCTCCGGAAGGAACCTGCCCTGCTGATGCCCCTGACTTTAGTCCTGTAAGACTAACTTCCGGCTTCTTACCTCTACAGCAGTAAGGCAATAATGCTGTGTTGCTTTAAGCCACTAAGTTTGGGTAATTCATTACAGCAGCCATAGGAAATTAATACAAACTCCCCGTGTCCCCTTGCCTCCCTTCACAAATCCAGGCGGTCACCACGACAAGCCCCTTTCCCAGAGGAACTTTCCACTGCTCCAGCCCATGGATCAGTGTGAGCTCTCAACTCATTGTAGCAAGAACTTCTCACCTGGTGTCCCGAAATCCATTCTCTGCTCTGCAAGCCACGTTGATCTTTCTAAAGTCTATCTGACCAAATCATTTCCTTGCTTAAAACCTGCCGAGGGCTCTCTGTTGTCCACAAGGCAAGTCTACTCTCATTCCCCTGGCAAACAAGACCCTCTGCTGGTACCACTCTTCCTGTTTTTTGCCTAGGTAACGTGTTCTGCTAGCCATTCCCCAGGTCCCCACCTGAGATGTCATGGGAAATCTGTGCAGTTTCATGGAGCAGATAATGGACTCAGTCTATCCTACTTCATGGACTGTGAAGGGGGAACCTTCTTGTCCTGCCCCGCCCTGTGTGGCATCTATAATCTTGCATGGGGGTCTGCCCCAAGTAGCCATCACTGCTCAGGCCCTGACCCCAACATCCCTGTAAGATACTCAACCAAGTCTCTGGGCTGTGGGATCTTCATGGCCACGAGGGGAGAAGGCTCTCCCCTAGGGAGAAATGGGATTTTTCCATTCAGCTCCAGGACACCACCCACTCCTGGGTCCCTCGCACCTGACCAGCCCCTCATCTTCCTGACCTCAGGAAACTGAAGACATCAGCACTCTGGCTCTGACTTACAATGATCTCATTCTGTTGCAGGGCTTTAAATACTAGCAATAGGCTCATGACTCCTCAAATTACACAATTATACCTCAAGCCTGGTCTGCTCCCTGAGCTCCTGACTTGTGCATGGACCTGCTACTGGATGACACCTCCGACTTAACACGCCACAGAATGAGTGCCTGACATTGCAACCCTCCCAGCTGGCTCCCCCTGCATCACCCCCATCTCAGCTATAGGCTGAAATCCCCGAGGTGAAGGTCGACTCCTCTCTCTCACAGCCACATCAGCAAGTTCTGTTGGCTTTAGCTACAAAATACACCTGGAGCCAACGACTCACTACTACGCCTTGCCTCCTGAAGTTTCTCCCTGCTCCCATCCAATCTGTCCTCACCCAGCAGCCAGAGCCATCCCATTAAAATCTAAATTGGATTCTTTCTCTCTTCTGCTCAGAAGCCTGCACTGACTCCCAGCTCACTTGGAACAACAGGCAGCATTCTTATCCAGCCCCCAACACACTGCCTTCTTTCCCCCTTTCCACCTCATCTCCTACTACATCCCCCACCTCCTTCCTCCAACACCCTGGCAGGTGATCTCAAGGCCTTTGCAGTTGCTGTTCTCTGCCTGCAGCGCTTTTCTTGTCTCCCCCCCCCAGCTCACTACCGCCCCCTTCAGGCCTTCAGTCAAAGGCCTTTCCTGGACATCTGTTTTAACATCCTAAAAATAAACACAACCTCTCTCATCGCTTTCCTGCTTTTCCTTAGTGCTCACATCTAACTCGCTTTATACTTCACATGTTGGTTATTCTCTGCATCCACATCAGAATGTAAACTCTGACGCAGGTTTTTTTTAAAATCAGTGTTGGTTAAAAGTCCAGCATCTGGCGCAGGGCCTAGCCCCACCGACACCTGGGAACTGTTCACGGACTAAGTGCGCCTGAGCTCCCCAAGCCGCGAACGTGCCCCCCTGCGGGGCTGCGCTATCCTGGTCCCCATGCCTGGGAGCTCCAGAGGGATAGGGCTGCATGTCACCGCCTCCCCCGCCCCACGAGGCCTCTTTTGTCACCAGACCCCTCCCAGGAGGTTGGAAAGATGAGTCCACCCAGCAAACGCCATGTGCTGAGCCTTAGTGCCCCGCCCCCACGCCTCCACTTTTTGTGGCTCAAAGACGCATTTATCAGCCAGCAAGAGCTTCTGTTCGGCAGGCAATGGCTGGTGACCCCAAAGCTGATCTCGCTCCAGCCCAAATAAGGGCGATGGTTGTTCCTGTCAGCTTGGGTGGTCCCCGCTGGGGCCAGAGCTTCAGTGAGGTTTTCTGGAATGCTGCAGAAGAGTCAGAAGCCCCCCACTGCTCCTTCTGGGGCCTGTGGACGACCCAGCCTAACAACCGCAGGAACCCTGGGGTCCCCCTCCCCCACCTAGCAGGGCTGGGGGCCGCCGCCGACAACCCCAGGGGCAGGACGGGGCTGCAGTGACCCAGCCGAGCCACCCCAGACCGGGGACAAGGGCGGGGCCTCCTGACATCACATCCTTGCATCGCCCACCACGCGCCTGTCCGGGAAGAAAGGAGGCAGCGGGCCAATTCTGGGCCTGGCAGCCCGGCGCCCGGCTGCCCGCAGAGGCCTCCCGGCCCCGCCCAGCAGATGCCTGCCCCTCGAGGGAGGGCGCAGGAAGATCATTACTGGAGCCTAATTAACAAAGAAAAAGCAGAGATAATTAAGTGGAGAAACATGTGGCTGGCGCTGGAATTGTGATATCTTTAGAAACTTGAGAAAGGAAGGCTTTATTTTGAGTTCTCACGAGCCTGACGGATTTGGAAGGGTGGAGAGAAGGTGGGGAAGGCCGCGAAGCGGAGGAGAGAGTGTGACCGCGCGGGGGGCGGGGGGGGGGGGCGGTGCGAGGGCGTGGGGAAAGGACACCGCGGAGGGCATTTCTGCTCCCTGTAACCTCAAAGCCCAGAGGCAGTAAGTGATCCGAGAACACAGACAGCAAGTTAATTTATTCAAGATCACAGACAGGAACTTAACCAAGATCACAGGTAGTAAGCTGACTTATCCAAGATTGCAGACAGTTAACTTATCTAAGATCACACAGCTCAGAAGTGGGAGAACCAGTTGCTGAAGGGGCAGAAGGGGACCTGTTTCTGCTCCCGTTCAGGCTGCCATCTAGGCCCAGCTTGGGGTCTCTTTCCAGTAAGCCCACTCCACATGGCACCTGCTGAATGGCAGGAGACCCCATAGAAGAGACGGACCTAATGGGGACAGTGACAAGACGTGTCTGTCATCCCATTTGGGGCTAGGGCTTTTCCCTGTTTATACTCATCCTGAAAATAGGGTCATAATCCTTCACCCACAGTGGAGCTTCTCAAACTGGGCCTCAGGCAATAGTTGGGGGGGTGTGAAGTAGAATTACCTGTTTTCCTCAGCAGAATGTAATTTAACACACTACAGTTCCTTAAATTAAAACTAAAATAGAGTTTATGAAGTAGACTATGTGAGGACTTCCTAGATAAAGCTAGGGGTAGCCAAGAACTCCAGCCTGGCCCACAGGGGTGCTCGGACTCCGGCTTCAGGGACATCGGCCGAAGAGCTCGCCAAAGCTGGGTGGGCAGGGTCTAGTCCACACTGCAAGGCCAGGCCTGTCGGGCGCTCCACGCTCCAGCCTGGCCGGCCTCTCTGCCTTAACGCCTCCTGGACAGGCCATTCATTCCTCCTCCCTGCCTTGGCTGTGCGCTCCAGGATATCCCTGCTTTGGGACATTTTCCATTTTACAAGTAGGTAAACCGATGCCCAGGCAAGCGAACCTGGCTCGCTGGAGTCAGACGGGAAGTTGGCTGCTCTGCTGTGTCTCTGGGGCACCGAGCTCCAGCTCTAGGGTGGGGTGGAGTGGAGGGAGGCCTGGCTGCTCACCCCAGTTCCCTCAAGCTGGCAGGGAGGGCTACATGGCTGAGGTTGCGGGGATCAAAGGGAGAGGAAGCTGGGCAGGGCAGTTGGGTCTGTTAACTCTGGTTGTCCTTTGATTCCCAGACCAGAGGAGCTGTGGGGAAGCTTGGAGCTGAGCAGCAAAAAGAAGTAATTCGGTGTGTGGGTGGGGGGAGGCCCCTCCCTCTGCACCTTCCCGGATTCTGAGAGGCCTGAGCTCTGCTTCCCTGTCTCCCCAGGCAGGTGGGTGATGCACCAACCAAAGGTAGCTCCAGCTGGGGAAGCTCTTCCTCCTCTCCTGCAGCGCGCCCTGGGAAGCCGCCTCTTTGATGAGTTTACGCTTAACTTCAGCTCAAATGCCTCCCTCTAGTCACCGGGGATTCACTACCTTCTGAGGCTTTTTTTTTTTTAATCCTCACCTTAGGACATTTTCCCCTCATTGGTTTTAGAGAGAGAGGATGGGAGAGAGACAAACATCAATTTGAGAAAGAAGCATTGCTTGGTCACCTCCCATACATGCCCAGACCAGGGACCAAACCTGCAACCTAGGTATATGCCCTGACTGGGAATCGAACCTGCAACCTTTCAGTTACAGGACAATACTCCAACCAACTGAGCCACACCAGCCAGGGCCCAAGGCTTTTTTAAAAAAGCTATCACTATTTGAAGATGTTCCAGGAAGTCCTTTATTTCTTTTGATTCCTCTGGTGTTGCCTAGAAAGACTCTGCTCTCCCAAGATTTGCACACAGCAGCCTGACAAGCCAGACTCACTCATTTTACTCACAGATTCCTCCACCTCCTTTCCTTCGGCACCACCTTACTCCACTCCTTCACAGGTTCTTTTCCTTGAAGGTCCCTTGGAGATCGCTGTACTCTGGGCTCTACCCTGGGCCCTCCTCTGCCACCTTCATACCGGCTCTAAGCACCACTCAAGACCTGCAAACTTTACATTTGCTTTTGGATGTCTCGCTGGCCTCCAGATAAGCCTTGGGCACAGGTGCTACAATCACCTTCCAGACCCTTCTGCCCTCACTCCCTCCTCACACTCTACTTCTGCCTCTAGAGCCAACTCCATCCACCTCTGGGTTTTGTAGCCCGTTGCCTGGCTTTATTGCATGAGTTTGCCTTCTGCAATCCACCCAGGGTGGGTATAAATATGGTTACCATGGTAACCACAGGACCATGCACATTGGATTCTATCATGCCAGACTATAAAAAAAGCATGAATCTCCAGGGCTTGGGTCAAGGCCTTTTATGATTCCGGCCTCATTCTTTTGCTACCTCCCTCCTCTATTGCCCAACATCCCCTGCCCACTCCCTGCCCAGACTCCAGAACAGCACAGACCTGGGTATGACTTTGGTCCCGTGCTAACTATGTGACTCCCTTTTTCAGCCTCAGTGTGCTCAGCTGCAAAATGGGAATGATGATAGCACTGACCTCACAGGCTTGTGTGAAAGGCACAGGGCCTGGCATGCCATGGGCTCAGCAAGGGTTGGCTCCCTTCATGGCTACCTTTGTGGTGCTGCTCCCAGCCTGGAATTCCCCAGCTTCCTGGGACGCTTGCCCTGACCTCCAGATGCAGCTGGTTCTCCTGGGGGTGGGGAAGGGTTGGTCTTTGCCTGCAGGTGGCAGTGAATTCACCCAGCAGTAGCTGCGGCTCAGGAAGCCAACCCTGCTCCCCTCGTGTTTCCTGGGAATCAGCCTGCATGCAGATAAGCCTTCCGTGCCCCTGGTCCTAGGCCACAACCCGTCCTCCCTCCTGCCACACCTAAACCTTTAGTTATCAACGGCAGTGGCCCTTCCACGGAGTCCACACCATGCATCCTTCTCAGTCCCTTCCCATCTTTCTAGCCCTCACATCTAGTCTTTTACCCACATTGGGACCTACAGTCCCAGGCTCCGGTCCCCTTTCCCATCCCCCTTTAAGAATCAGCAGAGGGGCTGTTGCACAAGCTCTGAGCACTCCCTCTTCTGTCTGTCCTGGTTCTTGGGGGGGATACCCCTCCTCTTGCCATTTTTCCCACCCTCTCTGCTACATCACTCATTTCTCTAACGTCATGTTGTTGCTATTCCCACCTCTAAAACCCTCTCCATCTCTTTTCTGCCCCTAAAAGGTCATCTGTCCTTGGTGAGTTCCATTTTTCTATTTATTTATTTTAGATTATTTATTTTCTGAGAGAGGGGAAGGGAAGAAGAAAGAAAAGGAGAGAAACATCAATGTGTGGTTACCTCTCGCATGCCCCCAACTTGGGACCCAGCCCGCAACCCAGGCATGTGCCCTGACTGGGAATCGTACTGGCGACCCTTTGGTTCGAAGGCTGGTGCTCAATCCACTGAGCCACACCAGCCAGAGCAAGTTCCATTTTTCTTCTCTCCTGAGCCCACTACTCCACAAATGTCCCTACCCTGCCTGAACCTGCTCTTAACCAGGCCTCCTGGGACCTCCAGATCGCTCAATTCCAGTCCTGTTTCAGGTCTCCTGTATTTAATCTTTCAGCAGCATCTGGCCCAGGTGATCACTCTCCTTCAACAGAGTTTCACTTGGCTTCCAGGCCACCACACCCTCCAGGTGATCCACCTGTCTCTCCTCATCTCTCCAACAGCTAAATGTTAAGAGGGCCCCAGGCTCACCCTTGGACCCCTCATCTTCATCCTCACTGTGAGCTAGTTTGGTAGCTTAAATACAGAATGGCTCCCAACTGGACGTGCCTTTTGGAGCCCTCCTGATTTGTGGATCCAACTGCCTGACCTGCTTGTCTACTTGTGGGTCAAACATGCCCACCACTCAGATCCTGCCTTCTCTCTTTCCAGCTGCTCAGGACAAAATCTTGATGTTGTGGGGGTTCAAAATGAGTCACCCCCAGATGTGCACCTGTGGTATGCAGATTGTTTTGAGCTAAAGGCAACTAAATACTTCCTTCTGACCTATCTACAGAGCAGAACAAACTTGTATTTACTAAATGTTTACTCTTATCCTTCAATGACTCTTTAAAGCCCCCAAGGTGCATTACCTCATCCCTAGCTCAGGATGTCTTATATACCTCAATTCCCCTTTCTATCTCTGAACCTCTCTTGCATGTGGGGCCTCTGACTCTCATGTATGTGGGATTCCCATATATATGTATTAAACTTGGTTTTATTCTCTTGCTAATATGTCTCATGTCTACTTAATTATTACTACACCCAGAAGAACCCTGAGGGTAGAGGAAACTTTGTTCCTCCCCCAGAGTGTCCTCTCTGTCCTCTCTCTTGTTCTCACACCCCACACCCCCAACATCAGCAATCATGTTGGCTCTACTTTCAAAACATGGCCAGGGCCCCTGGGCCTTTGCACTGAGTGTCCCCCGCCCTGATGTTTTGACCTGGATTCCTACTTGGCTTCCATCTTCACTTCTTTTAGGCCTTAACTCTATATGTTGTCCTCTCAAATGATAGTCCTATCTGTGTTGTATCAATATTTGTCTGCATGGCACTGGTCACTTTTTAAACATGACTTCATCTTATTTATCTGTCTCCTCCATTAGAATATAAGCAGTACAAGGGGAGTGATTTCTGTATTCCTGTATCTTGCCTGACACAGAGAGGCACTCAGTACAGTTTTTGTTGTACAGATAAACGAACCCAAAGGCTGGTGTGCCTAAAGGAATAGATAGGTAGGATCGATGTTATAGATGCCGGCAGCCAGAAGGGGGCAGCAAAGAGCTACCCAGTGTGCGTGAAAGGTTCTGGGGAGTATTGAGGGGTAGGAGGGGAGCATGAATACATGCTGAGTGACCTTAACAAGTCCCTTAATACCCCGGAGTCTTGGCTTCTTCCTGTAAGACAGGTCATTGCGGGACATCACATGTGCTGATATGGGAAGTCTTTGTAATTGGCAAATCATAAGCATGATATGGATATTAGGCATCCACAGTGTGAGGAGTTGCCCAAATGTCCACAGTTGGGGGACAGGGTAGTTATTCAACTATGAGGCAGCCTGATGAGGGATTATTACAAAGCATTTCAAAGGCATGGGGAAATGGTTGTGCTTTAAGTTTGTGTGTATGTAAGTTTTATAGAAAGAACAATGAGATGTAAAATTAAGCCTGAGGGAAAAAATCTGGAAGAAATGCATCACCATAAAAACGAATAGCTATCTGGGTAGATTTCTGTATTTTCAAAATTTTCACCATAGGCATATATTTGTGATTCCCTTTAGGTTTTTATGACCTACTAGAATGTTTTGTGGTTACTACTGTACCCGCTAACTGGGCAGAGGCCTGCTCCTTCCTTAGTCACCACTGCTTCTTCCCAACGTGTCCTGAACAGCTTCCTTTGCTGTCTCAGGTTTTCGAGACACCAGGTCCCTCTGGGTTTTGGGAACGGTCAGCTTGACTTGAGCATCGGGGGTGATGCCCTGCTCACCTAGAGCCCCTTCCACAGCCGTGCTCTGCAATTGCCTGTCGGGGGCTCATTTGTTCCCGAGAGCGGATGGGTACCTCGGGCTAGGAGGGCAGAGGCGTCCATTGCTATCCCCAGCTACCCACCTGTCTGGCCCCTGGCCCAGGCTCCCTACTTAAACTCAGTGCTACTGCAGGCAGATGGGTGAAGTGGGGAGCAGCCCAGCTAGGCGTCAGGGAGCCACCAATGGTGTGCACCTCTCCAGGTCTCAATGGCTCAGGCCCCTGGGGTCAGGCCAGGCTACCTCGGCCCCTTGAAGTTAGGGCTGGAGCCTGGCCCTACCATCCTCTGCAGTCCCATCCCCCAGGGATCCCGTGAAGCCCCTGGCCCTCTGTTCCCCGGACTGGAGGCCTGAAATCCCTCCCACAGTCCCCTGAGGCTCACTCCAGGCCTGTCTTCCTCTCCAGCCAGGTGCCTGCCACCACTCAACATGAGCTGGAAAGGCTACCAGACATCAGTGGGGAGACTGAGGCCTTGAGGGCAGATGTGTACCCAGTTGGGACAACACTAAAGGCCTTCTAGAGTCATCTCTTTGGACTCAGACCAAAGCTGGCCTAGGAATAGCTGTACCCTTGTCCCACTCTGGCCCAGCCCACCACTCCAGGCTGCACTGTGAAAGCCCCAGATTCCATGACCAAGTTATCTTCAAAGCATAGTTTCCTTCTTTATGATTCACCTTCTCAGGGTGGTTGTTAGGAAAGGCTCCTATGGAAGTTTTCAGTAAATGACCTAGAAAATCAGAGAGCCATCCTTAAAAGGGTCCCTCCTCTACCTTTAGAAGCTCCTGTCCTTCCCAAGCTTCACCCCTTGAGCACCTTGTCTCTGCACTCCCACTGGCTTGGCTTCCCCAGGCACGGGTCAGCTCTGTTCAATGCTCTGCAGTGTGGTAGCAGCTGCAAAGGTGGGCTCCATAGGTTAGGAACAAGGGTTAGGAACAAGGAGCATCTCTCCAATCACCTGACTGGACAGTGTCCATGGATGTCTTCTGAATACCAATGTGGACACATGAAATTTAAGACTTGATGGGACCGCTCCCCCTAACTTCTCAGCACTATGAAACTTTCTGGAACTTGGACACAAGTCCAGGGTAAAGGAGACCCTAAAATGGACTCAGACTAAGATTCTGCCACTATGTAATGGAGATTTTTGGTAGAAATCTAGTTCCATTTTAGAAGACTAAAAAAATGTTCATGTCTTACACTTCCGAGTTAGCAGACTAAAGCCTAGTCCATATTTTTCCTTTCTTTTTTTAAAGATTTTGTTTATTTTTAGAGGAGAATGAAGAGAGAAAGAAGGAGAGAAACTTCAGTGTGTGGTTGCCTCTTGCACACCCCCAACTGGGGACCTGGCCCGCAACCTGGGCATGTGCCCTGACTGGGAATCAACCAGTGCCCCTTTGGTTCGCAGGCCAGTACTCAATCTACTGAGCCACACAGCTAGGGCCCACTCCATATTTTTAGAAAAGAATGAAAGAGGAGGGAAAAAGTCTCAAAGTTCCCACTGTACTGGGAAAAGGACTGCCGTTGTCATGACATACCATCCCTTCCTGGCTGCATGGGCTCCATCCCTTACTAGTGCCCTGGCCATGCCCCCCAAACACCTCTCTATCCTGTG